>NW_027043008.1:661442-1322884 GCF_036013475.1 Columba livia
TCTGCAAGAGAAAAGTCGGGAAGAATGATATGGGACAGAGGAAGAAAGCGAAGGGAGCAGGAGAAAGGGAAGGAAGAATAAAAAGTAGTGTTGGGCTGCAGGAGTGAGATGGAGGAATTGCAAGAAAAGAGGCAGGAAGCAGGAGAGTGAGAGAAAAGGAAAGAAGAGACATGCAGCCAGACGAGGGCTTAGTGAGAGAGGATGGGACAGAGAACAGGATGAGAAGGACATAAGGCAAGGCTAGGACAGGCAAGGACAGGCAAGGCAAGGCTAGGCTGCAGGACATGTTTTTGCTTTATAGTTTCCATTACTTTGGTCTTCAGACTAGGAGGAAAGCCATAAGACCGTATGGATTAGGCCCAAGCAAAAACCCCAGCTACTTGAGACACTTAGACTAAGCCTAAAATACCAAGATCTCTCCATAAGGATGGTTTTTATACTGTACTTCCACAATCTGCTGGCAGTACAAAAAAATAAGCTGGAGATTTCCTTAGGCTGAGCCATGGTGCTTTGGGGCAGGGACCATGCGTATCATGGGAATATTTCACAGTTTCTGCTCTGTTTTCAGTGTATGACACCAAAACACCCACCTGATGACATCCTTTCAAGAGCAAAGGCAGCAATTTGCAGAATTCCGCTTCTTAGGGGAAGTGAGAAATTGCTGAGCTGACACCAAGTCCTGCAGTGTCCCTGTCACCTGCAGAGCCACCTCATCCCCGCCACGGTAGCGGGCATTGTGACAAAGGATCAATGTCAGCTGGGTGTGGCAGCCAGGCGCCCCCTAGGGGATGGGGAGCCTGTCAGCCCCGGGCCTGTCACTGCCTGGTGTCCCTGCTGCCACCAGCCAGGCCTCTGAAAACTTGTCAAACCATGCCCAGACTTGGGGCCAGTTTGGCCCAAAGTCTCCAAGAGACAAGTCGGGAAGAAAGATATGGGACAGAGGGAGAAAGAGAAGGGAGCAGGAGAAAGGGAAGGAAGAATAAAAAGTAGTGTTGGGCTGCAGGAGTGAGATGGAGGAATTGCAAGAAAAGAGGCAGGAAGCAGGAGAGTGAGAGAAAAGGAAAGAAGAGACATGCAGCCAGACGAGGGCTTAGTGAGAGAGGATGGGACAGAGAACAGGATGAGAAGGACATAAGGCAAGGCTAGGACAGGCAAGGACAGGCAAGGCAAGGCTAGGCTGCTGGACATGTTTTTGCTTTATAGTTTCTAGCACATTCGTCTTCAGACTAGGAGGAAAGCCGTAAGACTGTATGGATTAGGCCCAAGCAAAAACCCCAGCTACTTGAGACACTTAGACTAAGCCTAAAATACCAAGATCTCTCCATAAGGATGGTTTTTATACTGTACTTCCACAATCTGCTGGCAGTACAAAAAAATAAGCTGCAGATCTCCTTAGGCTGAGTCATGGTGCTTTGGGGCAGGGACCATGCATATCATGGGAATATTTCACAGTTTCTGCTCTGTTTTCAGTGTATGACACCAAAACACCCACCTGATGACATCCTTTCAAGAGCAAAGGCCGCAATTTGCAGAATTCCGCTTCTTAGGGGAAGTGAGAAATTGCTGAGCTGACACCAAGTCCTGCAGTGTCCCTGTCACTTGCAGAGCCACCGCATCCTCGCCACGGTAATGGGCATTGTGACAAAGGTTCTATATCAGCTGGGTGTGGGAGCCAGGCGTCCCCTAGGGGATGGGGAGACTGTCAGCCCCGGGCCTGTCACTGCCTGCTGGCCCTGCTGTCAACAGCCAGGCCTCTGAAAACTTGTCAAACCATGCCCAGACTTGGGGCCAGTTTGGCCCAAAGTCTGCAAGAGAAAAGTCGGGAAGAATGATATGGGACAGAGGAAGAAAGCGAAGGGAGCAGGAGAAAGGGAAGGAAGAATAAAAAGTAGTGTTGGGCTGCAGGAGTGAGATGGAGGAATTGCAAGAAAAGAGGCAGGAAGCAGGAGAGTGAGAGAAAAGGAAAGAAGAGACATGCAGCCAGACGAGGGCTTAGTGAGAGAGGATGGGACAGAGAACAGGATGAGAAGGACATAAGGCAAGGCTAGGACAGGCAAGGACAGGCAAGGCAAGGCTAGGCTGCAGGACATGTTTTTGCTTTATAGTTTCCATTACTTTGGTCTTCAGACTAGGAGGAAAGCCATAAGACCGTATGGATTAGGCCCAAGCAAAAACCCCAGCTACTTGAGACACTTAGACTAAGCCTAAAATACCAAGATCTCTCCATAAGGATGGTTTTTATACTGTACTTCCACAATCTGCTGGCAGTACAAAAAAATAAGCTGCAGATCTCCTTAGGCTGAGTCATGGTGCTTTGGGGCAGGGACCATGCATATCATGGGAATATTTCACAGTTTCTGCTCTGTTTTCAGTGTATGACACCAAAACACCCACCTGATGACATCCCTTCAAGAGCAAAGGCAGCAATTGGCAGAATTCCGCTTCTGAGGGGAAGTGAGAAATTGCTGAGCTGACACCAAGTCCTGCAGTGTCCCCGTCACTTGCAGAGCCACCGCATCCTCGCCACGGTAATGGGCATTGTGACAAAGGTTCTATATCAGCTGGGTGTGGGAGCCAGGCGCCCCCTAGGGGATGGGGAGACTGTCAGCCCCGGGCCTGTCACTGCCTGCTGGCCCTGCTGTCAACAGCCAGGCCTCTGAAAACTTGTCAAACCATGCCCAGACTTGGGGCCAGTTTGGCCCAAAGTCTCCAAGAGACAAGTCGGGAAGAATGATATGGGACAGAGGAAGAAAGCGAAGGGAGCAGGAGAAAGGAAAGGAAGAACAAAAAGTAGTGTTGGGCTGCAGGAGTGAGATGGAGGAATTGCAAGAAAAGAGGCAGGAAGCAGGAGAGTGAGAGAAAAGGAAAGAAGAGACATGCAGCCAGACGAGGGCTTAGTGAGAGAGGATGGGACAGAGAACAGGATGAGAAGGACATAAGGCAAGGCTAGGACAGGCAAGGACAGGCAAGGCAAGGCTAGGCTGCAGGACATGTTTTTGCTTTGTAGTTTCCATTACTTTGGTCTTCAGACAAGGAGGAAAGCCATAAGACCGTATGGATTAGGCCCAAGCAAAAACCCCAGCTACTTGAGACACTTAGACTAAGCCTCAAATACCAAGATCTCTCCATAAGGATGGTTTTTATACTGTACTTCCACAATCTGCTGGCAGTACAAAAAAATAAGCTGGAGATTTCCTTAGGCTGAGCCATGGTGCTTTGGGGCAGGGACCATGCGTATCATGGGAATATTTCACAGTTTCTGCTCTGTTTTCAGTGTATGACACCAAAACACCCACCTGATGACATCCTTTCAAGAGCAAAGGCAGCAATTTGCAGAATTCCGCTTCTTAGGGGAAGTGAGAAATTGCTGAGCTGACACCAAGTCCTGCAGTGTCCCTGTCACCTGCAGAGCCACCTCATCCCCGCCACGGTAGCGGGCATTGTGACAAAGGATCAATGTCAGCTGGGTGTGGCAGCCAGGCGCCCCCTAGGGGATGGGGAGCCTGTCAGCCCCGGGCCTGTCACTGCCTGGTGTCCCTGCTGCCACCAGCCAGGCCTCTGAAAACTTGTCAAACCATGCCCAGACTTGGGGCCAGTTTGGCCCAAAGTCTCCAAGAGACAAGTCGGGAAGAAAGATATGGGACAGAGGGAGAAAGAGAAGGGAGCAGGAGAAAGGGAAGGAAGAATAAAAAGTAGTGTTGGGCTGCAGGAGTGAGATGGAGGAATTGCAAGAAAAGAGGCAGGAAGCAGGAGAGTGAGAGAAAAGGAAAGAAGAGACATGCAGCCAGACGAGGGCTTAGTGAGAGAGGATGGGACAGAGAACAGGATGAGAAGGACATAAGGCAAGGCTAGGACAGGCAAGGACAGGCAAGGCAAGGCTAGGCTGCAGGACATGTTTTTGCTTTATAGTTTCTAGCACATTTGTCTTCAGACTAGGAGGAAAGCCGTAAAACCGTATGGATTAGGCCCAAGCAAAAACCCCAGCTACTTGAGACACTTAGACTAAGCCTAAAATACCAAGATCTCTCCATAAGGATGGTTTTTATACTGTACTTCCACAATCTGCTGGCAGTACAAAAAAATATGCTGCATATCTCCTTAGGCTGAGTCAAGGTGCTTTGGGGCACGGACCATGTCTATCATACGAATATTTCACAGTTTCTGCTCTGTTTTCAGTGTATGACACCAAAACACCCACCTGATGACATCCTCTCAAGAGCAAAGGCAGCAATTTGCAGAATTCCGCTTCTTAGGGGAAGTGAGAAATTGCTGAACTGACACCAAGTCCTGCAGTGTCCCTGTCACCTGCAGAGCCACCGCATCCTCGCCACGGTAGCGGGCATTGTGACAAAGGTTCTATGTCAGCTGGGTGTGGCAGCCAGGCGCCCCCTAGGGGATGGGGAGCCTGTCAGCCCCCGCCTGTCACTGCCTGCTGGCCCTGCTGTCACCAGCCAGGCCTCTGAAAACTTGTCAAACCATGCCCAGACTTGGGGCCAGTTTGGCCCAAAGTCTCCAAGACACAAGTCGGGAAGAAAGATATGGGACAGAGGGAGAAAGCGAAGGGAGCAGGAGAAAGGGAAGGAAGAATAAAAAGTAGTGTTGGGCTGCAGGAGTGAGATGGAGGAATTGCAAGAAAAGAGGCAGGAAGCAGGAGAGTGAGAGAAAAGGAAAGAAGAGACATGCAGCCAGACGAGGGCTTAGTGAGAGAGGATGGGACGGAGAGCAGGATGAGAAGGAAATAAGGCAAGGCTAGGACAGGCAAGGACAGGCAAGGCAAGGCTAGGCTGCTGGACATGTTTTTGCTTTATAGTTTCTAGCACATTCGTCTTCAGACTAGGAGGAAAGCCGTAAGACTGTATGGATTAGGCCCAAGCAAAAACCCCAGCTACTTGAGACACTTAGACTAAGCCTAAAATACCAAGATCTCTCCATAAGGATGGTTTTTATACTGTACTTCCACAATCTGCTGGCAGTACAAAAAAATAAGCTGCAGATCTCCTTAGGCTGAGTCATGGTGCTTTGGGGCAGGGACCATGCATATCATGGGAATATTTCACAGTTTCTGCTCTGTTTTCAGTGTATGACACCAAAACACCCACCTGATGACATCCTTTCAAGAGCAAAGGCCGCAAGTTGCAGAATTCCGCTTCTTAGGGGAAGTGAGAAATTGCTGAGCTGACACCAAGTCCTGCAGTGTCCCTGTCACCTGCAGAGCCACCGCATCCTCGCCACGGTAGCGGGCATTGTGACAAAGGTTCTATGTCAGCTGGGTGTGGCAGCCAGGCGCCCCCTAGGGGATGGGGAGCCTGTCAGCCCCGGGCCTGTCACTGCCTGCTGGCCCTGCTGTCAACAGCCAGGCCTCTGAAAACTTGTCAAACCATGCCCAGACTGGGGGCCAGTTTGGCCCAAAGTCTCCAAGAGATAAGTCGCGAAGAAAGATATGGGACAGAGGGAGAAATCGAAGGGAGCAGGAGAAAGGGAAGGAAGAATAAAAAGTAGTGTTGGGCTGCAGGAGTGAGATGGAGGAATTGCAAGAAAAGAGTCAGGAAGCAGGAGAGTGAGAGAAAAGGAAGGAAGAGACATGCAGCCAGACGAGGGCTTAGTAAGAGAGGATGGGACAGAGAACAGGATGAGAAGGAAATAAGGCAAGGCAAGGACAGGCAAGGACAGGCAAGGCAAGGCTAGGCTGCAGGACATTTTTTTGGTTTATAGTTTCTAGCACATTCGTCTTCAGACTAGGAGGAAAGCCATAAGACCGTATGGATTAGGCCCAAGCAAAAACCCCAGCTCCTTGAGACACTTAGACTAAGCCTAAAATACCAAGATCTCTCCATAAGGATGGTTTTTCTACTGTACTTCCACAATCTGCTGGCAGTACAAAAAAATAGCTGCAGATCTCCTTGGGCTGAGTCATGGTGCTTTGGGTCAGGGACCATGCATATCATGGGAATATTTCACAGTTTCTGCTCTGTTTTCAGTGTATGACACCAAAACACCCACCTGATGACATCCTTTCAAGAAAAAAGGCAGCAATTTGCAGAATTCCGCTTCTTAGGGGAAGTGAGAAATTGCTGAGCTGACACCAAGTCCTGCAGTGTCCCTGTCACCTGCAGAGCCACCTCATCCCCGCCACGGTAGCGGGCATTGTGACAAAGGATCAATGTCAGCTGGGTGTAGCAGCAAGGCGCCCCCTAGGGGATGGGGAGCCTGTCAGCCCCCGCTTGTCACTGCCTGCTGGCACTGCTGTAACCAGCCAGGCCTCGGAAAACTTGTCAAACCATGCCCAGACTTGGGGCCAGTTTGGCCCAAAGTCTCCAAGACACAAGTCGGGAAGAAAGATATGGGACAGAGGGAGAAAGAGAAGGGAGCAGGAGAAAGGAAAGGAAGAATAAAAAGTAGTGTTGGGCTGCAGGAGTGAGATGGAGGAATTGCAAGAAAAGAGGCAGGAAGCAGGAGAGTGAGAGAAAAGGAAAGAAGAGCCATGCAGCCAGACGAGGGGTTAGTGAGAGAGGATGGGACAGAGAACTGGATGAGAAGGAAATAAGGCAAGGCAAGGACAGGCAAGGAAAGGCAAGGTAAGGCTAGGCTGCAGGACATTTTTTTGCTTTATAGTTTCTAGCACATTCGTCTTCAGACTAGGCGCGAAGCCATAAGACCGTATGGATTAGGCCCAAGCAAAAACCCCAGCTACTTGAGACACTTAGACTAAGCCTAAAATACCAAGATCTCTCCATAAGGATGGTTTTTATACTGTTCTTCCACAATCTGCTGGCAGTACAAAAAAATAAGCTGCATATATCCTTAGGCTGAGTCATGGTGCTTTGGGGCAGGGACCATGCATATCATGGGAATATTTCACGTTTTCTGCTCTGTTTTCAGTGTATGACACCAAAACACCCACCTGATGACATCCTTTCAAGAAAAAAGGCAGCAATTTGCAGAATTCCGCTTCTTAGGGGAAGTGAGAAATTGCTGAGCTGACACCAAGTCCTGCAGTGTCCCTGTCACCTGCAGAGCCACCGCATCCTCGCCACGGTAGCGGGCATTGTGACAAAGGTTCTATGTCAGCTGGGTGTGGCAGCCAGGCGCCCCCTAGGGGATGGGGAGCCTGTCAGCCCCGGGCCTGTCACTGCCTGGTGTCCCTGCTGCCACCAGCCAGGACTCGGAAAACTTGTCAAACCATGCCCAGACTTGGGGCCAGTTTGGCCCAAAGTCTCCAAGAGACAAGTCGGGAAGAAAGATATGGGACAGAGGGAGAAAGCGAAGGGAGCAGGAGAAAGGGAAGGAAGAATAAAAAGTAGTGTTGGGCTGCAGGAGTGAGATGGAAGAATTGCAAGAAAAGAGGCAGGAAGCAGGAGAGTGAGAGAAAAGGAAAGAAGAGACATGCAGCCAGACGAGGGCTTAGTGAGAGAGGATGGGACAGAGAACAGGATGAGAAGGACATAAGGCAAGGCTAGGACAGGCAAGGACAGGCAAGGCAAGGCTAGGCTGCAGGACATGTTTTTGCTTGATAGTTTCTAGCACATTCATCATCAGACTAGAAGGAAAGCCATAAGACTGTATGGATTAGGCCCAAGCAAAAACCCCAGCTACTTGAGACACTTAGACTAAGCCTAAAATACCAAGATCTCTCCATAAGGATGGTTTTTATACTGTTCTTCCACAATCTGCTGGCAGTACAAAAAAATAAGCTGCAGATCTCCTTAGGCTGAGTCATGGTGCTTTGGGGAAGGGACCATGCATATCATGGGAATATTTCACAGTTTCTGCTCTGTTTTCAGTGTATGACACCAAAACACCCACCTGATGACATCCTTTCAAGAGCAAAGGCAGCAATTTGCAGAATTCCGCTTCTTAGGGGAAGTGAGAAATTGCTGAGCTGACACCAAGTCCTGCAGTGTCCCTGTCACTTGCAGAGCCACCGCATCCTCGCCACGGTAATGGGCATTGTGACAAAGGTTCTATATCAGCTGGGTGTGGGAGCCAGGTGCCCCCTAGGGGATGGGGAGACTGTCAGCCCCGGGCCTGTCACTGCCTGCTGTCCCTGCTGTCACCAGCCAGGCCTCTGAAAACTTGTCAAACCATGCCCAGACTTGGGGCCAGTTTGGCCCAAAGTCTCCAAGAGAAAAGTCGGGAAGAAAGATATGGGACAGAGGGAGAAAGGGAAGGGAGCAGGAGAAAGGGAAGGAAGAATAAAAAGTAGTGTTGGGCTGCAGGAGTGAGATGGAGGAATTGCAAGAAAAGAGGCAGGAAGCAGGAGAGTGAGAGAAAAGGAAAGAACAGACATGCAGCCAGACGAGGGGTTAGTGAGAGAGGATGGGACAGAGAACAGGATGAGAAGGACATAAGGCAAGGCTAGGACAGGCAAGGACAGGCAAGGCAAGGCTAGGCTGCAGGACATGTTTTTGCTTTATAGTTTCCAGTACTTTGGTCTTCAGACTAGGAGGAAAGCCATAAGACCGTATGGATTAGGCCCAAGCAAAAACCCCAGCTACTTGAGACACTTAGACTAAGCCTAAAATACCAAGATCTCTCCATAAGGATGGTTTTTATACTGTACTTCCACAATCTGCTGGCAGTACAAAAAAATAAGCTGCAGATCTCCTTAGGCTGAGTCATGGTGCTTTGGGGCAGGGACCATGCATATCATGGGAATATTTCACAGTTTCTGCTCTGTTTTCAGTGTATGACACCAAAACACCCACCTGATGACATCCTTTCAAGAAAAAAGGCAGCAATTTGCAGAATTCCGCTTCTGAGGGGAAGTGAGAAATTGCTGAGCTGACACCAAGTCCTGCAGTGTCCCTGTCACCTGCAGAGCCACCGCATCCTCGCCACGGTAGCGGGCATTGTGACAAAGGTTCTATGTCAGCTGGGTGTGGCAGCCAGGCGCCCCCTAGGGGATGGGGAGCCTGTCAGCCCCGGGCCTGTCACTGCCTGCTGGCCCTGCTGCCACCAGCCAGGCCTCTGAAAACTTGTCAAACCATGGCCAGACGTGGGGCCAATTTGGCCCAAAGTCTCCAAGAGACAAGTCGGGAAGAACGATATGGGACAGAGAGAGAAAGCGAAGGGAGCAGGAGAAAGGGAAGGAAGAATAAAAAGTAGTGTTGGGCTGCAGGAGTGAGATGGAGGAATTGCATGAAAAGAGGCAGGAAGTAGGAGAGTGAGAGAAAAGGAAAGAAGAGACATGCAGCCAGACGAGGGCTTAGTGAGAGAGGATGGGACAGAGAACAGGATGAGAATGACATAAGGCAAGGCTAGGACAGGCAAGGACAGGCAAGGCAAGGCTAGGCTGCAGGACATGTTTTTGCTTTATAGTTTCTGGCACATTGGTCTTCAGACTAGGAGGAAAGCCATAAGACCGTATGGATTAGGCCCAAGCAAAAACCCCAGCTCCTTGAGACACTTAGACTAAGCCTAAAATACCAAGATCTCTCCATAAGGATGGTTTTTATACTGTACTTCCACAATCTGCTGGCAGTACAAAAAAATAAGCTGCAGATCTCCTTAGGCTGAGTCATGGTGCTTTGGGGCAGGGACCATGCATATCATGGGAATATTTCACAGTTTCTGCTCTGTTTTCAGTGTATGACACCAAAACACCCACCTGATGACATCCTTTCAAGAGCAAAGGCAGCAATTTGCAGAATTCCGCTTCTGAGGGGAAGTGAGAAATTGCTGAGCTGACACCAAGTCCTGCAGTGTCCCTGTCACCTGCAGAGCCACCGCATCCTCGCCACGGTAGCGGGCATTGTGACAAAGGTTCTATGTCAGCTGGGTGTGGCAGCCAGGCGCCCCCTAGGGGATGGGGAGACTGTCAGCCCCGGGCCTGTCACTGCCTGCTGTCCCTGCTGTCACCAGCCAGGCCTCTGAAAACTTGTCAAACCATGCCCAGACTTGGGGCCAGTTTGGCCCAAAGTCTCCAAGAGAAAAGTCGGGAAGAAAGATATGGGACAGAGGGAGAAAGGGAAGGGAGCAGGAGAAAGGGAAGGAAGAATAAAAAGTAGTGTTGGGCTGCAGGAGTGAGATGGAGGAATTGCAAGAAAAGAGGCAATAAGCAGGAGAGTGAGAGAAAAGGAAAGAAGAGACATGCAGCCAGACGAGGGGTTAGTGAGAGAGGATGGGACAGAGAACAGGATGAGAAGGACATAAGGCAAGGCTAGGACAGGCAAGGACAGGCAAGGCAAGGCTAGGCTGCAGGACATGTTTTTGCTTTATAGTTTCCAGTACTTTGGTCTTCAGACTAGGAGGAAAGCCATAAGACCGTATGGATTAGGCCCAAGCAAAAACCCCAGCTACTTGAGACACTTAGACTAAGCCTAAAATACCAAGATCTCTCCATAAGGATGGTTTTTATACTGTACTTCCACAATCTGCTGGCAGTACAAAAAAATAAGCTGCAGATCTCCTTAGGCTGAGTCATGGTGCTTTGGGGCAGGGACCATGCATATCATGGGAATATTTCACAGTTTCTGCTCTGTTTTCAGTGTATGACACCAAAACACCCACCTGATGACATCCTTTCAAGAAAAAAGGCAGCAATTTGCAGAATTCCGCTTCTGAGGGGAAGTGAGAAATTGCTGAGCTGACACCAAGTCCTGCAGTGTCCCTGTCACCTGCAGAGCCACCGCATCCTCGCCACGGTAGCGGGCATTGTGACAAAGGTTCTATGTCAGCTGGGTGTGGCAGCCAGGCGCCCCCTAGGGGATGGGGAGCCTGTCAGCCCCGGGCCTGTCACTGCCTGCTGGCCCTGCTGCCACCAGCCAGGCCTCTGAAAACTTGTCAAACCATGGCCAGACGTGGGGCCAATTTGGCCCAAAGTCTCCAAGAGACAAGTCGGGAAGAACGATATGGGACAGAGAGAGAAAGCGAAGGGAGCAGGAGAAAGGGAAGGAAGAATAAAAAGTAGTGTTGGGCTGCAGGAGTGAGATGGAGGAATTGCATGAAAAGAGGCAGGAAGTAGGAGAGTGAGAGAAAAGGAAAGAAGAGACATGCAGCCAGACGAGGGCTTAGTGAGAGAGGATGGGACAGAGAACAGGATGAGAATGACATAAGGCAAGGCTAGGACAGGCAAGGACAGGCAAGGCAAGGCTAGGCTGCAGGACATGTTTTTGCTTTATAGTTTCTGGCACATTGGTCTTCAGACTAGGAGGAAAGCCATAAGACCGTATGGATTAGGCCCAAGCAAAAACCCCAGCTCCTTGAGACACTTAGACTAAGCCTAAAATACCAAGATCTCTCCATAAGGATGGTTTTTATACTGTACTTCCACAATCTGCTGGCAGTACAAAAAAATAAGCTGCAGATCTCCTTAGGCTGAGTCATGGTGCTTTGGGGCAGGGACCATGCATATCATGGGAATATTTCACAGTTTCTGCTCTGTTTTCAGTGTATGACACCAAAACACCCACCTGATGACATCCTTTCAAGAGCAAAGGCAGCAATTTGCAGAATTCCGCTTCTGAGGGGAAGTGAGAAATTGCTGAGCTGACACCAAGTCCTGCAGTGTCCCTGTCACCTGCAGAGCCACCGCATCCTCGCCACGGTAGCGGGCATTGTGACAAAGGTTCTATGTCAGCTGGGTGTGGCAGCCAGGCGCCCCCTAGGGGATGGGGAGCCTGTCAGCCCCGGGCCTGTCACTGCCTGCTGGCCCTGCTGCCACCAGCCAGGCCTCTGAAAACTTGTCAAACCATGCCCAGACGTGGGGCCAATTTGGCCCAAAGTCTCCAAGAGACAAGTCGGGAAGAACGATATGGGACAGAGAGAGAAAGCGAAGGGAGCAGGAGAAAGGGAAGGAAGAATAAAAAGTAGTGTTGGGCTGCAGGAGTGAGATGGAGGAATTGCATGAAAAGAGGCAGGAAGTAGGAGTGTGAGAGAAAAGGAAAGAAGAGACATGCAGCCAGACGAGGGCTTAGTGAGAGAGGATGGGACAGAGAACAGGATGAGAATGACATAAGGCAAGGCTAGGACAGGCAAGGACAGGCAAGGCAAGGCTAGGCTGCAGGACATGTTTTTGCTTTATAGTTTCTGGCACATTGGTCTTCAGACTAGGAGGAAAGCCATAAGACCGTATGGATTAGGCCCAAGCAAAATCCCCAGCTACTTGAGACACTTAGACTAAGCCTAAAATACGAAGATCTCTCCATAAGGATGGTTTTGATACTGTACTTCCACAATCTGCTGGCAGTACAAAAAAATAAGCTGCAGATCTCCTTAGGCTGAGTCATGGTGCTTTGGGGCAGGGACCATGCGTATCATGGGAATATTTCACAGTTTCTGCTCTGTTTTCAGTGTATGACACCAAAACACCCACCTGATGACATCCTTTCAAGAGCAAAGGCAGCAATTTGCAGAATTCCGCTTCTTAGGGGAAGTGAAAAATTGCTGAGCTAACACCAAGTCCTGCGCTGTCCCTGTCACCTGCAGAGCCACCGCATCCCCGAAACGGTAGTGGGCATTGAGACAAAGGTTCAATGTCAGCTGGGTGTGGCAGCCAGGCGCCCCCTAGGGGATGGGGAGCCTGTCAGCCCCGGGCCTGTCACTGCCTGCTGGCCCTGCTGCCACCAGCCAGGCCTCTGAAAACTTGTCAAACCATGGCCAGACGTGGGGCCAATTTGGCCCAAAGTCTCCAAGAGACAAGTCGGGAAGAACGATATGGGACAGAGAGGGAAAGCGAAGGGAGCAGGAGAAAGGGAAGGAAGAATAAAAAGTAGTGTTGGGCTGCAGGAGTGAGATGGAGGAATTGCAAGAAAAGAGGCAGGAAGCAGGAGAGTGAGAGAAAAGGAAAGAAGAGACATGCAGCCAGACGAGGGCTTAGTGAGAGAGGATGGGACACAGAACAGGATGAGAAGGAAATAAGGCAAGGCAAGGACAGGCAAGGACAGGCAAGGCAAGGCTAGGCTGCAGGACATTTTTTTACTTTATAGTTTCTAGCACATTCGCCTTCAGACTAGGAGGAAAGCCATAAGACCATATGGATTAGGCCCTAGCAAAAACCCCAGCTACTTGAGACACTTAGACTAAGCCTAAAATACGAAGATCTCTCCATAAGGATGGTTTTTATACTGTACTTCCACAATCTGCTGGCAGTAGAAAAAAATAAGCTGCAGATCTCCTTAGGCTGAGTCATGGTGCTTTGGGGCAGGGACCATGCATATCATGGGAATATTTCACAGTTTCTGCTCTGTTTTCAGTGTATGACACCAAAACACCCACCTGATGACATCCTTTCAAGTGCAAAGGCAGCAATTTGCAGAATTCCGCTTCTGAGGGGAAGTGAGAAATTGCTGAGCTGACACCAAGTCCTGCAGTGTCCCTGTCACCTGCAGAGTCACCGCATCCTCTCCACGGTATCAGGCATTGTGACGAAGGTTCAATGTCAGCTGGGTGTGGCAGCCAGGCGCCCCCTAGTGGATGGCTAGCCTGTCAGCCCCGGGCCTGTCACTGCCTGCTGGCCCTGCTGTCACCAGCCAGGCCTCTGAAAACTTGTCAAACCATGCCCAGACTTGGGGCCAGTTTGGCCCAAAGTCTCCAAGAGACAAGGCGGGAAGAAAGATATGGGACAGAGGGAGAAAGCGAAGGGAGCAGGAGAAAGGGAAGGAAGAATAAAAAGTAGTGTTGGGCTGCAGGAGTGAGATGGAGGAATTGCAAGAAAAGAGGCAGGAAGCAGGAGAGTGAGAGAAAAGGAAAGAAGAGACATGCAGCCAGACGAGGGCTTAGTGAGAGAGGATGGGACACAGAACAGGACGAGAAGGAAATAAGGCAAGGCAAGGACAGGCAAGGACAGGCAAGGCAAGGCTAAGCTGTAGGACATTTTTTTACTTTATAGTTTCTAGCACATTCGTCTTCAGACTAGGAGGAAAGCCATAAGACCATATGGATTAGGCCCTAGCAAAAACCCCAGCTCCTTGAGAGACTTAGACTAAGCCTAAAATACCAAGATCTCTCCATAAGGATGGTTTTTATACTGTTCTTCCACAATCTGCTGGCAGTACAAAAAAATAAGCTGCAGATCTCCTTAGGCTGAGTCATGGTGCTTTGGGGCAGGTACGATGCCTATCATTGGAATATTTCACAGTTTCTGCTCTGTTTTCAGTGTATGACACCAAAACACCCACCTGATGACATCCTTTCAAGAGCAAAGGCAGCAATTTGCAGAATTCCGCTTCTTAGGGGAAGTGAGAAATTGCTGAGCTGACACCAAGTCCTGCAGTGTCCCTGTCAGCTGCAGAGCCACCGCATCCTCGCCACGGTAGCGGGCATTGTGACAAAGGTTCTATGTCAGCTGGGTGTGGCAGCCAGGCGCCCCCTAGGGGATGGGGAGCCTGTCAGCCCCGGGCCTGTCACTGCCTGGTGTCCCTGCTGCTGCGAGCCAGGCCTCTGAAAACTTGTCAAACCATGCCCAGACTTGGGGCCAGTTTGGCCCAAAGTCTCCAAGAGACAAGTCGGGAAGAAAGATATGGGACAGAGGGAGAAAGCGAAGGGAGCAGGAGAAAGGGAAGGAAGAATAAAAAGTAGTGTTGGGCTGCAGGAGTGAGATGGAGGAATTGCAAGAAAAGAGGCAGGAAGCAGGAGAGTGAGAGAAAAGGAAAGAACAGACATGCAGCCAGACGAGGGGTTAGTGAGAGAGGATGGGACAGAGAACAGGATGAGAAGGACATAAGGCAAGGCTGGGACAGGCAAGGACAGGCAAGGCAAGGCTAGGCTGCAGGACATGTTTTTGCTTTATAGTTTCTAGCACATTCGTCTTCAGACTAGGAGGAAAGCCATAAGACCGTATGGATTAGGCCCAAGCAAAAACCCCAGCTACTTGAGACACTTAGACTAAGCCTAAAATACCAAGATCTCTCCTTAAGGTTGGTTTTTATACTGTACTTCCACAATCTGCTAGCAGTACAAAAATATAAACTGCAATTGTCCTTAGGCTGAGTCATGGTGCTTTGGGGCAGGGCCCATGCCTGTCATGGGAATATTTCACAGTTTCTGCTCTGTTTTCAGTGTATGACACCAAAACACCCACCTGATGACATCCTTTCAAGAGCAAAGGCAGCAATTGGCAGAATTCCGCTTCTTAGGGGAAGTGAGAAATTGCTGAGCTGACACCAAGTCCTGCGCTGTCCCTGTCACTTGCAGAGCCACCGCATCCTCGCCACGGTAGCGGGCATTGTGATAAAGGTTCTATGTCAGCTGGGTGTGGCAGCCAGGCGCCCCCTAGGGGATGCGGAGCCTGTCAGCCCCGGGCCTGTCACTGCCTGCTGGCCCTGCTGTCACCAGCCAGGCCTCTGAAAACTTGTCAAACCATGCCCAGACTTGGGGCCAGTTTGGCCCAAAGTCTCCAAGACACAAGTCGGGAAGAAAGATATGGGACAGAGGGAGAAAGAGAAGGGAGCAGGAGAAAGGGAAGGAAGAATAAAAAGTAGTGTTGGGCTGCAGGAGTGAGATGGAGGAATTGCAAGAAAAGAGTCAGGAAGCAGGAGAGTGAGAGAAAAGGAAAAGAAGAGACATGCAGCCAGACGAGGGCTTAGTGAGAGAGGATGGGACAGAGAACTGGATGAGAAGGAAATAAGGCAAGGCAAGGAGAGGCAAAAAAAGGCAAGGTAAGGCTAGGCTGCAGGACATTTTTTTGCTTTATAGTTTCTAGCACATTCGTCTTCAGACTAGGCGCGAAGCCATAATACCGTATGGATTAGGCCCAAGCAAAAACCCCAGCTACTTGAGACACTTAGACTAAGCCTAAAATACCAAGATCTCTCTATAAGGACGGTTTTTATACTGTACTTCCACAATCTGCTGGCAGTACAAAAAAATAAGCTGCAGATCTCCTTAGGCTGAGTCATGGTGCTTTGGGGCAGGTACGATGCCTATCATTGCAATATTTCACAGTTTCTGCTCTGTTTTCAGTGTATGACACCAAAACACCCACCTGATGACATCCTTTCGAGAGCAAAGGCAGCAATTTACAGAATTCCGCTTCTTAGGGGAAGTGAGAAATTGCTGAGCTGACACCAAGTCCTGCAGTGTCCCTGTCACCTGCAGAGTCACCGCATCCTCGCCACGGTAGCGGGCATTGTGACAAAGGTTCTATGTCAGCTGGGTGTGGCAGCCAGGCGCCACCTAGGGGATGGGGAGCCTGTCAGCCCCGGGCCTTTCACTGTCTGCTGGCCCTGCTGCCACCAGCCAGGCCTCTGAAAACTTGTCAAACCATGCCCAGACGTGGGGCCAATTTGGCCCAAAGTCTCCAAGAGACAAGTCGGGAAGAACGATATGGGACAGAGAGAGAAAGCGAAGGGAGCAGGAGAAAGGGAAGGAAGAATAAAAAGTAGTGTTGGGCTGCAGGAGTGAGATGGATGAATTGCAAGAAAAGAGGCAGGAAGCAGGAGAGTGAGAGAAAAGGGAAGAAGAGACATGCAGCCAGACGAGGGCTTAGTGAGAGAGGATGGGACAGAGAACAGGATGAAAAGGACATAAGGCAAGGCAAGGACAGGCAAGGCAAGGCTAGGCTGCAGGACATATTTTACTTTATTGTTTCTAGCACATTCGTCTTCAGACTAGGAGGAAAGTCATAAGAACGTATGGATTAGGCCCTAGCAAAAACCCCAGCTACTTGAGACACTTAGACTAAGCCTAAAATACGAAGATCTCTCCATAAGAATGGTTTTTAAACTGTACTTCCACAATCTGCTGGCAGTACAAAAAATAAGATGCAGATCTCCTTAGGCTGAGTCATGGTGCTTTGGGGCAGGTACGATGCCTATCATTGGAATATTTCACAGTTTCTGCTCTGTTTTCAGTGTATGACACCAAAACACCCACCTGATGACATCCTTTCGAGAGCAAAGGCAGCAATTTGCAGAATTCCGCTTCTTAGGGGAAGTGAGAAATTGCTGAGCTGACACCAAGTCCTGCAGTGTCCCTGTCACCTGAAGAGTCACCGCATCCTCGCCACGGTAGCGGGCATTGTGACAAAGGTTCAATGTCAGCTGGGTGTGGCAGCCAGGCGCCCCCTAGGGGATGGGAAGCCTATCAGACCCGGGCCTGTCACTGCCTGCTGGCCCTGCTGTCACCAGCCAGGCCTCGGTAAACTTGTCAAACCATGCCCAGATGTGGGGCCAGTTTGGCCCAAAGTCTCCAAGAGACAAGTCGGGAAGAAAGATATGGGACAGAGGGAGAAAGCGAAGGGAGCAGGAGAAAGGGAAGGAAGAATAAAAAGTAGTGTTGGGCTGCAGGAGTGAGGTGGAGGAATTGCAAGAAAAGAGGCAGGAAGCAGGAGAGTGAGAGAAAAGGAAAGAAGAGACATGCAGCCAGACGAGGGCTTAGTGAGAGAGGATGGGACAGAGAACAGGATGAGAAGGAAATAAGGCAAGTCAAGGACAGGCAAGGACAGGCAAGGCAAGGCTAGGCTGCAGGACATTTTTTTACTTTATAGTTTCTAGCACATTCGTCTTCAGACTAGGAGGAAAGCCATAAGACCATATTGATAAGGCCCTAGCAAAAACCCCAGCTACTTGAGACACTTAGACTAAGCCTAAAATACCAAGATCTCTCCATAAGGATGGTTTTTATACTGTACTTCCACAATCTGCCGGCAGTAGAAAAAAATAAGCTGCAGATCTCCTTAGGCTGAGTCATGGTGCTTTGGGGCACTGAACATGCATATCATGGGAATATTTCACAGTTTCTGCTCTGTTTTCAGTGTATGACACCAAAACACCCACCTGATGACATCCTTTCGAGAGCAAAGGCAGCAATTTGCAGAATTCCGCTTCTTAGGGGAAGTGAGAAATTGCTGAGCTGACACCAAGTCCTGCAGTGTCCCTGTCACCTGCAGAGCCACCGCATCCTCGCCACGGTAGCGGGCATTGTGACAAAGGTTCTATGTCAGCTGGGTGTGGCACCCAGGCGCCCCCTAGGGGATGGGGAGCCTGCCAGCCCCGGACATGTCACTGCCTGCTGGCCCTGCTGCCACCAGCCAGGCCTCGGAAAACTTGTCAAACCATGCCCAGACTTGGGGCCAGTTTGGCCCAAAGTCTGCAAGAGACAAGTCGGGAAGAAAGATATGGGACAGAGGGAGAAAGCGAAGGGAGCAGGAGAAAGGGAAGGAAGAATAAAAAGTAGTGTTGGGCTGCAGGAGTGAGATGGTGGAATTGCAAGAAAAGAGGCAGGAAGCAGGAGAGTGAGAGAAAAGGAAAGAAGAGACATGCAGCCAGACGAGGGCTTAGTGAGAGAGGATGGGACACAGAACAGGATGAGAAGGAAATAAGGCAAGGCAAGGACAGGCAAGGACAGGCAAGGCAAGGCTAGGCTGCAGGACATTTTTTTACTTTATAGTTTCTAGCACATTCGTCTTCAGACTAGGAGGAAAGCCATAAGACCATATGGATTAGGCCCTAGCAAAAACCGCAGCTACTTGAGATACTTAGACTAAGCCTAAAATACCAAGATCTCTCCATAAGGATGGTTTTTATACTGTACTTCCACAATCTGCCGGAAGTAGAAAAAAATAAGCTGCAGATCTCCTTAGGCTGAGTCATGGTGCTTTGGGTCAGGGACCATGCATATCATGGGAATATTTCACCGTTTCTGCTCTGTTTTCAGTGTATGACACCAAAACACCCACCTGATAACATCCTTTCGAGAGCAAAGGCAGCAATTTGCAGAATTCCGCTTCGTAGGGGAAGTGAGAAATTGCTGAGCTGACACCAAGTCCTGCAGTGTCCCTGTCACCTGCAGAGCCACCGCATCCTCGCCACGGTAGCGGGCATTGTGACAAAGGTTCAATGTCAGCTGGGTGTGGCACCCAGGCGCCCCCTAGGGGATGGGGAGCCTGCCAGCCCCGGACATGTCACTGCCTGCTGGCCCTGCTGCCACCAGCCAGGCCTCGGAAAACTTGTCAAACCATGCCCAGACTTGGGGCCAGTTTGGCCCAAAGTCTGCAAGAGACAAGTCGGGAAGAAAGATATGGGACAGAGGGAGAAAGCGAAGGGAGCAGGAGAAAGGGAAGGAAGAATCAAAAGTAGTGTTGGGCTGCAGGAGTGAGATGGAGGAATTGCAAGAAAAGAGGCAGGAAGCAGGAGAGTGAGAGAAAAGGAAAGAAGAGCCATGCAGCCAGACGAGGGGTTAGTGAGAGAGGATGGGACAGAGAACAGGATGAGAAGGACATAAGGCAAGGCAAGGACAGGCAAGGACAGGCAAGGCAAGGCTAGGCTGCAGGACATGTTTTTGCTTTATAGTTTCTAGCACATTCGTCTTCAGACTAGGAGGAAAGCCATAAGACCGTATGGATTAGGCCCAAGCAAAAACCCCAGCTACTTGAGACACTTAGACTAAGCTTAAAATAGGAAGATCTCTCCATAAGGATGATTTTTATACTGTACTTCCACAATCTGCTGGCAGTACAAAAACATAAGCTGCAGATCTCCTTAGGCTGAGTCATGGTGCTTTGGGGCAGGGACCATGCATATCATGGGAATATTTCACCGTTTCTCCTCTGTTTTCAGTGTATGACACCAAAACACCCACCTGATGACATCCTTTCAAGAACAAAGGCAGCAATTGGCAGAATTCCGCTTCTTAGGGGAAGTGAGAAATTGCTGAGCTGACACCAAGTCCTGCAGTGTCCCTGTCACCTGCAGAGCCACCACATCCTCCCCACGGTAGCGGGCATTGTGACAAAGGTTCTATATCAGCTGGGTGTGGCAGCCAGGCGCCCCCTAGGGGATGGGGAGCCTGTCAGCCCAGGGCCTGTCACTGCCTGCTGTCCCTGCTGCCACCAGCCAGGCCTCTGAAAACTTGTCTAACCATGCCTAGACTTGGGGCCAGTTTGGCCCAAAGTCTCCAAGAGACAAGTCAGGAAGAAAGATATGGGATAGAGGGAGAAAGCGAAGGGAGCAGGAGAAAGGGAAGGAAGAATAAAAAGTAGTGTTGGGCTGCAGGAGTGAGATGGAGGAATTGCAAGAAAAGAGGCAGGAAGCAGGAGAGTGAGAGAAAAGGAAAGAAGAGACATGCAGCCAGACGAGGGCTTAGTGAGAGAGGATGGGACAGAGAACAGGATGAGAAGGACATAAGGCAAGGCTAGGACAGGCAAGGACAGGCAAGGCAAGGCTAGGCTGCAGGACATGTTTTTGCTTTATATTTTCTAGCACATTCGTCTTCAGACTAGGAGGAAAGCCATAAGACTGTATGGATTAGGCCCAAGCAAAAACCCCAGCTACTTGACACACTTAGACTAAGCCTAAAATAGGAAGATCTCTCCATAAGGATGATTTTTATACTGTACTTCCACAATCTGCTGGCAGTACAAAAAAATAAGCTGCAGATCTCCTTAGGCTGAGTCATGGTGCTTTGGGTCAGGGACCATGCATATCATGGGAATATTTCACCGTTTCTGCTCTGTTTTCAGTGTATGGCACCAAAACACCCACCTGATGACATCCTTTCAAGAGCAAAGGCAGCAATTTGCAGAATTCCGCTTCTTAGGGGAAGTGAGAAATTGCTGAGCTGACACCAAGTCCTGCAGTGTCCCTGTCACCTGCAGAGCCACCGCATCCTCGCCACGGTAGCGGGCATTGTGACAAAGGTTCAATGTCAGCTGGGTGTGGCAGCCAGGCGCCCCCTAGGGGATGGGGAGCCTGTCAGCCCCGGGCCTGTCACTGCCTGGTGTCCCTGGTGCCACCAGCCAGGCCTCTGAAAACTTGTCAAACCATGCCCAGACTTGGGGCCAGTTTGGCCCAAAGTCTCCAAGAGACAAGTCGGGAAGAAAGATATGGGAGAGAGGGAGAAAGCGAAGGGAGCAGGAGAAAGGGAAGGAAGAATAAAAAGTAGTGTTGGGCTGCAGGAGTGAGATGGAGGAATTGCAAGAAAAGAGGCAGGAAGCAGGAGAGTGAGAGAAAAGGAAAGAAGAGACATGCAGCCAGACGAGGGCTTAGTGAGAGAGGATGGGACAGAGAACAGGAGGAGAAGGAGAGAAGGCAAGGCTAGGACAGGCAAGGACAGGCAAGGGAAGGCTAGGCTGCAGGACATGTTTTTGCTTTATAGTTTCTAGCACATTCGTCTTCAGACTAGGAGGAAAGCCATAAGACCGTATGGATTAGGCCCAAGCAAAAACCCCAGCTACTTGAGACACTTAGGCTAAGCCTTAAAATACCAAGATCTCTCCATAGGGATGGTTTTTATAGTGTACTTCCACAATCTGCTGGCAGTACAAAAAAATAAGCTGCAGATCTCCTTAGGCTGAGTCATGGTGCTTTGGGGCAGGGACCATGCATATCATGGGAATATTTCACAGTTTCTGCTCTGTTTTCAGTGTATGACACCAAAACACCCACCTGATGACATCCTTTCAAGAGCAAAGGCAGCAGTTTGCAGAATTCCGCTTCTTAGGGGAAGTGAGAAATTGCTGAGCTGACACCAAGTCCTGCAGTGTCCCTGTCACCTGCAGAGCCACCGCATCCTCGCCACGGTAGAGGGCATTGTGACAAAGGTTCTATATCAGCTGGGTGTGGCAGCCAGGCGCCCCCTAGGGGATGGGGAGCCTGTCAGCCCCGGGTCTGTCACTGCCTGGTGTCCCTGCTGCCACCAGCCAGGCCTCGGAAAACTTGTCAAACCATGCCCACACTTGGGGCCAGTTTGGCCCAAAGTCTCCAAGAGACAAGTCAGGAAGAAAGATATGGGACAGAGGGAGAAAGCGAAGGGAGCAGGAGAAAGGGAAGGAAGAATAAAAAGTAGTGTTGGGCTGCAGGAGTGAGATGGAGGAATTGCAAGAAAAGAGGCAGGAAGCCGGAGAGTGAGAGAAAAGGAAAGAAGAGACATGCAGCCAAACAAGGGCTTAGTGAGACAGGAGGGGACAAAGAACAGGATGAGAAGGACATAAGGCAAGGCTAGGACAGGCAAGGACAGGCAAGGCAAGGCTAGGCTGCAGGACATGTTTTTGCTTTATAGTTTCTAGCACATTCGTCTTCAGACTAGGAGGAAAGCCATAAGACCGTATGGATTAGGCCCAAGCAAAAACCCCAGCTACTTGACACACTTAGACTAAGCCTAAAATAGGAAGATCTCTCCATAAGGATGATTTTTATACTGTACTTCCACAATCTGCTGGCAGTACAAAAAAATAAGCTGCAGATCTCCTTAGGCTGAGTCATCGTGCTTTGGGGCAGGGACCATGCATATCATGGGAATATTTCACCGTTTCTGCTCTGTTTTCAGTGTATGACACCAAAACACCCACCTGATGACATCCTTTCAAGAGCAAAGGCAGCAATTTGCAGAATTCCGCTTCTTAGGGGAAGTGAGAAATTGCTGAGCTGACACCAAGTCCTGCAGTGTCCCTGTCACCTGCAGAGCCACCGCATCCTCGCCACGGTAGCGGGCATTGTGACAAAGGTTCAATGTCAGCTGGGTGTGGCAGCCAGGCGCCCCCTAGGGGATGGGGAGCCTGTCAGCCCCGGGCTGTCACTGCCTGGTGTCCCTGCTGCCACCAGCCAGGCCTCTGAAAACTTGTCAAACCATTCCCAGACTTGGGGCCATTTTGGCCCAAAGTCTGCAAGAGACAAGTCGGGAAGAAAGATATGGGACAGAGGGAGAAAGCGAAGGGAGCAGGAGAAAGGGAAGGAAGAATAAAAAGTAGCGTTGGGCTGCAGGAGTGAGATGGAGGAATTGCAAGAAAAGAGGCAGGAAGCAGGAGAGTGAGAGAAAAGGAAAGAAGAGACATGCAGCCAGACGAGGGGTTACTGAGACAGGAGGGGACAGAGAACAGGATGAGAAGGACATAAGGCAAGGCTAGGACAGGCAGGGACAGGCAAGGACAGGCAAGGCAAGGCTAGGCTGCAGGACATGTTTTTGCTTTATATTTTCTAGCACATTCGTCTTCAGACTAGGAGGAAAGCCATAAGACCGTATGGATTAGGCCCAAGCAAAAACCCCAGCTACTTGAGACACTTAGGCTAAGCCTTAAAATACCAAGATCTCTCCATAGGGATGGTTTTTATAGTGTACTTCCACAATCTGCTGGCAGTACAAAAAAATAAGCTGCATCTCCTTAGGCTGAGTCATGGTGCTTTGGGGCAGGGACCACGCATATCATGGGAATATTTCACAGTTTCTGCTCTGTTTTCAGTGTATGACACCAAAACACCCACCTGATGACATCCTTCCAAGAGCTAAGGCAGCAATTTGCAGAATTCCGCTTCTTAGGGGAAGTGAGAAATTGCTGAGCTGACACCAAGTCCTGCAGTGTCCCTGTCACCTGCAGAGCCACCGCATCCTCGCCACGGTAGCGGGCATTGTGACAAAGGTTCAATGTCAGCTGGGTGTGGCAGCCAGGCGCCCCCTAGGGGATGGGGAGCCTGTCAGCCCCGGGCATGTCACTGCCTGCTGGCCCTGCTGCCACCAGCCAGGCCTCGGAAAACTTGTCAAACCATGCCCAGACTTGGGGCCAGTTTGGCCCAAAGTCTCCAAGAGACAAGTCAGGAAGAAAGATATGGGACAGAGGGAGAAAGCGAAGGGAGCAGGAGAAAGGGAAGGAAGAATAAAAAGTAGTGTTGGGCTGCAGGAGTGAGATGGAGGAATTGCAAGAAAAGAGGCAGGAAGCAGGAGAGTGAGAGAAAAGGAAAGAAGAGACATGCAGCCAGACAAGGGGTTAGTGAGACAGGAGGGGACAAAGAACAGGATGAGAAGGACATAAGGCAAGGCTAGGACAGGCAAGGACAGGCAAGGCAAGGCTAGGCTGCAGGACATGTTTTTGCTTGATAGTTTCTAGCACATTCGTCTTCAGACTAGGAGGAAAGCCATAAGACCGTATGGATTAGGCCCAAGCAAAAACCCCAGCTACTTGAGACACTTAGACTAAGCCTAAAATAGGAAGATCTCTCCATAAGGATGATTTTTATACTGTACTTCCACAATCTGCTGGCAGTACAAAAAAATCAGCTGCAGATCTCCTTAGGCTGAGTCATGGTGCTTTGGGGCAGGGACCATGCATATCATGGGAATATTTCACCGTTTCTGCTCTGTTTTCAGTGTATGACACCAAAACACCCACCTGATGACATCCTTTCAAGAGCAAAGGCAGCAATTGGCAGAATTCCGCTTCTTAGGGGAAGTGAGAAATTGCTGAGCTGACACCAAGTCCTGCAGTGTCCCTGTCACCTGCAGAGCCACCGCATCCTCCCCACGGTAGCGGGCATTGTGACAAAGGTTCTATATCAGCTGGGTGTGGCAGCCAGGCGCCCCCTAGGGGATGGGGAGCCTGTCAGTCCCGGGTCTGTCACTGCCTGCTGTCCCTGCTGCCACCAGCCAGGCCTCTGAAAACTTGTCAAACTGCCGAGAGAAAAATTCCATCAGAGTTCCAGACCCGAGCGGAGGGAGGAAGGAATGCGGTCGACCCAATATGAGTGATAAGCATACCTCAACTTTATTGATGCACTGAGCTGGTTTATATAAGACTTACAATAATTATGCATACTCGTCATCTATTAATTGGATAGTATACAGTAATTATGCCTACTCGTCTTCTATTAATTGGATAGTATACAATAATTATGCCTACTCGTCTTCTATTGATTGGATAGTATACATAATGAGCTCAACCTTCTTGTGGTTTCTCTGGAATGCAACCTCCTCACCCTGCTAGAGATAATTCCCCAGCTTGTTTATCTAAACGCTCAGCTGAACCAGAGAGCAACCGCTCAGTACTTTTCCACTATGCTACACCAGACTCATGCTAACTGAGGCCTACTCATGCTAACTTAGAACAAAATTCTCCTGATACAACGGATCAATAGAGCCATGCCCCTTCTCTATTAGCCATGTCCCAACATCAAACCATGCCCAGACTTGGGGCCAGTTTGGCCCAAAGTCTCCAAGAGACAAGTCAGGAAGAAAGATATGGGACAGAGGGAGAAAGCGAAGGAAGAAGGAGAAAGGGAAGGAAGAATAAAAAGTAGTGTTGGGCTGCAGGAGTGAGATGGAGGAATTGCAAGAAAAGATGCAGGAAGCAGGAGAGTGAGAGAAAAGGAAAGAAGAGACATGCAGCCAGACGAGGGCTTAGTGAGAGAGGATGGGACAGAGAACAGGATGAGAAGGACATAAGGCAAGGCTGGGACAGGCAAGGACAGGCAAGGCAAGGCTAGGCTGCAGGACATGTTTTTGCTTTATAGTTTCTAGCACATTCGTCTTCAGACTAGGAGGAAAGCCATAAGACCGTATGGATTAGGCCCAAGCAAAAACCCCAGCTACTTGAGACACTTAGACTAAGCCTTAAAATACCAAGATCTCTCCATAGGGATGGTTTTTATAGTGTACTTCCACAATCTGCTGGCAGTACAAACAAATAAGCTGCAGATCTCCTTAGGCTGAGTCATGGTGCTTTGGGGCAGGGACCACGCATATCATGGGAATATTGCACAGTTTCTGCTCTGCTTTCAGTGTATGACACCAAAACACCCACCTGATGACATCCTTTCAAGAGCAAAGGCAGCAATTTGCAGAATTCCGCTTCTTAGGGGAAGTGAGAAATTGCTGAGCTGACACCAAGTCCTGCAGTGTCCCTGTCACCTGCAGAGCCACCGCATCCTCGCCACGGAAGCGGGCATTGTGACAAAGGTTCTATGTCAGCTGGGTGTGGCAGCCAGGCGCCCCCTAGGGGATGGGGAGCCTGTCAGCCCCGGGCCTGTCACTGCCTGGTGTCCCTGGTGCCACCAGCCAGGCCTCGGAAAACTTGTCAAACCATGCCCAGACTTGGGGCCAGTTTGGCCCAAAGTCTCCAAGAGACAAGTCGGGAAGAAAGATATGAGACAGAGGGAGAAAGCGAAGGGAGCAAGAGAAAGGGAAGGAAGAATAAAAAGTAGTGTTGGGCTGCAGGAGTGAGACGGAGGAATTGCAAGAAAAGAGGCAGGAAGCAGGAGAGTGAGAGAAAAGGAAAGAACAGACATGCAGCCAGACGAGGGGTTAGTGAGAGAGGATGGGACAGAGAACAGGATGAGAAGGACATAAGGCAAGGCTGGGACAGGCAAGGACAGGCAAGGCAAGGCTAGGCTGCAGGACATGTTTTTGCTTGATAGTTTCTAGCACAGCCGTCTTCAGACTAGGAGGAAAGCCATAAAACCATATGGATTAGGCCAAGCAAAAACCCCAGCTACTTGAGACACTTAGACTAAGCCTAAAATACCAAGATCTCTCCATAAGGATGGTTTTTATACTGTACTTCCACAATCTGCTGGCAGTACAAAAAAATAAGCTGCAGATCTCCTTAGGCTGAGTCATGGTGCTTTGGGGCAGGGACCATGCATATCATGGGAATATTTCACAGTTTCTGCTCTGTTTTCAGTGTATGACACCAAAACACCCACCTGATGACATCCTTTCAAGAGCAAAGGCAGCAATTTGCAGAATTCCGCTTCTTAGGGGAAGTGAGAAATTGCTGAGCTGACACCAAGTCCTGCAGTGTCCCTGTCACCTGCAGAACCACCGCAACCTCGCCACGGTAGAGGGCATTGTGACAAAGGTTCAATGTCAGCTGGGTGTGGCAGCCAGGCGCCCCCTAGGGGATGGGGAGCCTGTCAGCCCCGGGCCTGTCACTGCGTGGTGTCCCTGCTGCCACCAGCCAGGCCTCTGAAAACTTGTCAAACCATGCCCAGATTTGAGGCCAGTTTGGCCCAAAGTCTCCAAGAGACAAGTCGGGAAGATAGATATGGGACAGAGGGAGAAAGCGAAGGGAGCAGGAGAAAGGGAAGGAAGAATAAAAAGTAGTGTTGGGCTGCAGGAGTGAGATGGAGGAATTGCAAGAAAAGAGGCAGGAAGCAGGAGAGTGAGAGACAAGGAAAGAAGAGACATGCAGCCAGACGAGGGGTTAGTGAGAGAGGATGGGACAGAGAACAGGATGAGAAGGACATAAGGCAAGGCTAGGACAGGCAAGGACAGGCAAGGCAAGGCTAGGCTGCAGGACATGTTTTTGCTTTATAGTTTCTAGCACATTCGTCTTCAGACTAGGAGGAAAGCCATAAGACCGTATGGATTAGGCCCAAGCAAAAACCCCAGCTACTTGAGACACTTAGACTAAGCCTAAAATACCAAGATCTCTCCATAAGGACGGTTTTTATACTGTACTTCCACAATCTGCTGGCAGTACAAAAACATAAGCTGCAGATCTCCTTAGGCTGAGTCATGGTGCTTTGGGGCAGGGACCATGCATATCATGGGAATATTTCACAGTTTCTGCTCTGTTTTCAGTGTATGACACCAAAACACCCACCTGATGACATCCTTTCAAGAGCAAAGGCAGCAATTTGCAGAATTCCGCTTCTTAGAGGAAGTGAGAAATTGCTGAGCTGACACCAAGTCCTGCAGTGTCCCTGTCACCTGCAGAGCCACCGCATCCTCGCCACGGTAGCGGGCATTGTGACAAAGGTTCTATGTCAGCTGGGTGTGGCAGCCAGGCGCCCCCTAGGGGATGGGGAGCCTGTCAGTCCCGGGCTGTCACTGCCTGCTGTCCCTGCCTCCACCAGCCAGGCCTCTGAAAACTTGTCAAACCATGCCCAGACTTGGGGCCAGTTTGGCCCAAAGTCTCCAAGAGACAAGTCGGGAAGAAAGATATGAGACAGAGGGAGAAAGCGAAGGGAGCAAGAGAAAGGGAAGGAAGAATAAAAAGTAGTGTTAGGCTGCAGGAGTGAGACGGAGGAATTGCAAGAAAAGAGGCAGGAAGCAGGAGAGTGAGAGAAAAGGAAAGAACAGACATGCAGCCAGACAAGGGGTTAGTGAGAGAGGATGGGACAGAGAACAGGATGAGAAGGACATAAGGCAAGGCTGGGACAGGCAAGGACAGGCAAGGCAAGGCTAGGCTGCAGGACATGTTTTTGCTTGATAGTTTCTAGCACAGCCGTCTTCAGACTAGGAGGAAAGCCATAAAACCATATGGATTAGGCCAAGCAAAAACCCCAGCTACTTGAGACACTTAGACTAAGCCTAAAATACCAAGATCTCTCCATAAGGATGGTTTTTATACTGTACTTCCACAATCTGCTGGCAGTACAAAAATATAAGCTGCAGATCTCCTTAGGCTGAGTCATGGTGCTTTGGGGCAGGGACCATGCATATCATGGGAATATTTCACAGTTTCTGCTCTGTTTTCAGTGTATGACACCAAAACACCCACCTGATGACATCCTTTCAAGAGCAAAGGCAGCAATTTGCAGAATTCCGCTTCTTAGGGGAAGTGAGAAATTGCTGAGCTGACACCAAGTCCTGCAGTGTCCCTGTCACCTGCAGAACCACCGCAACCTCGCCACGGTAGAGGGCATTGTGACAAAGGTTCTATGTCAGCTGGGTGTGGCAGCCAGGCACCCCCTAGGGGATGGGGAGCCTGTCAGCCCCGGGCCTGTCACTGCCTGGTGTCCCTGCTGCCACCAGCCAGGCCTCTGAAAACTTGTCAAACCATGCCCAGACTTGGGGCCAGTTTGGCCCAAAGTCTCCAAGAGACAAGTCGGGAAGAAAGATATGGGACAGAGGGAGAAAGCGAAGGGAGCAGGAGAAAGGGAAGGAAGAATAAAAAGTAGCGTTGGGCTGCAGGATTGAGATGGAGGAATTGCAAGAACAGAGGCAGGAAGCAGGAGAGTGAGAGAAAAGGAAAGAAGAGACATGCAGCCAGACGAGGGGTTAGTGAGAGAGGATGGGACAGAGAACAGGATGAGAAGGAAAGAAGGCAAGGCAAGGACAGGCAAGGACAGGCAAGGCAAGGCTAGGCTGCAGGACATGTTTTTGCTTGATAGTTTCTAGCACATTCGTCTTCAGACTAGGAGGAAATCCATGAGACCGTATGGATTAGGCCCTAGCAAAAACCCCAGCTACTTGAGACACTTAGACTAAGCCTAAAATACCAAGATCTCTCCATAAGGATGGTTTTTATACTGTACTTCCACAATCTGCTGTCAGTACAAAAAAATAAGCTGCAGATCTCCTTAGGCTGAGTCATGGTGCTTTGGGGCAGGGACCATGCATATCATGGGAATATTTCACAGTTTCTGCTCTGTTTTCAGTGTATGACACCAAAACACCCACCTGATGACATCCTTTCAAGAGCAAAGGCAGCAATTGGCAGAATTCCGCTTCTTAGGGGAAGTGAGAAATTGCTGAGCTGACACCAAGTCCTGCAGTGTCCCTGTCACCTGCAGAGCCACCGCATCCTCGCCACGGTAGCGGGCATTGTGACAAAGGTTCTATGTCAGCTGGGTGTGGCAGCCTGGCGCCCCCTAGGGGATGGGGAGCCTGTCAGCCCCGGGCCTGTCACTGCGTGGTGTCCCTGCTGCCACCAGCCAGGCCTCTGAAAACTTGTCAAACCATGCCCAGATTTGAGGCCAGTTTGGCCCAAAGTCTCCAAGAGACAAGTCGGGAAGATAGATATGGGACAGAGGGAGAAAGCGAAGGGAGCAGGAGAAAGGGAAGGAAGAATAAAAAGTAGTGTTGGGCTGCAGGAGTGAGATGGAGGAATTGCAAGAAAAGAGGCAGGAAGCAGGAGAGTGAGAGAAAAGGAAAGAAGAGACATGCAGCCAGACGAGGGGTTAGTGAGAGAGGATGGGACAGAGAACAGGATGAGAAGGAAAGAAGGCAAGGCAAGGACAGGCAAGGACAGGCAAGGCAAGGCTAGGCTGCAGGACATGTTTTTGCTTTATAGTTTCTAGCACATTCGTCTTCAGACTAGGAGGAAAGCCATGAGACCGTATGGATTAGGCCCAAGCAAAAAGCCCAGCTACTTGAGACACTTAGACTAAGCCTAAAATACCAAGATCTCTCCATAAGGATGGTTTTTATACTGTACTTCCACAATCTGCTGGCAGTACAAAAAAATAAGCTGCAGATCTCCTTAGGCTGAGTCATGGTGCTTTGGGTCAGGGACCATGCATATCATGGGAATATTTCACCGTTTCTGCTCTGTTTTCAGTGTATGGCACCAAAACACCCACCTGATGACATCCTTTCAAGAGCAAAGGCAGCAATTTGCAGAATTCCGCTTCTTAGGGGAAGTGAGAAATTGCTGAGCTGACACCAAGTCCTGCAGTGTCCCTGTCACCTGCAGAGCCACCGCATCCTCGCCACGGTAGCGGGCATTGTGACAAAGGTTCAATGTCAGCTGGGTGTGGCAGCCAGGCGCCCCCTAGGGGATGGGGAGCCTGTCAGCCCCGGGCCTGTCACTGCCTGGTGTCCCTGGTGCCACCAGCCAGGCCTCTGAAAACTTGTCAAACCATGCCCAGACTTGGGGCCAGTTTGGCCCAAAGTCTCCAAGAGACAAGTCGGGAAGAAAGATATGGGAGAGAGGGAGAAAGCGAAGGGAGCAGGAGAAAGGGAAGGAAGAATAAAAAGTAGTGTTGGGCTGCAGGAGTGAGATGGAGGAATTGCAAGAAAAGAGGCAGGAAGCAGGAGAGTGAGAGAAAAGGAAAGAAGAGACATGCAGCCAGACGAGGGCTTAGTGAGAGAGGATGGGACAGAGAACAGGAGGAGAAGGAGAGAAGGCAAGGCTAGGACAGGCAAGGACAGGCAAGGGAAGGCTAGGCTGCAGGACATGTTTTTGCTTTATAGTTTCTAGCACATTCGTCTTCAGACTAGGAGGAAAGCCATAAGACCGTATGGATTAGGCCCAAGCAAAAACCCCAGCTACTTGAGACACTTAGGCTAAGCCTTAAAATACCAAGATCTCTCCATAGGGATGGTTTTTATAGTGTACTTCCACAATCTGCTGGCAGTACAAAAAAATAAGCTGCAGATCTCCTTAGGCTGAGTCATGGTGCTTTGGGGCAGGGACCATGCATATCATGGGAATATTTCACAGTTTCTGCTCTGTTTTCAGTGTATGACACCAAAACACCCACCTGATGACATCCTTTCAAGAGCAAAGGCAGCAGTTTGCAGAATTCCGCTTCTTAGGGGAAGTGAGAAATTGCTGAGCTGACACCAAGTCCTGCAGTGTCCCTGTCACCTGCAGAGCCACCGCATCCTCGCCACGGTAGAGGGCATTGTGACAAAGGTTCTATATCAGCTGGGTGTGGCAGCCAGGCGCCCCCTAGGGGATGGGGAGCCTGTCAGCCCCGGGTCTGTCACTGCCTGGTGTCCCTGCTGCCACCAGCCAGGCCTCGGATAACTTGTCAAACCATGCCCACACTTGGGGCCAGTTTGGCCCAAAGTCTCCAAGAGACAAGTCAGGAAGAAAGATATGGGACAGAGGGAGAAAGCGAAGGGAGCAGGAGAAAGGGAAGGAAGAATAAAAAGTAGTGTTGGGCTGCAGGAGTGAGATGGAGGAATTGCAAGAAAAGAGGCAGGAAGCCGGAGAGTGAGAGAAAAGGAAAGAAGAGACATGCAGCCAAACAAGGGCTTAGTGAGACAGGAGGGGACAAAGAACAGGATGAGAAGGACATAAGGCAAGGCTAGGACAGGCAAGGACAGGCAAGGCAAGGCTAGGCTGCAGGACATGTTTTTGCTTTATAGTTTCTAGCACATTCGTCTTCAGACTAGGAGGAAAGCCATAAGACCGTATGGATTAGGCCCAAGCAAAAACCCCAGCTACTTGACACACTTAGACTAAGCCTAAAATAGGAAGATCTCTCCATAAGGATGATTTTTATACTGTACTTCCACAATCTGCTGGCAGTACAAAAAAATAAGCTGCAGATCTCCTTAGGCTGAGTCATCGTGCTTTGGGGCAGGGACCATGCATATCATGGGAATATTTCACCGTTTCTGCTCTGTTTTCAGTGTATGACACCAAAACACCCACCTGATGACATCCTTTCAAGAGCAAAGGCAGCAATTTGCAGAATTCCGCTTCTTAGGGGAAGTGAGAAATTGCTGAGCTGACACCAAGTCCTGCAGTGTCCCTGTCACCTGCAGAGCCACCGCATCCTCGCCACGGTAGCGGGCATTGTGACAAAGGTTCAATGTCAGCTGGGTGTGGCAGCCAGGCGCCCCCTAGGGGATGGGGAGCCTGTCAGCCCCGGGCTGTCACTGCCTGGTGTCCCTGCTGCCACCAGCCAGGCCTCTGAAAACTTGTCAAACCATTCCCAGACTTGGGGCCATTTTGGCCCAAAGTCTGCAAGAGACAAGTCGGGAAGAAAGATATGGGACAGAGGGAGAAAGCGAAGGGAGCAGGAGAAAGGGAAGGAAGAATAAAAAGTAGCGTTGGGCTGCAGGAGTGAGATGGAGGAATTGCAAGAAAAGAGGCAGGAAGCAGGAGAGTGAGAGAAAAGGAAAGAAGAGACATGCAGCCAGACGAGGGGTTACTGAGACAGGAGGGGACAGAGAACAGGATGAGAAGGACATAAGGCAAGGCTAGGACAGGCAGGGACAGGCAAGGACAGGCAAGGCAAGGCTAGGCTGCAGGACATGTTTTTGCTTTATATTTTCTAGCACATTCGTCTTCAGACTAGGAGGAAAGCCATAAGACCGTATGGATTAGGCCCAAGCAAAAACCCCAGCTACTTGAGACACTTAGGCTAAGCCTTAAAATACCAAGATCTCTCCATAGGGATGGTTTTTATAGTGTACTTCCACAATCTGCTGGCAGTACAAAAAAATAAGCTGCATCTCCTTAGGCTGAGTCATGGTGCTTTGGGGCAGGGACCACGCATATCATGGGAATATTTCACAGTTTCTGCTCTGTTTTCAGTGTATGACACCAAAACACCCACCTGATGACATCCTTCCAAGAGCTAAGGCAGCAATTTGCAGAATTCCGCTTCTTAGGGGAAGTGAGAAATTGCTGAGCTGACACCAAGTCCTGCAGTGTCCCTGTCACCTGCAGAGCCACCGCATCCTCGCCACGGTAGCGGGCATTGTGACAAAGGTTCAATGTCAGCTGGGTGTGGCAGCCAGGCGCCCCCTAGGGGATGGGGAGCCTGTCAGCCCCGGGCATGTCACTGCCTGCTGGCCCTGCTGCCACCAGCCAGGCCTCGGAAAACTTGTCAAACCATGCCCAGACTTGGGGCCAGTTTGGCCCAAAGTCTCCAAGAGACAAGTCAGGAAGAAAGATATGGGACAGAGGGAGAAAGCGAAGGGAGCAGGAGAAAGGGAAGGAAGAATAAAAAGTAGCGTTGGGCTGCAGGAGTGAGATGGAGGAATTGCAAGAAAAGAGGCAGGAAGCAGGAGAGTGAGAGAAAAGGAAAGAAGAGACATGCAGCCAGACAAGGGGTTAGTGAGACAGGAGGGGACAAAGAACAGGATGAGAAGGACATAAGGCAAGGCTAGGACAGGCAAGGACAGGCAAGGCAAGGCTAGGCTGCAGGACATGTTTTTGCTTGATAGTTTCTAGCACATTCGTCTTCAGACTAGGAGGAAAGCCATAAGACCGTATGGATTAGGCCCAAGCAAAAACCCCAGCTACTTGAGACACTTAGACTAAGCCTAAAATAGGAAGATCTCTCCATAAGGATGATTTTTATACTGTACTTCCACAATCTGCTGGCAGTACAAAAAAATCAGCTGCAGATCTCCTTAGGCTGAGTCATGGTGCTTTGGGGCAGGGACCATGCATATCATGGGAATATTTCACCGTTTCTGCTCTGTTTTCAGTGTATGACACCAAAACACCCACCTGATGACATCCTTTCAAGAGCAAAGGCAGCAATTGGCAGAATTCCGCTTCTTAGGGGAAGTGAGAAATTGCTGAGCTGACACCAAGTCCTGCAGTGTCCCTGTCACCTGCAGAGCCACCGCATCCTCCCCACGGTAGCGGGCATTGTGACAAAGGTTCTATATCAGCTGGGTGTGGCAGCCAGGCGCCCCCTAGGGGATGGGGAGCCTGTCAGTCCCGGGTCTGTCACTGCCTGCTGTCCCTGCTGCCACCAGCCAGGCCTCTGAAAACTTGTCAAACTGCCGAGAGAAAAATTCCATCAGAGTTCCAGACCCGAGCGGAGGGAGGAAGGAATGCGGTCGACCCAATATGAGTGATAAGCATACCTCAACTTTATTGATGCACTGAGCTGGTTTATATAAGACTTACAATAATTATGCATACTCGTCATCTATTAATTGGATAGTATACAGTAATTATGCCTACTCGTCTTCTATTAATTGGATAGTATACAATAATTATGCCTACTCGTCTTCTATTGATTGGATAGTATACATAATGAGCTCAACCTTCTTGTGGTTTCTCTGGAATGCAACCTCCTCACCCTGCTAGAGATAATTCCCCAGCTTGTTTATCTAAACGCTCAGCTGAACCAGAGAGCAACCGCTCAGTACTTTTCCACTATGCTACACCAGACTCATGCTAACTGAGGCCTACTCATGCTAACTTAGAACAAAATTCTCCTGATACAACGGATCAATAGAGCCATGCCCCTTCTCTATTAGCCATGTCCCAACATCAAACCATGCCCAGACTTGGGGCCAGTTTGGCCCAAAGTCTCCAAGAGACAAGTCAGGAAGAAAGATATGGGACAGAGGGAGAAAGCGAAGGAAGAAGGAGAAAGGGAAGGAAGAATAAAAAGTAGTGTTGGGCTGCAGGAGTGAGATGGAGGAATTGCAAGAAAAGATGCAGGAAGCAGGAGAGTGAGAGAAAAGGAAAGAAGAGACATGCAGCCAGACGAGGGCTTAGTGAGAGAGGATGGGACAGAGAACAGGATGAGAAGGACATAAGGCAAGGCTGGGACAGGCAAGGACAGGCAAGGCAAGGCTAGGCTGCAGGACATGTTTTTGCTTTATAGTTTCTAGCACATTCGTCTTCAGACTAGGAGGAAAGCCATAAGACCGTATGGATTAGGCCCAAGCAAAAACCCCAGCTACTTGAGACACTTAGACTAAGCCTTAAAATACCAAGATCTCTCCATAGGGATGGTTTTTATAGTGTACTTCCACAATCTGCTGGCAGTACAAAAAAATAAGCTGCAGATCTCCTTAGGCTGAGTCATGGTGCTTTGGGGCAGGGACCACGCATATCATGGGAATATTGCACAGTTTCTGCTCTGTTTTCAGTGTATGACACCAAAACACCCACCTGATGACATCCTTTCAAGAGCAAAGGCAGCAATTTGCAGAATTCCGCTTCTTAGGGGAAGTGAGAAATTGCTGAGCTGACACCAAGTCCTGCAGTGTCCCTGTCACCTGCAGAGCCACCGCATCCTCGCCACGGAAGCGGGCATTGTGACAAAGGTTCTATGTCAGCTGGGTGTGGCAGCCAGGCGCCCCCTAGGGGATGGGGAGCCTGTCAGCCCCGGGCCTGTCACTGCCTGGTGTCCCTGCTGCCACCAGCCAGGCCTCGGAAAACTTGTCAAACCATGCCCAGACTTGGGGCCAGTTTGGCCCAAAGTCTCCAAGAGACAAGTCGGGAAGAAAGATATGAGACAGAGGGAGAAAGCGAAGGGAGCAAGAGAAAGGGAAGGAAGAATAAAAAGTAGTGTTGGGCTGCAGGAATGAGACGGAGGAATTGCAAGAAAAGAGGCAGGAAGCAGGAGAGTGAGAGAAAAGGAAAGAACAGACATGCAGCCAGACGAGGGGTTAGTGAGAGAGGATGGGACAGAGAACAGGATGAGAAGGACATAAGGCAAGGCTGGGACAGGCAAGGACAGGCAAGGCAAGGCTAGGCTGCAGGACATGTTTTTGCTTGATAGTTTCTAGCACAGCCGTCTTCAGACTAGGAGGAAAGCCATAAAACCATATGGATTAGGCCAAGCAAAAACCCCAGCTACTTGAGACACTTAGACTAAGCCTAAAATACCAAGATCTCTCCATAAGGATGGTTTTTATACTGTACTTCCACAATCTGCTGGCAGTACAAAAATATAAGCTGCAGATCTCCTTAGGCTGAGTCATGGTGCTTTGGGGCAGGGACCATGCATATCATGGGAATATTTCACAGTTTCTGCTCTGTTTTCAGTGTATGACACCAAAACACCCACCTGATGACATCCTTTCAAGAGCAAAGGCAGCAATTTGCAGAATTCCGCTTCTTAGGGGAAGTGAGAAATTGCTGAGCTGACACCAAGTCCTGCAGTGTCCCTGTCACCTGCAGAACCACCGCAACCTCGCCACGGTAGAGGGCATTGTGACAAAGGTTCAATGTCAGCTGGGTGTGGCAGCCAGGCGCCCCCTAGGGGATGGGGAGCCTGTCAGCCCCGGGCCTGTCACTGCGTGGTGTCCCTGCTGCCACCAGCCAGGCCTCTGAAAACTTGTCAAACCATGCCCAGATTTGAGGCCAGTTTGGCCCAAAGTCTCCAAGAGACAAGTCGGGAAGATAGATATGGGACAGAGGGAGAAAGCGAAGGGAGCAGGAGAAAGGGAAGGAAGAATAAAAAGTAGTGTTGGGCTGCATGAGTGAGATGGAGGAATTGCAAGAAAAGAGGCAGGAAGCAGGAGAGTGAGAGACAAGGAAAGAAGAGACATGCAGCCAGACGAGGGGTTAGTGAGAGAGGATGGGACAGAGAACAGGATGAGAAGGACATAAGGCAAGGCAAGGACAGGCAAGGACAGGCAAGGCAAGGCTAGGCTGCAGGACATGTTTTTGCTTTATAGTTTCTAGCACATTCGTCTTCAGACTAGGAGGAAAGCCATAAGACCGTATGGATTAGGCCCAAGCAAAAACCCCAGCTACTTGAGACACTTAGACTAAGCCTAAAATACCAAGATCTCTCCATAAGGACGGTTTTTATACTGTACTTCCACAATCTGCTGGCAGTACAAAAACATAAGCTGCAGATCTCCTTAGGCTGAGTCATGGTGCTTTGGGGCAGGGACCATGCATATCATGGGAATATTTCACAGTTTCTGCTCTGTTTTCAGTGTATGACACCAAAACACCCACCTGATGACATCCTTTCAAGAGCAAAGGCAGCAATTTGCAGAATTCCGCTTCTTAGAGGAAGTGAGAAATTGCTGAGCTGACACCAAGTCCTGCAGTGTCCCTGTCACCTGCAGAGCCACCGCATCCTCGCCACGGTAGCGGGCATTGTGACAAAGGTTCTATGTCAGCTGGGTGTGGCAGCCAGGCGCCCCCTAGGGGATGGGGAGCCTGTCAGTCCCGGGCTGTCACTGCCTGCTGTCCCTGCCTCCACCAGCCAGGCCTCTGAAAACTTGTCAAACCATGCCCAGACTTGGGGCCAGTTTGGCCCAAAGTCTCCAAGAGACAAGTCGGGAAGAAAGATATGAGACAGAGGGAGAAAGCGAAGGGAGCAAGAGAAAGGGAAGGAAGAATAAAAAGTAGTGTTAGGCTGCAGGAGTGAGACGGAGGAATTGCAAGAAAAGAGGCAGGAAGCAGGAGAGTGAGAGAAAAGGAAAGAAGAGACATGCAGCCAGACAAGGGGTTAGTGAGAGAGGATGGGACAGAGAACAGGATGAGAAGGACATAAGGCAAGGCTGGGACAGGCAAGGACAGGCAAGGCAAGGCTAGGCTGCAGGACATGTTTTTGCTTGATAGTTTCTAGCACAGCCGTCTTCAGACTAGGAGGAAAGCCATAAAACCATATGGATTAGGCCAAGCAAAAACCCCAGCTACTTGAGACACTTAGACTAAGCCTAAAATACCAAGATCTCTCCATAAGGATGGTTTTTATACTGTACTTCCACAATCTGCTGGCAGTACAAAAATATAAGCTGCAGATCTCCTTAGGCTGAGTCATGGTGCTTTGGGGCAGGGACCATGCATATCATGGGAATATTTCACAGTTTCTGCTCTGTTTTCAGTGTATGACACCAAAACACCCACCTGATGACATCCTTTCAAGAGCAAAGGCAGCAATTTGCAGAATTCCGCTTCTTAGGGGAAGTGAATAATTGCTGAGCTGACACCAAGTCCTGCAGTGTCCCTGTCACCTGCAGAACCACCGCAACCTCGCCACGGTAGAGGGCATTGTGACAAAGGTTCTATGTCAGCTGGGTGTGGCAGCCAGGCACCCCCTAGGGGATGGGGAGCCTGTCAGCCCCGGGCCTGTCACTGCCTGGTGTCCCTGCTGCCACCAGCCAGGCCTCTGAAAACTTGTCAAACCATGCCCAGACTTGGGGCCAGATTGGCCCAAAGTCTCCAAGAGACAAGTCGGGAAGAAAGATATGGGACAGAGGGAGAAAGCGAAGGGAGCAGGAGAAAGGGAAGGAAGAATAAAAAGTAGCGTTGGGCTGCAGGATTGAGATGGAGGAATTGCAAGAACAGAGGCAGGAAGCAGGAGAGTGAGAGAAAAGGAAAGAAGAGACATGCAGCCAGACGAGGGGTTAGTGAGAGAGGATGGGACAGAGAACAGGATGAGAAGGAAAGAAGGCAAGGCAAGGACAGGCAAGGACAGGCAAGGCAAGGCTAGGCTGCAGGACATGTTTTTGCTTGATAGTTTCTAGCACATTCGTCTTCAGACTAGGAGGAAAGCCATGAGACCGTATGGATTAGGCCCTAGCAAAAACCCCAGCTACTTGAGACACTTAGACTAAGCCTAAAATACCAAGATCTCTCCATAAGGATGGTTTTTATACTGTACTTCCACAATCTGCTGGCAGTATAAAAAAATAAGCTGCAGATCTCCTTAGGCTGAGTCATGGTGCTTTGGGGCAGGGACCATGCATATCATGGGAATATTTCACAGTTTCTGCTCTGTTTTCAGTGTATGACACCAAAACACCCACCTGATGACATCCTTCCAAGAGCAAAGGCAGCAATTGGCAGAATTCCGCTTCTTAGGGGAAGTGAGAAATTGCTGAGCTGACACCAAGTCCTGCAGTGTCCCTGTCACCTGCAGAGCCACTGCATCCTCGCCACGGTAGCGGGCATTGTGACAAAGGTTCTATGTCAGCTGGGTGTGGCAGCCAGGCGCCCCCTAGGGGATGGGGAGCCTGTCAGCCCCGGGCCTGTCACTGCCTGGTGTCCCTGCTGCCACCAGCCAGGCCTCTGAAAACTTGTCAAACCATGCCCAGACTTGGGGCCAGTTTGGCCCAAAGTCTCCAAGAGACAAGTCGGGAAGAAAGATATGGGACAGAGGGAGAAAGCGAAGGGAGCAGGAGAAAGGGAAGGAAGAATAAAAAGTAGCGTTGGGCTGCAGGAATGAGATGGAGGAATTGCAAGAAAAGAGGCAGGAAGCAGGAGAGTGAGAGAAAAGGAAAGAAGAGACATGCAGCCAGACGAGGGGTTAGTGAGAGAGGATGGGACAGAGAACAGGATGAGAAGGAAAGAAGGCAAGGCAAGGACAGGCAAGGACAGGCAAGGCAAGGCTAGGCTGCAGGACATGTTTTTGCTTTATAGTTTCTAGCACATTCGTCTTCAGACTAGGAGGAAAGCCATGAGACCGTATGGATTAGGCCCAAGCAAAAACCCCAGCTACTTGAGACACTTAGACTAAGCCTAAAATACCAAGATCTCTCCATAAGGATGGTTTTTATACTGTACTTCCACAATCTGCTGGCAGTACAAAAAAATAAGCTGCAGATCTCCTTAGGCTAAGTCATGGTGCTTTGGGGCAGGGACCATGCATATCATGGGAATATTTCACAGTTTCTGCTCTTTTTTCAGTGTATGACACCAAAACACCCACCTGATGACATCCTTTCAAGAGCAAAGGCAGCAATTTGCAGAATTCCGCTTCTTAGGGGAAGTGAGAAATTGCTGAGCTGACACCAAGTCCTGCAGTGTAACTGTCTCCTGCAGAGCCACCGCATCCTCGCCACGGTAGCGGGCATTGTGACAAAGGTTCAATGTCAGCTGGGTGTGGCAGCCAGGCGCCCCCTAGGGGATGGGGAGCCTGTCAGCCCCGGGCCTGTCACTGCCTGCTGGCCCTGCTGCCACCAGCCAGGCCTCGGAAAACTTGTCAAACCATGCCCAGATTTGAGGCCAGTTTGGCCCAAAGTCTCCAAGAGACAAGTCGGGAAGATAGATATGGGACAGAGGGAGAAAGCGAAGGGAGCAGGAGAAAGGGAAGGAAGAATAAAAAGTAGTGTTGGGCTGCAGGAGTGAGATGGAGGAATTGCAAGAAAAGAGGCAGGAAGCAGGAGAGTGAGAGAAAAGGAAAGAAGAGACATGCAGCCAGACGAGGGGTTAGTGAGAGAGGATGGGACAGAGAACAGGATGAGAAGGACATAAGGCAAGGCAAGGACAGGCAAGGCAAGGCAAGGCAAGGCTAGGCTGCAGGACATGTTTTTGCTTGATAGTTTCTAGCACATTCGTCTTCAGACTAGGAGGAAAGCCATGAGACCGTATGGATTAGGCCCAAGCAAAAACCCCAGCTACTTGAGACACTTAGACTAAGCCTAAAATACCAAGATCTCTCCATAAGGATGGTTTTTATACTGTACTTCCACAATCTGCTGGCAGTACAAAAAAATAAGCTGCAGATCTCCTTAGGCTGAGTCATGGTGCTTTGGGGCAGGGACCATGCATATCATGGGAATATTTCACAGTTTCTGCTCTGTTTTCAGTGTATGACACCAAAACACCCACCTGATGACATCCTTTCAAGAGCAAAGGCAGCAATTGGCAGAATTCCGCTTCTTAGGGGAAGTGAGAAATTGCTGAGCTGACACCAAGTCCTGCAGTGTAACTGTCTCCTGCAGAGCCACCGCATCCTCGCCACGGTAGCGGGCATTGTGACAAAGGTTCTATGTCAGCTGGGTGTGGCAGCCTGGCGCCCCCTAGGGGATGGGGAGCCTGTCATCCCCGGGCCTGTCACTGCCTGGTGTCCCTGCTGCCACCAGCCAGGCCTCTGAAAACTTGTCAAACCATGCCCAGACTTGGGGCCAGTTTGGCCCAAAGTCTCCAAGAGACAAGTCGGGAAGAAAGATATGGGACAGAGGGAGAAAGCGAAGGGAGCAGGAGAAAGGGAAGGAAGAATAAAAAGTAGTGTTGGGCTGCAGGAGTGAGATGGAGGAATTGCAAGAACAGAGGCAGGAAGCAGGAGAGTGAGAGAAAAGGAAAGAAGAGACATGCAGCCAGACGAGGGCTTAGTGAGACAGGATGGGACAGAGAAAAGGATGAGAAAGACATAAGACAAGGCTGGGACAGGCAAGGAAAGGCAAGGCAAGGCTAGGCTGCAGGACATGTTTTTGCTTTATAGTTTCTAGCACATTCGTCTTCAGACTAGGAGGAAAGCCATAAGACCATATGGATTAGGCCCAAGCAAAAACCCCAGCTACTTGAGACACTTAGACTAAGCCTAAAATACCAAGATCTCTCCATAAGGATGGTTTTTATACTGTACTTCCACAATCTGCTGGCAGTACAAAAAAATAAGCTGCAGATCTCCTTAGGCTGAGTCATGGTGCTTTGGGGCAGGGACCATGCATATCATGGGAATATTTCACAGTTTCTGCTCTGTTTTCAGTGTATGACACCAAAACACCCACCTGATAACATCCTTTCAAGAGCAAAGGCAGCAATTTGCACAATCACGCTTCTTAGGGGAAGTGAGAAATTGCTGAGCTGACACCAAGTCCTGCAGTGTAACTGTCTCCTGCAGAGCCACCGCATCCTCGCCACGGTAGCGGGCATTGTGACAAAGGTTCTATGTCAGCTGGGTGTGGCAGCCAGGCGCCCCCTAGGGGATGGGGAGCCTGTCAGCCCAGGGCCTGTCACTGCCTGCTGGCCCTGCTGCCACCAGCCAGGCCTCTGAAAACTTGTCAAACCACGCCCAGACTTGGGGCCAGTTTGGCCCAAAGTCTCCAAGAGACAAGTCGGGAAGATAGATATGGGACAGAGGGAGAAAGCGAAGGGAGCAGGAGAAAGGGAAGGAAGAATAAAAAGTAGTGTTGGGCTGCAGGAGTGAGATGGAGGAATTGCAAGAAAAGAGGCAGGAAGCAGGAGAGTGAGAGAAAAGGAAAGAAGAGACATGCAGCCAGACGAGGGGTTAGTGAGAGAGGATGGGACAGAGAACAGGATGAGAAGGAAAGAAGGCAAGGCAAGGACAGGCAAGGACAGGCAAGGCAAGGCTAGGCTGCAGGACATGTTTTTGCTTGATAGTTTCTAGCACATTCGTCTTCAGACTAGGAGGAAAGCCATAAGACCGTATGGATTAGGCCCAAGCAAAAACCCCAGCTACTTGGGACACTTAGACTAAGCCTAAAATACCAAGATCTCTCCATAAGGATGGTTTTTATACTGTACTTCCACAATCTGCTGGCAGTACAAAAAAATAAGCTGCAGATCTCCTTAGGCTGAGTGATGGTGCTTTAGGGCAGGGACCATGCATATCATGGGAATATTTCACAGTTTCTGCTCTGTTTTCAGTGTATGACACCAAAACACCCACCTGATGACATCCTTTCAAGAGCAAAGGCAGCAATTGGCAGAATTCCGCTTCTTAGGGGAAGTGAGAAATTGCTGAGCTGACACCAAGTCCTGCAGTGTAACTGTCACCTGCAGAGCCACCGCATCCTCGCCACGGTAGCGGGCATTGTGACAAAGGTTCTATGTCAGCTGGGTGTGGCAGCCTGGCGCCCCCTAGGGGATGGGGAGCCTGTCAGCCCCGGGCCTGTCACTGCGTGGTGTCCCTGCTGCCACCAGCCAGGCCTCTGAAAACTTGTCAAACCATGCCCAGACTTGGGGCCAGTTTGGCCCAAAGTCTCCAAGAGACAAGTCGGGAAGAAAGATATGGGACAGAGGGAGAAAGCGAAGGGAGCAGGAGAAAGGGAAGGAAGAATAAAAAGTAGTGTTGGGCTGCAGGAGTGAGATGGAGGAATTGCAAGAACAGAGGCAGGAAGCAGGAGAGTGAGAGAAAAGGAAAGAAGAGACATGCAGCCAGACGAGGGGTTAGTGAGAGAGGATGGGACAGAGAACAGGATGAGAAGGAAAGAAGGCAAGGCTGGGACAGGCAAGGACAGGCAAGGCAAGGCTAGGCTGCAGGACAAGTTTTTGCTTTATAGTTTCTAGCACATTCGTCTTCAGACTAGGAGGAAAGCCATAAGACCATATGGATTAGGCCCAAGCAAAAACCCCAGCTACTTGAGACACTTAGACTAAGCCTAAAATACCATGATCTCTCCATTAGGATGGTTTTTATACTGTACTTCCACAATCTGCTGGCAGTACAAAAAAATAAGTTGCAGATCTCCTTAGGCTGAGTCATGGTGCTTTGGGGCAGGGACCATGCATATCATGGGAATATTTCACAGTTTCTGCTCTGTTTTCAGTGTATGACACCAAAACACCCACCTGATGACATCCTTTCAAGAGCAAAGGCAGCAATTTGCAGAATTCCGCTTCTTAGGGGAAGTGAGAAATTGCTGAGGTGACACCAAGTCCTGCAGTGTCCCTGTCACCTGCAGAGCCACCGCATCCTCTCCACGGTAGCGGGCATTGTGACAAAGGTTCTATGTCAGCTGGGTGTGGCAGCCAGGCGCCCCCTAGGAGATGGGGAGCCTGTCAGCCCCGGGCCTGTCACTGCCTGGTGTCCCTGCTGCCACCAGCCAGGCCTCTGAAAACTTGTCAAACCATGCCCAGACTTGGGGCCAGTTTGGCCCAAAGTCTCCAAGAGACAAGTCGGGAAGAAAGGTATGGGACAGAGGGAGAAAGCGAAGGGAGCAGGAGAAAGGGAAGGAAGAATAAAAAGTAGTGTTGGGCTGCAGGAGTGAGATGGAGGAATTGCAAGAAAAGAGTCAGGAAGCAGGAGAGCGAGAGAAAAGGAAAGAACAGACATGCAGCCAGACGAGGGGTTAGTGAGAGAGGATGGGACAGAGAAGAGGATGAGAAGGAAAGAAGGCAAGGCAAGGACAGGCAAGGACAGGCAAGGCAAGGCTAGGCTGCAGGACATGTTTTTGCTTTATAGTTTCTAGCACATTCGTCTTCAGACTAGGAGGAAAGCCGTAAGACCGTATGGATTAGGCCCAAGCAAAAAGCCCAGCTACTTGAGACACTTAGACTAAGCCTAAAATACCAAGATCTCTCCATAAGGATGGTTTTTATACTGTACTTCCACAATCTGCTGGCAGTACAAAAAAATAAGCTGCAGATCTCCTTAGGCTGAGTCATGGTGCTTTGGGGCAGGGACCATGCATATCATGGGAATATTTCACAGTTTCTGCTCTGTTTTCAGTGTATGACACCAAAACACCCACCTGATGACATCCTTTCAAGAGCAAAGGCAGCAATTTGCACAATCCCGCTTCTTAGGGGAAGTGAGAAATTGCTGAGCTGACACCAAGTCCTGCAGTGTCCCTGTCACCTGCAGAGCCACCGCATCCTCGCCACGGTAGCGGGCATTGTGACAAAGGTTCTATGTCAGCTGGGTGTGGCAGCCAGGCGCCCCCTAGGGGATGGGGAGCCTGTCAGCCCCGGGCCTGTCACTGCCTGCTGGCCCTGCTGCCACCAGCCAGGCCTCTGAAAACTTGTCAAACCACGCCCAGACTTGGGGCCAGTTTGGCCCAAAGTCTCCAAGAGACAAGTCGGGAAGATAGATATGGGACAGAGGGAGAAAGCGAAGGGAGCAGGAGAAAGGGAAGGAAGAATAAAAAGTAGTGTTGGGCTGCAGGAGTGAGATGGAGGAATTGCAAGAAAAGAGGCAGGAAGCAGGAGAGTGAGAGAAAAGGAAAGAAGAGACATGCAGCCAGACGAGGGGTTAGTGAGAGAGGATGGGACAGAGAACAGGATGAGAAGGAAAGAAGGCAAGGCAAGGACAGGCAAGGACAGGCAAGGCAAGGCTAGGCTGCAGGACATGTTTTTGCTTGATAGTTTCTAGCACATTCGTCTTCAGACTAGGAGGAAAGCCATAAGACCGTATGGATTAGGCCCAAGCAAAAACCCCAGCTACTTGGGACACTTAGACTAAGCCTAAAATACCAAGATCTCTCCATAAGGATGGTTTTTATACTGTACTTCCACAATCTGCTGGCAGTACAAAAAAATAAGCTGCAGATCTCCTTAGGCTGAGTGATGGTGCTTTGGGGCAGGGACCATGCATATCATGGGAATATTTCACAGTTTCTGCTCTGTTTTCAGTGTATGACACCAAAACACCCACCTGATGACATCCTTTCAAGAGCAAAGGCAGCAATTGGCAGAATTCCGCTTCTTAGGGGAAGTGAGAAATTGCTGAGCTGACACCAAGTCCTGCAGTGTAACTGTCTCCTGCAGAGCCACCGCATCCTCGCCACGGTAGCGGGCATTGTGACAAAGGTTCTATGTCAGCTGGGTGTGGCAGCCTGGCGCCCCCTAGGGGATGGGGAGCCTGTCAGCCCCGGGCCTGTCACTGCGTGGTGTCCCTGCTGCCACCAGCCAGGCCTCTGAAAACTTGTCAAACCATGCCCAGACTTGGGGCCAGTTTGGCCCAAAGTCTCCAAGAGACAAGTCGGGAAGAAAGATATGGGACAGAGGGAGAAAGCGAAGGGAGCAGGAGAAAGGGAAGGAAGAATAAAAAGTAGTGTTGGGCTGCAGGAGTGAGATGGAGGAATTGCAAGAACAGAGGCAGGAAGCAGGAGAGTGAGAGAAAAGGAAAGAAGAGACATGCAGCCAGACGAGGGCTTAGTGAGACAGGATGGGACAGAGAAAAGGATGAGAAGGACATAAGACAAGGCTGGGACAGGCAAGGAAAGGCAAGGCAAGGCTAGGCTGCAGGACATGTTTTTGCTTTATAGTTTCTAGCACAGCCGTCTTCAGACTAGGAGGAAAGCCATAAGACCGTATGGATTAGGCCCAAGCAAAAACCCCAGCTACTTGAGACACTTAGACTAAGCCTAAAATACCAAGATCTCTCCATAAGGATGGTTTTTATACTGTACTTCCACAATCTGCTGGCAGTACAAAAAAATAAGCTGCAGATCTCCTTAGGCTGAGTCATGGTGCTTTGGGGCAGGGACCATGCATATCATGGGAATATTTCACAGTTTCTGCTCTGTTTTCAGTGTATGACACCAAAACACCCACCTGATGACATCCTTTCAAGAGCAAAGGCAGCAATTTGCACAATCCCGCTTCTTAGGGGAAGTGAGAAATTGCTGAGGTGACACCAAGTCCTGCAGTGTCCCTGTCACCTGCAGAGCCACCGCATCCTCGCCACGGTAGCGGGCATTGTGACAAAGGTTCAATGTCAGCTGGGTGTGGCAGCCAGGCGCCCCCTAGGGGATGGGGAGCCTGTCAGCCCCGGGCCTGTCACTGCCTGGTGTCCCTGCTGCCACCAGCCAGGCCTCTGAAAACTTGTCAAACCATGCCCAGACTTGGGGCCAGTTTGGCCCAAAGTCTCCAAGAGACAAGTCGGGAAGAAAGATATGGGACAGAGGGAGAAAGCGAAGGCAGCAGGAGAAAGGGAAGGAAGAATAAAAAGTAGTGTTGGGCTGCAGGAGTGAGATGGAGGAATTGCAAGAAAAGAGGCAGGAAGCAGGAGAGCGAGAGAAAAGGAAAGAACAGACATGCAGCCAGACGAGGGGTTAGTGAGAGAGGATGGGACAGAGAAGAGGATGAGAAGGAAAGAAGGCAAGGCAAGGACAGGCAAGGACAGGCAAGGCAAGGCTAGGCTGCAGGACATGTTTTTGCTTGATAGTTTCTAGCACATTCGTCTTCAGACTAGGAGGAAAGCCATAAGACCGTATGGATTAGGCCCAAGCAAAAACCCCAGCTACTTGAGACACTTAGACTAAGCCTAAAATACCAAGATCTCTCCATAAGGATGGTTTTTATACTGTACTTCCACAATCTGCTGGCAGTACAAAAAAATAAGCTGCAGATCTCCTTAGGCTGAGTCATGGTGCTTTGGGGCAGGGACCATGCATATCATGGGAATATTTCACAGTTTCTGCTCTGTTTTCAGTGTATGACACCAAAACACCCACCTGATGACATCCTTTCAAGAGCAAAGGCAGCAATTTGCACAATCCCGCTTCTTAGGGGAAGTGAGAAATTGCTGAGCTGACACCAAGTCCTGCAGTGTCCCTGTCACCTGCAGAGCCACCGCATCCTCGCCACGGTAGCGGGCATTGTGACAAAGGTTCTATGTCAGCTGGGTGTGGCAGCCAGGCGCCCCCTAGGGGATGGGGAGCCTGTCAGCCCCGGGCCTGTCACTGCCTGCTGGCCCTGCTGCCACCAGCCAGGCCTCTGAAAACTTGTCAAACCATGCCCAGACTTGGGGCCAGTTTGGCCCAAAGTCTCCAAGAGACAGTCGGGAAGAAAGATATGGGACAGAGGGAGAAAGCGAAGGCAGCAGGAGAAAGGGAAGGAAGAATAAAAAGTAGTGTTGGGCTGCAGGAGTGAGATGGAGGAATTGCAAGAAAAGAGGCAGGAAGCAGGAGAGTGAGAGAAAAGGAAAGAAGAGACATGCAGCCAGACGAGGGGTTAGTGAGAGAGGATGGGACAGAGAACAGTATGAGAAGGAAAGAAGGCAAGGCTGGGACAGGCAAGGACAGGCAAGGCAAGGCTAGGCTGCAGGACATGTTTTTGCTTGATAGTTTCTAGCACATTCGTCTTCAGACTAGGAGGAAAGCCATAAGACCGTATGGATTAGGCCCAAGCAAAAACCCCAGCTACTTGAGACACTTAGACTAAGCCTAAAATACCAAGATCTCTCCATAAGGATGGTTTTTATACTGTACTTCCACAATCTGCTGGCAGTACAAAAAAATAAGCTGCAGATCTCCTTAGGCTGAGTCATGGTGCTTTGGGGCAGGGACCATGCATATCATGGGAATATTTCACAGTTTCTGCTCTGTTTTCAGTGTATGACACCAAAACACCCACCTGATGACATCCTTTCAAGAGCAGAGGCAGCAATTTGCAGAATTCCGCTTCTTAGGGGAAGTGAGAAATTGCTGAGCTGACACCAAGTCCTGCAGTGTCCCTGTCACCTGCAGAGCCACCGCATCCTCTCCACGGTAGCGGGCATTGTGACAAAGGTTCTATGTCAGCTGGGTGTGGCAGCCAGGCGCCCCCTAGGGGATGGGGAGCCTGTCAGCCCCGGGCCTGTCACTGCCTGGTGTCCCTGCTGCCACCAGCCAGGCCTCTGAAAACTTGTCAAACCACGCCCAGACGTGGGGCCAGTTTGGCCCAAAGTCTCCAAGAGACAAGTCGGGAAGATAGATATGGGACAGAGGGAGAAAGCGAAGGGAGCAGGAGAAAGGGAAGGAAGAATAAAAAGTAGTGTTGGGCTGCAGGAGTGAGATGGAGGAATTGCAAGAAAAGAGGCAGGAAGCAGGAGAGTGAGAGAAAAGGAAAGAAGAGACATGCAGCCAGACGAGGGGTTAGTGAGAGAGGATGGGACAGAGAACAGGATGAGAAGGAAAGAAGGCAAGGCAAGGACAGGCAAGGACAGGCAAGGCAAGGCTAGGCTGCAGGACATGTTTTTGCTTGATAGTTTCTAGCACATTCGTCTTCAGACTAGGAGGAAAGCCATAAGACCGTATGGATTAGGCCCAAGCAAAAACCCCAGCTACTTGGGACACTTAGACTAAGCCTAAAATACCAAGATCTCTCCATAAGGATGGTTTTTATACTGTACTTCCACAATCTGCTGGCAGTACAAAAAAATAAGCTGCAGATCTCCTTAGGCTGAGTCATGGTGCTTTGGGGCAGGGACCATGCATATCATGGGAATATTTCACAGTTTCTGCTCTGTTTTCAGTGTATGACACCAAAACACCCACCTGATGACATCCTTTCAAGAGCAAAGGCAGCAATTGGCAGAATTCCGCTTCTTAGGGGAAGTGAGAAATTGCTGAGCTGACACCAAGTCCTGCAGTGTAACTGTCTCCTGCAGAGCCACCGCATCCTCGCCACGGTAGCGGGCATTGTGACAAAGGTTCTATGTCAGCTGGGTGTGGCAGCCTGGTGCCCCCTAGGGGATGGGGAGCCTGTCAGCCCCGGGCCTGTCACTGCCTGGTGTCCCTGCTGCCACCAGCCAGGCCTCTGAAAACTTGTCAAACCATGCCCAGACTTGGGGCCAGGTTGGCCCAAAGTCTGCAAGAGACAAGTCGGGAAGAAAGATATGGGACAGAGGGAGAAAGCGAAGGGAGCAGGAGAAAGGGAAGGAAGAATAAAAAGTAGTGTTGGGCTGCAGGAGTGAGATGGAGGAATTGCAAGAACAGAGGCAGGAAGCAGGAGAGTGAGAGAAAAGGAAAGAAGAGACCTGAAGCCAGACGAGGGCTTAGTGAGACAGGATGGGACAGAGAAAAGGATGAGAAGGACATAAGACAAGGCTGGGACAGGCAAGGAAAGGCAAGGCAAGGCTAGGCTGCAGGACATGTTTTTGCTTTATAGTTTCTAGCACAGCCGTCTTCAGACTAGGAGGAAAGCCATAAGACCATATGGATTAGGCCCAAGCAAAAAGCCCAGCTACTTGAGACACTTAGACTAAGCCTAAAATACCAAGATCTCTCCATAAGGATGGTTTTTATACTGTACTTCCACAATCTGCTGGCAGTACAAAAAAATAAGCTGCAGATCTCCTTAGGCTGAGTCATGGTGCTTTGGGGCAGGGACCATGCATATCATGGGAATATTTCACAGTTTCTGCTCTGTTTTCAGTGTATGACACCAAAACACCCACCTGATAACATCCTTTCAAGAGCAAAGGCAGCAATTTGCACAATCACGCTTCTTAGGGGAAGTGAGAAATTGCTGAGCTGACACCAAGTCCTGCAGTGTAACTGTCTCCTGCAGAGCCACCGCATCCTCGCCACGGTAGCGGGCATTGTGACAAAGGTTCTATGTCAGCTGGGTGTGGCAGCCAGGCGCCCCCTAGGGGATGGGGAGCCTGTCAGCCCCGGGCCTGTCACTGCCTGCTGGCCCTGCTGCCACCAGCCAGGCCTCTGAAAACTTGTCAAACCATGCCCAGACATGGGGCCAGTTTGGCCCAAAGTCTCCAAGAGACAAGTCGGGAAGAAAGATATGGGACAGAGGGAGAAAGCGAAGGGAGCAGGAGAAAGGGAAGGAAGAATAAAAAGTAGTGTTGGGCTGCAGGAGTGAGATGGAGGAATTGCAAGAAAAGAGGCAGGAAGCAGGAGAGCGAGAGAAAAGGAAAGAAGAGACATGCAGCCAGACGAGGGGTTAGTGAGAGAGGATGGGACAGAGAAGAGGATGAGAAGGAAAGAAGGCAAGGCAAGGACAGGCAAGGACAATCAAGGCAAGGCTAGGCTGCAGGACATGTTTTTGCTTGATAGTTTCTAGCACATTCGTCTTCAGACTAGGAGGAAAGCCGTAAGACCGTATGGATTAGGCCCAAGCAAAAAGCCCAGCTACTTGAGACACTTAGACTAAGCCTAAAATACCAAGATCTCTCCATAAGGATGGTTTTTATACTGTACTTCCACAATCTGCTGGCAGTACAAAAAAATAAGCTGCAGATCTCCTTAGGCTGAGTCATGGTGCTTTGGGGCAGGGACCATGCATATCATGGGAATATTTCACAGTTTCTGCTCTGTTTTCAGTGTATGACACCAAAACACCCACCTGATGACATCCTTTCAAGAGCAAAGGCAGCAATTTGCACAATCCCGCTTCTTAGGGGAAGTGAGAAATTGCTGAGCTGACACCAAGTCCTGCAGTGTCCCTGTCAGCTGCAGAGCCACCGCATCCTCGCCACGGTAGCGGGCATTGTGACAAAGGTTCAATGTCAGCTGGGTGTGGCAGCCAGGCGCCCCCTAGGGGATGGGGAGCCTGTCAGCCCCGGGCCTGTCACTGCCAGGTGTCCCTGCTGCTGCGAGCCAGGCCTCTGAAAACTTGTCAAACCATGCCCAGACTTGGGGCCAGTTTGGCACAAAGTCTCCAAGAGACAAGTCGGGAAGAAAGATATGGGACAGAGGGAGAAAGCGAAGGGAGCAGGAGAAAGGGAAGGAAGAATAAAAAGTAGTGTTGGGCTGCAGGAGTGAGATGGAGGAATTGCAAGAAAAGAGGCAGGAAGCAGGAGAGCGAGAGAAAAGGAAAGAACAGACATGCAGCCAGACGAGTGGTTAGTGAGAGAGGATGGGACAGAGAAGAGGATGAGAAGGAAAGAAGGCAAGGCAAGGACAGGCAAGGACAGGCAAGGCAAGGCTAGGCTGCAGGACATGTTTTTGCTTGATAGTTTCTAGCACATTCGTCTTCAGACTAGGAGGAAAGCCATAAGACCGTATGGATTAGGCCCAAGCAAAAAGCCCAGCTACTTGAGACACTTAGACTAAGCCTAAAATACCAAGATCTCTCCATAAGGATGGTTTTTATACTGTACTTCCACAATCTGCTGGCAGTACAAAAAAATAAGCTGCAGATCTCCTTAGGCTGAGTCATGGTGCTTTGGGGCAGGGACCATGCATATCATGGGAATATTTCACAGTTTCTGCTCTGTTTTCAGTGTATGACACCAAAACACCCACCTGATGACATCCTTTCAAGAGCAAAGGCAGCAATTTGCACAATCCCGCTTCTTAGGGGAAGTGAGAAATTGCTGAGGTGACACCAAGTCCTGCAGTGTCCCTGTCACCTGCAGAGCCACCGCATCCTCGCCACGGTAGCGGGCATTGTGACAAAGGTTCAATGTCAGCTGGGTGTGGCAGCCAGGCGCCCCCTAGGGGATGGGGAGCCTGTCAGCCCCGGGCCTGTCACTGCCTGGTGTCCCTGCTGCCACCAGCCAGGCCTCTGAAAACTTGTCAAACCATGCCCAGACTTGGGGCCAGTTTGGCACAAAGTCTCCAAGAGACAAGTCGGGAAGAAAGATATGGGACAGAGGGAGAAAGCGAAGGGAGCAGGAGAAAGGGAAGGAAGAATAAAAAGTAGTGTTGGGCTGCAGGAGTGAGATGGAGGAATTGCAAGAAAAGAGGCAGGAAGCAGGAGAGCGAGAGAAAAGGAAAGAACAGACATGCAGCCAGACGAGGGGTTAGTGAGAGAGGATGGGACAGAGAAGAGGATGAGAAGGAAAGAAGGCAAGGCAAGGACAGGCAAGGACAGGCAAGGCAAGGCTAGGCTGCAGGACATGTTTTTGCTTGATAGTTTCTAGCACATTCGTCTTCAGACTAGGAGGAAAGCCATAAGACCGTATGGATTAGGCCCAAGCAAAAAGCCCAGCTACTTGAGACACTTAGACTAAGCCTAAAATACCAAGATCTCTCCATAAGGATGGTTTTTATACTGTACTTCCACAATCTGCTGGCAGTACAAAAAAATAAGCTGCAGATCTCCTTAGGCTGAGTCATGGTGCTTTGGGGCAGGGACCATGCATATCATGGGAATATTTCACAGTTTCTGCTCTGTTTTCAGTGTATGACACCAAAACACCCACCTGATGACATCCTTTCAAGAGCAAAGGCAGCAATTGGCAGAATTCCGCTTCTTAGGGGAAGTGAGAAATTGCTGAGCTGACACCAAGTCCTGCAGTGTCCCTGTCACCTGCAGAGCCACCGCATCCTCGCCACGGTAGCGGGCATTGTGACAAAGGTTCTATGTCAGCTGGGTGTGGCAGCCAGGCGCCCCCTAGGGGATGGGGAGCCTGTCAGCCCAGGGCCTGTCACTGCCTGCTGGCCCTGCTGCCACCAGCCAGGCCTCTGAAAACTTGTCAAACCACGCCCAGACTTGGGGCCAGTTTGGCCCAAAGTCTCCAAGAGACAAGTCGGGAAGATAGATATGGGACAGAGGGAGAAAGCGAAGGGAGCAGGAGAAAGGGAAGGAAGAATAAAAAGTAGTGTTGGGCTGCAGGAGTGAGATGGAGGAATTGCAAGAAAAGAGGCAGGAAGCAGGAGAGTGAGAGAAAAGGAAAGAAGAGACATGCAGCCAGACGAGGGGTTAGTGAGAGAGGATGGGACAGAGAACAGGATGAGAAGGAAAGAAGGCAAGGCAAGGACAGGCAAGGACAGGCAAGGCAAGGCTAGGCTGCAGGACATGTTTTTGCTTGATAGTTTCTAGCACATTCGTCTTCAGACTAGGAGGAAAGCCATAAGACCGTATGGATTAGGCCCAAGCAAAAACCCCAGCTACTTGGGACACTTAGACTAAGCCTAAAATACCAAGATCTCTCCATAAGGATGGTTTTTATACTGTACTTCCACAATCTGCTGGCAGTACAAAAAAATAAGCTGCAGATCTCCTTAGGCTGAGTCATGGTGCTTTGGGGCAGGGACCATGCATATCATGGGAATATTTCACAGTTTCTGCTCTGTTTTCAGTGTATGACACCAAAACACCCACCTGATGACATCCTTTCAAGAGCAAAGGCAGCAATTGGCAGAATTCCGCTTCTTAGGGGAAGTGAGAAATTGCTGAGCTGACACCAAGTCCTGCAGTGTAACTGTCTCCTGCAGAGCCACCGCATCCTCGCCACGGTAGCGGGCATTGTGACAAAGGTTCTATGTCAGCTGGGTGTGGCAGCCTGGCGCCCCCTAGGGGATGGGGAGCCTGTCAGCCCCGGGCCTGTCACTGCCTGGTGTCCCTGCTGCCACCAGCCAGGCCTCTGAAAACTTGTCAAACCATGCCCAGACTTGGGGCCAGTTTGGCCCAAAGTCTCCAAGAGACAAGTCAGGAAGATAGATATGGGACAGAGGGAGAAAGCGAAGGGAGCAGGAGAAAGGGAAGGAAGAATAAAAAGTAGTGTTGGGCTGCAGGAGTGAGATGGAGGAATTGCAAGAACAGAGGCAGGAAGCAGGAGAGTGAGAGAAAAGGAAAGAGGAGACCTGAAGCCAGACGAGGGCTTAGTGAGACAGGATGGGACAGAGAACAGGATGAGAAGGACATAAGACAAGGCTGGGACAGGCAAGGACAGGCAAGGCAAGGCTAGGCTGCAGGACATGTTTTTGCTTTATAGTTTCTAGCACAGCCGTCTTCAGACTAGGAGGAAAGCCATAAGACCATATGGATTAGGCCCAAGCAAAAACCCCAGCTACTTGAGACACTTAGACTAAGCCTAAAATACCAAGATCTCTCCATAAGGATGGTTTTTATACTGTACTTCCACAATCTGCTGGCAGTACAAAAAAATAAGCTGCAGATCTCCTTAGGCTGAGTCATGGTGCTTTGGGGCAGGGACCATGCATATCATGGGAATATTTCACAGTTTCTGCTCTGTTTTCAGTGTATGACACCAAAACACCCACCTGATAACATCCTTTCAAGAGCAAAGGCAGCAATTTGCACAATCACGCTTCTTAGGGGAAGTGAGAAATTGCTGAGCTGACACCAAGTCCTGCAGTGTCCCTGTCACCTGCAGAGCCACCGCATCCTCGCCACGGTAGCGGGCATTGTGACAAAGGTTCTATGTCAGCTGGGTGTGGCAGCCAGGCGCCCCCTAGGGGATGGGGAGCCTGTCAGCCCCGGGCCTGTCACTGCCTGCTGGCCCTGCTGCCACCAGCCAGGCCTCTGAAAACTTGTCAAACCATGCCCAGACCTGGGGCCAGTTTGGCACAAAGTCTCCAAGAGACAAGTCGGGAAGAAAGATATGGGACAGAGGGAGAAAGCGAAGGGAGCAGGAGAAAGGGAAGGAAGAATAAAAAGTAGTGTTGGGCTGCAGGAGTGAGATGGAGGAATTGCAAGAAAAGAGGCAGGAAGCAGGAGAGCGAGAGAAAAGGAAAGAACAGACATGCAGCCAGACGAGTGGTTAGTGAGAGAGGATGGGACAGAGAAGAGGATGAGAAGGAAAGAAGGCAAGGCAAGGACAGGCAAGGACAGGCAAGGCAAGGCTAGGCTGCAGGACATGTTTTTGCTTGATAGTTTCTAGCACATTCGTCTTCAGACTAGGAGGAAAGCCATAAGACCGTATGGATTAGGCCCAAGCAAAAAGCCCAGCTACTTGAGACACTTAGACTAAGCCTAAAATACCAAGATCTCTCCATAAGGATGGTTTTTATACTGTACTTCCACAATCTGCTGGCAGTACAAAAAAATAAGCTGCAGATCTCCTTAGGCTGAGTCATGGTGCTTTGGGGCAGGGACCATGCATATCATGGGAATATTTCACAGTTTCTGCTCTGTTTTCAGTGTATGACACCAAAACACCCACCTGATGACATCCTTTCAAGAGCAAAGGCAGCAATTTGCACAATCCCGCTTCTTAGGGGAAGTGAGAAATTGCTGAGGTGACACCAAGTCCTGCAGTGTCCCTGTCACCTGCAGAGCCACCGCATCCTCGCCACGGTAGCGGGCATTGTGACAAAGGTTCAATGTCAGCTGGGTGTGGCAGCCAGGCGCCCCCTAGGGGATGGGGAGCCTGTCAGCCCCGGGCCTGTCACTGCCTGGTGTCCCTGCTGCCACCAGCCAGGCCTCTGAAAACTTGTCAAACCATGCCCAGACTTGGGGCCAGTTTGGCACAAAGTCTCCAAGAGACAAGTCGGGAAGAAAGATATGGGACAGAGGGAGAAAGCGAAGGGAGCAGGAGAAAGGGAAGGAAGAATAAAAAGTAGTGTTGGGCTGCAGGAGTGAGATGGAGGAATTGCAAGAAAAGAGGCAGGAAGCAGGAGAGCGAGAGAAAAGGAAAGAACAGACATGCAGCCAGACGAGGGGTTAGTGAGAGAGGATGGGACAGAGAAGAGGATGAGAAGGAAAGAAGGCAAGGCAAGGACAGGCAAGGACAGGCAAGGCAAGGCTAGGCTGCAGGACATGTTTTTGCTTGATAGTTTCTAGCACATTCGTCTTCAGACTAGGAGGAAAGCCATAAGACCGTATGGATTAGGCCCAAGCAAAAAGCCCAGCTACTTGAGACACTTAGACTAAGCCTAAAATACCAAGATCTCTCCATAAGGATGGTTTTTATACTGTACTTCCACAATCTGCTGGCAGTACAAAAAAATAAGCTGCAGATCTCCTTAGGCTGAGTCATGGTGCTTTGGGGCAGGGACCATGCATATCATGGGAATATTTCACAGTTTCTGCTCTGTTTTCAGTGTATGACACCAAAACACCCACCTGATGACATCCTTTCAAGAGCAAAGGCAGCAATTGGCAGAATTCCGCTTCTTAGGGGAAGTGAGAAATTGCTGAGCTGACACCAAGTCCTGCAGTGTCCCTGTCACCTGCAGAGCCACCGCATCCTCGCCACGGTAGCGGGCATTGTGACAAAGGTTCTATGTCAGCTGGGTGTGGCAGCCAGGCGCCCCCTAGGGGATGGGGAGCCTGTCAGCCCCGGGCCTGTCACTGCCTGCTGGCCCTGCTGCCACCAGCCAGGCCTCTGAAAACGTGTCAAACCATGCCCAGACTTGGGGCCAGTTTGGCCCAAAGTCTCCAAGAGACAAGTCGGGAAGAAAGATATGGGACAGAGGGAGAAAGCGAAGGCAGCAGGAGAAAGGGAAGGAAGAATAAAAAGTAGTGTTGGGCTGCAGGAGTGAGATGGAGGAATTGCAAGAAAAGAGGCAGGAAGCAGGAGAGTGAGAGAAAAGGAAAGAAGAGACATGCAGCCAGACGAGGGGTTAGTGAGAGAGGATGGGACAGAGAACAGGATGAGAAGGACATAAGGCAAGGCTGGGACAGGCAAGGACAGGCAAGGCAAGGCTAGGCTGCAGGACATGTTTTTGCTTTATAGTTTCTAGCACAGCCGTCTTCAGACTAGGAGGAAAGCCATAAGACCATATGGATTAGGCCCAAGCAAAAACCCCAGCTACTTGAGACACTTAGACTAAGCCTAAAATACCAAGATCTCTCCATAAGGATGGTTTTTATACTGTACTTCCACAATCTGCTGGCAGTACAAAAAAATAAGCTGCAGATCTCCTTAGGCTGAGTCATGGTGCTTTGGGGCAGGGACCATGCATATCATGGGAATATTTCACAGTTTCTGCTCTGTTTTCAGTGTATGACACCAAAACACCCACCTGATGACATCCTTTCAAGAGCAAAGGCAGCAATTTGCAGAATTCCGCTTCTTAGGGGAAGTGAGAAATTGCTGAGCTGACACCAAGTCCTGCAGTGTCCCTGTCACCTGCAGAGCCACCGCATCCTCGCCACGGTAGCGGGCATTGTGACAAAGGTTCTATGTCAGCTGGGTGTGGCAGCCAGGCGCCCCCTAGGGGATGGGGAGCCTGTCAGCCCAGGGCCTGTCACTGCCTGCTGGCCCTGCTGCCACCAGCCAGGCCTCTGAAAACTTGTCAAACCACGCCCAGACTTGGGGCCAGTTTGGCCCAAAGTCTCCAAGAGACAAGTCGGGAAGATAGATATGGGACAGAGGGAGAAAGCGAAGGGAGCAGGAGAAAGGGAAGGAAGAATAAAAAGTAGTGTTGGGCTGCAGGAGTGAGATGGAGGAATTGCAAGAAAAGAGGCAGGAAGCAGGAGAGTGAGAGAAAAGGAAAGAAGAGACATGCAGCCAGACGAGGGGTTAGTGAGAGAGGATGGGACAGAGAACAGGATGAGAAGGAAAGAAGGCAAGGCAAGGACAGGCAAGGACAGGCAAGGCAAGGCTAGGCTGCAGGACATGTTTTTGCTTGATAGTTTCTAGCACATTCGTCTTCAGACTAGGAGGAAAGCCATAAGACCGTATGGATTAGGCCCAAGCAAAAACCCCAGCTACTTGGGACACTTAGACTAAGCCTAAAATACCAAGATCTCTCCATAAGGATGGTTTTTATACTGTACTTCCACAATCTGCTGGCAGTACAAAAAAATAAGCTGCAGATCTCCTTAGGCTGAGTCATGGTGCTTTGGGGCAGGGACCATGCATATCATGGGAATATTTCACAGTTTCTGCTCTGTTTTCAGTGTATGACACCAAAACACCCACCTGATGACATCCTTTCAAGAGCAAAGGCAGCAATTGGCAGAATTCCGCTTCTTAGGGGAAGTGAGAAATTGCTGAGCTGACACCAAGTCCTGCAGTGTAACTGTCTCCTGCAGAGCCACCGCATCCTCGCCACGGTAGCGGGCATTGTGACAAAGGTTCTATGTCAGCTGGGTGTGGCAGCCTGGCGCCCCCTAGGGGATGGGGAGCCTGTCAGTCCCGGGCCTGTCACTGCCTGGTGTCCCTGCTGCCACCAGCCAGGCCTCTGAAAACTTGTCAAACCATGCCCAGACTTGGGGCCAGTTTGGCCCAAAGTCTCCAAGAGACAAGTCAGGAAGATAGATATGGGACAGAGGGAGAAAGCGAAGGGAGCAGGAGAAAGGGAAGGAAGAATAAAAAGTAGTGTTGGGCTGCAGGAGTGAGATGGAGGAATTGCAAGAACAGAGGCAGGAAGCAGGAGAGTGAGAGAAAAGGAAAGAGGAGACCTGAAGCCAGACGAGGGCTTAGTGAGACAGGATGGGACAGAGAACAGGATGAGAAGGACATAAGACAAGGCTGGGACAGGCAAGGACAGGCAAGGCAAGGCTAGGCTGCAGGACATGTTTTTGCTTTATAGTTTCTAGCACAGCCGTCTTCAGACTAGGAGGAAAGCCATAAGACCATATGGATTAGGCCCAAGCAAAAACCCCAGCTACTTGAGACACTTAGACTAAGCCTAAAATACCAAGATCTCTCCATAAGGATGGTTTTTATACTGTACTTCCACAATCTGCTGGCAGTACAAAAAAATAAGCTGCAGATCTCCTTAGGCTGAGTCATGGTGCTTTGGGGCAGGGACCATGCATATCATGGGAATATTTCACAGTTTCTGCTCTGTTTTCAGTGTATGACACCAAAACACCCACCTGATAACATCCTTTCAAGAGCAAAGGCAGCAATTTGCACAATCACGCTTCTTAGGGGAAGTGAGAAATTGCTGAGCTGACACCAAGTCCTGCAGTGTCCCTGTCACCTGCAGAGCCACCGCATCCTCGCCACGGTAGCGGGCATTGTGACAAAGGTTCTATGTCAGCTGGGTGTGGCAGCCAGGCGCCCCCTAGGGGATGGGGAGCCTGTCAGCCCCGGGCCTGTCACTGCCTGCTGGCCCTGCTGCCACCAGCCAGGCCTCTGAAAACTTGTCAAACCATGCCCAGACATGGGGCCAGTTTGGGCCAAAGTCTCCAAGAGACAAGTCGGGAAGAAAGATATGGGACAGAGGGAGAAAGCGAAGGGAGCAGGAGAAAGGGAAGGAAGAATAAAAAGTAGTGTTGGGCTGCAGGAGTGAGATGGAGGAATTGCAAGAAAAGAGGCAGGAAGCAGGAGAGTGAGAGACAAGGACAGAAGGGACATGCAGCCAGACGAGGCCTTAGTGAGAGAGGATGGGACAGAGAACAGGATGAGAAGGACATAAGGCAAGGCAAGGACAGGCAAGGACAGGCAAGGCAAGGCTAGGCTGCAGGACATGTTTTTGCTTGATAGTTTCTAGCACATTCGTCTTCAGACTAGGAGGAAAGCCATAAGACCGTATGGATTAGGCCCAAGCAAAAACCCCAGCTACTTGAGACACTTAGACTAAGCCTAAAATACCAAGATCTCTCCATTAGGATGGTTTTTATACTGTACTTCCACAATCTGCTGGCAGTACAAAAAAATAAGCTGCAGATCTCCTTAGGCTGAGTCATGGTTCTTTGGGGCAGGGACCATGCATATCATGGGAATATTTCACAGTTTCTGCTCTGTTTTCAGTGTATGACACCAAAACACCCACCTGATGACATCCTTTCAAGAGCAAAGGCAGCAATTTGCACAATCCCGCTTCTTAGGGGAAGTGAGAAATTGCTGAGCTGACACCAAGTCCTGCAGTGTCCCTGTCACCTGCAGAGCCACCGCATCCTCGCCACGGTAGCGGGCATTGTGACAAAGGTTCAATGTCAGCTGGGTGTGGCAGCCAGGCGCCCCCTAGGGGATGGGGAGCCTGTCAGCCCCGGGCCTGTCACTGCCTGGTGTCCCTGCTGCCACCAGCCAGGCCTCTGAAAACTTGTCAAACCATGCCCAGACTTGGGGCCAGTTTGGCCCAAAGTCTGCAAGAGACAAGTCGGGAAGAAAGATATGGGACAGAGGGAGAAAGCGAAGGGAGCAGGAGAAAGGGAAGGAAGAATAAAAAGTAGTGTTGGGCTGCAGGAGTGAGATGGAGGAATTGCAAGAAAAGAGGCAGGAAGCAGGAGAGCGATAGAAAAGGAAAGAACAGACATGCAGCCAGACGAGGGGTTAGTGAGAGAGGATGGGACAGAGAAGAGGATGAGAAGGAAAGAAGGCAAGGCAAGGACAGGCAAGGACAGGCAAGGCAAGGCTAGGCTGCAGGACAGGTTTTTGCTTTATAGTTTCTAGCACATTCGTCTTCAGACTAGGAGGAAAGCCATAAGACCGTATGGATTAGGCCCAAGCAAAAACCCCAGCTACTTGAGACACTTAGACTAAGCCTAAAATACCAAGATCTCTCCATAAGGATGGTTTTTATACTGTACTTCCACAATCTGCTGGCAGTACAAAAAAATAAGCTGCAGATCTCCTTAGGCTGAGTCATGGTGCTTTGGGGCAGGGACCATGCATATCATGGGAATATTTCACAGTTTCTGCTCTGTTTTCAGTGTATGACACCAAAACACCCACCTGATAACATCCTTTCAAGAGCAAAGGCAGCAATTTGCACAATCACGCTTCTTAGGGGAAGTGAGAAATTGCTGAGCTGACACCAAGTCCTGCAGTGTCCCTGTCACCTGCAGAGCCACCGCATCCTCGCCACGGTAGCGGGCATTGTGACAAAGGTTCTATGTCAGCTGGGTGTGGCAGCCAGGCGCCCCCTAGGGGATGGGGAGCCTGTCAGCCCCGGGCCTGTCACTGCCTGCTGGCCCTGCTGCCGCCAGCCAGGCCTCTGAAAACTTGTCAAACCATGCCCAGACTTGGGGCCAGTTTGGCCCAAAGTCTCCAAGAGCCAAGTCGGGAAGAAAGATATGGGACAGAGGGAGAAAGCGAAGGGAGCAGGAGAAAGGGAAGGAAGAATAAAAAGTAGTGTTGGGCTGCAGGAGTGAGATGGAGGAATTGCAAGAAAAGAGGCAGGAAGCAGGAGAGTGAGAGAAAAGGAAAGAAGAGACATGCAGCCAGACGAGGGGTTAGTGAGAGAGGATGGGACAGAGAACAGGATGAGAAGGACATAAGGCAAGGCTGGGACAGGCAAGGACAGGCAAGGCAAGGCTAGGCTGCAGGACATGTTTTTGCTTTATAGTTTCTAGCACATTCGTCTTCAGACTAGGAGGAAGGCCATAAGACCGTATGGATTAGGCCCAAGCAAAAACCCCAGCTACTTGAGACACTTAGACTAAGCCTAAAATACCAAGATCTCTCCATAAGGATGGTTTTTATACTGTACTTCCACAATCTGCTGGCAGTACAAAAAAATAAGCTGCAGATCTCCTTAGGCTGAGTCATGGTGCTTTGGGGCAGGGACCATGCATATCATGGGAATATTTCACAGTTTCTGCTCTGTTTTCAGTGTATGACACCAAAACACCCACCTGATGACATCCTTTCAAGAGCAGAGGCAGCAATTTGCAGAATTCCGCTTCTTAGGGGAAGTGAGAAATTGCTGAGCTGACACCAAGTCCTGCAGTGTAACTGTCTCCTGCAGAGCCACCGCATCCTCGCCACGGTAGCGGGCATTGTGACAAAGGTTCTATGTCAGCTGGGTGTGGCAGCCTGGCGCCCCCTAGGGGATGGGGAGCCTGTCAGCCCCGGGCCTGTCACTGCCTGGTGTCCCTGCTGCCACCAGCCAGGCCTCTGAAAACTTGTCAAACCATGCCCAGATTTGAGGCCAGTTTGGCCCAAAGTCTCCAAGAGACAAGTCGGGAAGATAGATATGGGACAGAGGGAGAAAGCGAAGGGAGCAGGAGAAAGGGAAGGAAGAATAAAAAGTAGTGTTGGGCTGCAGGAGTGAGATGGAGGAATTGCAAGAACAGAGGCAGGAAGCAGGAGAGTGAGAGAAAAGGAAAGAAGAGACCTGAAGCCAGACGAGGGGTTAGTGAGACAGGATGGGACAGAGAACAGGATGAGAAGGACATAAGACAAGGCTGGGACAGGCAAGGACAGGCAAGGCAAGGCTAGGCTGCAGGACATGTTTTTGCTTTATAGTTTCTAGCACATTCGTCTTCAGACTAGGAGGAAAGCCATAAGACCGTATGGATTAGGCCCAAGCAAAAACCCCAGCTACTTGAGACACTTAGACTAAGCCTAAAATACCAAGATCTCTCCATAAGGATGGTTTTTATACTGTACTTCCACAATCTGCTGGCAGTACAAAAAAATAAGCTGCAGATCTCCTTAGGCTGAGTCATGGTGCTTTGGGGCAGGGACCATGCATATCATGGGAATATTTCACAGTTTCTGCTCTGTTTTCAGTGTATGACACCAAAACACCCACCTGATGACATCCTTTCAAGAGCAAAGGCAGCAATTGGCAGAATTCCGCTTCTTAGGGGAAGTGAGAAATTGCTGAGCTGACACCAAGTCCTGCAGAGTCCCTGTCACCTGCAGAGCCACCGCATCCTCGCCACGGTAGCGGGCATTGTGACAAAGGTTCTATGTCAGCTGGGTGTGGCAGCCAGGCGCCCCCTAGGGGATGGGGAGCCTGTCAGCCCCGGGCCTGTCACTGCCTGGTGTCCCTGCTGCCACCAGCCAGGCCTCTGAAAACTTGTCAAACCATGCCCAGACATGGGGCCAGTTTGGCCCAAAGTCTCCAAGAGACAAGTCGGGAAGAAAGGTATGGGACAGAGGGAGAAAGCGAAGGGAGCAGGAGAAAGGGAAGGAAGAATAAAAAGTAGTGTTGGGCTGCAGGAGTGAGATGGAGGAATTGCAAGAAAAGAGGCAGGAAGCAGGAGAGTGAGAGAAAAGGAAAGAAGAGACATGAAGCCAGACGAGGGCTAAGTGAGACAGGATGGGACAGAGAACAGGATGAGAAGGACATAAGACAAGGCTGGGACAGGCAAGGACAGGCAAGGCAAGGCTAGGCTGCAGGACATGTTTTTGCTTTATAGTTTCTAGCACAGCCGTCTTCAGACTAGGAGGAAAGCCATAAGACCATATGGATTAGGCCCAAGCAAAAACCCCAGCTACTTGAGACACTTAGACTAAGCCTAAAATACCAAGATCTCTCCATAAGGATGGTTTTTATACTGTACTTCCACAATCTGCTGGCAGTACAAAAAAATAAGCTGCAGATCTCCTTAGGCTGAGTCATGGTGCTTTGGGGCAGGGACCATGCATATCATGGGAATATTTCACAGTTTCTGCTCTGTTTTCAGTGTATGACACCAAAACACCCACCTGATGACATCCTTTCAAGAGCAAAGGCAGCAATTGGCAGAATTCCGCTTCTTAGGGGAAGTGAGAAATTGCTGAGCTGACACCAAGTCCTGCAGTGTCCCTGTCACCTGCAGAACCACCGCATCCTCGCCACGGTAGCGGGCATTGTGACAAAGGTTCTATGTCAGCTGGGTGTGGCAGCCAGGCACCCCCTAGGGGATGGGGAGCCTGTCAGCCCCGGGCCTGTCACTGCCTGGTGTCCCTGCTGCCACCAGCCAGGCCTCTGAAAACTTGTCAAACCATGCCCAGACTTGGGGCCAGTTTGGCCCAAAGTCTCCAAGAGACAAGTCGGGAAGAAAGATATGGGACAGAGGGAGAAAGCGAAGGGAGCAGGAGAAAGGGAAGGAAGAATAAAAAGTAGTGTTGGGCTGCAGGAGTGAGATGGAGGAATTGCAAGAAAAGAGGCAGGAAGCAGGAGAGTGAGAGAAAAGGAAAGAAGAGACATGCAGCCAGACGAGGGGTTAGTGAGAGAGGATGGGACAGAGAACAGGATGAGAAGGACATAAGGCAAGGCTGGGACAGGCAAGGACAGGCGAGGCAAGGCTAGGCTGCAGGACATGTTTTTGCTTGATAGTTTCTAGCACATTCGTCTTCAGACTAGGAGGAAAGCCATAAGACCGTATGGATTAGGCCCAAGCAAAAACCCCAGCTACTTGAGACACTTAGACTAAGCGTAAAATACCAAGATCTCTCCATAAGGATGGTTTTTATACCGTACTTCCACAATCTGCTGGCAGTACAAAAAAAAAAGCTGCATATCTCCTTAGGCTGAGTCATGGTGCTTTGGGGCAGGGACCATGCATATCATGGGAATATTTCACAGTTTCTGCTCTGTTTTCAGTGTATGACACCAAAACACCCACCTGATGACATCCTTTCAAAAGCAGAGGCAGCAATTTGCAGAATTCCGCTTCTTAGGGGAAGTGAGAAATTGCTGAGCTGACACCAAGTCCTGCAGTGTAACTGTCACCTGCAGAGCCACCGCATCCTCGTCACGGTAGCGGGCATTGTGACAAAGGTTCAATGTCAGCTGGGTGTGGCAGCCAGGCGCCCCCTAGGGGATGGGGAGCCTGTCAGCCCCGGGCCTGTCACTGCCTGCTGGCCCTGCTGCCACCAGCCAGGCCTCTGAAAACTTGTCAAACCACGCCCAGACTTGGGGCCAGTTTGGCCCAAAGTCTCCAAGAGACAAGTCGGGAAGATAGATATGGGACAGAGGGAGAAAGCGAAGGGAGCAGGAGAAAGGGAAGGAAGAATAAAAAGTAGTGTTGGGCTGCAGGAGTGAGATGGAGGAATTGCAAGAACAGAGGCAGGAAGCAGGAGAGTGAGAGAAAAGGAAAGAAGAGACATGAAGCCAGACGAGGGGTTAGTGAGACAGGATGGGACAGAGAACAGGATGAGAAGGACATAAGACAAGGCTGGGATAGGCAAGGACAGGCAAGGCAAGGCTAGGCTGCAGGACATGTTTTTGCTTTATAGTTTCTAGCACATCCGTCTTCAGACTAGGAGGAAAGCCATAAGACCGTATGGATTAGGCCCAAGCAAAAAGCCCAGCTACTTGAGACACTTAGACTAAGCCTAAAATACCAAGATCTCTCCATAAGGATGGTTTTTATACTGTACTTCCACAATCTGCTGGCAGTACAAAAAAATAAGCTGCAGATCTCCTTAGGCTGAGTCATGGTTCTTTGGGGCAGGGACCATGCATATCATGGGAATATTTCACAGTTTCTGCTCTGTTTTCAGTGTATGACACCAAAACACCCATCTGATGACATCCTTTCAAGAGCAAAGGCAGCAATTTGCAGAATTCCGCTTCTTAGGGGAAGTGAGAAATTGCTGAGCTGACACCAAGTCCTGCAGTGTCCCTGTCACCTGCAGAGCCACCGCATCCTCGCCACGGTAGCGGGCATTGTGACAAAGGTTCTATGTCAGCTGGGTGTGGCAGCCAGGCGCCCCCTAGGGGATGGGGAGCCTGTCAGCCCCGGGCCTGTCACTGCCTGGTGTCCCTGCTGCCACCAGCCAGGCCTCTGAAAACTTGTCAAACCATGCCCAGACTTGGGGCCAGTTTGGCCCAAAGTCTCCAAGAGACAAGTCGGGAAGAAAGATATGGGACAGAGGGAGAAAGCGAAGGGAGCAGGAGAAAGGGAAGGAAGAATAAAAAGTAGTGTTGGGCTGCAGGAGTGAGATGGAGGAATTGCAAGAAAAGAGGCAGGAAGCAGGAGAGTGAGAGAAAAGGAAAGAACAGACATGCAGCCAGACGAGGGGTTAGTGAGAGGATGGGACAGAGAACAAGATGAGAAGGAAAGAAGGCAAGGCAAGGACAGGCAAGGACAGGCAAGGCAAGGCTAGGCTGCAGGACATGTTTTTGCTTGATAGTTTCGAGCACATTCGTCTTCAGACTAGGAGGAAAGCCATAAGACCGTATGGATTAGGCCCAAGCAAAAACCCCAGCTACTTGAGACACTTAGACTAAGCCTAAAATACCAAGATATCTCCATAAGGATGGTTTTTATACTGTACTTCCACAATCTGCTGGCAGTACAAAAAAATAAGCTGCAGATCTCCTTAGGCTGAGTCATGGTTCTTTGGGGCAGGGACCATGCATATCATGGGAATATTTCACAGTTTCTGCTCTGTTTTCAGTGTATGACACCAAAACACCCATCTGATGACATCCTTTCAAGAGCAAAGGCAGCAATTGGCAGAATTCCGCTTCTTAGGGGAAGTGAGAAATTGCTGAGCTGACACCAAGTCCTGCAGTGTCCCTGTCACCTGCAGAGCCACCGCATCCTCGCCACGGTAGCGGGCATTGTGACAAAGGTTCTATGTCAGCTGGGTGTGGCAGCCAGGCGCCCCCTAGGGGATGGGGAGCCTGTCAGCCCCGGGCCTGTCACTGCCTGCTGGCCCTGCTGCCACCAGCCAGGCCTCTGAAAACTTGTCAAACCATGCCCAGACTTGGGGCCAGTTTGGCCCAAAGTCTCCAAGAGACAAGTCGGGAAGAAAGGTATGGGACAGAGGGAGAAAGCGAAGGGAGCAGGAGAAAGGGAAGGAAGAATAAAAAGTAGTGTTGGGCTGCAGGAGTGAGATGGAGGAATTGCAAGAACAGAGGCAGGAAGCAGGAGAGTGAGAGAAAAGGAAAGAAGAGACATGCAGCCAGACGAGGGCTTAGTGAGACAGGATGGGACAGAGAACAGGATGAGAAGCACATAAGACAAGGCTGGGACAGGCAAGGACAGGCAAGGCAAGGCTAGGCTGCAGGACATGTTTTTGCTTTATAGTTTCTAGCACATCCGTCTTCAGACTAGGAGGAAAGCCATAAGACCGTATGGATTAGGCCCAAGCAAAAAGCCCAGCTACTTGAGACACTTAGACTAAGCCTAAAATACCAAGATCTCTCCATAAGGATGGTTTTTATACTGTACTTCCACAATCTGCTGGCAGTACAAAAAAATAAGCTGCAGATCTCCTTAGGCTGAGTCATGGTGCTTTGGGGCAGGGACCATGCATGTCATGGGAATATTTCACAGTTTCTGCTCTGTTTTCAGTGTATGACACCAAAACACCCACCTGATGACATCCTTTCAAGAGCAAAGGCAGCAATTGGCAGAATTCCGCTTCTTAGGGGAAGTGAGAAATTGCTGAGCTGACACCAAGTCCTGCAGTGTCCCTGTCACCTGCAGAGCCACCGCATCCTCGCCACGGTAGCGGGCATTGTGACAAAGGTTCAATGTCAGCTGGGTGTGGCAGCCTGGCGCCCCCTAGGGGATGGGGAGCCTGTCAGCCCCGGGCCTGTCACTGCCTGCTGGCCCTGCTGCCACCAGCCAGGCCTCTGAAAACTTGTCAAACCATGCCCAGATTTGAGGCCAGTTTGGCCCAAAGTCTCCAAGAGGCAAGTCGGGAAGATAGATATGGGACAGAGGGAGAAAGCGAAGGGAGCAGGAGAAAGGGAAGGAAGAATAAAAAGTAGTGTTATGCTGCAGGAGTGAGATGGAGGAATTGCAAGAAAAGAGGCAGGAAGCAGGAGAGTGAGAGAAAAGGAAAGAAGAGACATGCAGCCAGACGAGGGGTTAGTGAGAGAGGATGGGACAGAGAACAGGATGAGTAGGACATAAGGCAAGGCTAGGACAGGCAAGGACAGGCAAGGCAAGGCTAGGCTGCAGGACATGTTTTTGCTTGATAGTTTCTAGCACATTCGTCTTCAGACTAGGAGGAAAGCCATAAGACCGTATGGATTAGGCCCAAGCAAAAACCCCAGCTACTTGAGACACTTAGACTAAGCCTAAAATACAAAGATCTCTCCATAAGGATGGTTTTTATACTGTACTTCCACAATCTGCTGGCAGTACAAAAAAATAAGCTGCAGATCTCCTTCGGCTGAGTCATGGTGCTTTGGGGCAGGGACCATGCATATCATGGGAATATTTCACAGTTTCTGCTCTGTTTTCAGTGTATGACACCAAAACACCCACCTGATGACATCCTTTCAAGAGCAAAGGCAGCAATTGGCAGAATTCCGCTTCTTAGGGGAAGTGAGAAATTGCTGAGCTGACACCAAGTCCTGCAGTGTAACTGTCACCTGCAGAGCCACCGCATCCTCGCCACGGTAGCGGGCATTGTGACAAAGGTTCAATGTCAGCTGGGTGTGGCAGCCTGGCGCCCCCTAGGGGATGGGGACCCTGTCAGCCCCGGGCCTGTCACTGCCTGCTGGCCCTGCTGCCACCAGCCAGGCCTCTGAAAACTTGTCAAACCATGCCCAGATTTGAGGCCAGTTTGGCCCAAAGTCTCCAAGAGGCAAGTCGGGAAGATAGATATGGGACAGAGGGAGAAAGCGAAGGGAGCAGGAGAAAGGGAAGGAAGAATAAAAAGTAGTGTTATGCTGCAGGAGTGAGATGGAGGAATTGCAAGAAAAGAGGCAGGAAGCAGGAGAGTGAGAGAAAAGGAAAGAAGAGACATGCAGCCAGACGAGGGGTTAGTGAGAGAGGATGGGACAGAGAACAGGATGAGTAGGACATAAGGCAAGGCTAGGACAGGCAAGGACAGGCAAGGCAAGGCTAGGCTGCAGGACATGTTTTTGCTTGATAGTTTCTAGCACATTCGTCTTCAGACTAGGAGGAAAGCCATAAGACCGTATGGATTAGGCCCAAGCAAAAACCCCAGCTACTTGAGACACTTAGACTAAGCCTAAAATACAAAGATCTCTCCATAAGGATGGTTTTTATACTGTACTTCCACAATCTGCTGGCAGTACAAAAAAATAAGCTGCAGATCTCCTTCGGCTGAGTCATGGTGCTTTGGGGCAGGGACCATGCATATCATGGGAATATTTCACAGTTTCTGCTCTGTTTTCAGTGTATGACACCAAAACACCCACCTGATGACATCCTTTCAAGAGCAAAGGCAGCAATTGGCAGAATTCCGCTTCTTAGGGGAAGTGAGAAATTGCTGAGCTGACACCAAGTCCTGCAGTGTAACTGTCACCTGCAGAGCCACCGCATCCTCGCCACGGTAGCGGGCATTGTGACAAAGGTTCAATGTCAGCTGGGTGTGGCAGCCTGGCGCCCCCTAGGGGATGGGGACCCTGTCAGCCCCGGGCCTGTCACTGCCTGCTGGCCCTGCTGCCACCAGCCAGGCCTCTGAAAACTTGTCAAACCATGCCCAGATTTGAGGCCAGTTTGGCCCAAAGTCTCCAAGAGGCAAGTCGGGAAGATAGATATGGGACAGAGGGAGAAAGCGAAGGGAGCAGGAGAAAGGGAAGGAAGAATAAAAAGTAGTGTTATGCTGCAGGAGTGAGATGGAGGAATTGCAAGAAAAGAGGCAGGAAGCAGGAGAGTGAGAGAAAAGGAAAGAAGAGACATGCAGCCAGACGAGGGGTTAGTGAGAGAGGATGGGACAGAGAACAGGATGAGTAGGACATAAGGCAAGGCTAGGACAGGCAAGGACAGGCAAGGCAAGGCTAGGCTGCAGGACATGTTTTTGCTTGATAGTTTCTAGCACATTCGTCTTCAGACTAGGAGGAAAGCGATAAGACCGTATGGATTAGGCCCAAGCAAAAACCCCAGCTACTTGAGACACTTAGACTAAGCCTAAAATACCAAGATCTCTCCATAAGGATGGTTTTTATACTGTACTTCCACAATCTGCTGGCAGTACAAAAATATAAGCTGCAGATCTCCTTAGGCTGAGTCATGGTGCTTTGGGGCAGGGACCATGCATATCATGGGAATATTTCACAGTTTCTGCTCTGTTTTCAGTGTATGACACCAAAACACCCACCTGATGACATCCTTTCAAGAGCAAAGGCAGCAATTTCCAGAATCCCGCTTCTTAGGGGAAGTGAGAAATTGCTGAGCTGACACCAAGTCCTGCAGTGTCCCTGTCACCTGCAGAGCCACCGCATCCTCGCCACGGTAGCGGGCATTGTGACAAAGGTTCTATGTCAGCTGGGTGTGGCAGCCAGGCGCCCCCTAGGGGATGGGGAGCCTGTCAGCCCCGGGCCTGTCACTGCCTGGTGTCCCTGCTGCCACCAGCCAGGCCTCTGAAAACTTGTCAAACCATGCCCAGACTTGGGGCCAGTTTGGCCCAAAGTCTCCAAGAGACAAGTCGGGAAGATAGATATGGGACAGAGGGAGAAAGCGAAGGGAGCAGGAGAAAGGGAAGGAAGAATAAAAAGTAGTGTTGGGCTGCAGGAGTGAGATGGAGGAATTGCAAGAAAAGAGGCAGGAAGCAGGAGAGTGAGAGAAAAGGAAAGAACAGACATGCAGCCAGACGAGGGGTTAGTGAGAGAGGATGGGACAGAGAACAGGATGAGAAGGAAAGAAGGCAAGGCTGGGACAGGCAAGGACAGGCAAGGCAAGGCTAGGCTGCAGGACATGTTTTTGCTTTATAGTTTCTAGCACATTCGTCTTCAGACTAGGAGGAAAGCCATAAGACCCTATGGATTAGGCCCAAGCAAAAACCCCAGCTACTTGAGACACTTAGACTAAGCCTAAAATACCAAGATTTCTCCATAAGGATGGTTTTTATACCGTACTTCCACAATCTGCTTGCAGTACAAAAAATTAAGCTGCAGACCTCCTTAGGCTGAGTCATGGTGCTTTGGGGCAGGGACCATGCATATCATGGGAGTATTTCACAGTTTCTGCTCTGTTTTCAGTGTATGACACCAAAACACCCACCTGATGACATCCTTTCAAGAGCAAAGGCAGCAATTGGCAGAATTCCGCTTCTTAGGGGAACTGAGAAATTGCTGAGCTGACACCAAGTCCTGCAGTGTAACTGTCACCTGCAGAGCCACCGCATCCTCGCCACGGTAGCGGGCATTGTGACAAAGGTTCTATGTCAGCTGGGTGTGGCAGCCAGGCGCCCCCTAGGGGATGGGGAGCCTGTCAGCCTCGGGCCTGTCACTGCCTGCTGGCCCTGCTGCTGCGAGCCAGGCCTCTGAAGACTTGTCAAACCATGCCCAGACTTGGGGCCAGTTTGGCCCAAAGTCTCCAAGAGACAAGTCGGGAAGAAAGATATGGGACAGAGGGAGAAAGCGAAGGGAGCAGGAGAAAGGGAAGGAAGAATAAAAAGTAGTGTTGGGCTGCAGGAGTGAGATGGAGGAATTGCAAGAAAAGAGGCAGGAAGCAGGAGAGTGAGAGAAAAGGAAAGAACAGACATGCAGCCAGACGAGGGGTTAGTGAGAGAGGATGGGACAGAGAACAGGATGAGAAGGAAAGAAGGCAAGGCTGGGACAGGCAAGGACAGGCAAGGCAAGGCTAGGCTGCAGGACATGTTTTTGCTTTATAGTTTCTAGCACATTCGTCTTCAGACTAGGAGGAAAGCCATAAGACCGTATGGATTAGGCCCAAGCAAAAACCCCAGCTACATGAGACACTTAGACTAAGCCTAAAATACCAAGATCTCTCCATAAGGATGGTTTTTATACCGTACTTCCACAATCTGCTGGCAGTACAAAAAAATAAGCTGCAGATCTCCTTAGGCTGAGTCATGGTGCTTTGGGGCAGGGACCATGCATATCATGGGAATATTTCACAGTTTCTGCTCTGTTTTCAGTGTATGACACCAAAACACCCACCTGATGACATCCTTTCAAGAGCAAAGGCAGCAATTGGCAGAATTCCGCTTCTTAGGGGAAGTGAGAAATTGCTGAGCTGACACCAAGTCCTGCAGTGTCCCTGTCACCTGCAGAGCCACCGCATCCTCGCCACGGTAGCGGGCATTGTGACAAAGGTTCAATGTCAGCTGGGTGTGGCAGCCAGGCGCCCCCTAGGGGATGGGGAGCCTGTCAGCCCCGGGCCTGTCACTGCCTGGTGTCCCTGCTGCTGCGAGCCAGGCCTCTGAAAACTTGTCAAACCATGCCCAGACTTGGGGCGAGTTTGGCCCAAAGTCTCCAAGAGACAAGTCGGGAACAAAGATATGGGACAGAGGGAGAAAGCGAAGGGAGCAGGAGAAAGGGAAGGAAGAATAAAAAGTAGTGCTGGGCTGCAGGAGTGAGATGGAGGAATTGCAAGAAAAGAGGCAGGAAGCAGGAGAGTGAGAGAAAAGGAAAGAACAGACATGTAGCCAGACGAGGGCTTAGTGAGAGAGGATGGGACAGAGAACAGGATGAGAAGGACATAAGGCAAGGCTGGGACAGGCAAGGACAGGCAAGGCAAGGCTAGGCTGCAGGACATGTTTTTGCTTGATAGTTTCTAGCACAGCCGTCTTCAGACTAGGAGGAAAGCCATAAGACCGTATGGATTAGGCCCAAGCAAAACCCCCAGCTACTTGAGACTCTTAGACTAAGCTTAAAATACCAAGATCTCTCCATTAGGATGGTTTTTATACTGTACTTCCACAATCTGCTGGCAGTACAAAAAAATAAGCTGCAGATCTCCTTAGGCTGAGTCATGGTGCTTTGGGGCAGGGACCATGCATATCATGGGAATATTTCACAGTTTCTGCTCTGTTTTCAGTGTATGACACCAAAACACCCACCTGATGACATCCTTTCAAGAGCAAAGGCAGCAATTTCCAGAATTCCGCTTCTTAGGGGAAGTGAGAAATTGCTGAGCTGACACCAAGTCCTGCAGTGTCCCTGTCACCTGCAGAGCCACCGCATCCTCGCCACGGTAGCGGGCATTGTGACAAAGGTTCTATGTCAGCTGGGTGTGGCAGCCAGGCGCCCCCTAGGGGATGGGGAGCCTGTCAGCCCCGGGCCTGTCACTGCCTGCTGGCCCTGCTGCCACCAGCCAGGCCTCTGAAAACTTGTCAAACCATGCCCAGACTTGGGGCCAGTTTGGCCCAAAGTCTCCAAGAGACAAGTCGGGAAGAAAGATATGGGACAGAGGGAGAAAGCGAAGGGAGCAGGAGAAAGGGAAGGAAGAATAAAAAGTAGTGTTGGGCTGCAGGAGTGAGATGGAGGAATTGCAAGAAAAGAGGCAGGAAGCAGGAGAGTGAGAGAAAAGGAAAGAACAGACATGCAGCCAGACGAGGGGTTAGTGAGACAGGATGGGACAGAGAACAGAATGAGAAGGACATAAGGCAAGGCTGGGACAGGCAAGGACAGGCAAGGCAAGGCTAGGCTGCAGGACATGTTTTTGCTTGATAGTTTCTAGCACATTCGTCTTCAGACTAGGAGGAAAGCCATAAGACCTTATGCATTAGGCCCAAGCAAAACCCCCAGCTACTTGAGACTCTTAGACTAAGCTTAAAATACCAAGATCTCTCCATTAGGATGGTTTTTATACTGTACTTCCACAATCTGCTGGCAGTACAAAAATATAAGCTGCAGATCTCCTTAGGCTGAGTCATGGTGCTTTGGGGCAGGGACCATGCATATCATGGGAATATTTCACAGTTTCTGCTCTGTTTTCAGTGTATGACACCAAAACACCCACCTGATGACATCCTTTCAAGAGCAAAGGCAGCAATTTCCAGAATTCCGCTTCTTAGGGGAAGTGAGAAATTGCTGAGCTGACACCAAGTCCTGCAGTGTCCCTGTCACCTGCAGAGCCACCGCATCCTCGCCACGGTAGCGGGCATTGTGACAAAGGTTCTATGTCAGCTGGGTGTGGCAGCCAGGCGCCCCCTAGGGGATGGGGAGCCTGTCAGCCCCGGGCCTGTCACTGCCTGCTGGCCCTGCTGCCACCAGCCAGGCCTCTGAAAACTTGTCAAACCATGCCCAGACTTGTGGCCAGTTTGGCCCAAAGTCTCCAAGAGACAAGTCGGGAAGAAAGATATGGGACAGAGGGAGAAAGCGAAGGGAGCAGGAGAAAGGGAAGGAAGAATAAAAAGTATTGTTGGGCTGCAGGAGTGAGATGGAGGAATTGCAAGAAAAGAGGCAGGAAGCAGGAGAGTGAGAGAAAAGGAAAGAAGAGACATGAAGCCAGACGAGGGCTTAGTGAGACAGGATGGGACAGAGAACAGGATGAGAAGGACATAAGACAAGGCTGGGACAGGCAAGGACAGGCAAGGCAAGGCTAGGCTGCAGGACATGTTTTTGCTTTATAGTTTCTAGCACAGCCGTCTTCAGACTAGGAGGAAAGCCATAAGACCATATGGATTAGGCCCAAGCAAAAACCCCAGCTACATGAGACACTTAGACTAAGCCTAAAATACCAAGATCTCTCCATAAGGATGGTTTTTATACTGTACTTCCACAATCTGCTGGCAGTACAAAAATATAAGCTGCAGATCTCCTTAGGCTGAGTCATGGTGCTTTGGGGCAGGGACCATGCATATCATGGGAATATTTCACAGTTTCTGCTCTGTTTTCAGTGTATGACACCAAAACACCCACCTGATGACATCCTTTCAAGAGCAAAGGCAGCAATTGGCAGAATTCCGCTTCTTAGGGGAAGTGAGAAATTGCTGAGCTGACACCAAGTCCTGCAGTGTCCCTGTCACCTGCAGAGCCACCGCATCCTCGCCACGGTAGCGGGCATTGTGACAAAGGTTCTATGTCAGCTGGGTGTGGCAGCCAGGCGCCCCCTAGGGGATGGGGAGCCTGTCAGCCCCGGGCCTGTCACTGCCTGCTGGCCCTGCTGCCACCAGCCAGGCCTCTGAAAACTTGTCAAACCATGCCCAGACTTGGGGCCAGTTTGGCCCAAAGTCTCCAAGAGACAAGTCGGGAAGAAAGATATGGGACAGAGGGAGAAAGCGAAGGGAGCAGGAGAAAGGGAAGGAAGAATAAAAAGTAGTGTTGGGCTGCAGGAGTGAGATGGAGGAATTGCAAGAAAAGAGGCAGGAAGCAGGAGAGTGAGAGAAAAGGAAAGAAGAGACATGCAGCCAGACGAGGGCTTAGTGAGACAGGATGGGACAGAGAACAGAATGAGAAGGACATAAGGCAAGGCTGGGACAGGCAAGGACAGGCAAGGCAAGGCTAGGCTGCAGGACATGTTTTTGCTTTATAGTTTCTAGCACATTCGTCTTCAGACTAGGAGGAAAGCCATAAGACCGTATGGATTAGGCCCAAGCAAAACCCCCAGCTACTTGAGACTCTTAGACTAAGCTTAAAATACCAAGATCTCTCCATTAGGATGGTTTTTATACTGTACTTCCACAATCTGCTGGCAGTACAAAAATATAAGCTGCAGATCTCCTTAGGCTGAGTCATGGTGCTTTGGGGCAGGGACCATGCATATCATGGGAATATTTCACAGTTTCTGCTCTGTTTTCAGTGTATGACACCAAAACACCCACCTGATGACATCCTTTCAAGAGCAAAGGCAGCAATTTCCAGAATTCCGCTTCTTAGGGGAAGTGAGAAATTGCTGAGCTGACACCAAGTCCTGCAGTGTCCCTGTCACCTGCAGAGCCACCGCATCCTCGCCACGGTAGCGGGCATTGTGACAAAGGTTCAATGTCAGCTGCGTGTGGCAGCCAGGCGCCCCCTAGGGGATGGGGAGCCTGTCAGCCCCGGGCCTGTCACTGCCTGCTGGCCCTGCTGCCACCAGCCAGGCCTCTGAAAACTTGTCAAACCATGCCCAGACTTGGGGCCAGTTTGGCCCAAAGTCTCCAAGAGACAAGTCGGGAAGAAAGATATGGGACAGAGGGAGAAAGCGAAGGGAGCAGGAGAAAGGGAAGGAAGAATAAAAAGTAGTGTTGGGCTGCAGGAGTGAGATGGAGGAATTGCAAGAAAAGAGGCAGGAAGCAGGAGAGTGAGAGAAAAGGAAAGAAGAGACATGCAGCCAGACGAGGGGTTAGTGAGAGAGGATGGGACAGAGAACAGGATGAGAAGGACATAAGGCAAGGCTGGGACAGGCAAGGACAGGCAAGGCAAGGCTAGGCTGCAGGACATGTTTTTGCTTTATAGTTTCTAGCACATTCGTCTTCAGACTAGGAGGAAAGCCATAAGACCGTATGGATTAGGCCGAAGCAAAAACCCCAGCTACTTGAGACACTTAGACTAAGCCTAAAATACCAAGATCTCTCCACAAGGATGGTTTTTATACTGTACTTCCACAATCTGCTGGCAGTACAAAAAAATAAGCTGCAGATCTCCTTAGGCTGAGTCATGGTGCTTTGGGGCAGGGACCATGCATATCATGGGAATATTTCACAGTTTCTGCTCTGTTTTCAGTGTATGACACCAAAACACCCACCTGATGACATCCTTTCAAGAGCAAAGGCAGCAATTGGCAGAATTCCGCTTCTTAGGGGAAGTGAGAAATTGCTGAGCTGACACCAAGTCCTGCAGTGTCCCTGTCACCTGCAGAGCCACCGCATCCTCGCCACGGTAGCGGGCATTGTGACAAAGGTTCAATGTCAGCTGGGTGTGGCAGCCAGGCGCCCCCTAGGGGATGGGGAGCCTGCCAGTCCCGGGCCTGTCACTGCCTGCTGGCCCTGCTGCCACCAGCCAGGCCTGTGAAAACTTGTCAAACCATGCCCAGACTTGGGGCCAGTTTGGCCCAAAGTCTCCAAGAGACAAGTCGGGAAGAAAGATATGGGACAGAGGGAGAAAGCGAAGGGAGCAGGAGAAAGGGAAGGAAGAATAAAAAGTAGTGTTGGGCTGCAGGAGTGAGATGGAGGAATTGCAAGAAAAGAGGCAGGAAGCAGGAGAGTGAGAGAAAAGGAAAGAAGAGACATGCAGCCAGCCACCGCATCCTCGCCACGGTAGCGGGCATTGTGACAAAGGTTCTATGTCAGCTGGGTGTGGCAGCCAGGCGCCCCCTAGGGGATGGGGAGCCTGTCAGCCCCGGGCCAGTCACTGCCTGGTGTCCCTGCTGCCACCAGCCAGGCCTCTGAAAACTTGTCAAACCATGGCCACTTTGGGCCAGTTTGGCCCAAAGTCTCCAAGAGACAAGTCGGGAAGAAAGATATGGGACGGAGGGAGAAAGCGAAGGGAGCAGGAGAAAGGGAAGGAAGAATAAAAAGTAGTGTTGGGCTGCAGGAGTGAGATGGAGGAATTGCAAGAAAAGAGGCAGGAAGCAGGAGAGTGAGAGAAAAGGAAAGAACAGACATGCAGCCAGACGAGGGGTTAGTGAGAGAGGATGGGACAGAGAACAGGATGAGAAGGACATAAGGCAAGGCTGGGACAGGCAAGGACAGGCAAGGCAAGGCTAGGCTGCAGGACATGTTTTTGCTTTATAGTTTCTAGCACATTCGTCTTCAGACTAGGAGGAAAGCCATAAGACCGTATGGGTTAGGCCCAAGCAAAAACCCCAGCTACTTGAGACACTTAGACTAAGCCTAAAATACCAAGATCTCTCCATAAGGATGGTTTTTATACTGTACTTCCACAATCTGCTGGCAGTACAAAAAAATAAGCTGCAGATCTCCTTAGGCTGAGTCATGGTGCTTTGGGGCAGGGACCATGCATATCATGGGAATATTTCACAGTTTCTGCTCTGTTTTCAGTGTATGACACCAAAACACCCACCTGATGACATCCTTTCAAGAGCAAAGGCAGCAATTGGCAGAATTCCGCTTCTTAGGGGAAGTGAGAAATTGCTGAGCTGACACCAAGTCCTGCAGTGTCCCTGTCACCTGCAGAGCCACCGCATCCTCACCACGGTAGCGGGCATTGTGACAATGGTTCAATGTCAGCTGGGTGTGGCAGCCAGGTGCCCCCTAGGGGATGGGGAGCCTGTCAGCCCCGGGCCTGTCACTGCCTGGTGTCCATGCTGCTGCGAGCCAGGCCTGTGAAAACTTGTCAAACCATTCCCAGACTTGGGGCCACTTTGGCCCAAAGTCTCCAAGAGACAAGTCGGGAAGAAAGATATGGGACAGAGGGAGAAAGCGAAGGGAGCAGGAGAAAGGGAAGGAAGAATAAAAAGTAGTGTTGGGCTGCAGGAGTAAGATGGAGGAATTGCAAGAAAAGAGGCAGGAAGCGGGAGAGTGAGAGAAAAGGAAAGAACAGACATGCAGCCAGACGAGGGGTTAGTGAGAGAGGATGGGACAGAGAACAGGATGAGAAGGACATAAGGCAAGGCTGGGACAGGCAAGGACAGGCAAGGCAAGGCTAGGCTGCAGGACATGTTTTTGCTTGATAGTTTCTAGCACATTCGTCTTCAGACTAGGAGGAAAGCCATAAGACCGTATGGGTTAGGCCCAAGCAAAAACCCCAGCTACTTGAGACACTTAGACTAAGCCTAAAATACCAAGATCTCTCCATAAGGATGGTTTTTATACTGTACTTCCACAATCTGCTGGCAGTACAAAAAAATAAGCTGCAGATCTCCTTAGGCTGAGTCATGGTGCTTTGGGGCAGGGACCATGCATATCATGGGAATATTTCACAGTTTCTGCTCTGTTTTCAGTGTATGACACCAAAACACCCACCTGATGACATCCTTTCAAGAGCAAAGGCAGCAATTGGCAGAATTCCGCTTCTTAGGGGAAGTGAGAAATTGCTGAGTTGACACCAAGTCCTGCAGTGTCCCTGTCACCTGCAGAGCCACCGCATCCTCGCCACGGTAGCGGGCATTGTGACAAAGGTTCAATGTCAGCTGGGTGTGGCAGCCAGGTGCCCCCTAGGGGATGGGGAGCCTGTCAGCCCCGGGCCTGTCACTGCCTGGTGTCCCTGCTGCTGCGAACCAGGCCTGTGAAAACTTGTCAAACCATTCCCAGACTTGGGGCCAGTTTGGCCCAAAGTCTCCAAGAGACAAGTCGGGAAGAAAGATATGGGACAGAGGGAGAAAGCGAAGGGAGCAGGAGAAAGGGAAGGAAGAATAAAAAGTAGTGTTGGGCTGCAGGAGTAAGATGGAGGAATTGCAAGAAAAGAGGCAGGAAGCAGGAGAGTGAGAGAAAAGGAAAGAACAGACATGCAGCCAGACGAGGGGTTAGTGAGAGAGGATGGGACAGAGAACAGGATGAGAAGGACATAAGGCAAGGCTGGGACAGGCAAGGACAGGCAAGGCAAGGCTAGGCTGCAGGACATGTTTTTGCTTTATAGTTTCTAGCACATTCGTCTTCAGACTAGGAGGAAAGCCATAAGACCGTATGGGTTAGGCCCAAGCAAAAACCCCAGCTACTTGAGACACTTAGACTAAGCCTAAAATACCAAGATCTCTCCATAAGGATGGTTTTTATACTGTACTTCCACAATCTGCTGGCAGTACAAAAATATAAGCTGCAGATCTCCTTAGGCTGAGTCATGGTGCTTTGGGGCAGGGACCATGCATATTATGGGAATATTTCACAGTTTCTGCTCTGTTTTCAGTGTATGACACCAAAACACCCACCTGATGACATCCTTTCAAGAGCAAAGGCAGCAATTTGCAGAATTCCGCTTCTTAGGGGAAGTGAGAAATTGCTGAGCTGACACCAAGTCCTGCAGTGTCCCTGTCACCTGCAGAGCCACCGCATCCTCGCCACGGTAGCGGGCATTGTGACAAAGGTTCTATGTCAGCTGGGTGTGGCAGCCAGGCGCCCCCTAGGGGATGGGGAGCCTGTCAGCCCCGGGCCTGTCACTGCCTGGTGTCCCTGCTGCTGCGAGCCAGGCCTCTGAAAACTTGTCAAACCATGCCCAGACTTGGGGCCAGTTTGGCCCAAAGTCTCCAAGAGACAAGTCGGGAAGAAAAATATGGGACAGAGGGAGAAAGCGAAGGGAGCAGGAGAAAGGGAAGGAAGAATAAAAAGTAGTGTTGGGCTGCAGGAGTGAGATGGAGGAATTGCAAGAAAAGAGGCAGGAAGCAGGAGAGTGAGAGAAAAGGAAAGAACAGACATGCAGCCAGACGAGGGGTTAGTGAGAGAGGATGGGACAGAGAACAGGATGAGAAGGACATAAGGCAAGGCTGGGACAGGCAAGGACAGGCAAGGCAAGGCTAGGCTGCAGGACATGTTTTTGCTTTATAGTTTCTAGCACATTCGTCTTCAGACTAGGAGGAAAGCCATAAGACCGTATGGATTAGGCCCAAGCAAAAACCCCAGCTACTTGAGACACTTAGACTAAGCCTAAAATACCAAGATCTCTCCATAAGGATGGTTTTTATACTGTACTTCCACAATCTGCTGGCAGTACAAAAAAATAAGCTGCAGATCTCCTTAGGCTGAGTCATGGTGCTTTGGGGCAGGGACCATGCATATCATGGGAATATTTCACAGTTTCTGCTCTGTTTTCAGTGTATGACACCAAAACACCCACCTGATGACATCCTTTCAAGAGCAAAGGCAGCAATTTGCAGAATTCCGCTTCTTAGGGGAAGTGAGAAATTGCTGAGCTGACACCAAGTCCTGCAGTGTCCCTGTCACCTGCAGAGCCACCGCATCCTCGCCACGGTAGCGGGCATTGTGACAAAGGTTCTATGTCAGCTGGGTGTGGCAGCCAGGCGCCCCCTAGGGGATGGGGAGCCTGTCAGCCCCGGGTCTGTCACTGCCTGCTGGCCCTGCTGCCACCAGCCAGGCCTGTGAAAACTTGTCAAACCATGCCCAGACTTGGGGCCAGTTTGGCCCAAAGTCTCCAAGAGACAAGTCGGGAAGAAAGATATGGGACAGAGGGAGAAAGCAAAGGGAGCAGGAGAAAGGGAAGGAAGAATAAAAAGTAGTGTTGGGCTGCAGGAGTGAGATGGAGGAATTGCAAGAAAAGAGGCAGGAAGCAGGAGAGTGAGAGAAAAGGAAAGAACAGACATGCAGCCAGACGAGGGGTTAGTGAGACAGGATGGGACAGAGAACAGGATGAGAAGGACATAAGGCAAGGCTGGGACAGGCAAGGACAGGCAAGGCAAGGCTACGCTGCAGGACATGTTTTTGCTTGATAGTTTCTAGCACATTCGTCTTCAGACGAGGAGGAAAGCCATAAGACCGTATGGATTAGGCCCAAGCAAAAACCCCAGCTACTTGAGACACTTAGACTAAGCCTAAAATACCAAGATCTCTCCATAAGGATGGTTTTTATACTGTACTTCCACAATCTGCTGGCAGTACAAAAATATAAGCTGCAGATCTCCTTAGGCTGAGTCATGGTGCTTTGGGGCAGGGACCATTCATATCATGGGAATATTTCACAGTTTCTGCTCTGTTTTCAGTGTATGACACCAAAACACCCACCTGATGACATCCTTTCAAGAGCAAAGGCAGCAATTGGCAGAATTCCGCTTCTTAGGGGAAGTGAGAAATTGCTGAGCTGACACCAAGTCCTGCAGTGTCCCTGTCACCTGCAGAGCCACCGCATCCTCGCCACGGTAGCGGGCATTGTGACAAAGGTTCAATGTCAGCTGGGTGTGGCAGCCAGGCGCCCCCTAGGGGATGGGGAGCCTGTCAGCCCCGGGCCTGTCACTGCCTGGTGTCCCTGGTGCCACCAGCCAGGCCTCTGAAAACTTGTCAAACCATGCCGAGACTTGGGGCCAGTTTGGCCCAAAGTCTCCAAGAGACAAGTCAGGAAGAAAGATATGGGACAGAGGGAGAAAGCGAAGGGAGCAGGAGAAAGGGAAGGAAGAATAAAAAGTAGTGTTGGGCTGCAGGAGTGAGATGGAGGAATTGCAAGAAAAGAGGCAGGAAGCAGGAGAGTGAGAGAAAAGGAAAGAACAGACATGCAGCCAGACGAGGGCTTAGTGAGAGAGGATGGGACAGAGAACAGGATGAGAAGGACATAAGGCAAGGCTGGGACAGGCAAGGACAGGCAAGGCAAGGCTAGGCTGCAGGACATGTTTTTGATTTATAGTTTCTAGCACATTCGTCTTCAGACGAGGAGGAAAGCCATAAGACCGTATGGATTAGGCCCAAGCAAAAAGCCCAGCTACTTGAGACACTTAGACTAAGCCTAAAATACCAAGATCTCTCCATTAGGATGGTTTTTATACTGTACTTCCACAATCTGCTGGCAGTACAAAAATATAAGCTGCAGATCTCCTTAGGCTGAGTCATGGTGCTTTGGGGCAGGGACCATGCATATCATGGGAATATTTCACAGTTTCTGCTCTGTTTTCAGTGTATGACACCAAAACACCCACCTGATGACATCCTTTCAAGAGCAAAGGCAGCAATTGGCAGAATTCCGCTTCTTAGGGGAAGTGAGAAATTGCTGAGCTGACACCAAGTCCTGCAGTGTCCCTGTCACCTGCAGAGCCACCACATCCTCGCCACGGTAGCGGGCATTGTGACAAAGGTTCAATGTCATCTGGGTGTGGCAGCCAGGCGCCCCCTAGGGGATGGGGAGCCTGTCAGCCCCGGGCCTGTCACTGCCTGCTGGCCCTGCTGCTGCGAGCCAGGCCTCTGAAAACTTGTCAAACCATGCCCAGACTTGGGGCCATTTTGGCCCAAAGTCTCCAAGAGCCAAGTCGGGAAGAAAGATATGGGACAGAGGGAGAAAGCGAAGGGAGCAGGAGAAAGGGAAGGAAGAATAAAAAGTAGTGTTGGGCTGCAGGAGTGAGATGGAGGAATTGCAAGAAAAGAGGCAGGAAGCAGGAGAGTGAGAGAAAAGGAAAGAAGAGACATGCAGCCAGACGAGGGGTTAGTGAGAGAGGATGGGACAGAGAACAGGATGAGAAGGACATAAGGCAAGGCTGGGACAGGCAAGGACAGGCAAGGCAAGGCTAGGCTGCAGGACATGTTTTTGCTTTATAGTTTCTAGCACATTCGTCTTCAGACGAGGAGGAAAGCCATAAGACCGTATGGATTAGGCCCAACAAAAAGCCCAGCTACTTGAGACACTTAGACTAAGCCTAAAATACCAAGATCTCTCCATAAGGATGGTTTTTATACTGTACTTCCACAATCTGCTGGCAGTACAAAAATATAAGCTGCAGATCTCCTTAGGCTGAGTCATGGTGCTTTGGGGCAGGGACCATGCATATCATGGGAATATTTCACAGTTTCTGCTCTGTTTTCAGTGTATGACACCAAAACACCCACCTGATGACATCCTTTCAAGAGCAAAGGCAGCAATTGGCAGAATTCCGCTTCTTAGGGGAAGTGAGAAATTGCTGAGGTGACACCAAGTCCTGCAGTGTCCCTGTCACCTGCAGAGCCACCACATCCTCGCCACGGTAGCGGGCATTGTGACAAAGGTTCAATGTCAGCTGGGTGTGGCAGCCAGGCGCCCCCTAGGGGATGGGGAGCCTGTCAGCCCCGGGCCTGTCACTGCCTGCTGGCCCTGCTGCTGCGAGCCAGGCCTTTGAAAACTTGTCAAACCATGCCCAGACTTGGGGCCAGTTTGGCCCAAAGTCTCCAAGAGACAAGTCGGGAAGAAAGATATGGGACAGAGGGAGAAAGCAAAGGGAGCAGGAGAAAGGGAAGGAAGAATAAAAAGTAGTGTTGGGCTGCAGGAGTGAGATGGAGGAATTGCAAGAAAAGAGGCAGGAAGCAGGAGAGTGAGAGAAAAGGAAAGAACAGACATGCAGCCAGACGAGGGGTTAGTGAGAGAGGATGGGACAGAGAACAGGATGAGAAGGACATAAGGCAAGGCTGGGACAGGCAAGGACAGGCAAGGCAAGGCTAGGCTGCAGGACATGTTTTTGCTTTATAGTTTCTAGCACATTCGTCTTCAGACGAGGAGGAAAGCCATAAGACCGTATGGGTTAGGCCCAAGCAAAAACCCCAGCTACTTGAGACACTTAGACTAAGCCTAAAATACCAAGATCTCTCCATAAGGATGGTTTTTATACTGTACTTCCACAATCTGCTGGCAGTACAAAAAAATAAGCTGCAGATCTCCTTAGGCTGAGTCATGGTGCTTTGGGGCAGGGACCATGCATATCATGGGAATATTTCACAGTTTCTGCTCTGTTTTCAGTGTATGACACCAAAACACCCACCTGATGACATCCTTTCAAGAGCAAAGGCAGCAATTGGCAGAATTCCGCTTCTTAGGGGAAGTGAGAAAATGCTGAGCTGACACCAAGTCCTGCAGTGTCCCTGTCACCTGCAGAGCCACCGCATCCTGGCCACGGTAGCGGGCATTGTGACAAAGGTTCAATGTCAGCTGGGTGTGGCAGCCAGGCGCCCCCTAGGGGATGGGGAGCCTGTCAGCCCCGGGCCTGTCACTGCCTGGTGTCCCTGGTGCCACCAGCCAGGCCTCTGAAAACTTGTCAAACCATGCCGAGACTTGGGGCCAGTTTGGCCCAAAGTCTCCAAGAGACAAGTCAGGAAGAAAGATATGGGACAGAGGGAGAAAGCGAAGGGAGCAGGAGAAAGGGAAGGAAGAATAAAAAGTAGTGTTGGGCTGCAGGAGTGAGATGGAGGAATTGCAAGAAAAGAGGCAGGAAGCAGGAGAGTGAGAGAAAAGGAAAGAACAGACATGCAGCCAGACGAGGGCTTAGTGAGAGAGGATGGGACAGAGAACAGGATGAGAAGGACATAAGGCAAGGCTGGGACAGGCAAGGACAGGCAAGGCAAGGCTAGGCTGCAGGACATGTTTTTGATTTATAGTTTCTAGCACATTCGTCTTCAGACGAGGAGGAAAGCCATAAGACCGTATGGATTAGGCCCAAGCAAAAAGCCCAGCTACTTGAGACACTTAGACTAAGCCTAAAATACCAAGATCTCTCCATTAGGATGGTTTTTATACTGTACTTCCACAATCTGCTGGCAGTACAAAAATATAAGCTGCAGATCTCCTTAGGCTGAGTCATGGTGCTTTGGGGCAGGGACCATGCATATCATGGGAATATTTCACAGTTTCTGCTCTGTTTTCAGTGTATGACACCAAAACACCCACCTGATGACATCCTTTCAAGAGCAAAGGCAGCAATTGGCAGAATTCCGCTTCTTAGGGGAAGTGAGAAATTGCTGAGCTGACACCAAGTCCTGCAGTGTCCCTGTCACCTGCAGAGCCACCACATCCTCGCCACGGTAGCGGGCATTGTGACAAAGGTTCAATGTCATCTGGGTGTGGCAGCCAGGCGCCCCCTAGGGGATGGGGAGCCTGTCAGCCCCGGGCCTGTCACTGCCTGCTGGCCCTGCTGCTGCGAGCCAGGCCTCTGAAAACTTGTCAAACCATGCCCAGACTTGGGGCCATTTTGGCCCAAAGTCTCCAAGAGCCAAGTCGGGAAGAAAGATATGGGACAGAGGGAGAAAGCGAAGGGAGCAGGAGAAAGGGAAGGAAGAATAAAAAGTAGTGTTGGGCTGCAGGAGTGAGATGGAGGAATTGCAAGAAAAGAGGCAGGAAGCAGGAGAGTGAGAGAAAAGGAAAGAAGAGACATGCAGCCAGACGAGGGGTTAGTGAGAGAGGATGGGACAGAGAACAGGATGAGAAGGACATAAGGCAAGGCTGGGACAGGCAAGGACAGGCAAGGCAAGGCTAGGCTGCAGGACATGTTTTTGCTTTATAGTTTCTAGCACATTCGTCTTCAGACGAGGAGGAAAGCCATAAGACCGTATGGATTAGGCCCAACAAAAAGCCCAGCTACTTGAGACACTTAGACTAAGCCTAAAATACCAAGATCTCTCCATAAGGATGGTTTTTATACTGTACTTCCACAATCTGCTGGCAGTACAAAAATATAAGCTGCAGATCTCCTTAGGCTGAGTCATGGTGCTTTGGGGCAGGGACCATGCATATCATGGGAATATTTCACAGTTTCTGCTCTGTTTTCAGTGTATGACACCAAAACACCCACCTGATGACATCCTTTCAAGAGCAAAGGCAGCAATTGGCAGAATTCCGCTTCTTAGGGGAAGTGAGAAATTGCTGAGGTGACACCAAGTCCTGCAGTGTCCCTGTCACCTGCAGAGCCACCACATCCTCGCCACGGTAGCGGGCATTGTGACAAAGGTTCAATGTCAGCTGGGTGTGGCAGCCAGGCGCCCCCTAGGGGATGGGGAGCCTGTCAGCCCCGGGCCTGTCACTGCCTGCTGGCCCTGCTGCTGCGAGCCAGGCCTTTGAAAACTTGTCAAACCATGCCCAGACTTGGGGCCAGTTTGGCCCAAAGTCTCCAAGAGACAAGTCGGGAAGAAAGATATGGGACAGAGGGAGAAAGCGAAGGGAGCAGGAGAAAGGGAAGGAAGAATAAAAAGTAGTGTTGGGCTGCAGGAGTGAGATGGAGGAATTGCAAGAAAAGAGGCAGGAAGCAGGAGAGTGAGAGAAAAGGAAAGAACAGACATGCAGCCAGACGAGGGGTTAGTGAGAGAGGATGGGACAGAGAACAGGATGAGAAGGACATAAGGCAAGGCTGGGACAGGCAAGGACAGGCAAGGCAAGGCTAGGCTGCAGGACATGTTTTTGCTTTATAGTTTCTAGCACATTCGTCTTCAGACGAGGAGGAAAGCCATAAGACCGTATGGGTTAGGCCCAAGCAAAAACCCCAGCTACTTGAGACACTTAGACTAAGCCTAAAATACCAAGATCTCTCCATAAGGATGGTTTTTATACTGTACTTCCACAATCTGCTGGCAGTACAAAAAAATAAGCTGCAGATCTCCTTAGGCTGAGTCATGGTGCTTTGGGGCAGGGACCATGCATATCATGGGAATATTTCACAGTTTCTGCTCTGTTTTCAGTGTATGACACCAAAACACCCACCTGATGACATCCTTTCAAGAGCAAAGGCAGCAATTGGCAGAATTCCGCTTCTTAGGGGAAGTGAGAAAATGCTGAGCTGACACCAAGTCCTGCAGTGTCCCTGTCACCTGCAGAGCCACCGCATCCTGGCCACGGTAGCGGGCATTGTGACAAAGGTTCAATGTCAGCTGGGTGTGGCAGCCAGGCACCCCCTAGGGGATGGGGAGCCTGTCAGCCCCGGGCCTGTCACTGCCTGCTGGCCCTGCTGCTGCGAACCAGGCCTGTGAAAACTTGTCAAACCATTTCCAGACTTGGGTCCAGTTTGGCCCAAAGTCTCCAAGAGACAAGTCGGGAAGAAAGATATGGGACAGAGGGAGAAAGCGAAGGGAGCAGGAGAAAGGGAAGGAAGAATAAAAAGTAGTGTTGGGCTGCAGGAGTGAGATGGAGGAATTGCAAGAAAAGAGGCAGGAAGCAGGAGAGTGAGAGAAAAGGAAAGAACAGACATGCAGCCAGACGAGGGGTTAGTGAGAGAGGATGGGACAGAGAACAGGATGAGAAGGACATAAGGCAAGGCTGGGACAGGCAAGGACAGGCAAGGCAAGGCTAGGCTGCAGGACATGTTTTTGCTTGATAGTTTCTAGCACATTCGTCTTCAGACTAGGAGGAAAGCCATAAGACCGTATGGATTAGGCCCAAGCAAAAACCCCAGCTACTTGAGACACTTAGACTAAGCCTAAAATACCAAGATCTCTCCATAAGGATGGTTTTTATACTGTACATCCACAATCTGCTGGCAGTACAAAAATATAAGCTGCAGAACTCCTTTGGCTGAGTCATGGTGCTTTGGGGCAGGGACCATGCATATCATGGGAATATTTCACAGTTTCTGCTCTGTTTTCAGTGTATGACACCAAAACACCCACCTGATGACATCCTTTCAAGAGCAAAGGCAGCAATTGGCAGAATTCCGCTTCTTAGGGGAAGTGAGAAATTGCTGAGCTGACACCAAGTCCTGCAGTGTCCCTGTCACCTGCAGAGCCACCGCATCCTCGCCACGGTAGCGGGCATTGTGACAAAGGTTCTATGTCAGCTGGGTGTGGCAGCCAGGCGCCCCCTAGGGGATGGGGAGCCTGTCAGCCCCGGGCCTGTCACTGCCTGGTGTCCCTGCTGCTGCGAGCCAGGCCTCTGAAAACTTGTCAAACCATGCCCAGACTTGGGGCCAGTTTGGCCCAAAGTCTCCAAGAGACAAGTCGGGAAGATAGATATGGGACAGAGGGAGAAAGCGAAGGGAGCAGGAGAAAGGGAAGGAAGAATAAAAAGTAGTGTTGGGCTGCAGGAGTGAGATGGAGGAATTGCAAGAAAAGAGGCAGGAAGCAGGAGAGTGAGAGAAAAGGAAAGAACAGACATGCAGCCAGACGAGGGGTTAGTGAGAGAGGATGGGACAGAGAACAGGATGAGAAGGACATAAGGCAAGGCTGGGACAGGCAAGGACAGGCAAGGCAAGGCTAGGCTGCAGGACATGTTTTTGCTTGATAGTTTCTAGCACATTCGTCTTCAGACTAGGAGGAAAGCCATAAGACCGTATGGATTAGGCCCAAGCAAAAACCCCAGCTACTTGAGACACTTAGACTAAGCCTAAAATACCAAGATCTCTCCATAAGGATGGTTTTTATACTGTACATCCACAATCTGCTGGCAGTACAAAAATATAAGCTGCAGAACTCCTTTGGCTGAGTCATGGTGCTTTGGGGCAGGGACCATGCATATCATGGGAATATTTCACAGTTTCTGCTCTGTTTTCAGTGTATGACACCAAAACACCCACCTGATGACATCCTTTCAAGAGCAAAGGCAGCAATTGGCAGAATTCCGCTTCTTAGGGGAAGTGAGAAATTGCTGAGTTGACACCAAGTCCTGCAGTGTCCCTGTCACCTGCAGAGCCACCGCATCCTCGCCACGGTAGCGGGCATTGTGACAAAGGTTCTATGTCAGCTGGGTGTGGCAGCCAGGCGCCCCCTAGGGGATGGGGAGCCTGTCAGCCCCGGGACTGTCACTGCCTGGTGTCCCTGCTGCTGCGAGCCAGGCCTCTGAAAACTTGTCAAACCATGCCCAGACTTGGGGCCAGTTTGGCCCAAAGTCTCCAAGAGACAAGTCGGGAAGAAAGATATGGGACAGAGGGAGAAAGCGAAGGGAGCAGGAGAAAGGGAAGGAAGAATAAAAAGTAGTGTTGGGCTGCAGGAGTGAGATGGAGGAATTGCAAGAAAAGAGGCAGGAAGCAGGAGAGTGAGAGAAAAGGAAAGAACAGACATGCAGCCAGACGAGGGGTTAGTGAGAGAGGATGGGACAGAGAACAGGATGAGAAGGACATAAGGCACGGCTGGCACAGGCAAGGACAGGCAGGGCAAGGCTAGGCTGCAGGACAAGTTTTTGCTTTATAGTTTCTAGCACATTCGTCTTCAGACGAGGAGGAAAGCCGTAAGACTGTATGGATTAGGCCCAAGCAAAAACCCCAGCTGCTTGAGACACTTAGACTAAGCCTAAAATACCAAGATCTCTCCATAAGGATGGTTTTTATACCGTACTTCCACAATCTGCTGGCAGTACAAAAAAATAAGCTGCAGATCTCCTTAGGCTGAGTCATGGTGCTTTGGGGCAGGGACCATGCATATCATGGGAATATTTCACAGTTTCTGCTCTGTTTTCAGTGTATGACACCAAAACACCCACCTGATGACATCCTTTCAAGAGCAAAGGCAGCAATTGGCAGAATTCCGCTTCTTAGGGGAAGTGAGAAATTGCTGAGCTGACACCAAGTCCTGCAGTGTCCCTGTCACCTGCAGAGCCACCGCATCCTCGCCACGGTAGCGGGCATTGTGACAAAGGTTCAATGTCAGCTGGGTGTGGCAGCCAGGTGCCCCCTAGGGGATGGGGAGCCTGTCAGCCCCGGGCCTGTCACTGCCTGGTGTCCCTGCTGCTGCGAGCCAGGCCTGTGAAAACTTGTCAAACCATTCCCAGACTTGGGGCCAGTTTGGCCCAAAGTCTCCAAGAGACAAGTCGGGAAGAAAGATATGGGACAGAGGGAGAAAGCGAAGGGAGCAGGAGAAAGGGAAGGAAGAATAAAAAGTAGTGTTGGGCTGCAGGAGTAAGATGGAGGAATTGCAAGAAAAGAGGCAGGAAGCAGGAGAGTGAGAGAAAAGGAAAGAACAGACATGCAGCCAGACGAGGGGTTAGTGAGAGAGGATGGGACAGAGAACAGGATGAGAAGGACATAAGGCAAGGCTGGGACAGGCAAGGACAGGCAAGGCAAGGCTAGGCTGCAGGACATGTTTTTGCTTTATAGTTTCTAGCACATTCGTCTTCAGACTAGGAGGAAAGCCATAAGACCGTATGGGTTAGGCCCAAGCAAAAACCCCAGCTACTTGAGACACTTAGACTAAGCCTAAAATACCAAGATCTCTCCATAAGGATGGTTTTTATACTGTACTTCCACAATCTGCTGGCAGTCCAAAAATATAAGCTGCAGATCTCCTTAGGCTGAGTCATGGTGCTTTGGGGCAGGGACCATGCATATTATGGGAATATTTCACAGTTTCTGCTCTGTTTTCAGTGTATGACACCAAAACACCCACCTGATGACATCCTTTCAAGAGCAAAGGCAGCAATTGGCAGAATTCCGCTTCTTAGGGGAAGTGAGAAATTGCTGAGCTGACACCAAGTCCTGCAGTGTCCCTGTCAGCTGCAGAGCCACCGCATCCTCGCCACGGTAGCGGGCATTGTGACAAAGGTTCTATGTCAGCTGGGTGTGGCAGCCAGGCGCCCCCTAGGGGATGGGGAGCCTGTCAGCCCCGGGCCTTTCACTGCCTGGTGTCCCTGCTGCCACCAGCCAGGCCTCTGAAAACTTGTCATACCATGGCCACTTTGGGCCAGTTTGGCCCAAAGTCTCCAAGAGCCAAGTCGGGAAGAAAGATATGGGACAGAGGGAGAAAGCGAAGGGAGCAGGAGAAAGGGAAGGAAGAATAAAAAGTAGTGTTGGGCTGCAGGAGTGAGATGGAGGAATTGCAAGAAAAGAGGCAGGAAGCAGGAGAGTGAGAGAAAAGGAAAGAACAGACATGCAGCCAGACGAGGGGTTAGTGAGAGAGGATGGGACAGAGAACAGGATGAGAAGGACATAAGGCAAGGCTGGGACAGGCAAGGACAGGCAAGGCAAGGCTAGGCTGCAGGACATGTTTTTGCTTTATAGTTTCTAGCACATTCGTCTTCAGACGAGGAGGAAAGCCATAAGACCGTATGGATTAGGCCCAAGCAAAAACCCCAGCTACTTGAGACACTTAGACTAAGCCTAAAATACCAAGATCTCTCCATAAGGATGGTTTTTATACCGTACTTCCACAATCTGCTGGCAGTACAAAAAAATAAGCTGCAGATCTCCTTAGGCTGAGTCATGGTGCTTTGGGGCAGGGACCATGCATATCATGGGAATATTTCACAGTTTCTGCTCTGTTTTCAGTGTATGACACCAAAACACCCACCTGATGACATCCTTTCAAGAGCAAAGGCAGCAATTGGCAGAATTCCGCTTCTTAGGGGAAGTGAGAAATTGCTGAGCTGACACCAAGTCCTGCAGTGTCCCTGTCACCTGCAGAGCCACCGCATCCTCGCCACGGTAGCGGGCATTGTGACAAAGGTTCTATGTCAGCTGGGTGTGGCAGCCAGGCGCCCCCTAGGGGATGGGGAGCCTGTCAGCCCCGGGCCTGTCACTGCCTGGTGTCCCTGCTGCTGCGAGCCAGGCCTGTGAAAACTTGTCAAACCATTCCCAGACTTGGGGCCAGTTTGGCCCAAAGTCTCCAAGAGCCAAGTCGGGAAGAAAGATATGGGACAGAGGGAGAAAGCGAAGGGAGCAGGAGAAAGGGAAGGAAGAATAAAAAGTAGTGTTGGGCTGCAGGAGTGAGATGGAGGAATTGCAAGAAAAGAGGCAGGAAGCAGGAGAGTGAGAGAAAAGGAAAGAAGAGACATGCAGCCAGACGAGGGGTTAGTGAGAGAGGATGGGACAGAGAACAGGATGAGAAGGACATAAGGCAAGGCTGGGACAGGCAAGGACAGGCAAGGCAAGGCTAGGCTGCAGGACATGTTTTTGCTTTGTAGTTTCTAGCACATTCGTCTTCAGACGAGGAGGAAAGCCATAAGACCGTATGGATTAGGCCCAAGCAAAAACCCCAGCTACTTGAGACACTTAGACTAAGCCTAAAATACCAAGATCTCTCCATAAGGATGGTTTTTATACCGTACTTCCACAATCTGCTGGCAGTACAAAAAAATAAGCTGCAGATCTCCTTAGGCTGAGTCATGGTGCTTTGGGGCAGGGACCATGCATATCATGGGAATATTTCACAGTTTCTGCTCTGTTTTCAGTGTATGACACCAAAACACCCACCTGATGACATCCTTTCAAGAGCAAAGGCAGCAATTGGCAGAATTCCGCTTCTTAGGGGAAGTGAGAAATTGCTGAGCTGACACCAAGTCCTGCAGTGTCCCTGTCACCTGCAGAGCCACCGCATCCTCGCCACGGTAGCGGGCATTGTGACAAAGGTTCTATGTCAGCTGGGTGTGGCAGCCAGGCGCCCCCTAGGGGATGGGGAGCCTGTCAGCCCCGGGCCTGTCACTGCCTGGTGTCCCTGCTGCTGCGAGCCAGGCCTCTGAAAACTTGTCAAACCATGCCCAGACTTGGGGCCAGTTTGGCCCAAAGTCTCCAAGAGACAAGTCGGGAAGATAGATATGGGACAGAGGGAGAAAGCGAAGGGAGCAGGAGAAAGGGAAGGAAGAATAAAAAGTAGTGTTGGGCTGCAGGAGTGAGATGGAGGAATTGCAAGAAAAGAGGCAGGAAGCAGGAGAGTGAGAGAAAAGGAAAGAACAGACATGCAGCCAGACGAGGGGTTAGTGAGAGAGGATGGGACAGAGAACAGGATGAGAAGGACATAAGGCAAGGCTGGGACAGGCAAGGACAGGCAAGGCAAGGCTAGGCTGCAGGACATGTTTTTGCTTTATAGTTTCTAGCACATTCGTCTTCAGACTAGGAGGAAAGCCATAAGACCGTATGGATTAGGCCCAAGCAAAAACCCCAGCTACTTGAGACACTTAGACTAAGCCTAAAATACCAAGATCTCTCCATAAGGATGGTTTTTATACTGTACATCCACAATCTGCTGGCAGTACAAAAATATAAGCTGCAGAACTCCTTTGGCTGAGTCATGGTGCTTTGGGGCAGGGACCATGCATATCATGGGAATATTTCATAGTTTCTGCTCTGTTTTCAGTGTATGACACCAAAACACCCACCTGATGACATCCTTTCAAGAGCAAAGGCAGCAATTGGCAGAATTCTGCTTCTTAGGGGAAGTGAGAAATTGCTGAGCTGACACCAAGTCCTGCAGTGTCCCTGTCACCTGCAGAGCCACCGCATCCTCGCCACGGTAGCGGGCATTGTGACAAAGGTTCTATGTCAGCTGGGTGTGGCAGCCAGGCGCCCCCTAGGGGATGGGGAGCCTGTCAGCCCCGGGACTGTCACTGCCTGGTGTCCCTGCTGCTGCGAGCCAGGCCTCTGAAAACTTGTCAAACCATGCCCAGACTTGGGGCCAGTTTGGCCCAAAGTCTCCAAGAGCCAAGTCGGGAAGAAAGATATGGGACAGAGGGAGAAAGCGAAGGGAGCAGGAGAAAGGGAAGGAAGAATAAAAAGTAGTGTTGGGCTGCAGGAGTGAGATGGAGGAATTGCAAGAAAAGAGGCAGGAAGCAGGAGAGTGAGAGAAAAGGAAAGAACAGACATGCAGCCAGACGAGGGGTTAGTGAGAGAGGATGGGACAGAGAACAGGATGAGAAGGACATAAGGCACGGATGGCACAGGCAAGGACAGGCAGGGCAAGGCTAGGCTGCAGGACATGTTTTTGCTTTATAGTTTCTAGCACATTCGTCTTCAGACGAGGAGGAAAGCCGTAAGACTGTATGGATTAGGCCCAAGCAAAAACCCCAGCTGCTTGAGACACTTAGACTAAGCCTAAAATACCAAGATCTCTCCATAAGGATGGTTTTTATACCGTACTTCCACAATCTGCTGGCAGTACAAAAAAATAAGCTGCAGATCTCCTTAGGCTGAGTCATGGTGCTTTGGGGCAGGGACCATGCATATCATGGGAATATTTCACAGTTTCTGCTCTGTTTTCAGTGTATGACACCAAAACACCCACCTGATGACATCCTTTCAAGAGCAAAGGCAGCAATTGGCAGAATTCCGCTTCTTAGGGGAAGTGAGAAATTGCTGAGCTGACACCAAGTCCTGCAGTGTCCCTGTCACCTGCAGAGCCACCGCATCCTGGCCACGGTAGCGGGCATTGTGACAAAGGTTCAATGTCAGCTGGGTGTGGCAGCCAGGCGCCCCCTAGGGGATGGGGAGCCTGTCAGCCCCGGGCCTGTCACTGCCTGCTGGCCCTGCTGCTGCGAGCCAGGCCTGTGAAAACTTGTCAAACCATGCCCAGACTTGGGGCCAGTTTGGCCCAAAGTCTCCAAGAGCCAAGTCGGGAAGAAAGATATGGGACAGAGGGAGAAAGCGAAGGGAGCAGGAGAAAGGGAAGGAAGAATAAAAAGTAGTGTTGGGCTGCAGGAGTGAGATGGAGGAATTGCAAGAAAAGAGGCAGGAAGCAGGAGAGTGAGAGAAAAGGAAAGAACAGACATGCAGCCAGACGAGGGGTTAGTGAGAGAGGATGGGACAGAGAACAGGATGAGAAGGACATAAGGCAAGGCTGGGACAGGCAAGGACAGGCAAGGCAAGGCTAGGCTGCAGGACATGTTTTTGCTTTATAGTTTCTAGCACATTCGTCTTCAGACGAGGAGGAAAGCCATAAGACCGTATGGGTTAGGCCCAAGCCAAAACCCCAGCTACTTGAGACACTTAGACTAAGCCTAAAATACCAAGATCTCTCCATAAGGATGGTTTTTATACTGTACTTCCACAATCTGCTGGCAGTACAAAAAAATAAGCTGCAGATCTCCTTAGGCTGAGTCATGGTGCTTTGGGGCAGGGACCATGCATATCATGGGAATATTTCACAGTTTCTGCTCTGTTTTCAGTGTATGACACCAAAACACCCACCTGATGACATCCTTTCAAGAGCAAAGGCAGCAATTGGCAGAATTCCGCTTCTTAGGGGAAGTGAGAAATTGCTGAGCTGACACCAAGTCCTGCAGTGTCCCTGTCACCTGCAGAGCCACCGCATCCTCGCCACGGTAGCGGGCATTGTGACAAAGGTTCAATGTCAGCTGGGTGTGGCAGCCAGGCGCCCCCTAGGGGATGGGGAGCCTGTCAGCCCCAGCACTGTCACTGCCTGCTGGCCCTGCTGCCACCAGCCAGGCCTCTGAAAACTTGTCAAACCATGCCCAGACTTGGGGCCAGTTTGGCCCAAAGTCTCCAAGAGACAAGTCGGGAAGAAAGATATGGGACAGAGGGAGAAAGCGAAGGGAGCAGGAGAAAGGGAAGGAAGAATAAAAAGTAGTGTTGTGCTGCAGGAGTGAGATGGAGGAATTGCAAGAAAAGAGGCAGGAAGCAGGAGAGTGAGAGAAAAGGAAAGAAGAGACATGCAGCCAGACGAGGGGTTAGTGAGAGAGGATGGGACAGAGAACAGGATGAGAAAGACATAAGGCAAGGCTGGGACAGGCAAGGACAGGCAAGACAAGTCTAGGCTGCAGGACATGTTTTTGCTTTATAGTTTCTAGCACATTCGTCTTCAGACTAGGAGGAAAGCCATAAGACCGTATGGATTAGGCCCAAGCAAAAACCCCAGCTACTTGAGACACTTAGACTAAGCCTAAAATACCAAGATCTCTCCATAAGGACAGTTTTTATACTGTACTTCCACAATCAGCTGGCAGTACAAAAATATAAGCTGCAGATCTCCTTAGGCTGAGTCATGGTGCTTTGGGGCAGGGACCAAGCATATCATGGGAATATTTCACAGTTTCTGCTCTGTTTTCAGTGTATGACACCAAAACACCCACCTGATGACATCCTTTCAAGAGCAAAGGCAGCAATTTGCAGAATTCCGCTTCTTAAGGGAAGTGAGAAATTGCTGAGCTGACACCAAGTCCTGCAGTGTCCCTGTCACCTGCAGAGCCACCGCATCCTCGCCACGGTAGCGGGCATTGTGACAAAGGTTCTATGTCAGCTGGGTGTGGCAGCCAGGCGCCCCCTAGGGGATGGGGAGCCTGTCAGCCCCGGGCCTGTCACTGCCAGGTGTCCCTGCTGCTGCGAGCCAGGCCTCTGAAAACTTGTCAAACCATGCCCAGACTTGGGGCCAGTTTGGCCCAAAGTCTCCAAGAGCCAAGTCGGGAAGAAAGATATGGGACAGAGGGAGAAAGCGAAGGGAGCAGGAGAAAGGGAAGGAAGAATAAAAAGTAGTGTTGGGCTGCAGGAGTGAGATGGAGGAATTGCAAGAAAAGAGGCAGGAAGCAGGAGAGTGAGAGAAAAGGAAAGAAGAGACATGCAGCCAGACGAGGGGTTAGTGAGAGAGGATGGGACAGAGAACAGGATGAGAAGGACATAAGGCACGGCTGGGACAGGCAAGGACAGGCAAGGCAAGGCTAGGCTGCAGGACATGTTTTTGCTTTATAGTTTCTAGCACATTCGTCTTCAGACGAGGAGGAAAACCGTAAGATCGTATGGATTAGGCTCAAGCAAAAACCCCAGCTACTTGAGACACTTAGACTAAGCCTAAAATACCAAGATCTCTCCATAAGGATGGTTTTTATACCGTAGTTCGACAATCTGCTGGCAGTACAAAAATATAAGCTGCAGATCTCCTTAGGCTGAGTCATGGTGCTTTGGGGCAGGGACCATGCATATTATGGGAATATTTCACAGTTTCTGCTCTGTTTTCAGTGTATGACACCAAAACACCCACCTGATGACATCCTTTCAAGAGCAAAGGCAGCAATTGGCAGAATTCCGCTTCTTATGGGGAAGTGAGAAATTGCTGAGCTGACACCAAGTCCTGCAGTGTCCCTGTCACCTGCAGAGCCACCGCATCCTCGCCACGGTAGCGGGCATTGTGACAAAGGTTCAATGTCAGCTGGGTGTGGCAGCCAGGCGCCCCCTAGGGGATGGGGAGCCTGTCAGCCCCGGGCCTGTCACTGCCTGCTGTCCCTGCTGCTGCGAGCCAGGCCTGTGAAAACTTGTCAAACCATGCCCAGACTTGGGGCCAGTTTGGCCCAAAGTCTCCAAGAGCCAAGTCGGGAAGAAAGATATGGGACAGAGGGAGAAAGCGAAGGGAGCAGGAGAAAGGGAAGGAAGAATAAAAAGTAGTGTTGGGCTGCAGGAGTGAGATGGAGGAATTGCAAGAAAAGAGGCAGGAAGCAGGAGAGTGAGAGAAAAGGAAAGAACAGACATGCAGCCAGACGAGGGGTTAGTGAGAGAGGATGGGACAGAGAACAGGATGAGAAGGACATAAGGCAAGGCTGGGACAGGCAAGGACAGGCAAGGCAAGGCTAGGCTGCAGGACATGTTTTTGCTTTATAGTTTCTAGCAAATTCGTCTTCAGACGAGGAGGAAAGCCATAAGACCGTATGGATTAGGCCCAAGCAAAAACCCCAGCTACTTGAGACACTTAGACTAAGCCTAAAATACCAAGATCTCTCCATAAGGATGGTTTTTATACTGTAATTCCACAATCTGCTGGCAGTACAAAAAAATAAGCTGCAGATCTCCTTAGGCTGAGTCATGGTGCTTTGGGGCAGGGACCATGCATATCATGGGAATATTTCACAGTTTCTGCTCTGTTTTCAGTGTATGACACCAAAACACCCACCTGATGACATCCTTTCAAGAGCAAAGGCAGCAATTGGCAGAATTCCACTTCTTAGGGGAAGTGAGAAATTGCTGAGCTGACACCAAGTCCTGCAGTGTCCCTGTCACCTGCAGAGCCACCGCATCCTCGCCACGGTAGCGGGCATTGTGACAAAGGTTCTATGTCAGCTGGGTGTGGCAGCCAGGTGCCCCCTAGGGGATGGGGAGCCTGTCAGCCCCGGGCCTGTCACTGCCAGGTGTCCCTGCTGCTGCGAGCCAGGCCTCTGAAAACTTGTCAAACCATGCCCAGACTTGGGGCCAGTTTGGCCCAAAGTCTCCAAGAGACAAGTCGGGAAGAAAGATATGGGACAGAGGGAGAAAGCGAAGGGAGCAGGAGAAAGGGAAGGAAGAATAAAAAGTAGTGTTGGGCTGCAGGAGTGAGATGGAGGAATTGCAAGAAAAGAGGCAGGAAGCAGGAGAGTGAGAGAAAAGGAAAGAACAGACATGCAGCCAGACGAGGGGTTAGTGAGAGAGGATGGGACAGAGAACAGGATGAGAAGGACATAAGGCACGGCTGGGACAGGCAAGGACAGGCAAGGCAAGGCTAGGCTGCAGGATATGTTTTTGCTTTATAGTTTCTAGCACATTCGTCTTCAGACGAGGAGGAAAACCGTAAGATCGTATGGATTAGGCTCAAGCAAAAACCCCAGCTACTTGAGACACTTAGACTAAGCCTAAAATACCAAGATCTCTCCATAAGGATGGTTTTTATACCGTAGTTCGACAATCTGCTGGCAGTACAAAAATATAAGCTGCAGATCTCCTTAGGCTGAGTCATGGTGCTTTGGGGCAGGGACCATGCATATTATGGGAATATTTCACAGTTTCTGCTCTGTTTTCAGTGTATGACACCAAAACACCCACCTGATGACATCCTTTCAAGAGCAAAGGCAGCAATTGGCAGAATTCCGCTTCTTATGGGGAAGTGAGAAATTGCTGAGCTGACACCAAGTCCTGCAGTGTCCCTGTCACCTGCAGAGCCACCGCATCCTCGCCACGGTAGCGGGCATTGTGACAAAGGTTCAATGTCAGCTGGGTGTGGCAGCCAGGCGCCCCCTAGGGGATGGGGAGCCTGTCAGCCCCGGGCCTGTCACTGCCTGGTGTCCCTGCTGCTGCGAGCCAGGCCTGTGAAAACTTGTCAAACCATGGCCACTTTGGGCCAGTTTGGCCCAAAGTCTCCAAGAGACAAGTCGGGAAGAAAGATATGGGACAGAGGGAGAAAGCGAAGGGAGCAGGAGAAAGGGAAGGAAGAATAAAAAGTAGTGTTGGGCTGCAGGAGTGAGATGGAGGAATTGCAAGAAAAGAGGCAGGAAGCAGGAGAGTGAGAGAAAAGGAAAGAACAGACATGCAGCCAGACGAGGGGTTAGTGAGAGAGGATGGGACAGAGAACAGGATGAGAAGGACATAAGGCAAGGCTGGGACAGGCAAGGACAGGCAAGGCAAGGCTAGGCTGCAGGACATGTTTTTGCTTTATAGTTTCTAGCACATTCGTCTTCAGACGAGGAGGAAAGCCATAAGACCGTATGGGTTAGGCCCAAGCCAAAACCCCAGCTACTTGAGACACTTAGACTAAGCCTAAAATACCAAGATCTCTCCATAAGGATGGTTTTTATACTGTACTTCCACAATCTGCTGGCAGTACAAAAAAATAAGCTGCAGATCTCCTTAGGCTGAGTCATGGTGCTTTGGGGCAGGGACCATGCATATCATGGGAATATTTCACAGTTTCTGCTCTGTTTTCAGTGTATGACACCAAAACACCCACCTGATGACATCCTTTCAAGAGCAAAGGCAGCAATTGGCAGAATTCCGCTTCTTAGGGGAAGTGAGAAATTGCTGAGCTGACACCAAGTCCTGCAGTGTCCCTGTCACCTGCAGAGCCACCGCATCCTCGCCACGGTAGCGGGCATTGTGACAAAGGTTCAATGTCAGCTGGGTGTGGCAGCCAGGCGCCCCCTAGGGGATGGGGAGCCTGTCAGCCCCAGCACTGTCACTGCCTGCTGGCCCTGCTGCCACCAGCCAGGCCTGTGAAAACTTGTCAAACCATGCCCAGACTTGGGGCCAGTTTGGCCCAAAGTCTCCAAGAGACAAGTCGGGAAGAAAGATATGGGACAGAGGGAGAAAGCGAAGGGAGCAGGAGAAAGGGAAGGAAGAATAAAAAGTAGTGTTGTGCTGCAGGAGTGAGATGGAGGAATTGCAAGAAAAGAGGCAGGAAGCAGGAGAGTGAGAGAAAAGGAAAGAAGAGACATGCAGCCAGATGAGGGCTTAGTGAGAGAGGATGGGACAGAGAACAGGATGAGAAAGACATAAGGCAAGGCTGGGACAGGCAAGGACAGGCAAGACAAGTCTAGGCTGCAGGACATGTTTTTGCTTTATAGTTTCTAGCACATTCGTCTTCAGACTAGGAGGAAAGCCATAAGACCGTATGGATTAGGCCCAAGCAAAAACCCCAGCTACTTGAGACACTTAGACTAAGCCTAAAATACCAAGATCTCTCCATAAGGACAGTTTTTATACTGTACTTCCACAATCAGCTGGCAGTACAAAAATATAAGCTGCAGATCTCCTTAGGCTGAGTCATGGTGCTTTGGGGCAGGGACCAAGCATATCATGGGAATATTTCACAGTTTCTGCTCTGTTTTCAGTGTATGACACCAAAACACCCACCTGATGACATCCTTTCAAGAGCAAAGGCAGCAATTTGCAGAATTCCGCTTCTTAAGGGAAGTGAGAAATTGCTGAGCTGACACCAAGTCCTGCAGTGTCCCTGTCACCTGCAGAGCCACCGCATCCTCGCCACGGTAGCGGGCATTGTGACAAAGGTTCTATGTCAGCTGGGTGTGGCAGCCAGGCGCCCCCTAGGGGATGGGGAGCCTGTCAGCCCCGGGCCTGTCACTGCCAGGTGTCCCTGCTGCTGCGAGCCAGGCCTCTGAAAACTTGTCAAACCATGCCCAGACTTGGGGCCAGTTTGGCCCAAAGTCTCCAAGAGCCAAGTCGGGAAGAAAGATATGGGACAGAGGGAGAAAGCGAAGGGAGCAGGAGAAAGGGAAGGAAGAATAAAAAGTAGTGTTGGGCTGCAGGAGTGAGATGGAGGAATTGCAAGAAAAGAGGCAGGAAGCAGGAGAGTGAGAGAAAAGGAAAGAAGAGACATGCAGCCAGACGAGGGGTTAGTGAGAGAGGATGGGACAGAGAACAGGATGAGAAGGACATAAGGCACGGCTGGGACAGGCAAGGACAGGCAAGGCAAGGCTAGGCTGCAGGACATGTTTTTGCTTTATAGTTTCTAGCACATTCGTCTTCAGACGAGGAGGAAAACCGTAAGATCGTATGGATTAGGCTCAAGCAAAAACCCCAGCTACTTGAGACACTTAGACTAAGCCTAAAATACCAAGATCTCTCCATAAGGATGGTTTTTATACCGTAGTTCGACAATCTGCTGGCAGTACAAAAATATAAGCTGCAGATCTCCTTAGGCTGAGTCATGGTGCTTTGGGGAAGGGACCATGCATATCATGGGAATATTTCACAGTTTCTGCTCTGTTTTCAGTGTATGACACCAAAACACCCACCTGATGACATCCTTTCAAGAGCAAAGGCAGCAATTGGCAGAATTCCGCTTCTTATGGGGAAGTGAGAAATTGCTGAGCTGACACCAAGTCCTGCAGTGTCCCTGTCACCTGCAGAGCCACCGCATCCTCGCCACGGTAGCGGGCATTGTGACAAAGGTTCAATGTCAGCTGGGTGTGGCAGCCAGGCGCCCCCTAGGGGATGGGGAGCCTGTCAGCCCCGGGCCTGTCACTGCCTGCTGTCCCTGCTGCTGCGAGCCAGGCCTGTGAAAACTTGTCAAACCATGCCCAGACTTGGGGCCAGTTTGGCCCAAAGTCTCCAAGAGCCAAGTCGGGAAGAAAGATATGGGACAGAGGGAGAAAGCGAAGGGAGCAGGAGAAAGGGAAGGAAGAATAAAAAGTAGTGTTGGGCTGCAGGAGTGAGATGGAGGAATTGCAAGAAAAGAGGCAGGAAGCAGGAGAGTGAGAGAAAAGGAAAGAACAGACATGCAGCCAGACGAGGGGTTAGTGAGAGAGGATGGGACAGAGAACAGGATGAGAAGGACATAAGGCAAGGCTGGGACAGGCAAGGACAGGCAAGGCAAGGCTAGGCTGCAGGACATGTTTTTGCTTTATAGTTTCTAGCAAATTCGTCTTCAGACGAGGAGGAAAGCCATAAGACCGTATGGATTAGGCCCAAGCAAAAACCCCAGCTACTTGAGACACTTAGACTAAGCCTAAAATACCAAGATCTCTCCATAAGGATGGTTTTTATACTGTAATTCCACAATCTGCTGGCAGTACAAAAAAATAAGCTGCAGATCTCCTTAGGCTGAGTCATGGTGCTTTGGGGCAGGGACCATGCATATCATGGGAATATTTCACAGTTTCTGCTCTGTTTTCAGTGTATGACACCAAAACACCCACCTGATGACATCCTTTCAAGAGCAAAGGCAGCAATTGGCAGAATTCCACTTCTTAGGGGAAGTGAGAAATTGCTGAGCTGACACCAAGTCCTGCAGTGTCCCTGTCACCTGCAGAGCCACCGCATCCTCGCCACGGTAGCGGGCATTGTGACAAAGGTTCTATGTCAGCTGGGTGTGGCAGCCAGGTGCCCCCTAGGGGATGGGGAGCCTGTCAGCCCCGGGCCTGTCACTGCCAGGTGTCCCTGCTGCTGCGAGCCAGGCCTCTGAAAACTTGTCAAACCATGCCCAGACTTGGGGCCAGTTTGGCCCAAAGTCTCCAAGAGACAAGTCGGGAAGAAAGATATGGGACAGAGGGAGAAAGCGAAGGGAGCAGGAGAAAGGGAAGGAAGAATAAAAAGTAGTGTTGGGCTGCAGGAGTGAGATGGAGGAATTGCAAGAAAAGAGGCAGGAAGCAGGAGAGTGAGAGAAAAGGAAAGAACAGACATGCAGCCAGACGAGGGGTTAGTGAGAGAGGATGGGACAGAGAACAGGATGAGAAGGACATAAGGCACGGCTGGGACAGGCAAGGACAGGCAAGGCAAGGCTAGGCTGCAGGACATGTTTTTGCTTTATAGTTTCTAGCACATTCGTCTTCAGACGAGGAGGAAAACCGTAAGATCGTATGGATTAGGCTCAAGCAAAAACCCCAGCTACTTGAGACACTTAGACTAAGCCTAAAATACCAAGATCTCTCCATAAGGATGGTTTTTATACCGTAGTTCGACAATCTGCTGGCAGTACAAAAATATAAGCTGCAGATCTCCTTAGGCTGAGTCATGGTGCTTTGGGGCAGGGACCATGCATATTATGGGAATATTTCACAGTTTCTGCTCTGTTTTCAGTGTATGACACCAAAACACCCACCTGATGACATCCTTTCAAGAGCAAAGGCAGCAATTGGCAGAATTCCGCTTCTTATGGGGAAGTGAGAAATTGCTGAGCTGACACCAAGTCCTGCAGTGTCCCTGTCACCTGCAGAGCCACCGCATCCTCGCCACGGTAGCGGGCATTGTGACAAAGGTTCAATGTCAGCTGGGTGTGGCAGCCAGGCGCCCCCTAGGGGATGGGGAGCCTGTCAGCCCCGGGCCTGTCACTGCCTGGTGTCCCTGCTGCTGCGAGCCAGGCCTGTGAAAACTTGTCAAACCATGGCCACTTTGGGCCAGTTTGGCCCAAAGTCTCCAAGAGACAAGTCGGGAAGAAAGATATGGGACAGAGGGAGAAAGCGAAGGGAGCAGGAGAAAGGGAAGGAAGAATAAAAAGTAGTGTTGGGCTGCAGGAGTGAGATGGAGGAATTGCAAGAAAAGAGGCAGGAAGCAGGAGAGTGAGAGAAAAGGAAAGAACAGACATGCAGCCAGACGAGGGGTTAGTGAGAGAGGATGGGACAGAGAACAGGATGAGAAGGACATAAGGCAAGGCTGGGACAGGCAAGGACAGGCAAGGCAAGGCTAGGCTGCAGGACATGTTTTTGCTTTATAGTTTCTAGCACATTCGTCTTCAGACGAGGAGGAAAGCCATAAGACCGTATGGATTAGGCCCAAGCAAAAACCCCAGCTACTTGAGACACTTAGAGTAAGCCTAAAATACAAAGATCTCTCCATAAGGATGGTTTTTATACTGTACTTCCACATTCTGCTGGCAGTACAAAAAAATAAGCTGCAGATCTCCTTAGGCTGAGTCATGGTGCTTTGGGGCAGGGACCATGCATATCATGGGAATATTTCACAGTTTCTGCTCTGTTTTCAGTGTATGACACCAAAACACCCACCTGATGACATCCTTTCAAGAGCAAAGGCAGCAATTGGCAGAATTCCGCTTCTTAGGGGAAGTGAGAAATTGCTGAGCTGACACCAAGTCCTGCAGTGTCCCTGTCACCTGCAGAGCCACCGCATCCTCGCCACGGTAGCGGGCATTGTGACAAAGGTTCAATGTCAGCTGGGTGTGGCAGCCAGGCGCCCCCTAGGGGATGGGGAGCCTGTCAGCCCCGGGCCTGTCACTGCCAGGTGTCCCTGCTGCTGCGAGCCAGGCCTCTGAAAACTTGTCAAACCATGCCCAGACTTGGGGCCAGTTTGGCCCAAAGTCTCCAAGAGACAAGTCGGGAAGAAAGATATGGGACAGAGGGAGAAAGCGAAGGGAGCAGGAGAAAGGGAAGGAAGAATAAAAAGTAGTGTTGGGCTGCAGGAGTGAGATGGAGGAATTGCAAGAAAAGAGGCAGGAAGCAGGAGAGTGAGAGAAAAGGAAAGAACAGACATGCAGCCAGACGAGGGGTTAGTGAGAGAGGATGGGACAGAGAACAGGATGAGAAGGACATAAGGCAAGGCTGGGACAGGCAAGGACAGGCAAGGCAAGGCTAGGCTGCAGGACATGTTTTTGCTTTATAGTTTCTAGCACATTCGTCTTCAGACGAGGAGGAAAGCCATAAGACCGTATGGATTAGGCCCAAGCAAAAACCCCAGCTACTTGAGACACTTAGACTAAGCCTAAAATACCAAGATCTCTCCATAAGGATGGTTTTTATACCGTACTTCCACAATCTGCTGGCAGTACAAAAATATAAGCTGCAGATCTCCTTAGGCTGAGTCATGGTGCTTTGGGGCAGGGACCATGCATATCATGGGAATATTTCACAGTTTCTGCTCTGTTTTCAGTGTATGACACCAAAACACCCACCTGATGACATCCTTTCAAGAGCAAAGGCAGCAATTGGCAGAATTCCGCTTCTTAGGGGAAGTGAGAAATTGCTGAGCTGACACCAAGTCCTGCAGTGTCCCTGTCAGCTGCAGAGCCACCGCATCCTCGCCACGGTAGCGGGCATTGTGACAAAGGTTCTATGTCAGCTGGGTGTGGCAGCCAGGCGCCCCCTAGGGGATGGGGAGCCTGTCAGCCCCGGGCCTGTCATTGCCTGCTGGCCCTGCTGCCACCAGCCAGACCTCTGAAAACTTGTCAAACCATGCCCAGACTTGGGGCCAGTTTGGCCCAAAGTCTCCAAGAGACAAGTCGGGAAGATAGATATGGGACAGAGGGAGAAAGCGAAGGGAGCAGGAGAAAGGGAAGGAAGAATAAAAAGTAGTGTTGGGCTGCAGGAGTGAGATGGAGGAATTGCAAGAAAAGAGGCAGGAAGCAGGAGAGTGAGAGAAAAGGAAAGAACAGACATGCAGCCAGACGAGGGGTTAGTGAGAGAGGATGGGACAGAGAACAGGATGAGAAGGACATAAGGCAAGGCTGGGACAGGCAAGGACAGGCAAGGCAAGGCTAGGCTGCAGGACATGTTTTTGCTTTATAGTTTCTAGCACATTCGTCTTCAGACTAGGAGGAAAGCCATAAGACCGTATGGATTAGGCCCAAGCAAAAACCCCAGCTACTTGAGACACTTAGACTAAGCCTAAAATACCAAGATCTCTCCATAAGGATGGTTTTTATACCGTACTTCCACAATCTGCTGGCAGTACAAAACTATAAGCTGCAGATCTCCTTAGGCTGAGTCATGGTGCTTTGGGGAAGGGACCATGCATATCATGGGAATATTTCACAGTTTCTGCTCTGTTTTCAGTGTATGACACCAAAACACCAACCTGATGACATCCTTTCAAGAGCAAAGGCAGCAATTGGCAGAATTCCGCTTCTTATGGGGAAGTGAGAAATTGCTGAGCTGACACCAAGTCCTGCAGTGTCCCTGTCACCTGCAGAGCCACCGCATCCTCGCCACGGTAGCGGGCATTGTGACAAAGGTTCAATGTCAGCTGGGTGTGGCAGCCAGGCGCCCCCTAGGGGATGGGGAGCCTGTCAGCCCCGGGCCTGTCACTGCCTGGTGTCCCTGCTGCTGCGAGCCAGGCCTCTGAAAACTTGTCAAACCATGCCCAGACTTGGGGCCAGTTTGGCCCAAAGTCTCCAAGAGACAAGTCGGGAAGAAAGATATGGGACAGAGGGAGAAAGCGAAGGGAGCAGGAGAAAGGGAAGGAAGAATAAAAAGTAGTGTTGTGCTGCAGGAGTGAGATGGAGGAATTGCAAGAAAAGAGGCAGGAAGCAGGAGAGTGAGAGAAAAGGAAAGAACAGACATGCAGCCAGACGAGGGGTTAGTGAGAGAGGATGGGACAGAGAACAGGATGAGAAGGACATAAGGCAAGGCTGGGACAGGCAAGGACAGGCAAGGCAAGGCTAGGCTGCAGGACATGTTTTTGCTTGATAGTTTCTAGCACATTCGTCTTCAGACGAGGAGGAAAGCCATAAGACCGTATGGATTAGGCCCAAGCAAAAACCCCAGCTACTTGAGACACTTAGACTAAGCCTAAAATACCAAGCTCTCTCCATAAGGATGGTTTTTATACCGTACTTCCACAATCTGCTGGCAGTACAAAAAAATAAGCTGCAGATCTCCTTAGGCTGAGTCATGGTGCTTTGGGGCAGGGACCATGCATATCATGGGAATATTTCACAGTTTCTGCTCTGTTTTCAGTGTATGACACCAAAACACCCACCTGATGACATCCTTTCAAGAGCAAAGGCAGCAATTGGCAGAATTCCGCTTCTTAGGGGAAGTGAGAAATTGCTGAGCTGACACCAAGTCCTGCAGTGTCCCTGTCACCTCCAGAGCCACCGCATCCTCGCCACGGTAGCGGGCATTGTGACAAAGGTTCTATGTCAGCTGGGTGTGGCAGCCAGGCGCCCCCTAGGGGATGGGGAGCCTGTCAGCCCCGGGCCTGTCATTGCCTGCTGGCCCTGCTGCCACCAGCCAGACCTCTGAAAACTTGTCAAACCATGCCCAGACTTGGGGCCAGTTTGGCCCAAAGTCCGCAAGAGCCAAGTCGGGAAGAAAGATATGGGACAGAGGGAGAAAGCGAAGGGAGCAGGAGAAAGGGAAGGAAGAATAAAAAGTAGTGTTGGGCTGCAGGAGTGAGATGGAGGAATTGCAAGAACAGAGGCAGGAAGCAGGAGAGTGAGAGAAAAGGAAAGAAGAGACATGCAGCCAGACGAGGGGTTAGTGAGAGAGGATGGGACAGAGAACAGGATGAGAAGGACATAAGGCAAGGCTGGGACAGGCAAGGACAGGCAAGGCAAGGCTAGGCTGCAGGACATGTTTTTGCTTGATAGTTTCTAGCACATTCGTCTTCAGACGAGGAGGAAAGCCATAAGACCGTATGGATTAGGCCCAAGCAAAAACCCCAGCTGCTTGAGACACTTAGACTAAGCCTAAAATACCAAGATCTCTCCATAAGGATGGTTTTTATACTGTACTTCCACAATCTGCTGGCAGTACAAAAAAATAAGCTGCAGATCTCCTTAGGCTGAGTCATGGTGCTTTGGGGCAGGGACCATGCATATCATGGGAATATTTCACAGTTTCTGCTCTGTTTTCAGTGTATGACACCAAAACACCCACCTGATGACATCCTTTCAAGAGCAAAGGCAGCAATTGGCAGAATTCCGCTTCTTAGGGGAAGTGAGAAATTGCTGAGCTGACACCAAGTCCTGCAGTGTCCCTGTCACCTGCAGAGCCACCGCATCCTCGCCACGGTAGCGGGCATTGTGACAAAGGTTCAATGTCAGCTGGGTGTGGCAGCCAGGCGCCCCCTAGGGGATGGGGAGCCTGTCAGCCCCGGGCCTGTCACTGCCTGGTGTCCCTTCTGCTGCGAGCCAGGCCTGTGAAAACTTGTCAAACCATGCCCAGACTTGGGGCCAGTGTGGCCCAAAGTCTCCAAGAGCCAAGTCGGGAAGAAAGATATGGGACAGAGGGAGAAAGCGAAGGGAGCAGGAGAAAGGGAAGGAAGAATAAAAAGTAGTGTTGGGCTGCAAGAGTGAGATGGAGGAATTGCAAGAAAAGAGGCAGGAAGCAGGAGAGTGAGAGAAAAGGAAAGAAGAGACATGCAGCCAGACGAGGGGTTAGTGGGAGAGGATGGGACAGAGAACAGGATGAGAAGGACATAAGGCAAGGCTGGGACAGGCAAGGCAAGGCTAGGCTGCAGGACATGTTTTTGCTTTATAGTTTCTAGCACATTCGTCTTCAGACGAGGAGGAAAGCCATAAGGCTGTATGGATTAGGCCCAAGCAAAAACCCCAGCTACTTGAGACACTTAGAATAAGCCTAAAATACCAAGATCTCTCCATAAGGATGGTTTTTATACTGTACTTCCACAATCTGCTGGCAGTACAAAAAAATAAGCTGCAGATCTCCTTAGGCTGAGTCATGGTGCTTTGGGGCAGGGACCATGCATATCATGGGAATATTTCACAGTTTCTGCTCTGTTTTCAGTGTATGACACCAAAACACCCACCTGATGACATCCTTTCAAGAGCAAAGGCAGCAATTGGCAGAATTCCGCTTCTTAGGGGAAGTGAGAAATTGCTGAGCTGACACCAAGTCCTGCAGTGTCCCTGTCAGCTGCAGAGCCACCGCATCCTCGCCACGGTAGCGGGCATTGTGACAAAGGTTCTATGTCAGCTGGGTGTGGCAGCCAGGCGCCCCCTAGGGGATGGGGAGCCTGTCAGCCCCGGGCCTGTCACTGCCTGCTGGCCCTGCTGCCACCAGCCAGGCCTCTGAAAACTTGTCAAACCATGCCCAGACTTGGGGCCAGTTTGGCCCAAAGTCTCCAAGAGCCAAGTCGGGAAGAAAGATATGGGACAGAGGGAGAAAGCGAAGGGAGCAGGAGAAAGGGAAGGAAGAATAAAAAGTAGTGTTGGGCTGCAGGAGTGAGATGGAGGAATTGCAAGAAAAGAGGCAGGAAGCAGGAGAGTGAGAAAAAAGGAAAGAAGAGACATGCAGCCAGACGAGGGGTTAGTGAGAGAGGATGGGACAGAGAACAGGATGAGAAGGACATAAGGCACGGCTGGGACAGGCAAGGACAGGCAAGGCAAGGCTAGGCTGCAGGACATGTTTTTGCTTTATAGTTTCTAGCACATTCGTCTTCAGACGAGGAGGAAAGCCATAAGACCGTATGGATTAGGCCCAAGCAAAAACCCCAGCTACTTGAGACACTTAGACTAAGCCTAAAATACCAAGATCTCTCCATAAGGATGGTTTTTATACCGTACTTCCACAATCTGCTGGCAGTACAAAAAAATAAGCTGCAGATCTCCTTAGGCTGAGTCATGGTGCTTTGGGGCAGGGACCATGCATATCATGGGAATATTTCACAGTTTCTGCTCTGTTTTCAGTGTATGACACCAAAACACCCACCTGATGACATCCTTTCAAGAGCAAAGGCAGCAATTGGCAGAATTCCGCTTCTTAGGGGAAGTGAGAAATTGCTGAGCTGACACCAAGTCCTGCAGTGTCCCTGTCACCTGCAGAGCCACCTCATCCTCGCCACGGTAGCGGGCATTGTGACAAAGGTTCTATGTCAGCTGGGTGTGGCAGCCAGGCGCCCCCTAGGGGATGGGGAGCCTGTCAGCCCCGGGCCTGTCACTGCCTGGTGTCCCTGCTGCTGCGAGCCAGGCCTCTGAAAACTTGTCAAACCATGCCCAGACTTGGGGCCAGTTTGGCCCAAAGTCTCCAAGAGACAAGTCGGGAAGAAAGATATGGGACAGAGGGAGAAAGCGAAGGGAGCAGGAGAAAGGGAAGGAAGAATAAAAAGTAGTGTTGGGCCGCAAGAGTGAGATGGAGGAATTGCAAGAAAAGAGGCAGGAAGCAGGAGAGTGAGAGAAAAGGAAAGAACAGACATGCAGCCAGACGAGGGGTTAGTGAGAGAGGATGGGACAGAGAACAGGATGAGAAGGACATAAGGCAAGGCTGGGACAGGCAAGGCAAGGCTAGGCTGCAGGACATGTTTTTGCTTGATAGTTTCTAGCACATTCGTCTTCAGACGAGGAGGAAAGCCATAAGACCGTATGGATTAGGCCCAAGCAAAAACCCCAGCTACTTGAGACACTTAGAATAAGCCTAAAATACCAAGATCTCTCCATAAGGATGGTTTTTATACTGTACTTCCACAATCTGCTGGCAGTACAAAAAAATAAGCTGCAGATCTCCTTAGGCTGAGTCATGGTGCTTTGGGGCAGGGACCATGCATATCATGGGAATATTTCACAGTTTCTGCTCTGTTTTCAGTGTATGACACCAAAACACCCACCTGATGACATCCTTTCAAGAGCAAAGGCAGCAATTGGCAGAATTCCGCTTCTTAGGGGAAGTGAGAAATTGCTGAGCTGACACCAAGTCCTGCAGTGTCCCTGTCACCTGCAGAGCCACCGCATCCTCGCCACGGTAGCGGGCATTGTGACAAAGGTTCAATGTCAGCTGGGTGTGGCAGCCAGGCGCCCCCTAGGGGATGGGGAGCCTGTCAGCCCCGGGCCTGTCACTGCCTGGTGTCCCTGCTGCCACCAGCCAGGCCTCTGAAAACTTGTCAAACCATGCCCAGACTTGGGGCCAGTTTGGCCCAAAGTCTCCAAGAGCCAAGTCGGGAAGAAAGATATGGGACAGAGGGAGAAAGCGAAGGGAGCAGGAGAAAGGGAAGGAAGAATAAAAAGTAGTGTTGGGCTGCAGGAGTGAGATGGAGGAATTGCAAGAAAAGAGGCAGGAAGCAGGAGAGTGAGAAAAAAGGAAAGAAGAGACATGCAGCCAGACGAGGGGTTAGTGAGAGAGGATGGGACAGAGAACAGGATGAGAAGGACATAAGGCAAGGCTGGGACAGGCAAGGCAAGGCTAGGCTGCAGGACATGTTTTTGCTTGATAGTTTCTAGCACATTCGTCTTCAGACGAGGAGGAAAGCCATAAGACCGTATGGATTAGGCCCAAGCAAAAACCCCAGCTACTTGAGACTCTTAGAATAAGCCTAAAATACCAAGATCTCTCCATAAGGATGGTTTTTATACTGTACTTCCACAATCTGCTGGCAGTACAAAAAAATAAGCTGCAGATCTCCTTAGGCTGAGTCATGGTGCTTTGGGGCAGGGACCATGCATATCATGGGAATATTTCACAGTTTCTGCTCTGTTTTCAGTGTATGACACCAAAACACCCACCTGATGACATCCTTTCAAGAGCAAAGGCAGCAATTGGCAGAATTCCGCTTCTTAGGGGAAGTGAGAAATTGCTGAGCTGACACCAAGTCCTGCAGTGTCCCTGTCACCTGCAGAGCCACCGCATCCTCGCCACGGTAGCGGGCATTGTGACAAAGGTTCTATGTCAGCTGGGTGTGGCAGCCAGGCGCCCCCTAGGGGATGGGGAGCCTGTCAGCCCCGGCCCTGCCACTGCCTGGTGGCCCTGCTGCCACCAGCCAGGCCTCTGAAAACTTGTCAAACCATGCCCAGACTTGGGGCCAGTTTGGCCCAAAGTCTCCAAGAGCCAAGTCGGGAAGAAAGATATGGGACAGAGGGAGAAAGCGAAGGGAGCAGGAGAAAGGGAAGGAAGAATAAAAAGTAGTGTTGGGCTGCAGGAGTGAGATGGAGGAATTGCAAGAAAAGAGGCAGGAAGCAGGAGAGTGAGAAAAAAGGAAAGAAGAGACATGCAGCCAGACGAGGGCTTAGTGAGAGAGGATGGGACAGAGAACAGGATGAGAAGGACATAAGGCAAGGCTGGGACAGGCAAGGACAGGCAAGGCAAGGCTAGGCTGCAGGACATGTTTTTGCTTTATAGTTTCTAGCACATTCGTCTTCAGACGAGGAGGAAAGCCATAAGACCGTATGGATTAGGCCCAAGCAAAAACCCCAGCTACTTGAGACACTTAGACTAAGCCTAAAATACCAAGATCTCTCCATAAGGATGGTTTTTATACCGTACTTCCACAATCTGCTGGCAGTACAAAAAAATAAGCTGCAGATCTCCTTAGGCTGAGTCATGGTGCTTTGGGGCAGGGAGCATGCATATCATGGGAATATTTCACAGTTTCTGCTCTGTTTTCAGTGTATGACACCAAAACACCCACCTGATGACATCCTTTCAAGAGCAAAGGCAGCAATTGGCAGAATTCCGCTTCTTAGGGGAAGTGAGAAATTGCTGAGCTGACACCAAGTCCTGCAGTGTCCCTGTCACCTGCAGAGCCACCTCATCCTCGCCACGGTAGCGGGCATTGTGACAAAGGTTCTATGTCAGCTGGGTGTGGCAGCCAGGCGCCCCCTAGGGGATGGGGAGCCTGTCAGCCCCGGGCCTGTCACTGCCTGGTGTCCCTGCTGCCACCAGCCAGGCCTCTGAAAACTTGTCAAACCATGCCCAGACTTGGGGCCAGTTTGGCCCAAAGTCTCCAAGAGCCAAGTCGGGAAGAAAGATATGGGACAGAGGGAGAAAGCGAAGGGAGCAGGAGAAAGGGAAGGAAGAATAAAAAGTAGTGTTGGGCTGCAGGAGTGAGATGGAGGAATTGCAAGAAAAGAGGCAGGAAGCAGGAGAGTGAGAGAAAAGGAAAGAACAGACATGCAGCCAGACGAGGGGTTAGTGAGAGAGGATGGGACAGAGAACAGGATGAGAAGGACATAAGGCACGGCTGGGACAGGCAAGGACAGGCAAGGCAAGGCTAGGCTGCAGGACATGTTTTTGCTTTATAGTTTCTAGCACATTCGTCTTCAGACGAGGAGGAAAGCCATAAGACCGTATGGATTAGGCCCAAGCAAAAACCCCAGCTACTTGAGACACTTAGACTAAGCCTAAAATACCAAGATCTCTCCATAAGGATGGTTTTTATACTGTACTTCCACAATCTGCTGGCAGTACAAAAAAATAAGCTGCAGATCTCCTTAGGCTGAGTCATGGTGCTTTGGGGCAGGGACCATGCATATCATGGGAATATTTCACAGTTTCTGCTCTGTTTTCAGTGTATGACACCAAAACACCCACCTGATGACATCCTTTCAAGAGCAAAGGCAGCAATTGGCAGAATTCCGCTTCTTAGGGGAAGTGAGAAATTGCTGAGCTGACACCAAGTCCTGCAGTGTCCCTGTCACCTGCAGAGCCACCGCATCCTCGCCACGGTAGCGGGCATTGTGACAAAGGTTCTATGTCAGCTGGGTGTGGCAGCCAGGCGCCCCCTAGGGGATGGGGAGCCTGTCAGCCCCGGGCCTGTCACTGCCTGGTGTCCCTGCTGCCACCAGCCAGGCCTGTGAAAACTTGTCAAACCATGCCCAGACTTGGGGCCAGTTTGGCCCAAAGTCTCCAAGAGCCAAGTCGGGAAGAAAGATATGGGACAGAGGGAGAAAGCGAAGGGAGCAGGAGAAAGGGAAGGAAGAATAAAAAGTAGTGTTGGGCTGCAGGAGTGAGATGGAGGAATTGCAAGAAAAGAGGCAGGAAGCAGGAGAGTGAGAAAAAAGGAAAGAAGAGACATGCAGCCAGACGAGGGCTTAGTGAGACAGGATGGGACAGAGAACAGGATGAGAAGGACATAAGGCAAGGCTGGGACAGGCAAGGACAGGCAAGGCAAGGCTAGGCTGCAGGACATGTTTTTGCTTGATAGTTTCTAGCACATTCGTCTTCAGACGAGGAGGAAAGCCATAAGACCGTATGGATTAGGCCCAAGCAAAAACCCCAGCTACTTGAGACACTTAGACTAAGCCTAAAATACCAAGATCTCTCCATAAGGATGGTTTTTATACCGTACTTCCACAATCTGCTGGCAGTACAAAAAAATAAGCTGCAGATCTCCTTAGGCTGAGTCATGGTGCTTTGGGGCAGGGACCATGCATATCATGGGAATATTTCACAGTTTCTGCTCTGTTTTCAGTGTATGACACCAAAACACCCACCTGATGACATCCTTTCAAGAGCAAAGGCAGCAATTGGCAGAATTCCGCTTCTTAGGGGAAGTGAGAAATTGCTGAGCTGACACCAAGTCCTGCAGTGTCCCTGTCACCTGCAGAGCCACCTCATCCTCGCCACGGTAGCGGGCATTGTGACAAAGGTTCAATGTCAGCTGGGTGTGGCAGCCAGGCGCCCCCTAGGGGATGGGGAGCCTGTCAGCCCCGGGCCTGTCACTGCCTGGTGTCCCTGCTGCCACCAGCCAGGCCTCTGAAAACTTGTCAAACCATGCCCAGACTTGGGGCCAGTTTGGCCCAAAGTCTCCAAGAGCCAAGTCGGGAAGAAAGATATGGGACAGAGGGAGAAAGCGAAGGGAGCAGGAGAAAGGGAAGGAAGAATAAAAAGTAGTGTTGGGCTGCAGGAGTGAGATGGAGGAATTGCAAGAAAAGAGGCAGGAAGCAGGAGAGTGAGAGAAAAGGAAAGAAGAGACATGCAGCCAGACGAGGGGTTAGTGAGAGAGGATGGGACAGAGAACAGGATGAGAAGGACATAAGGCACGGCTGGGACAGGCAAGGACAGGCAAGGCAAGGCTAGGCTGCAGGACATGTTTTTGCTTTATAGTTTCTAGCACATTCGTCTTCAGACGAGGAGGAAAGCCATAAGACCGTATGGATTAGGCCCAAGCAAAAACCCCAGCTACTTGAGACACTTAGACTAAGCCTAAAATACCAAGATCTCTCCATAAGGATGGTTTTTATACTGTACTTCCACAATCTGCTGGCAGTACAAAAAAATAAGCTGCAGATCTCCTTAGGCTGAGTCATGGTGCTTTTGGGCAGGGACCATGCATATCATGGGAATATTTCACAGTTTCTGCTCTGTTTTCAGTGTATGACACCAAAACACCCACCTGATGACATCCTTTCAAGAGCAAAGGCAGCAATTGGCAGAATTCCGCTTCTTAGGGGAAGTGAGAAATTGCTGAGCTGACACCAAGTCCTGCAGTGTCCCTGTCACCTGCAGAGCCACCGCATCCTCGCCACGGTAGCGGGCATTGTGACAAAGGTTCAATGTCAGCTGGGTGTGGCAGCCAGGCGCCCCCTAGGGGATGGGGAGCCTGTCAGCCCCGGGCCTGTCACTGCCTGCTGGCCCTGCTGTCACCAGCCAGGCCTCTGAAAACTTGTCAAACCATGCCCAGACTTGGGGCCAGTTTGGCCCAAAGTCTCCAAGAGACAAGTCGGGAAGATAGATATGGGACAGAGGGAGAAAGCGAAGGGAGCAGGAGAAAGGGAAGGAAGAATAAAAAGTAGGGTTGTGCTGCAGGAGTGAGATGGAGGAATTGCAAGAAAAGAGGCAGGAAGCAGGAGAGTGAGAGAAAAGGAAAGAAGAGACATGCAGCCAGACGAGGGGTTAGTGAGAGAGGATGGGACAGAGAACAGGATGAGAAGGACATAAGGCAAGGCTGGGACAGGCAAGGACAGGCAAGGCAAGGCTAGGCTGCAGGACATGTTTTTGCTTGATAGTTTCTAGCACATTCGTCTTCAGACTAGGAGGAAAGCCATAAGACCTTATGCATTAGGCCCAAGCAAAAACCCCAGCTGCTTGAGACACTTAGACTAAGCCTAAAATACCAAGATCTCTCCATAAGGATGGTTTTTATACCGTACTTCCACAATCTGCTGGCAGTACAAAAAAATAAGCTGCAGATCTCCTTATGCTGAGTCATGGTGCTTTGGGGCAGGGACCATGCATATCATGGGAATATTTCACAGTTTCTGCTCTGTTTTCAGTGTATGACACCAAAACACCCACCTGATGACATCCTTTCAAGAGCAAAGGCAGCAATTTGCAGAATTCCGCTTCTTAGGGGAAGTGAGAAATTGCTGAGCTGACACCAAGTCCTGCAGTGTCCCTGTCACCTGCAGAGCCACCGCATCCTCGCCACGGTAGCGGGCATTGTGACAAAGGTTCTATGTCAGCTGGGTGTGACAGCCAGGTGCCCCCTAGGGGATGGGGAGCCTGTCAGCCCCGGGCCTGTCACTGCCTGGTGTCCCTGCTGCTGCAAGCCAGGCCTCTGAAAACTTGTCAAACCATGCCCAGACTTGGGGCCAGTTTGGCCCAAAGTCTCCAAGAGCCAAGTCGGGAAGAAAGATATGGGACAGAGGGAGAAAGCGAAGGGAGCAGGAGAAAGGGAAGGAAGAATAAAAAGTAGTGTTGGGCTGCAGGAGTGAGATGGAGGAATTGCAAGAAAAGAGGCAGGAAGCAGGAGAGTGAGAGAAAAGGAAAGAAGAGACATGCAGCCAGACGAGGGGTTAGTGAGAGAGGATGGGACAGAGAACAGGATGAGAAGGACATAAGGCAAGGCTGGGACAGGCAAGGACAGGCAAGGCAAGGCTAGGCTGCAGGACATGTTTTTGCTTGATAGTTTCTAGCACATTCGTCTTCAGACTAGGAGGAAAGCAATAAGACCTTATGCATTAGGCCCAAGCAAAAACCCCAGCTGCTTGAGACACTTAGACTAAGCCTAAAATACCAAGATCTCTCCATAAGGATGGTTTTTATACCGTACTTCCACAATCTGCTGGCAGTACAAAAAAATAAGCTGCAGATCTCCTTATGCTGAGTCATGGTGCTTTGGGGCAGGGACCATGCATATCATGGGAATATTTCACAGTTTCTGCTCTGTTTTCAGTGTATGACACCAAAACACCCACCTGATGACATCCTTTCAAGAGCAAAGGCAGCAATTGGCAGAATTCCGCTTCTTAGGGGAAGTGAGAAATTGCTGAGCTGACACCAAGTCCTGCAGTGTCCCTGTCACCTGCAGAGCCACCGCATCCTCGCCACGGTAGCGGGCATTGTGACAAAGGTTCTATGTCAGCTGGGTGTGGCAGCCAGGTGCCCCCTAGGGGATGGGGAGCCTGTCAGCCCCGGGCCTGTCACTGCCTGGTGTCCCTGCTGCTGCAAGCCAGGCCTCTGAAAACTTGTCAAACCATGCCCAGACTTGGGGCCAGTTTGGCCCAAAGTCTCCAAGAGACAAGTCGGGAAGAAAGATATGGGACAGAGGGAGAAAGCGAAGGGAGCAGGAGAAAGGGAAGGAAGAATAAAAAGTAGTGTTGGGCTGCAGGAGTGAGATGGAGGAATTGCAAGAAAAGAGGCAGGAAGCAGGAGAGTGAGAGAAAAGGAAAGAACAGACATGCAGCCAGACGAGGGGTTAGTGAGAGAGGATGGGACAGAGAACAGGATGAGAAGGACATAAGGCAAGGCTGGGACAGGCAAGGACAGGCAAGGCAAGGCTAGGCTGCAGGACATGTTTTTGCTTTATAGTTTCTAGCACATTCGTCTTCAGACTAGGAGGAAACCCATAAGGCTGTATGGATTAGGCCCAAGCAAAAACCCCAGCTACTTGAGACACTTAGACTAAGCCTAAAATACCAAGATCTCTCCATAAGGATGGTTTTTATACCGTACTTCCACAATCTGCTGGCAGTACAAAAAAATAAGCTGCAGATCTCCTTAGGCTGAGTCATGGTGCTTTGGGGCAGGGACCATGCATATCATGGGAATATTTCACAGTTTCTGCTCTGTTTTCAGTGTATGACACCAAAACACCCACCTGATGACATCCTTTCAAGAGCAAAGGCAGCAATTGGCAGAATTCCGCTTCTTAGGGGAAGTGAGAAATTGCTGAGCTGACACCAAGTCCTGCAGTGTCCCTGTCACCTGCAGAGCCACCGCATCCTCGCCACGGTAGCGGGCATTGTGACAAAGGTTCAATGTCAGCTGGGTGTGGCAGCCAGGCGCCCCCTAGGGGATGGGGAGCCTGTCAGCCCCGGGCCTGTCACTGCCTGGTGTCCCTGCTGCTGCGAGCCAGGCCTGTGAAAACTTGTCAAACCATGCCCAGACTTGGGGCCAGTTTGGCCCAAAGTCTCCAAGAGACAAGTCGGGAAGAAAGATATGGGACAGAGGGAGAAAGCGAAGGGAGCAGGAGAAAGGGAAGGAAGAATAAAAAGTAGTGTTGGGCTGCAGGAGTGAGATGGAGGAATTGCAAGAAAAGAGGCAGGAAGCAGGAGAGTGAGAGAAAAGGAAAGAAGAGACATGCAGCCAGACGAGGGGTTAGTGAGAGAGGATGGGACAGAGAACAGGATGAGAAGGACATAAGGCAAGGCTGGGACAGGCAAGGACAGGCAAGGCAAGGCTAGGCTGCAGGACATGTTTTTGCTTTATACTTTCTAGCACATTCGTCTTCAGACTAGGAGGAAAGCCATAAGGCTGTATGGATTAGGCCCAAGCAAAAACCCCAGCTACTTGAGACACTTAGACTAAGCCTAAAATACCAAGATCTCTCCATAAGGATGGTTTTTATACCGTACTTCCACAATCTGCTGGCAGTACAAAAAAATAAGCTGCAGATCTCCTTAGGCTGAGTCATGGTGCTTTGGGGCAGGGACCATGCATATCATGGGAATATTTCACAGTTTCTGCTCTGTTTTCAGTGTATGACACCAAAACACCCACCTGATGACATCCTTTCAAGAGCAAAGGCAGCAATTGGCAGAATTCCGCTTCTTAGGGGAAGTGAGAAATTGCTGAGCTGACACCAAGTCCTGCAGTGTCCCTGTCACCTGCAGAGCCACCGCATCCTCGCCACGGTAGCGGGCATTGTGACAAAGGTTCAATGTCAGCTGGGTGTGGCAGCCAGGCGCCCCCTAGGGGATGGGGAGCCTGTCAGCCCCGGGCCTGTCACTGCCTGCTGTCCCTGCTGCTGCGAGCCAGGCCTGTGAAAACTTGTCAAACCATGCCCAGACTTGGGGCCAGTTTGGCCCAAAGTCTCCAAGAGCCAAGTCGGGAAGAAAGATATGGGACAGAGGGAGAAAGCGAAGGGAGCAGGAGAAAGGGAAGGAAGAATAAAAAGTAGTGTTGGGCTGCAGGAGTGAGATGGAGGAATTGCAAGAAAAGAGGCAGGAAGCAGGAGAGTGAGAGAAAAGGAAAGAAGAGACATGCAGCCAGACGAGGGGTTAGTGAGAGAGGATGGGACAGAGAACAGGATGAGAAGGACATAAGGCAAGGCTGGGACAGGCAAGGACAGTCAAGGCAAGGCTAGGCTGCAGGACATGTTTTTGCTTTATAGTTTCTAGCACATTCGTCTTCAGACTAGGAGGAAAGCCATAAGACCGTATGGATTAGGCCCAAGCAAAAACCCCAGCTGCTTGAGACACTTAGACTAAGCCTAAAATACCAAGATCTCTCCATAAGGATGGTTTTTATACCGTACTTCCACAATCTGCTGGCAGTACAAAAAAATAAGCTGCAGATCTCCTTATGCTGAGTCATGGTGCTTTGGGGCAGGGACCATGCATATCATGGGAATATTTCACAGTTTCTGCTCTGTTTTCAGTGTATGACACCAAAACACCCACCTGATGACATCCTTTCAAGAGCAAAGGCAGCAATTGGCAGAATTCCGCTTCTTAGGGGAAGTGAGAAATTGCTGAGCTGACACCAAGTCCTGCAGTGTCCCTGTCACCTGCAGAGCCACCGCATCCTCGCCACGGTAGCGGGCATTGTGACAAAGGTTCTATGTCAGCTGGGTGTGGCAGCCAGGCGCCCCCTAGGGGATGGGGAGCCTGTCAGCCCCGGGCCTGTCACTGCCTGCTGGCCCTGCTGCCACCAGCCAGGCCTCTGAAAACTTGTCAAACCATGCCCAGACTTGGGGCCAGTTTGGCCCAAAGTCTCCAAGAGACAAGTCGGGAAGAAAGATATGGGACAGAGGGAGAAAGCGAAGGGAGCAGGAGAAAGGGAAGGAAGAATAAAAAGTAGTGTTGTGCTGCAGGAGTGAGATGGAGGAATTGCAAGAAAAGAGGCAGGAAGCAGGAGAGTGAGAGAAAAGGAAAGAAGAGACATGCAGCCAGACGAGGGGTTAGTGAGAGAGGATGGGACAGAGAACAGGATGAGAAGGACATAAGGCAAGGCTGGGACAGGCAAGGACAGGCAAGGCAAGGCTAGGCTGCAGGACATGTTTTTGCTTTATAGTTTCTAGCACATTCGTCTTCAGACTAGGAGGAAAGCCATAAGACCTTATGCATTAGGCCCAAGCAAAAACCCCAGCTGCTTGAGACACTTAGACTAAGCCTAAAATACCAAGATCTCTCCATAAGGATGGTTTTTATACCGTACTTCCACAATCTGCTGGCAGTACAAAAAAATAAGCTGCAGATCTCCTTCGGCTGAGTCATGGTGCTTTGGGGCAGGGACCATGCATATCATGGGAATATTTCACAGTTTCTGCTCTGTTTTCAGTGTATGACACCAAAACACCCACCTGATGACATCCTTTCAAGAGCAAAGGCAGCAATTGGCAGAATTCCGCTTCTTAGGGGAAGTGAGAAATTGCTGAGCTGACACCAAGTCCTGCAGTGTCCCTTTCACCTGCAGAGCCACCGCATCCTCGCCACGGTAGCGGGCATTGTGACAAAGGTTCAATGTCAGCTGGGTGTGGCAGCCAGGCGCCCCCTAGGGGATGGGGAGCCTGTCAGCCCCGGGCCTGTCACTGCCTGTTGGCCCTGCTGCCACCAGCCAGGCCTCTGAAAACTTGTCAAACCATGCCCAGACTTGGGGCCAGTTTGGCCCAAAGTCTCCAAGAGCCAAGTCGGGAAGAAAGATATGGGACAGAGGGAGAAAGCGAAGGGAGCAGGAGAAAGGGAAGGAAGAATAAAAAGTAGTGTTGTGCTGCAGGAGTGAGATGGAGGAATTGCAAGAAAAGAGGCAGGAAGCAGGAGAGTGAGAGAAAAGGAAAGAAGAGACATGCAGCCAGACGAGGGGTTAATGAGAGAGGATGGGAGAGAGAACAGGATGAGAAGGACATAAGGCAAGGCTGGGACAGGCAAGGACAGGCAAGGCAAGGCTAGGCTGCAGGACATGTTTTTGCTTTATAGTTTCTAGCACATTCGTCTTCAGACGAGGAGGAAAGCCATAAGACCTTATGCATTAGGCCCAAGCAAAAACCCCAGCTACTTGAGACACTTAGACTAAGCCTAAAATACCAAGATCTCTCCATAAGGATGGTTTTTATACTGTACTTCCACAATCTGCTGGCAGTACAAAAATATAAGCTGCAGATCTCCTTAGGCTGAGTCATGGTGCTTTGGGGCAGGGACCATGCATATCATGGGAATATTTCACAGTTTCTGCTCTGTTTTCAGTGTATGACACCAAAACACCCACCTGATGACATCCTTTCAAGAGCAAAGGCAGCAATTGGCAGAATTCCGCTTCTTAGGGGAAGTGAGAAATTGCTGAGCTGACACCAAGTCCTGCAGTGTCCCTGTCACCTGCAGAGCCACCGCATCCTCGCCACGGTAGCGGGCATTGTGACAAAGGTTCTATGTCAGCTGGGTGTGGCAGCCAGGCGACCCCTAGGGGATGGGGAGCCTGTCAGCCCCGGGCCTGTCACTGCCTGCTGGCCCTGCTGCCACCAGCCAGGCCTCTGAAAACTTGTCAAACCATGCCCAGACTTGGGGCCAGTTTGGCCCAAATTCTCCAAGAGACAAGTCGGGAAGATAGATATGGGACAGAGGGAGAAATCGAAGGGAGCAGGAGAAAGGGAAGGAAGAATAAAAAGTAGTGTTGGGCTGCAGGAGTGAGATGGAGGAATTGCAAGAAAAGAGGCAGGAAGCAGGAGAGTGAGAGAAAAGGAAAGAAGAGACATGCAGCCAGACGAGGGCTTAGTGAGAGAGGATGGGACAGAGAACAGGATGAGAAGGACATAAGGCAAGGCTGGGACAGGCAAGGACAGGCAAGGCAAGGCTAGGCTGCAGGACATGTTTTTGCTTTATAGTTTCTAGCACATTCGTCTTCAGACTAGGAGGAAAGCCATAAGACCTTATGCATTAGGCCCAAGCAAAAACCCCAGCTGCTTGAGACACTTAGACTAAGCCTAAAATACCAAGATCTCTCCATAAGGATGGTTTTTATACCGTACTTCCACAATCTGCTGGCAGTACAAAAAAATAAGCTGCAGATCTCCTTCGGCTGAGTCATGGTGCTTTGGGGCAGGGACCATGCATATCATGGGAATATTTCACAGTTTCTGCTCTGTTTTCAGTGTATGACACCAAAACACCCACCTGATGACATCCTTTCAAGAGCAAAGGCAGCAATTGGCAGAATTCCGCTTCTTAGGGGAAGTGAGAAATTGCTGAGCTGACACCAAGTCCTGCAGTGTCCCTGTCACCTGCAGAGCCACCGCATCCTCGCCACGGTAGCGGGCATTGTGACAAAGGTTCAATGTCAGCTGGGTGTGGCAGCCAGGCGCCCCCTAGGGGATGGGGAGCCTGTCAGCCCCGGGCCTGTCACTGCCTGTTGGCCCTGCTGCCACCAGCCAGGCCTCTGAAAACTTGTCAAACCATGCCCAGACTTGGGGCCAGTTTGGCCCAAAGTCTCCAAGAGCCAAGTCGGGAAGAAAGATATGGGACAGAGGGAGAAAGCGAAGGGAGCAGGAGAAAGGGAAGGAAGAATAAAAAGTAGTGTTGTGCTGCAGGAGTGAGATGGAGGAATTGCAAGAAAAGAGGCAGGAAGCAGGAGAGTGAGAGAAAAGGAAAGAAGAGACATGCAGCCAGACGAGGGGTTAATGAGAGAGGATGGGAGAGAGAACAGGATGAGAAGGACATAAGGCAAGGCTGGGACAGGCAAGGACAGGCAAGGCAAGGCTAGGCTGCAGGACATGTTTTTGCTTTATAGTTTCTAGCACATTCGTCTTCAGACGAGGAGGAAAGCCATAAGACCTTATGCATTAGGCCCAAGCAAAAACCCCAGCTACTTGAGACACTTAGACTAAGCCTAAAATACCAAGATCTCTCCATAAGGATGGTTTTTATACTGTACTTCCACAATCTGCTGGCAGTACAAAAATATAAGCTGCAGATCTCCTTAGGCTGAGTCATGGTGCTTTGGGGCAGGGACCATGCATATCATGGGAATATTTCACAGTTTCTGCTCTGTTTTCAGTGTATGACACCAAAACACCCACCTGATGACATCCTTTCAAGAGCAAAGGCAGCAATTGGCAGAATTCCGCTTCTTAGGGGAAGTGAGAAATTGCTGAGCTGACACCAAGTCCTGCAGTGTCCCTGTCACCTGCAGAGCCACCGCATCCTCGCCACGGTAGCGGGCATTGTGACAAAGGTTCTATGTCAGCTGGGTGTGGCAGCCAGGCGACCCCTAGGGGATGGGGAGCCTGTCAGCCCCGGGCCTGTCACTGCCTGGTGTCCCTGCTGCCACCAGCCAGGCCTCTGAAAACTTGTCAAACCATGCCCAGACTTGGGGCCAGTTTGGCCCAAATTCTCCAAGAGACAAGTCGGGAAGATAGATATGGGACAGAGGGAGAAATCGAAGGGAGCAGGAGAAAGGGAAGGAAGAATAAAAAGTAGTGTTGGGCTGCAGGAGTGAGATGGAGGAATTGCAAGAAAAGAGGCAGGAAGCAGGAGAGTGAGAGAAAAGGAAAGAAGAGACATGCAGCCAGACGAGGGCTTAGTGAGAGAGGATGGGACAGAGAACAGGATGAGAAGGACATAAGGCAAGGCTGGGACAGGCAAGGACAGGCAAGGCAAGGCTAGGCTGCAGGACATGTTTTTGCTTTATAGTTTCTTGAACATTCGTCTTCAGACTAGGAGGAAAGCCATAAGACCGTATGGATTAGGCCCAAGCAAAAACCCCAGCTACTTGAGACACTTAGACTAAGCCTAAAATACCAAGATCTCTCCATAAGGATGGTTTTTATACTGTACTTCCACAATCTGCTGGCAGTACAAAAAAATAAGCTGCAGATCTCCTTCGGCTGAGTCATGGTGCTTTGGGGCAGGGACCATGCATATCATGGGAATATTTCAGAGTTTCTGCTCTGTTTTCAGTGTATGACACCAAAACACCCACCTCATGACATCCTTTCAAGAGCAAAGGCAGCAATTTGCAGAATTCCGCTTCTTAGGGGAAGTGAGAAATTGCTGAGCTGACACCAAGTCCTGCAGTGTCCCTGTCACCTGCAGAGTCACCGCATCCTCGCCACGGTAGCGGGCATTGTGACAAAGGTTCTATGTCAGCTGGGTGTGGCAGCCAGGCGCCCCCTAGGGGATGGGGAGCCTGTCAGCCCCAGGCCTGTCACTGCCTGCTGGCCCTGCTGCCACCAGCGAGGCCTCTGAAAACTTGTCAAACCATGCCCAGACTTGGGGCCAGTTTGGCCCAAAGTCTCCAAGAGACAAGTCGGGAAGAAAGATATGGGACAGAGGGAGAAAGCGAAGGGAGCAGGAGAAAGGGAAGGAAGAATAAAAAGTAGTGTTGGGCTGCAATAGTGAGATGGAGGAATTGCAAGAAAAGAGGCAGGAAGCAGGAGAGTGAGAGAAAAGGAAAGATGAAACTTGCAGCCAGACGAGGGCTTAGTGAGAGAGGATGGGAGAGAGAACAGGATGAGAAGGAAATAAGGCAAGGCAAGGACAGGCAAGGACAGGCAAGGCAAGGCTAGGCTGCAGGACATGTTTTTGCTTGATAGTTTCTAGCACATTCGTCTTCAGACTAGGAGGAAAGCCGTAAGACCATATGGATTAGGCCCTAGCAAAAACCCCAGCTACTTGAGACACTTAGACGAAGCCTAAAATATGAAGATCTCTCCATAAGGATGGTTTTTATACTGTACTTCCACAATCTGCTGGCAGTACAAAAAAATAAGCTGCAGATCTCCTTAGGCTGAGTCATGGTGCTTTGGGGCAGGGACCATGCATATCATGGGAATATTTCACAGTTTCTGCTCTGTTTTCAGTGTATGACACCAAAACACCCACCTGATGACATCCTTTCAAGAGCAAAGGCAGCAATTGGCAGAATTCCGCTTCTTAGGGGAAGTGAGAAATTGCTGAGCTGACACCAAGTCCTGCAGTGTCCCTGTCACCTGCAGAGCCACCGCATCCTCGCCACGGTAGCGGGCATTGTGACAAAGGTTCAATGTCAGCTGGGTGTGGCAGCCAGGCGCCCCCTAGGGGATGGGGAGCCTGTCAGCCCCGGGCCTGTCACTGCCTGGTGTCCCTGCTGCCACCAGCCAGGCCTGTGAAAACTTGTCAAACCATGCCCAGACTTGGGGCCAGTTTGACCCAAAGTCTCCAAGAGACAAGTCGGGAAGAAAGATATGGGACAGAGGGAGAAAGCGAAGGGAGCAGGAGAAAGGGAAGGAAGAATAAAAAGTAGTGTTGGGCTGCAGGAGTGAGATGGAGGAATTGCAAGAAAAGAGGCAGGAAGCAGGAGAGTGAGAGAAAAGGAAAGAAGAGACATGCAGCCAGACGAGTGCTTAGTGAGAGAGGATGGGACAGAGAACAGGATGAGAAGGAAAGAAGGCAAGGCAAGGACAGGCAAGGACAGGCAAGGCAAGGCTAGGCTGCAGGACATTTTTTTGCTTTATAGTTTCTAGCACATTCGTCTTCAGACTAGGAGGAAAGCCATACGATCTTATGCATTAGGCCCAAGCAAATACCCCAGCTACTTGAGACACTTAGACTAAGCCTAAAATACCAAGATCTCTCCGTAAGGATGGTTTTTATACTGTACTTCCACAATCTGCTGGCAGTACAAAAAAATAAGCTGCAGATCTCCTTAGGCTGAGTCATGGTGCTTTGGGGCAGGGACCATGCATATCATGGGAATATTTCACAGTTTCTGCTCTGTTTTCAGTGTATGACACCAAAACACCCACCTGATGACATCCTTTCAAGAGCAAAGGCAGCAATTGGCAGAATTCCGCTTCTTAGGGGAAGTGAGAAATTGCTGAGCTGACACCAAGTCCTGCAGTGTCCCTGTCACTTGCAGAGTCACGGCATCCTCGCCACGGTAGCGGGCATTGTGACAAAGGTTCTATGTCAGCTGGGTGTGGCAGCCAGGCGCCCCCTAGGGGATGGGGAGCCTGTCAGCCCCGGGCCTGTCACTGCCTGCTGGCCCTGCTGTCACCAGCCAGGCCTCTGAAAACTTGTCAAACCATGCCCAGACGTGGGGCCAATTTGGCCCAAAGTCTGCAAGAGACAAGTCGGGAAGAAAGATATGGGACAGAGGGAGAAAGCGAAGGGAGCAGGAGAAAGGGAAGGAAGAATAAAAAGTAGTGTTGGGCTGCAGGAGTGAGATGGAGGAATTGCAAGAAAAGAGGCAGGAAGCAGGAGAGTGAGAGAAAAGGAAAGAAGAGACATGCAGCCAGACGAGGGGTTAGTGAGAGAGGATGGGACAGAGAAGAGGATGAGAAGGAAATAAGGCAAGGCTGGGACAGGCAAGGACAGGCAAGGCAAGGCTAGGCTGCAGGACATGTTTTTGCTTGATAGTTTCTAGCACATTCGTCTTCAGACTAGGAGGAAAGCCATACGACCGTATGGATTAGGCCCTAGCAAAAACCCCAGCTACTTGAGACACTTAGACGGAGCCTAAAATACCAAGGTCTCTCCATAAGGATGGTTTTTATACTGTACTTCCACAATCTGCTGGCAGTACAAAAATATAAGCTGCAGATCTCCTTAGGCTGAGTCATGGTGCTTTGGGGCAGGGACCATGCATATCATGGGAATATTTCACAGTTTCTGCTCTGTTTTCAGTGTATGACACCAAAACACCCACCTGATGACATCCTTTCAAGAGCAAAGGCAGCAATTGGCAGAATTCCACTTCTTAGGGGAAGTGAGAAATTGCTGAGCTGACACCAAGTCCTGCAGTGTCCCTGTCACTTGCAGAGTCACGGCATCCTCGCCACGGTAGCGGGCATTGTGACAAAGGTTCAAAGTCGGCTGAGTGTGGCAGCCAGGCGCCCCCTAGGGGATGGGGAGCCTGTCAGCCCCGGGCCTGTCACTGCCTGCTGGCCCTGCTGTCAAAAGCCAGGCCTCGGAAAACTTGTAAAACCATGCCCAGACGTGAGGCCAATTTGGCCCAAAGTCTCCAAGAGACAAGTCGGGAAGAAAGATATGGGACAGAGGGAGAAAGCGAAGGGAGCAGGAGAAAGGGAAGGAAGAATAAAAAGTAGTGTTGGGCTGCAATAGTGAGATGGAGGAATTGCAAGAAAAGAGGCAGGAAGCAGGAGAGTGAGAGAAAAGGAAAGAAGAGACATGCAGCCAGATGAGGGTTTAGTGAGTAAGGATGGGACAGAGAAAAGGATGAGAAGGAAATAAGGCAAGGCAAGGACAGGCAAAGACAGGCAAGGCAAGGCTAGGCTGCAGGACATTTTTTCGCTTTATAGTTTCTAGAACATTCGTCTTCAGACTAGGAGGAAAGCCATAAGACCGTATGGATTAGGCCCAAGCAAAAACCCCAGCTACTTGAGACACTTAGACTAAACCTAAAATACCAAGATCTCTCCATAAGGATGGTTTTTATACTGTACTTCCACAATCTGCTGGCAGTACAAAAAAATAAGCTGCAGATCTCCTTAGGCTGAGTCATGGTGCTTTGGGGCAGGGACCATGCATATCATGGGAATATTTCACAGTTTCTGCTCTGTTTTCAGTGTATGACACCAAAACACCCACCTGATGACATCCTTTCAAGAGCAAAGGCAGCAATTGGCAGAATTCCGCTTCTTAGGGGAAGTGAGAAATTACTGAGCTGACACCAAGTCCTGCAGTGTCCCTGTCACCTGCAGAGTCACCGCATCCTCGCCACGGTAGCGGGCATTGTGACAAAGGTTCAATGTCAGCTGGGTGTGGCAGCCAGGCGCCCCCTAGGGGATGGGGAGCCTGTCAGCCCCGGGCCTGTCACTGCCTGCTGGCCCTGCTGTCAAAAGCCAGGCCTCTGAAAACTTGTAAAACCATGCCCAGACGTGGGGCCAATTTGGCCCAAAGTCTCCAAGAGACAAGTCGGGAAGAAAGATATGGGACAGAGGGAGAAAGCGAAGGGAGCAGGAGAAAGGGAAGGAAGAATAAAAAGTAGTGTTGGGCTGCAATAGTGAGATGGAGGAATTGCAAGAAAAGAGGCAGGAAGCAGGAGAGTGAGAGAAAAGGAAAGAAGAGACATGCAGCCAGACGAGGGTTTAGTGAGTAAGGATGGGACAGAGAAAAGGATGAGAAGGAAATAAGGCAAGGCAAGGACAGGCAAAGACAGGCAAGGCAAGGCTAGGCTGCAGGACATTTTTTCGCTTTATAGTTTCTAGAACATTCGTCTTCAGACTAGGAGGAAAGCCATAAGACCTTATGCATTAGGCCCAAGCAAAAACCCCAGCTACTTGAGACACTTAGACTAAACCTAAAATACCAAGATCTCTCCATAAGGATGGTTTTTATACTGTACTTCCACAATCTGCTGGCAGTACAAAAAAATAAGCTGCAGATCTCCTTAGGCTGAGTCATGGTGCTTTGGGGCAGGGACCATGCATATCATGGGAATATTTCACAGTTTCTGCTCTGTTTTCAGTGTATGACACCAAAACACCCACCTGATGACATCCTTTCAAGAGCAAAGGCAGCAATTGGCAGAATTCCGCTTCTTAGGGGAAGTGAGAAATTGCTGAGCTGACACCAAGTCCTGCAGTGTCCCTGTCACTTGCAGAGTCACCGCATCCTCGCCACGGTAGCGGGCATTGTGACAAAGGTTCAATGTCAGCTGGGTGTGGCAGCCAGGCGCCCCCTAGGGGATGGGGAGCCTGTCAGCCCCGGGCCTGTCACTGCCTGCTGGCCCTGCTGTCAAAAGCCAGGCCTCGGAAAACTTGTAAAACCATGCCCAGACGTGGGGCCAATTTGGCCCAAAGTCTCCAAGAGACAAGTCGGGAAGAAATATATGGGACAGAGGGAGAAAGTGAAGGGAGCAGGAGAAAGGGAAGGAAGAATAAAAAGTAGTGTTGGGCTGCAATAGTGAGATGGAGGAATTGCAAGAAAAGAGGCAGGAAGCAGGAGAGTGAGAGAAAAGGAAAGAAGAGACATGCAGCCAGACGAGGGTTTAGTTAGTAAGGATGGGACAGAGAAAAGGATGAGAAGGAAATAAGGCAAGGCAAGGACAGGCAAAGACAGGCAAGGCAAGGCTAGGCTGCAGGACATTTTTTCGCTTTATAGTTTCTAGAACATTCGTCTTCAGACTAGGAGGAAAGCCATAAGACCGTATGGATTAGGCCCAAGCAAAAACCCCAGCTACTTGAGACACTTAGACTAAACCTAAAATACCAAGATCTCTCCATAAGGATGGTTTTTATACTGTACTTCCACAATCTGCTGGCAGTACAAAAAAATAAGCTGCAGATCACCTTAGGCTGAGTCATGGTGCTTTGGGGCAGGGACCATGCATATCATGGGAATATTTCACAGTTTCTGCTCTGTTTTCAGTGTATGACACCAAAACACCCACCTGATGACATCCTTTCAAGAGCAAAGGCAGCAATTGGCAGAATTCCGCTTCTTAGGGGAAGTGAGAAATTGCTGAGCTGACACCAAGTCCTGCAGTGTCCCTGTCACCTGCAGAGTCACCGCATCCTCGCCACGGTAGCGGGCATTGTGACAAAGGTTCTATGTCAGCTGGGTGTGGCAGCCAGGCGCCCCCTAGGGGATGGGGAGCCTGTCAGCCCCGGGCCTGTCACTGCCTGGTGTCCCTGCTGCCACCAGCGAGGCCTCTGAAAACTTGTCAAACTATGCCCAGAATTGGGGCCAGTTTGGCCCAAAGTCTCCAGGAGACGAGTCGGGAAGAAAGATATGGGACAGAGGGAGAAAGCGAAGGGAGCAGGAGAAAGGGAAGGAAGAATAAAAAGTAGTGTTGGGCTGCAATAGTGAGATGGAGGAATTGCAAGAAAAGAGGCAGGATGCAGGAGAGTGAGAGAAAAGGAAAGATGAAACTTGCAGCCAGACGAGGGCTTAGTGAGAGAGGATGGGAGAGAGAACAGGATGAGAAGGAAATAAGGCAAGGCAAGGACAGGCAAGGACAGGCAAGGCAAGGCTAGGCTGCAGGACATTTTTTTGCTTTATAGTTTCTAGCACATTCGTCTTCAGACTAGGAGGAAAGTCATAAGACCGTATGGATTAGACCCAAGTAAAAACCCCAGCTACTTGAGACACTTAGACTAAGCCTAAAATACGAAGATCTCTCCATAAGGATGGTTTTTATACTGTACTTCCACAATCTGCTGGCAGTACAAAAAAATAAGCTGCAGATCTCCTTAGGCTGAGTCATGGTGCTTTGGGGCAGGGACCATGCATATCATGGGAATATTTCACAGTTTCTGCTCTGTTTTCAGTGTATGACACCAAAACACCCACCTGATGACATCCTTTCAAGAGTAAAGGCAGCAATTGGCAGAATTCCGCTTCTTAGGGGAAGTGAGAAATTGCTGAGCTGACACCAAGTCCTGCAGTGTCCCTGTCACTTGCAGAGTCACGGCATCCTCGCCACGGTAGCGGGCATTGTGACAAAGGTTCTATGTCAGCTGGGTGTGGCAGCCAGGCGCCCCCTAGGGGATGGGGAGCCTGTCAGCCCCGGGCCTGTCACTGCCTGCTGGCCCTGCTGTCAAAAGCCAGGCCTCGGAAAACTTGTAAAACCATGCCCAGACGTGGGGCCAATTTGGCCCAAAGTCTCCAAGAGACAAGTCGGGAAGAAAGATATGGGACAGAGGGAGAAAGCCAAGGGAGCAGGAGAAAGGGAAGGAAGAATAAAAAGTAGTGTTGGGCTGCAATAGTGAGATGGAGGAATTGCAAGAAAAGAGGCAGGAAGCAGGAGAGTGAGAGAAAAGGAAAGAAGAGACATGCAGCCAGACGAGGGTTTAGTGAGTAAGGATGGGACAGAGAAAAGGATGAGAAGGAAATAAGGCAAGGCAAGGACAGGCAAAGACAGGCAAGGCAAGGCTAGGCTGCAGGACATTTTTTCGCTTTATAGTTTCTAGAACATTCGTCTTCAGACTAGGAGGAAAGCCATAAGACCGTATGGATTAGGCCCAAGCAAAAACCCCAGCTACTTGAGACACTTAGACTAAACCTAAAATACCAAGATCTCTCCATAAGGATGGTTTTTATACTGTACTTCCACAATCTGCTGGCAGTACAAAAAAATAAGCTGCAGATCTCCTTAGGCTGAGTCATGGTGCTTTGGGGCAGGGACCATGCATATCATGGGAATATTTCACAGTTTCTGCTCTGTTTTCAGTGTATGACACCAAAACACCCACCTGATGACATCCTTTCAAGAGCAAAGGCAGCAATTGGCAGAATTCCGCTTCTTAGGGGAAGTGAGAAATTGATGAGCTGACACCAAGTCCTGCAGTGTCCCTGTCACTTGCAGAGTCACCGCATCCTCGCCACGGTAGCGGGCATTGTGACAAAGGTTCAATGTCACCTGGGTGTGGCAGCCAGGCGCCCCCTAGGGGATGGGGAGCCTGTCAGCCCCGGGCCTGTCACTGCCTGCTGGCCCTACTGCCACCAGCGAGGCCTCTGAAAACTTGTCAAACTATGCCCAGAATTGGGGCCAGTTTGGCCCAAAGTCTCCAGGAGACGAGTCGGGAAGAAAGATATGGGACAGAGGGAGAAAGCGAAGGGAGCAGGAGAAAGGGAAGGAAGAATAAAAAGTAGTGTTGGGCTGCAATAGTGAGATGGAGGAATTGCAAGAAAAGAGGCAGGAAGCAGGAGAGTGAGAGAAAAGGAAAGATGAAACTTGCAGCCAGACGAGGGCTTAGTGAGAGAGGATGGGAGAGAGAACAGGATGAGAAGGAAATAAGGCAAGGCAAGGACAGGCAAGGACAGGCAAGGCAAGGCTAGGCTGCAGGACATTTTTTAGCTTTATAGTTTCTAGCACATTCGTCTTCAGACTAGGAGGAAAGTCATAAGACCGTATGGATTAGACCCAAGTAAAAACCCCAGCTACTTGAGACACTTAGACTAAGCCTAAAATACCAAGATCTCTCCATAAGGATGGCTTTTATACTGTACTTCCACAATCTGCTGGCAGTACAAAAAAATAAGCTGCAGATCTCCTTAGGCTGAGTCATGGTGCTTTGGGGCAGGGACCATGCATATCATGGGAATATTTCACAGTTTCTGCTCTGTTTTCAGTGTATGACACCAAAACACCCACCTGATGACATCCTTTCAAGAGCAAAGGCAGCAATTTGCAGAATTCCTCTTCTTAGGGGAAGTGAGAAATTGCTGAGCTGACACCAAGTCCTGCAGTGTCCCTGTCACTTGCAGAGTCACGGCATCCTCGCCACGGTAGCGGGCATTGTGACAAAGGTTCTATGTCAGCTGGGTGTGGCAGCCAGGCGCCCCCTAGGGGATGGGGAGCCTGTCAGCCCCGGGCCTGTCACTGCCTGCTGGCCCTGCTGCCACCAGCCAGGCCTCAGAAAACTTGTCAAACCATGCCCAGACGTGGGGCCAGTTTGGCCCAAAGTCTGCAAGAGACAAGTCGGGAAGAAGGATATGGGACAGAGGGAGAAAGCGAAGGGAGCAGGAGAAAGGGCAGGAAGAATAAAAAGTAGTGTTGGGCTGCAGGAGTGAGATGGAGGAATTGCAAGAAAACAGGCAGGAAGCAGGAGAGTGAGAGAAAAGGAAAGAAGAGAGATGAAGCCAGACGAGGGCTTAGTGAGTTAGGATGGGACAGAGAACAGGATGAGAAGGAAATAAGGTAAGGCAAGGACAGGCAAGGACAGGCAAGGCAAGGCTAGGCTGCAGGACATGTTTTTGCTTGATAGTTTCTAGCACATTCGTCTTCAGATGAGGAGGAAAGCCATAAGACCGTATGGATTAGGCCCTAGCAAAAACCCCAGCTACTTGAGACACTTAGACTAAGCCTAAAGTACCAAGATCTCTCCATAAGGATGGTTTTATACTGTACTTCCACAATCTGCTGGCAGTACAAAAATATAAGCTGCAGATCTCCTTAGGCTGAGTCATGGTGCTTTGGGGCAGGGACCATGCATATCATGGGAATATTTCACAGTTTCTGCTCTGTTTTCAGTGTATGATACCATAACACCCACCTGATGACATCCTTTCAAGAGCAAAGGCAGCAATTGGCAGAATTCCACTTCTTAGGGGAAGTGAGAAATTGCTGAGCTGACACCAAGTCCTGCAGTGTCCCTGTCACCTGCAGAGTCACCGCATCCTCGCCACGGTAGCGGGCATTGTGACAAAGGTTCAAAGTCGGCTGAGTGTGGCAGCCAGGCGCCCCCTAGGGGATGGGGAGCCTGTCAGCCCAGGGCCTGTCACTGCCTGCTGGCCCTGCTGTCAAAAGCCAGGCCTCGGAAAACTTGTAAAACCATGCCCAGACGTGGTTTGACAAGTTGGCCCAAAGTCTGCAAGAGACAAGTTGGGAAGAAAGATATGGGACAGAGGGAGAAAGCGAAGGGAGCAGGAGAAAGGGAAGGAAGAATAAAAAGTAGTGTTGGGCTGCAGGAGTGAGATGGAGGAATTGCAAGAAAAGAGGCAGGAAGCAGGAGAGTGAGAGAAAAGGAAAGAACAGACATGCAGCCAGACAAGGGCTTAGTGAGAGAGGATGAGACAGAGAACAGGATGAGAAGGACATAAGGCAAGGCAAGGGCAGGCAAGGCAAGGCAAGGCAAGGCAAGGCTAGGCTGCAGGACATGTTTTTGCTTTATAGTTTCTAGCACATTCGTCTTCAGACTAGGAGGAAAGCCATAAGACCTTATGCATTAGGCCCAAGCAAAAACCCCAGCTACTTGAGACACTTAGACTAAGCCTAAAATACCAAGATATCTCCATAAGGATGGTTTTTATACTGTACTTCCACAATCTGCTGGCAGTACAAAAAAATAAGCTGCAGATCTCCTTAGGCTGAGTCATGGTGCTTTGGGGCAGGGACCATGCATATCATGGGAATATTTCACAGTTTCTGCTCTGTTTTCAGTGTATGACACCAAAACACCCACCTGATGACATCCTTTCAAGAGCAAAGGCAGCAATTGGCAGAATTCCGCTTCTTAGGGGAAGTGAGAAATTGCTGAGCTGACACCAAGTCCTGCAGTGTCCCTGTCACCTGCAGAGCCACCGCATCCTCGCCACGGTAGCGGGCATTGTGACAAAGGTTCTATGTCACCTGGGTGTGGCAGCCAGGCGCCCCCTAGGGGATGGGGAGCCTGTCAGCCCCGGGCCTGTCACTGCCTGCTGGCCCTGCTGCCACCAGCGAGGCCTCTGAAAACTTGTCAAACCATGCCCAGACTTGGGAACAGTTTGGCCCAAAGTCTCCAAGAGACAAGTCGGGAAGAAAGATATGGGACAGAGGGAGAAAGCGAAGGAGCAGGAGAAAGGGAAGGAAGAATAAAAAGTAGTGTTGGGCTGCAGGAGTGAGATGGAGGAATTGCAAGAAAAGAGGCAGGAAGCAGGAGAGTGAGAGAAAAGGAAAGAAGAGACATGCAGCCAGACGAGGGATTAGTGAGAGAGGATGGGACAGAGAACAGGATGAGAAGAACATAAGGCAAGGCAAGGACAGGCAAGGCAAGGCAAGGCAAGGCTAGGCTGCAGGACATGTTTTTGCTTTATAGTTTCTAGCACATTCGTCTTCACACTAGGAGGAAAGCCATAAAACCGTATGGATTAGGCCCAAGCAAAAACCCCAGCTACTTGAGACACTTAGACTAAGCCTAAAATACGAAGATCTCTCCATAAGGATGGTTTTTATACTGTACTTCCACAATCTGCTGGCAGTACAAAAAAATAAGCTGCAGATCTCCTTCGGCTGAGTCATGGTGCTTTGGGGCAGGGACCATGCATATCATGGGAATATTTCACAGTTTCTGCTCTGTTTTCAGTGTATGACACCAAAACACCCACCTGATGACATCCTTTCAAGAGCAAAGGCAGCAATTTGTAGAATTCCGCTTCTTAGGGGAAGTGAGAAATTGCTGAGCTGACACCAAGTCCTGCAGTGTCCCTGTCACCTGCAGAGCCACCGCATCCTCGCCACGGTAGCGGGCATTGTGACAAAGGTTCTATGTCAGCTGGGTGTGGCAGCCAGGCGCCCCCTAGGGGATGGGGAGCCTGTCAGCCCCGGGCCTGTCACTGCCTGGTGTCCCTGCTGCCACCAGCCAGGCCTCTGAAAACTTGTCAAACCATGCCCAGACTTGGGAACAGTTTGGCCCAAAGTCTCCAAGAGACAAGTCGGGAAGAAAGATATGGGACAGAGGGAGAAAGCGAAGGAGCAGGAGAAAGGGAAGGAAGAATAAAAAGTAGTGTTGGGCTGCAGGAGTGAGATGGAGGAATTGCAAGAAAAGAGGCAGAAAGCAGGAGAGTGAGAGAAAAGGAAAGAAGAGACATGCAGCCAGACGAGGGCTTAGTGAGAGAGGATGGGACAGAGAACAGGATGAGGAGGACATAAGGCAAGGCAAGGGCAGGCAAGGCAAGGCAAGGCAAGGCTAGGCTGCAGGACATGTTTTTGCTTTATCGTTTCTAGAACATTCGTCTTCAGACGAGGAGGAAAGCCATAAGACCGTATGGATTAGGCCCAAGCAAAAACCCCAGCTACTTGAGACACTTAGACTAAGCCTAAAATACCAAGATCTCTCCATAAGGATGGTTTTTATACTGTACTTCCACAATCTGCTGGCAGTACAAAAAAATAAGCTGCAGACCTCCTTAGGCTGAGTCATGGTGCTTTGGGGCAGGGACCATGCATATCATGGGAATATTTCACAGTTTCTGCTCTGTTTTCAGTGTATGACACCAAAACACCCACCTGATGACATCCTATCAAGAGCAAAGGCAGCAATTGGCAGAATTCCGCTTCTTAGGGGAAGTGAGAAATTGCTGAGCTGACACCAAGTCCTGCAGTGTCCCTGGCACCTGCAGAGCCACCGCATCCTCGCCACGGTAGCGGGCATTGTGACAAAGGTTCAATGTCAGCTGGGTGTGGCAGCCAGGCGCCCCCTAGGGGATGGGGAGCCTGTCAGCCCCGGGCCTGTCACTGCCTGGTGTCCCTGCTACCACCAGCCAGGCCTCTGAAAACTTGTCAAACCATGCCCAGACTTGGGGCCAGTTTGGCCCAAAGTCTGCAAGAGACAAGTCGGGAAGAAAGATATGGGACAGAGGGAGAAAGCGAAGGGAGCAGGAGAAAGGGAAGGAAGAATAAAAAGTAGTGTTGGGCTGCAGGAGTGAGATGGAGGAATTGCAAGAAAAGAGGCAGGAAGCAGGAGAGTGAGAGAAAAGGAAAGAAGAGACATGCAGTCAGACGAGGGGTTAGTGAGAGAGGATGGGACAGAGAACAGGATGAGAAGGAAAGAAGGCAAAGCAAGGACAGGCAAGGCATGCAAGGCAAGGCTAGGCTGCAGGACATGATTTTGCTTTATAGTTTCTAGCACATTCGTCTTCAGACTAGGAGGAAAGCCATAAGACCGTATGGATTAGGCCCAAGCAAAAACCCCAGCTACTTGAGACACTTAGACTAAGCCTAAAATACCAAGATCTCTCCATAAGGATGGTTTTTATACTGTACTTCCACAATCTGCTGGCAGTACAAAAAAATAAGCTGCAGATCTCCTTAGGCTGAGTCATGGTGCTTTGGGGCAGGGACCATGCATATCATGGGAATATTTCACAGTTTCTGCTCTGTTTTCAGTGTATGACACCAAAACACCCACCTGATGAAATCCTTTCAAGAGCAAAGGCAGCAATTGGCAGAATTCCGCTTCTTAGGGGAAGTGAGAAATTGCTGAGCTGACACCAAGTCCTGCAGTGTCCCTGTCACCTGCAGAGCCACCGCAGCCTCGCCACGGTAGCGGGTATTGTGACAAAGGTTCTATGTCAGCTGGGTGTGGCAGCCAGGCTCCCCCTAGGGGATGGGGAGCCTGTCAGCCCCGGGCCTGTCAATGCCTGCTGGCCCTGCTGCCACCAGCCAGGCCTCTGAAAACTTGTCAAACCATGCCCAGACTTGGGGCCAGTTTGGCCCAAAGTCTGCAAGAGACAAGTCGGGAAGAAAGATATGGGACAGAGGGAGAAAGCGAAGGGAGCAGGAGAAAGGGAAGGAAGAATAAAAAGTAGTGTTGGGCTGCAGGAGTGAGATGGAGGAATTGCAAGAAAAGAGGCAGGAAGCAGGAGAGTGAGAGAAAAGGAAAGAAGAGACATGCAGCCAGACGAGGGCTTAGTGAGAGAGGATGGGACAGAGAACAGGATGAGAAGGAAATAAGGCAAGGCTAGGACAGGCAAGGACAGGCAAGGCAAGGCTAGGCTGCAGGACATGATTTTGCTTGATAGTTTCTAGCACATTCGTCTTCAGACGAGGAGGAAAGCCATAAGACCGTATGGATTAGGCCCAAGCAAAAACCCCAGCTACTTGAGACACTTAGACTAAGCCTAAAATACCAAGATCTCTCCATAAGGATGGTTTTTATACTGTACTTCCACAATCTGCTGGCAGTACAAAAATATAAGCTGCAGATCTCCTTAGGCTGAGTCATGGTGCTTTGGGGCAGGGACCATGCATATCATGGGAATATTTCACAGTTTCTGCTATGTTTTCAGTGTATGACACCAAAACACCCACCTGATGACATCCTTTCAAGAGCAAAGGCAGCAATTGGCAGAATTCCTCTTCTTAGGGGAAGTGAGAAATTGCTGAGCTGACACCAAGTCCTGCAGTGTCCCTGTCACCTGCAGAGCCACCGCATCCTCGCCACGGTAGCGGGCATTGTGACAAAGGTTCTATGTCAGCTGGGTGTGGCAGCCAGGCGCCCCCTAGGGGATGGGGAGCCTGTCAGCCCCGGCCCTGCCACTGCCTGGTGTCCCTGCTGCCACCAGCCAGGCCTCTGAAAACTTGTCAAACCATGCCCAGACTTGGGGCCAGTTTGGCCCAAAGTCTGCAAGAGACAAGTCGGGAAGAAAGATATAGGACAGAGGGAGAAAGCGAAGGGAGCTGGAGAAAGGGAAGGAAGAATAAAAAGTAGTGTTGGGCTGCAGGAGTGAGATGGAGGAATTGCAAGAAAAGAGGCAGGAAGCAGGAGAGTGAGAGAAAAGGAAAGAAGAGACATGCAGCCAGACGAGGGCTTAGTGAGAGAGGATGGGACAGAGAACAGGATGAGAAGGAAATAAGGCAAGGCAAGGACAGGCAAGGCAAGGCAAGGCAAGGCTAGGCTGCAGGACATGATTTTGCTTGATAGTTTCTAGCACATTCGTCTTCAGACGAGGAGGAAAGCCATAAGACCTTATGGATTAGGCCCAAGCAAAAACCCCAGCTACTTGAGACACTTAGACTAAGCCTAAAATACCAAGATCTCTCCATAAGGATGGTTTTTATACTGTACTTCCACAATCTGCTGGCAGTACAAAAATATAAGCTGCAGATCTCCTTAGGCTGAGTCATGGTGCTTTGGGGCAGGGACCATGCATATCATGGGAATATTTCACAGTTTCTGCTCTGTTTTCAGTGTATGACACCAAAACACCCACCTGATGACATCCTTTCAAGAGCAAAGGCAGCAATTGGCAGAATTCCTCTTCTTAGGGGAAGTGAGAAATTGCTGAGCTGACACCAAGTCCTGCAGTGTCCCTGTCACCTGCAGAGCCACCGCATCCTCGCCACGGTAGCGGGCATTGTGACAAAGGTTCTATGTCAGCTGGGTGTGGCAGCCAGGCGCCCCCTAGGGGATGGGGAGCCTGTCAGCCCCGGCCCTGCCACTGCCTGGTGTCCCTGCTGCCACCAGCCAGGCCTCTGAAAACTTGTCAAACCATGCCCAGACTTGGGGCCAGTTTGGCCCAAAGTCTGCAAGAGACAAGTCGGGAAGAAAGATATGGGACAGAGGGAGAAAGCGAAGGGAGCAGGAGAAAGGGAAGGAAGAATAAAAAGTAGTGTTGGGCTGCAGGAGTGAGATGGAGGAATTGCAAGAAAAGAGGCAGGAAGCAGGAGAGTGAGAGAAAAGGAAAGAAGAGACATGCAGCCAGACGAGGGCTTAGTGAGAGAGGATGGGACAGAGAACAGGATGAGAAGGACATAAGGCAAGGCAAGGACAGGCAAGGACAGGCAAGGCAAGGCTAGGCTGCAGGACATGTTTTTGCTTTATAGTTTCTAGCACATTCGTCTTCAGACGAGGAGGAAAGCCATAAGACCGTATGGATTAGGCCCAAGCAAAAACCCCAGCTACTTGAGACACTTAGACGAAGCCTAAAATACCAAGATCTCTCCATAAGGATGGTTTTTATACTGTACTTCCACAATCTGCTGGCAGTACAAAAAAATAAGCTGCAGATCTCCTAAGGCTGAGTCATGGTGCTTTGGGGCAGGGAACATGCATATCATGGGAATATTTCACAGTTTCTGCTCTGTTTTCAGTGTATGACACCAAAACACCCACCTGATGACATCCTTTCAAGAGCAAAGGCAGCAATTTGTAGAATTCCGCTTCTTAGGGGAAGTGAGAAATTGCTGAGCTGACACCAAGTCCTGCAGTGTCCCTGTCACCTGCAGAGCCACCGCATCCTCGCCACGGTAGCGGGCATTGTGACAAAGGTTCTATGTCAGCTGGGTGTGGCAGCCAGGCGCCCCCTAGGGGATGGGGAGCCTGTCAGCCCCAGGCCTGTCACTGCCTGCTGGCCCTGCTGCCACCAGCCAGGCCTCTGAAAACTTGTCAAACCATGCCCAGACTTGGGAACAGTTTGGTCCAAAGTCTCCAAGCGACAAGTCGGGAAGAAAGATATGGGACAGAGTGAGAAAGCGAAGGAGCAGGAGAAAGGGAAGGAAGAATAAAAAGTAGTGTGGGGCTGCAGGAGTGAGATGGAGGAATTGCAAGAAAAGAGGCAGAAAGAGGAGAGTGAGAGAAAAGGAAAGAAGAGACATGCAGCCAGACAAGGGCTTAGTGAGAGAGGATGGGACAGAGAACAGGATGAGAAGGACATAAGGAAAGGCAAGGGCAGGCAAGGCAAGGCAAGGCAAGGCTAGGCTGCAGGACATGTTTTTGCTTTATAGTTTCTAGCACATTCGTCTTCAGACTAGGAGGAAAGCCATAAGACCGTATGGATTAGGCCCAAGCAAAAACCCCAGCTACTTGAGACACTTAGACTAAGCCTAAAATACCAAGATCTCTCCATAAGGATGGTTTTTATACTGTACTTCCACAATCTGCTGGCAGTACAAAAAAATAAGCTGCAGATCTCCTAAGGCTGAGTCATGGTGCTTTGGGGCAGGGAACATGCATATCATGGGAATATTTCACAGTTTCGGCTCTGTTTTCAGTGTATGACACCAAAACACCCACCTGATGACATCCTTTCAAGAGCAAAGGCAGCAATTGGCAGAATTCCTCTTCTTAGGGGAAGTGAGAAATTGCTGAGCTGACACCAAGTCCTGCAGTGTCCCTGTCACCTGCAGAGCCACCGCATCCTTGCCACGGTAGCGGGCATTGTGACAAAGGTTCAATGTCAGCTGGGTGTGGCAGCCAGGCGTCCCCTAGGGGATGGGGAGCCTGTCAGCCCCGGGCCTGTCACTGCCTGCTGGCCCTGCTGCCACCAGCCAGGCCTCTGAAAACTTGTCAAACCATGCCCAGACTTGGGGCCAGTTTGGCCCAAAGTCTGCAAGAGACAAGTCGGGAAGAAAGATATGGGACAGAGGGAGAAAGCGAAGGGAGCAGGAGAAAGGGAAGGAAGAATAAAAAGTAGTGTTGGGCTGTAGGAGTGAGATGGAGGAATTGCAAGAAAAGAGGCAGGAAGCAGGAGAGTGAGAGAAAAGGAAAGAAGAGACATGCAGCCAGACGAGGGTTTAGTGAGAGAGGATGGGACAGAGAACAGGATGAGAAGGACATAAGGCAAGGCTGGGACAGGCAAGGACAGGCAAGGCAAGGCTAGGCTGCAGGACATGTTTTTGCTTTATAGTTTCTAGCACATTCGTCTTCAGACGAGGAGGAAAGCCATAAGACCGTATGGATTAGGCTCAAGCAAAAACCCCAGCTACTTGAGACACTTAGACTAAGCCTAAAATACCAAGATCTCTCCATAAGGATGGTTTTTATACTGTACTTCCGCAATCTGCTGTCAGTACAAAAAAATAAGCTGCAGAACTCCTTAGGCTGAGTCATGGTGCTTTGGGGCAGGGACCATGCATATCATGGGAATATTTCACAGTTTCTGCTCTGTTTTCAGTGTATGACACCAAAACACCCTCCTGATGACATCCTTTCAAGAGCAAAGGCAGCAATTTGCAGAATTCCGCTTCTTAGGGGAAGTGAGAAATTGCTGAGATGACACCAAGTCCTGCAGTGTCCCTGTCACCTGCAGAGCCACCGCATCCTCGCCACGTTAGCGGGCATTGTGACAAAGGTTCTATGTCAGCTGGGTATGGCAGCCAGGCGCCCCCTAGGGGATGGGGAGCCTGTCAGCCCCGGGCCGGTCACTGCCTGGTGTCCCTGCTGCCACCAGCCAGGCCTCTGAAAACTTGTCAAACCATCCCCAGACTTGGGAACAGTTTGGCCCAAAGTCTCCAAGAGACAAGTCGGGAAGAAAGATATGGGACAGAGGGAGAAAGCGAAGGGAGCAGGAGAAAGGGAAGGAAGAATAAAAAGTAGTGTTGGGCTGCAGGAGTGAGATGGAGGAATTGCAAGAAAAGAGGCAGGAAGCAGGAGAGTGAGAGAAAAGGAAAGAAGAGACATGCAGCCAGACAAGGGGTTAGTGAGAGAGGATGGGACAGAGAACAGGATGAGAAGGAAAGAAGGCAAAGCAAGGACAGGCAAGGCATGCAAGACAAGGCTAGGCTGCAGGACATGATTTTGCTTGATAGTTTCTAGCACATTCGTCTTCAGACTAGGAGGAAAGCCATAAGACCGTATGGATTAGGCCCAAGCAAAAACCCCAGCTACTTGAGACACTTAGACTAAGCCTAAAATACCAAGATCTCTCCATAAGGATGGTTTTTATACTGTACTTCCACAATCTGCTGGCAGTACAAAAAAATAAGCTGCAGATCTCCTTAGGCTGAGTCATGGTGCTTTGGGGCAGGGACCATGCATATCATGGGAATATTTCACAGTTTCTGCTCTGTTTTCAGTGTATGACACCAAAACACCCACCTGATGACATCCTTTCAAGAGCAAAGGCAGCAATTGGCAGAATTCCGCTTCTTAGGGGAAGTGAGAAATTGCTGAGCTGACACCAAGTCCTGCAGTGTCCCTGTCACCTGCAGAGCCACCGCATCCTCGCCACGGTAGCGGGCATTGTGACAAAGGTTCTATGTCAGCTGGGTGTGGCAGCCAGGCTCCCCCTAGGGGATGGGGAGCCTGTCAGCCCCGGGCCTGTCAATGCCTGCTGGCCCTGCTGCCACCAGCCAGGCCTCTGAAAACTTGTCAAACCATGCCCAGACTTGGGGCCAGTTTGGCCCAAAGTCTGCAAGAGACAAGTCGGGAAGAAAGATATGGGACAGAGGGAGAAAGCGAAGGGAGCAGGAGAAAGGGAAGGAAGAATAAAAAGTAGTGTTGGGCTGCAGGAGTGAGATGGAGGAATTGCAAGAAAAGAGGCAGGAAGCAGGAGAGTGAGAGAAAAGGAAAGAAGAGACATGCAGCCAGACGAGGGCTTAGTGAGAGAGGATGGGACAGAGAACAGGATGAGAAGGACATAAGGCAAGGCAAGGACAGGCAAGGCAAGGCAAGGCAAGGCTAGGCTGCAGGACATGTTTTTGCTTTATAGTTTCTAGCACATTCGTCTTCAGACGAGGAGGAAAGCCATAAGACCGTATGGATTAGGCCCAAGCAAAAACCCCAGCTACTTGAGACACTTAGACGAAGCCTAAAATACCAAGATCTCTCCATAAGGATGGTTTTTATACTGTACTTCCACAATCTGCTGGCAGTACAAAAAAATAAGCTGCAGATCTCCTTAGGCTGAGTCATGGTGCTTTGGGGCAGGGACCATGCATATCATGGGAATATTTCACAGTTTCTGCTCTCTTTTCAGTGTATGACACCAAAACACCCACCTGATGACATCCTTTCAAGAGCAAAGGCAGCAATTGGCAGAATTCCGCTTCTTAGGGGAAGTGAGAAATTGCTGAGCTGACACCAAGTCCTGCAGTGTCCCTGTCACCTGCAGAGCCACCGCATCCTCGCCACGGTAGCGGGCATTGTGACAAAGGTTCAAAGTCGGCTGAGTGTGGCAGCCAGGCGCCCCCTAGGGGATGGGGAGCCTGTCAGCCCCGGGCCTGTCACTGCCTGGTGTCCCTGCTGCCAACAGCCAGGCCTCTGAAAACTTGTCAAACCATGCCCAGACTTGGGGCCAGTTTGGCCCAAAGTCTGCAAGAGACAAGTCGGGAAGAAAGATATGGGACAGAGGGAGAAAGCGAAGGGAGCAGGAGAAAGGGAAGGAAGAATAAAAAGTAGTGTTGGGCTGCAGGAGTGAGATGGAGGAATTGCAAGAAAAGAGGCAGGAAGCAGGAGAGTGAGAGAAAAGGAAAGAAAAGACATGCAGCCAGACGAGGGCTTAGTGAGAGAGGATGGGACAGAGAACAGGATGAGAAGGACATAAGGCAAGGCTGGGACAGGCAAGGACAGGCAAGGCAAGGCTAGGCTGCAGGACATGTTTTTGCTTTATAGTTTCTAGCACATTCGTCTTCAGATGAGGAGGAAAGCCATAAGACCGTATGGATTAGGCCCAAGCAAAAACCCCAGCTACTTGAGACACTTAGAGTAAGCCTAAAACACCAAGATCTCTCCATAAGGATGGTTTTTATACTGTACTTCCACAATCTGCTGGCAGTACAAAAAAATAAGCTGCAGATCTCCTTAGGCTGAGTCATGGTGCTTTGGGGCAGGGACCATGCATATCATGGGAATATTTCACAGTTTCTGCTCTCTTTTCAGTGTATGACACCAAAACACCCACCTGATGACATCCTTTCAAGAGCAAAGGCAGCAATTGGCAGAATTCCGCTTCTTAGGGGAAGTGAGAAATTGCTGAGCTGACACCAAGTCCTGCAGTGTCCCTGTCACCTGCAGAGCCACCGCATCCTTGCCACAGTAGCGGGCATTGTGACAAAGGTTCAAAGTCGGCTGAGTGTGGCAGCCAGGCGCCCCCTAGGGGATGGGGAGCCTGTCAGCCCCGGGCCTGTCACTGCCTGCTGGCCCTGCTGCCACCAGCCAGGCCTCTGAAAACTTGTCAAACCATGCCCAGACTTGGGGCCAGTTTGGCCCAAAGTCTGCAAGAGACAAGTCGGGAAGAAAGATATGGGACAGAGGGAGAAAGCGAAGGGAGCAGGAGAAAGGGAAGGAAGAATAAAAAGTAGTGTTGGGCTGCAGGAGTGAGATGGAGGAATTGCAAGAAAAGAGGCAGGAAGCAGGAGAGTGAGAGAAAAGGAAAGAAGAGACATGCAGCCAGACGAGGGCTTAGTGAGAGAGGATGGGACAGAGAACAGGATGAGAAGGACATAAGGCAAGGCTGGGACAGGCAAGGACAGGCAAGGCAAGGCTAGGCTGCAGGACATGTTTTTGCTTTATAGTTTCTAGCACATTCGTCTTCAGATGAGGAGGAAAGCCATAAGACCGTATGGATTAGGCCCAAGCAAAAACCCCAGCTACTTGAGACACTTAGACTAAGCCTAAAATACCAAGATCTCTCCATAAGGATGGTTTTTATACTGTACTTCCACAATCTGCTGGCACTACAAAAAAATAAGCTGCAGATCTCCTTAGGCTGAGTCATGGTGCTTTGGGGCAGGGACCATGCATATCATGGGAATATTTCACAGTTTCTGCTCTGTTTTCAGTGCATGACACCAAAACACCCACCTGATGACATCCTTTCAAGAGCAAAGGCAGCAATTGGCAGAATTCCTCTTCTTAGGGGAAGTGAGAAATTGCTGAGCTGACACCAAGTCCTGCAGTGCCCCTGTCACCTGCAGAGCCACCGCATCCTCGCCACGGTAGCGGGCATTGTGACAAAGGTTCAAAGTCGGCTGAGTGTGGCAGCCAGGCGCCCCCTACGGGATGGGGAGCCTGTCAGCCTTGGGCCTGTCACTGCCTGGTGTCCCTGCTGCCACCAGCCAGGCCTCTGAAAACTTGTCAAACCATGCCCAGACTTGGGGCCAGTTTGGCCCAAAGTCTGCAAGAGACAAGTCGGGAAGAAAGATATGGGACAGAGGGAGAAAGCGAAGGGAGCAGGAGAAAGGGAAGGAAGAATAAAAAGTAGTGTTGGGCTGCAGGAGTGAGATGGAGGAATTGCAAGAAAAGAGGCAGGAAGCAGGAGAGTGAGAGAAAAGGAAAGAAGAGACATGCAGCCAGACGAGGGCTTAGTGAGAGAGGATGGGACAGAGAACAGGATGAGAAGGAAATAAGGCAAGGCAAGGACAGGCAAGGACAGGCAAGGCAAGGCTAGGCTGCAGGACATGTTTTTGCTTTATAGTTTCTAGCACATTCGTCTTCAGATGAGGAGGAAAGCCATAAGACCGTATGGATTAGGCCCAAGCAAAAACCCCAGCTACTTGAGACACTTAGAGTAAGCCTAAAACACCAAGATCTCTCCATAAGGATGGTTTTTATACTGTACTTCCACAATCTGCTGGCAGTACAAAAAAATAGGCTGCAGATCTCCTTAGGCTGAGTCATGGTGCTTTGGGGCAGGGACCATGCATATCATGGGAATATTTCACAGTTTCTGCTCTCTTTTCAGTGTATGACACCAAAACACCCACCTGATGACATCCTTTCAAGAGCAAAGGCAGCAATTGGCAGAATTCCGCTTCTTAGGGGAAGTGAGAAATTGCTGAGCTGACACCAAGTCCTGCAGTGTCCCTGTCACCTGCAGAGCCACCGCATCCTCGCCACGGTAGCGGGCATTGTGACAAAGGTTCAATGTCACCTGGGTGTGGCAGCCAGGCGCCCCCTAGGGGATGGGGAGCCTGTCAGCCCCGGGCCTGTCACTGCCTGCTGGCCCTGCTGCCACCAGCCAGGCCTCTGAAAACTTGTCAAACCATGCCCAGACTTGGGGCCAGTTTGGCCCATAGTCTCTAAGAGACAAGTCGGGAAGAAAGATATGGGACAGAGGGAGAAAGCGAAGGGAGCAGGAGAAAGGGAAGGAAGAATAAAAAGTAGTGTTGGGCTGCAGGAGTGAGATGGAGGAATTGCAAGAAAAGAGGCAGGAAGCAGGAGAGTGAGAGAAAAGGAAAGAAGAGACATGCAGCCAGACGAGGGCTTAGTGAGAGAGGATGGGACAGAGAACAGGATGAGAAGGACATAAGGCAAGGCTGGGACAGGCAAGGACAGGCAAGGCAAGGCTAGGCTGCAGGACATGTTTTTGCTTTATAGCTTCTAGCACATTCGTCTTCAGATGAGGAGGAAAGCCATAAGACCGTATGGATTAGGCCCAAGCAAAAACCCCAGCTACTTGAGACACTTAGACTAAGCCTAAAATACCAAGATCTCTCCATAAGGATGGTTTTTATACTGTACTTCCACAATCTGCTGGCAGTACAAAAAAATAAGCTGCAGATCTCCTTAGGCTGAGTCATGGTGCTTTGGGGCAGGGACCATGCATATCATGGGAATATTTCAGAGTTTCTGCTCTGTTTTCAGTGTATGACACCAAAACACCCACCTGATGACATCCTTTCAAGAGCAAAGGCAGCAATTGGCAGAATTCCTCTTCATAGGGGAAGTGAGAAATTGCTGAGCTGACACCAAGTCCTGCAGTGTCCCTGTCACCTGCAGAGCCACCGCATCCTCGCCACGGTAGCGGGCATTGTGACAAAGGTTCAAAGTCGGCTGAGTGTGGCAGCCAGGCGCCCCCTAGGGGATGGGGAGCCTGTCAGCCCCGGGCCTGTCACTGCCTGCTGGCCCTGCTGCCACCAGCCAGGCCTCTGAAAACTTGTCAAACCATGCCCAGACTTGGGGCCAGTTTGGTCCAAAGTCTGCAAGAGACAAGTCGGGAAGAAAGATATGGGACAGAGGGAGAAAGCGAAGGGAGCAGGAGAAAGGGAAGGAAGAATAAAAAGTAGTGTTGGGCTGCAGGAGTGAGATGGAGGAATTGCAAGAAAAGAGGCAGGAAGCAGGAGAGTGAGAGAAAAGGAAAGAAGAGACATGCAGCCAGACGAGGGCTTAGTGAGAGAGGATGGGACAGAGAACAGGATGAGAAGGACATAAGGCAAGGCAAGGACAGGCAAGGCAAGGCAAGGCAAGGCTAGGCTGCAGGACATGTTTTTGCTTTATAGTTTCTAGCACATTCGTCTTCAGACTAGGAGGAAATCCATAAGACCGTATGGATTAGGGCCAAGCAAAAACCCCAGCTACTTGAGACACTTAGAGTAAGCCTAAAACACCAAGATCTCTCCATAAGGATGGTTTTTATACTGTACTTCCACAATCTGCTGGCAGTACAAAAAAATAAGCTGCAGATCTCCTTAGGCTGAGTCATGGTGCTTTGGGGCAGGGAACATGCATATCGTGGGAATATTTCACAGTTTCTGCTCTGTTTTCAGTGTATGACACCAAAACACCCACCTGATGACATCCTTTCAAGAGCAAAGGCAGCAATTGGCAGAATTCCGCTTCTTAGGGGAAGTGAGAAATTGCTGAGCTGACACCAAGTCCTGCAGTGTCCCTGTCACCTGCAGAGCCACCGCATCCTCGCCATGGTAGCGGGCATTGTGACAAAGGTTCTATGTCAGCTGGGTGTGGCAGCCAGGCGCCCCCTAGGGGATGAGGAGCCTGTCAGCCCCGGGCCTGTCAATGCCTGCTGGCCCGGCTGCCATCAGCCAGGCCTCTGAAAACTTGTCAAACCATGACCAGACTTGGGGCCAGTTTGGCCCAAAGTCTGCAAGAGACAAGTCGGGAAGAAAGATATGGGACAGAGGGAGAAAGCGAAGGGAGCAGGAGAAAGGGAAGGAAGAATAAAAAGTAGTGTTGGGCTGCAGGAGTGAGATGGAGGAATTGCAAGAAAAGAGGCAGGAAGCAGGAGAGTGAGAGAAAAGGAAAGAAGAGACATGCAGCCAGACGAGGGCTTAGTGAGAGAGGATGGGACAGAGAACAGGATGAGAAGGACATAAGGCAAGGCTGGGACAGGCAAGGACAGGCAAGGCAAGGCTAGGCTGCAGGACATGTTTTTGCTTTATAGTTTCTAGCACATTCGTCTTCAGATGAGGAGGAAAGCCATAAGACCGTATGGATTAGGCCCAAGCAAAAACCCCAGCTACTTGAGACACTTAGACTAAGCCTAAAATACCAAGATCTCTCCATAAGGATGGTTTTTATACTGTACTTCCACAATCTGCTGGCAGTACAAAAAAATAAGCTGCAGATCTCCTTAGGCTGAGTCATGGTGCTTTGGGGCAGGGACCATGCATATCATGGGAATATTTCACAGTTTCTGCTCTGTTTTCAGTGTATGACACCAAAACACCCACCTGATGACATCCTTTCAAGAGCAAAGGCAGCAATTGGCAGAATTCCTCTTCTTAGGGGAAGTGAGAAATTGCTGAGCTGACACCAAGTCCTGCAGTGTCCCTGTCACCTGCAGAGCCACCGCATCCTCGCCACGGTAGCGGGCATTGTGACAAAGGTTCTATGTCAGCTGGGTGTGGCAGCCAGGCGCCCCCTAGGGGATGGGGAGCCTGTCAGCCCCGGGCCTGTCAATGCCTGCTGGCCCGGCTGCCATCAGCCAGGCCTCTGAAAACTTGTCAAACCATGCCCAGACTTGGGGCCAGTTTGGCCCAAAGTCTGCAAGAGACAAGTCGGGAAGAAAGATATGGGACAGAGGGAGAAAGCGAAGGGAGCAGGAGAAAGGGAAGGAAGAATAAAAAGTAGTGTTGGGCTGCAGGAGTGAGATGGAGGAATTGCAAGAAAAGAGGCAGGAAGCAGGAGAGTGAGAGAAAAGGAAAGAAGAGACATGCAGCCAGACAAGGGGTTAGTGAGAGAGGATGGGACAGAGAAGAGGATGAGAAGGACATAAGGCAAGGCTAGGACAGGCAAGGACAGGCAAGGCAAGGCTAGGCTGCAGGACATGTTTTTGCTTTATAGTTTCTAGCACATTCGTCTTCAGACGAGGAGGAAAGCCATAAGACCGTATGGATTAGGCCCAAGCAAAAACCCCAGCTACTTGAGACACTTAGACTAAGCCTAAAATACCAAGATCTCTCCATAAGGATGGTTTTTATACTGTACTTCCACAATCTGCTGGCAGTACAAAAAAATAAGCTGCAGATCTCCTTAGGCTGAGTCATGGTGCTTTGGGGCAGGGACCATGCATATCATGGGAATATTTCACAGTTTCTGCTCTGTTTTCAGTGTATGACACCAAAACACCCACCTGATGACATCCTTTCAAGAGCAAAGGCAGCAATTGGCAGAATTCCGCTTCTTAGGGGAAGTGAGAAATTGCTGAGCTGACACCAAGTCCTGCAGTGTCCCTGTCACCTGCAGAGCCACCGCATCCTCGCCACGGTAGCGGGCATTGTGACAAAGGTTCAAAGTTGGCTGAGTGTGGCAGCCAGGCGCCCCCTAGGGGATGGGGAGCCTGTCAGCCCCGGGCCTGTCACTGCCTGGTGTCCCTGCTGCCACCAGCCAGGCCTCTGAAAACTTGTCAAACCATGCCCAGACTTGGGGCCAGTTTGGCCCAAAGTCTGCAAGAGACAAGTCGGGAAGAAAGATATGGGACAGAGGGAGAAAGCGAAGGGAGCAGGAGAAAGGGAAGGAAGAATAAAAAGTAGTGTTGGGCTGCAGGAGTGAGATGGAGGAATTGCAAGAAAAGAGGCAGGAAGCAGGAGAGTGAGAGAAAAGGAAAGAAGAGACATGCAGCCAGACGAGGGCTTAGTGAGAGAGGATGGGACAGAGAACAGGATGAGAAGGACATAAGGCAAGGCTGGGACAGGCAAGGACAGGCAAGGCAAGGCTAGGCTGCAGGACATGTTTTTGCTTTATAGCTTCTAGCACATTCGTCTTCAGATGAGGAGGAAAGCCATAAGACCGTATGGATTAGGCCCAAGCAAAAACCCCAGCTACTTGAGACACTTAGACTAAGCCTAAAATACCAAGATCTCTCCATAAGGATGGTTTTTATACTGTACTTCCACAATCTGCTGGCAGTACAAAAAAATAAGCTGCAGATCTCCTTAGGCTGAGTCATGGTGCTTTGGGGCAGGGACCATGCATATCATGGGAATATTTCAGAGTTTCTGCTCTGTTTTCAGTGTATGACACCAAAACACCCACCTGATGACATCCTTTCAAGAGCAAAGGCAGCAATTGGCAGAATTCCTCTTCATAGGGGAAGTGAGAAATTGCTGAGCTGACACCAAGTCCTGCAGTGTCCCTGTCACCTGCAGAGCCACCGCATCCTCGCCACGGTAGCGGGCATTGTGACAAAGGTTCAAAGTCGGCTGAGTGTGGCAGCCAGGCGCCCCCTAGGGGATGGGGAGCCTGTCAGCCCCGGGCCTGTCACTGCCTGGTGTCCCTGCTGCCACCAGCCAGGCCTCTGAAAACTTGTCAAACCATGCCCAGACTTGGGGCCAGTTTGGTCCAAAGTCTGCAAGAGACAAGTCGGGAAGAAAGATATGGGACAGAGGGAGAAAGCGAAGGGAGCAGGAGAAAGGGAAGGAAGAATAAAAAGTAGTGTTGGGCTGCAGGAGTGAGATGGAGGAATTGCAAGAAAAGAGGCAGGAAGCAGGAGAGTGAGAGAAAAGGAAAGAAGAGACATGCAGCCAGACGAGGGCTTAGTGAGAGAGGATGGGACAGAGAACAGGATGAGAAGGACATAAGGCAAGGCAAGGACAGGCAAGGCAAGGCAAGGCAAGGCTAGGCTGCAGGACATGTTTTTGCTTTATAGTTTCTAGCACATTCGTCTTCAGACTAGGAGGAAATCCATAAGACCGTATGGATTAGGGCCAAGCAAAAACCCCAGCTACTTGAGACACTTAGAGTAAGCCTAAAACACCAAGATCTCTCCATAAGGATGGTTTTTATACTGTACTTCCACAATCTGCTGGCAGTACAAAAAAATAAGCTGCAGATCTCCTTAGGCTGAGTCATGGTGCTTTGGGGCAGGGAACATGCATATCGTGGGAATATTTCACAGTTTCTGCTCTGTTTTCAGTGTATGACACCAAAACACCCACCTGATGACATCCTTTCAAGAGCAAAGGCAGCAATTGGCAGAATTCCGCTTCTTAGGGGAAGTGAGAAATTGCTGAGCTGACACCAAGTCCTGCAGTGTCCCTGTCACCTGCAGAGCCACCGCATCCTCGCCATGGTAGCGGGCATTGTGACAAAGGTTCTATGTCAGCTGGGTGTGGCAGCCAGGCGCCCCCTAGGGGATGAGGAGCCTGTCAGCCCCGGGCCTGTCAATGCCTGCTGGCCCGGCTGCCATCAGCCAGGCCTCTGAAAACTTGTCAAACCATGACCAGACTTGGGGCCAGTTTGGCCCAAAGTCTGCAAGAGACAAGTCGGGAAGAAAGATATGGGACAGAGGGAGAAAGCGAAGGGAGCAGGAGAAAGGGAAGGAAGAATAAAAAGTAGTGTTGGGCTGCAGGAGTGAGATGGAGGAATTGCAAGAAAAGAGGCAGGAAGCAGGAGAGTGAGAGAAAAGGAAAGAAGAGACATGCAGCCAGACGAGGGCTTAGTGAGAGAGGATGGGACAGAGAACAGGATGAGAAGGACATAAGGCAAGGCTGGGACAGGCAAGGACAGGCAAGGCAAGGCTAGGCTGCAGGACATGTTTTTGCTTTATAGTTTCTAGCACATTCGTCTTCAGATGAGGAGGAAAGCCATAAGACCGTATGGATTAGGCCCAAGCAAAAACCCCAGCTACTTGAGACACTTAGACTAAGCCTAAAATACCAAGATCTCTCCATAAGGATGGTTTTTATACTGTACTTCCACAATCTGCTGGCAGTACAAAAAAATAAGCTGCAGATCTCCTTAGGCTGAGTCATGGTGCTTTGGGGCAGGGACCATGCATATCATGGGAATATTTCACAGTTTCTGCTCTGTTTTCAGTGTATGACACCAAAACACCCACCTGATGACATCCTTTCAAGAGCAAAGGCAGCAATTGGCAGAATTCCTCTTCTTAGGGGAAGTGAGAAATTGCTGAGCTGACACCAAGTCCTGCAGTGTCCCTGTCACCTGCAGAGCCACCGCATCCTCGCCACGGTAGCGGGCATTGTGACAAAGGTTCTATGTCAGCTGGGTGTGGCAGCCAGGCGCCCCCTAGGGGATGGGGAGCCTGTCAGCCCCGGGCCTGTCAATGCCTGCTGGCCCGGCTGCCATCAGCCAGGCCTCTGAAAACTTGTCAAACCATGCCCAGACTTGGGGCCAGTTTGGCCCAAAGTCTGCAAGAGACAAGTCGGGAAGAAAGATATGGGACAGAGGGAGAAAGCGAAGGGAGCAGGAGAAAGGGAAGGAAGAATAAAAAGTAGTGTTGGGCTGCAGGAGTGAGATGGAGGAATTGCAAGAAAAGAGGCAGGAAGCAGGAGAGTGAGAGAAAAGGAAAGAAGAGACATGCAGCCAGACAAGGGGTTAGTGAGAGAGGATGGGACAGAGAAGAGGATGAGAAGGACATAAGGCAAGGCTAGGACAGGCAAGGACAGGCAAGGCAAGGCTAGGCTGCAGGACATGTTTTTGCTTTATAGTTTCTAGCACATTCGTCTTCAGACGAGGAGGAAAGCCATAAGACCGTATGGATTAGGCCCAAGCAAAAACCCCAGCTACTTGAGACACTTAGACTAAGCCTAAAATACCAAGATCTCTCCATAAGGATGGTTTTTATACTGTACTTCCACAATCTGCTGGCAGTACAAAAAAATAAGCTGCAGATCTCCTTAGGCTGAGTCATGGTGCTTTGGGGCAGGGACCATGCATATCATGGGAATATTTCACAGTTTCTGCTCTGTTTTCAGTGTATGACACCAAAACACCCACCTGATGACATCCTTTCAAGAGCAAAGGCAGCAATTGGCAGAATTCCGCTTCTTAGGGGAAGTGAGAAATTGCTGAGCTGACACCAAGTCCTGCAGTGTCCCTGTCACCTGCAGAGCCACCGCATCCTCGCCACGGTAGCGGGCATTGTGACAAAGGTTCAAAGTTGGCTGAGTGTGGCAGCCAGGCGCCCCCTAGGGGATGGGGAGCCTGTCAGCCCCGGGCCTGTCACTGCCTGGTGTCCCTGCTGCCACCAGCCAGGCCTCTGAAAACTTGTCAAACCATGCCCAGACTTGGGGCCAGTTTGGCCCAAAGTCTGCAAGAGACAAGTCGGGAAGAAAGATATGGGACAGAGGGAGAAAGCGAAGGGAGCAGGAGAAAGGGAAGGAAGAATAAAAAGTAGTGTTGGGCTGCAGGAGTGAGATGGAGGAATTGCAAGAAAAGAGGCAGGAAGCAGGAGAGTGAGAGAAAAGGAAAGAAGAGACATGCAGCCAGACGAGGGCTTAGTGAGAGAGGATGGGACAGAGAACAGGATGAGAAGGACATAAGGCAAGGCTGGGACAGGCAAGGACAGGCAAGGCAAGGCTAGGCTGCAGGACATGTTTTTGCTTTATAGTTTCTAGCACATTCGTCTTCAGATGAGGAGGAAAGCCATAAGACCGTATGGATTAGGCCCTAGCAAAAACCCCAGCTACTTGAGACACTTAGACTAAGCCTAAAATACCAAGATCTCTCCATAAGGATGGTTTTTATACTGTACTTCCACAATCTGCTGGCAGTACAAAAAAATAAGCTGCAGATCTCCTTAGGCTCAGTCATGGTGCTTTGGGGCAGGGACCATGCATATCATGGGAATATTTCACAGTTTCTGCTCTGTTTTCAGTGTATGACACCAAAACACCCACCTGATGACATCCTTTCAAGAGCAAAGGCAGCAATTGGCAGAATTCCGCTTCTTAGGGGAAGTGAGAAATTGCTGAGCTGACACCAAGTCCTGCAGTGTCCCTGTCACCTGCAGAGCCACCGCATCCTCGCCACGGTAGCGGGCATTGTGACAAAGGTTCTATGTCAGCTGGGTGTGGCAGCCAGGCACCCCCTAGGGGATGGGGAGCCTGTCAGCCCCGGGCCTGTCACTGCCTGGTGTCCCTGCTGCCACCAGCCAGGCCTCTGAAAACTTGTCAAACCATGCCCAGACTTGGGGCCAGTTTGGCCCAAAGTCTGCAAGAGACAAGTCGGGAAGAAAGATATGGGACAGATGGAGAAAGCGAAAGGAGCAGGAGAAAGGGAAGGAAGAATAAAAAGTAGTGTTGGGCTGCAGGAGTGAGATGGAGGAATTGCAAGAAAAGAGGCAGGAAGCAGGAGAGTGAGAGAAAAGGAAAGAAGAGACATGCAGCCAGACGAGGGCTTAGTGAGAGAGGATGGGACAGAGAACAGGATGAGAAGGACATAAGGCAAGGCAAGGACAGGCAAGGACAGGCAAGGCAAGGCTAGGCTGCAGGACATGTTTTTGCTTTATAGTTTCTAGCACGTTCGTCTTCAGACGAGGAGGAAAGCCATAAGACCGTATGGATTAGGCCCAAGCAAAAACCCCAGCTACTTGAGACACTTAGACTAAGCCTAAAATACCAAGATCTCTCCATAAGGATGGTTTTTATACTGTACTTCCACAATCTGCTGGCAGTACAAAAAAATAAGCTGCAGATCTCCTTAGGCTGAGTCATGGTGCTTTGGGGCAGGGACCATGCATATCATGGGAATATTTCACAGTTTCTGCTCTGTTTTCAGTGTATGACACCAAAACACCCACCTGATGACATCCTTTCAAGAGCAAAGGCAGCAATTGGCAGAATTCCTCTTCTTAGGGGAAGTGAGAAATTGCTGAGCTGACACCAAGTCCTGCAGTGTCCCTGTCACCTGCAGAGCCACCGCATCCTCGCCACGGTAGCGGGCATTGTGACAAAGGTTCTATGTCAGCTGGGTGTGGCAGCCAGGCGCCCCCTAGGGGATGAGGAGCCTGTCAGCCCCGGGCCTGTCAATGCCTGCTGGCCCGGCTGCCATCAGCCAGGCCTCTGAAAACTTGTCAAACCATGACCAGACTTGGGGCCAGTTTGGCCCAAAGTCTGCAAGAGACAAGTCGGGAAGAAAGATATGGGACAGAGGGAGAAAGCGAAGGGAGCAGGAGAAAGGGAAGGAAGAATAAAAAGTAGTGTTGGGCTGCAGGAGTGAGATGGAGGAATTGCAAGAAAAGAGGCAGGAAGCAGGAGAGTGAGAGAAAAGGAAAGAAGAGACATGCAGCCAGACGAGGGCTTAGTGAGAGAGGATGGGACAGAGAACAGGATGAGAAGGACATAAGGCAAGGCTGGGACAGGCAAGGACAGGCAAGGCAAGGCTAGGCTGCAGGACATGTTTTTGCTTTATAGTTTCTAGCACATTCGTCTTCAGATGAGGAGGAAAGCCATAAGACCGTATGGATTAGGCCCAAGCAAAAACCCCAGCTACTTGAGACACTTAGACTAAGCCTAAAATACCAAGATCTCTCCATAAGGATGGTTTTTATACTGTACTTCCACAATCTGCTGGCAGTACAAAAAAATAAGCTGCAGATCTCCTTAGGCTGAGTCATGGTGCTTTGGGGCAGGGACCATGCATATCATGGGAATATTTCACAGTTTCTGCTCTGTTTTCAGTGTATGACACCAAAACACCCACCTGATGACATCCTTTCAAGAGCAAAGGCAGCAATTGGCAGAATTCCTCTTCTTAGGGGAAGTGAGAAATTGCTGAGCTGACACCAAGTCCTGCAGTGTCCCTGTCACCTGCAGAGCCACCGCATCCTGGCCACGGTAGCGGGCATTGTGACAAAGGTTCAAAGTTGGCTGAGTGTGGCAGCCAGGCGCCCCCTAGGGGATGGGGAGCCTGTCAGCCCCGGGCCTGTCACTGCCTGGTGTCCCTGCTGCCACCAGCCAGGCCTCTGAAAACTTGTCAAACCATGCCCAGACTTGGGGCCAGTTTGGCCCAAAGTCTGCAAGAGACAAGTCGGGAAGAAAGATATGGGACAGAGGGAGAAAGCGAAGGGAGCAGGAGAAAGGGAAGGAAGAATAAAAAGTAGTGTTGGGCTGCAGGAGTGAGATGGAGGAATTGCAAGAAAAGAGGCAGGAAGCAGGAGAGTGAGAGAAAAGGAAAGAAGAGACATGCAGCCAGACGAGGGCTTAGTGAGAGAGGATGGGACAGAGAACAGGATGAGAAGGACATAAGGCAAGGCTGGGACAGGCAAGGACAGGCAAGGCAAGGCTAGGCTGCAGGACATGTTTTTGCTTTATAGTTTCTAGCACATTCGTCTTCAGATGAGGAGGAAAGCCATAAGACCGTATGGATTAGGCCCAAGCAAAAACCCCAGCTACTTGAGACACTTAGACTAAGCCTAAAATACCAAGATCTCTCCATAAGGATGGTTTTTATACTGTACTTCCACAATCTGCTGGCAGTACAAAAAAATAAGCTGCAGATCTCCTTAGGCTCAGTCATGGTGCTTTGGGGCAGGGACCATGCATATCATGGGAATATTTCACAGTTTCTGCTCTGTTTTCAGTGTATGACACCAAAACACCCACCTGATGACATCCTTTCAAGAGCAAAGGCAGCAATTGGCAGAATTCCTCTTCTTAGGGGAAGTGAGAAATTGCTGAGCTGACACCAAGTCCTGCAGTGTCCCTGTCACCTGCAGAGCCACCGCATCCTCGCCACGGTAGCGGGCATTGTGACAAAGGTTCAATGTCAGCTGGGTGTGGCAGCCAGGCGCCCCCTAGGGGATGGGGAGCCTGTCAGCCCCGGGCCTGTCACTGCCTGGTGTCCCTGCTGCCACCAGCCAGGCCTCTGAAAACTTGTCAAACCATGCCCAGACTTGGGGCCAGTTTGGCCCAAAGTCTGCAAGAGACAAGTCGGGAAGAAAGATATGGGACAGAGGGAGAAAGCGAAGGGAGCAGGAGAAAGGGAAGGAAGAATAAAAAGTAGTGTTGGGCTGCAGGAGTGAGATGGAGGAATTGCAAGAAAAGAGGCAGGAAGCAGGAGAGTGAGAGAAAAGGAAAGAAGAGACATGCAGCCAGACGAGGGCTTAGTGAGAGAGGATGGGACAGAGAACAGGATGAGAAGGACATAAGGCAAGGCTGGGACAGGCAAGGACAGGCAAGGCAAGGCTAGGCTGCAGGACATGTTTTTGCTTTATAGTTTCTAGCACATTCGTATTCAGATGAGGAGGAAAGCCATAAGACCGTATGGATTAGGCCCAAGCAAAAACCCCAGCTACCTGAGACACTTAGACTAAGCCTAAAATACCAAGATCTCTCCATAAGGATGGTTTTTATACTGTACTTCCACAATCTGCTGGCAGTACAAAAAAATAAGCTGCAGATCTCCTTAGGCTGAGTCATGGTGCTTTGGGGCAGGGACCATGCATATCATGGGAATATTTCACAGTTTCTGCTCTGTTTTCAGTGTACGGCACCAAAACACCCACCTGATGACATCCTTTCAAGAGCAAAGGCAGCAATTGGCAGAATTCCTCTTCTTAGGGGAAGTGAGAAATTGCTGAGCTGACACCAAGTCCTGCAGTGTCCCTGTCACCTGCAGAGCCACCGCATCCTCGCCACGGTAGCGGGCATTGTGACAAAGGTTCAAAGTTGGCTGAGTGTGGCAGCCAGGCGCCCCCTAGGGGATGGGGAGCCTGTCAGCCCCGGGCCTGTCACTGCCTGGTGTCCCTGCTGCCACCAGCCAGGCCTCTGAAAACTTGTCAAACCATGCCCAGACTTGGGGCCAGTTTGGCCCAAAGTCTGCAAGAGACAAGTCGGGAAGAAAGATATGGGACAGAGGGAGAAAGCGAAGGGAGCAGGAGAAAGGGAAGGAAGAATAAAAAGTAGTGTTGGGCTGCAGGAGTGAGATGGAGGAATTGCAAGAAAAGAGGCAGGAAGCAGGAGAGTGAGAGAAAAGGAAAGATGAGACATGCAGCCAGACGAGGGCTTAGTGAGAGAGGATGGGACAGAGAACAGGATGAGAAGGACATAAGGCAAGGCTGGGACAGGCAAGGACAGGCAAGGCAAGGCTAGGCTGCAGGACATGTTTTTGCTTTATAGTTTCTAGCACATTCGTCTTCAGACTAGGAGGAAATCCATAAGACCGTATGGATTAGGCCCAAGCAAAAACCCCAGCTACTTGAGACACTTAGACTAAGCCTAAAATACCAAGATCTCTCCATAAGGATGGTTTTTATACTGTACTTCCACAATCTGCTGGCAGTACAAAAAAATAAGCTGCAGATCTCCTTAGGCTGAGTCATGGTGCTTTGGGGCAGGGACCATGCATATCATGGGAATATTTCACAGTTTCTGCTCTGTTTTCAGTGTATGACACCAAAACACCCACCTGATGACATCCTTTCAAGAGCAAAGGCAGCAATTGGCAGAATTCCTCTTCTTAGGGGAAGTGAGAAATTGCTGAGCTGACACCAAGTCCTGCAGTGTCCCTGTCACCTGCAGAGCCACCGCATCCTCGCCACGGTAGCGGGCATTGTGACAAAGGTTCTATGTCAGCTGGGTGTGGCAGCCAGGCGCCCCCTAGGGGATGGGGAGCCTGTCAGCCCCGGGCCTGTCACTGCCTGCTGGCCCTGCTGCCACCAGCCAGGCCTCTGAAAACTTGTCAAACCATGCCCAGACTTGGGGCCAGTTTGGCCCATAGTCTCTAAGAGACAAGTCGGGAAGAAAGATATGGGACAGAGGGAGAAAGCGAAGGGAGCAGGAGAAAGGGAAGGAAGAATAAAAAGTAGTGTTGGGCTGCAGGAGTGAGATGGAGGAATTGCAAGAAAAGAGGCAGGAAGCAGGAGAGTGAGAGAAAAGGAAAGAAGAGACATGCAGCCAGACGAGGGCTTAGTGAGAGAGGATGGGACAGAGAACAGGATGAGAAGGACATAAGGCAAGGCTGGGACAGGCAAGGACAGGCAAGGCAAGGCTAGGCTGCAGGACATGTTTTTGCTTTATAGTTTCTAGCACATTCGTATTCAGATGAGGAGGAAAGCCATAAGACCGTATGGATTAGGCCCAAGCAAAAACCCCAGCTACTTGAGACACTTAGACTAAGCCTAAAATACCAAGATCTCTCCATAAGGATGGTTTTTATACTGTACTTCCACAATCTGCTGGCAGTACACAAAAATAAGCTGCAGATCTCCTTAGGCTGAGTCATGGTGCTTTGGGGCAGGGACCATGCATATCATGGGAATATTTCACAGTTTCTGCTCTGTTTTCAGTGTACGACACCAAAACACCTACCTGATGACATCCTTTCAAGAGCAAAGGCAGCAATTGGCAGAATTCCTCTTCTTAGGGGAAGTGAGAAATTGCTGAGCTGACACCAAGTCCTGCAGTGTCCCTGTCACCTGCAGAGCCACCGCATCCTCGCCACGGTAGCGGGCATTGTGACAAAGGTTCTATGTCAGCTGGGTGTGGCAGCCAGGCGCCCCCTAGGGGATGGGGAGCCTGTCAGCCCCGGGCCTGTCACTGCCTGCTGGCCCTGCTGCCACCAGCCAGGCCTCTGAAAACTTGGCAAACCATGCCCAGACTTGGGGCCAGTTTGGCCCAAAGTCTGCAAGAGACAAGTCGGGAAGAAAGATATGGGACAGAGGGACAAAGCGAAGGGAGCAGGGGAAAGGGAAGGAAGAATAAAAAGTAGTGTTGGGCTGCAGGAGTGAGATGGAGGAATTGCAAGAAAAGAGGCAGGAAGCAGGAGAGTGAGAGAAAAAGAAAGAAGAGACATGCAGCCAGACAAGGGCTTAGTGAGAGAGGATGGGACAGAGAACAGGATGAGAAGGACATAAGGCAAGGCTGGGACAGGCAAGAACAGGCAAGGCAAGGCTAGGCTGCAGGACATGTTTTTGCTTTATAGTATCTAGCACATTCGTCTTCAGACGAGGAGGAAAGCCATAAGACCGTATGGATTAGGCCCAAGCAAAAACCCCAGCTACTTGAGACACTTAGACTAAGCCTAAAATACCAAGATCTCTCCATAAGGATGGTTTTTATACTGTACTTCCACAATCTGCTGGCAGTACAAAAAAATAAGCTGCAGATCTCCTTAGGCTGAGTCATGGTGCTTTGGGGCAGGGACCATGCATATCATGGGAATATTTCACAGTTTCTGCTCTGTTTTCAGTGTATGACACCAAAACACCCACCTGATGACATCCTTTCAAGAGCAAAGGCAGCAATTGGCAGAATTCCGCTTCTTAGGGGAAGTGAGAAATTGCTGAGCTGACACCAAGTCCTGCAGTGTCCCTGTCACCTGCAGAGCCACCGCATCCTCGCCACGGTAGCGGGCATTGTGACAAAGGTTCTATGTCAGCTGGGTGTGGCAGCCAGGCGCCCCCTAGGGGATGGGGAGCCTGTCAGCCCCGGGCCTGTCACTGCCTGGTGTCCCTGCTGCCACCAGCCAGGCCTCTGAAAACTTGTCAAACCATGCCCAGACTTGGGAACAGTTTGGCCCAAAGTCTGCAAGAGACAAGTCGGGAAGAAAGATATGGGACAGAGGGAGAAAGCGAAGGGAGCAGGAGAAAGGGAAGGAAGAATAAAAAGTAGTGTTGGGCTGCAGGAGTGAGATGGAGGAATTGCAAGAAAAGAGGCAGGAAGCAGGAGAGTGAGAGAAAAGGAAAGAAGAGACATGCAGCCAGACGAGGGGTTAGTGAGAGAGGATGGGACAGAGAAGAGGATGAGAAGGACATAAGGCAAGGCTAGGACAGGCAAGGACAGGCAAGGCAAGGCTAGGCTGCAGGACATGTTTTTGCTTTATAGTTTCTAGCACATTCGTCTTCAGACTAGGAGGAAAGCCATAAGACCGTATGGATTAGGCCCAAGCAAAAACCCCAGCTACTTGAGACACTTAGACTAAGCCTAAACTACCAAGATCTCTCCATAAGGATGGTTTTTATACTGTACTTCCACAATCTGCTGGCAGTACAAAAAAATAAGCTGCAGATCTCCTTAGGCTGAGTCATGGTGCTTTGGGGCAGGGACCATGCATATCATGGGAATATTTCACAGTTTCTGCTCTGTTTTCAGTGTATGACACCAAAACACCCACCTGATGACATCCTTTCAAGAGCAAAGGCAGCAATTGGCAGAATTCCGCTTCTTAGGGGAAGTGAGAAATTGCTGAGCTGACACCAAGTCCTGCAGTGTCCCTGTCACCTGCAGAGCCACCGCATCCTCGCCACGGTAGCGGGCATTGTGACAAAGGTTCTATGTCAGCTGGGTGTGGCAGCCAGGCGCCCCCTAGGGGATGGGGAGCCTGTCAGCCCCGGGCCTGTCACTGCCTGCTGGTCCTGCTGCCACCAGCCAGGCCTCTGAAAACTTGTCAAACCATGCCCAGACGTGGGGCCAGTTTAGCCCAAAGTCTGCAAGAGACAAGTCGGGAAGAAAGATATGGGACAGAGGGAGAAAGCGAAGGGAGCAGGAGAAAGGGAAGGAAGAATAAAAAGTAGTGTTGGGCTGCAGGAGTGAGATGGAGGAATTGCAAGAAAAGAGGCAGGAAGCAGGAGAGTGAGAGAAAAGGAAAGAAGAGACATGCAGCCAGACGAGGACTTAGTGAGAGAGGATGGGACAGAGAACAGGATGAGAAGGACATAAGGCAAGGCTGGGACAGGCAAGGACAGGCAAGGCAAGGCTAGGCTGCAGGACATGTTTTTGCTTTATAGCTTCTAGCACATTCGTCTTCAGACTAGGAGGAAAGCCATAAGACCGTATGGATTAGGCCCAAGCAAAAACCCCAGCTACTTGAGACACTTAGACTAAGCCTAAAATACCAAGATCTCTCCATAAGGATGGTTTTTATACTGTACTTCCACAATCTGCTGGCAGTACAAAAAAATAAGCTGCAGATCTCCTTAGGCTGAGTCATGGTGCTTTGGGGCAGGGACCATGCATATCATGGGAATATTTCACAGTTTCTGCTCTGTTTTCAGTGTATGACACCAAAACACCCACCTGATGACATCCTTTCAAGAGTAAAGGCAGCAATTGGCAGAATTCCGCTTCTTAAGGGAAGTGAGAAATTGCTGAGCTGACACCAAGTCCTGCAGTGTCCCTGTCACCTGCAGAGCCACCGCATCCTCGCCACGGTAGCGGGCATTGTGACAAAGGTTCTATGTCAGCTGGGTGTGGCAGCCAGGCGCCCCCTAGGGGATGGGGAGCCTGTCAGCCCCGGGCCTGTCACTGCCTGGTGTCCCTGCTGCCACCAGCCAGGCCTCTGAAAACTTGTCAAACCGTGCCCAGACTTGGGGCCAGTTTGGCCCAAAGTCTCCAAGTGACAAGTCGGGAAGAAAGATATGGGGCAGAGGGAGAAAGCGAAGGGAGCAGGAGAAAGGGAAGGAAGAATAAAAAGTAGTGTTGGGCTGCAGGAGTGAGATGGAGGAATTGCAAGAAAAGAGGCAGGAAGCAGGAGAGTGAGAGAAAAGGAAAGAAGAGACATGCAGCCAGACGAGGGCTTAGTGAGAGAGGATGGGACAGAGAACAGGATGAGAAGGACATAAGGCAAGGCTAGGACAGGCAAGAACAGGCAAGGCAAGGCTAGGCTGCGGGACATGTTTTTGCTTTATAGTTTCTAGCACATTCGTCTTCAGACTAGGAGGAAAGCCATAAGACCGTATGGATTAGGCCCAAGCAAAAAACCCAGCTACTTGAGACACTTAGACTAAGACTAAAATACCAAGATCTCTCCATAAGGATGGTTTATATACTGTACTTCCACAATCTGCTGGCAGTACAAAATATAAGCTGCAGATCTCCTTAGGCTGAGTCATGGTGCTTTGGGGCAGGGACCATGCATATCATGGGAATATTTCACAGTTTCTGCTCTGTTTTCAGTGTATGACACCAAAACACCCACCTGATGACATCCTTTCAAGAGCAAAGGCAGCAATTGGCAGAATTCCGCTTCTTAGGGGAAGTGAGAAATTGCTGAGCTGACACCAAGTCCTGCAGTGTCCCTGTCACCTGCAGAGCCACCGCATCCTCGCCACGGTAGCGGGCATTGTGACAAAGGTTCTATGTCAGCTGGGTGTGGCAGCCAGGCGCCCCCTAGGGGATGGGGAGCCTGTCAGCCCCGGGCATGTCACTGCCTGGTGTCCCTGATGCCACCAGCCAGGCCTCTGAAAACTTGTCAAACCGTGCCCAGACTTGGGGCCAGTTTGGCCCAAAGTCTGCAAGAGACAAGTCGGGAAGAAAGATATGGGACAGAGGGAGAAAGCGAAGGGAGCAGGAGAAAGGGAAGGAAGAATAAAAAGTAGTGTTGGGCTGCAGGAGTGAGATGGAGGAATTGCAAGAAAAGAGGCAGGAAGCAGGAGAGTGAGAGAAAAGGAAAGAAGAGACATGCAGCCAGACGAGGGGTTAGTGAGAGAGGATGGGACAGAGAACAGGATGAGAAGGACATAAGGCAAGGCTGGGACAGGCAAGGACAGGCAAGGCAAGGCTAGGCTGCAGGACATGTTTTTGCTTTATAGTTTCTAGCACATTCGTCTTCAGACTAGGAGGAAAGCCATAAGACCGTATGGATTAGGCCCAAGCAAAAAACCCAGCTACTTGAGACACTTAGACTAAGCCTAAAATACCAAGATCTCTCCATAAGGATGGTTTTTATACTGTACTTCCACAATCTGCTGGCAGTACAAAATATAAGCTGCAGATCTCCTTAGGCTGAGTCATGGTGCTTTGGGGCAGGGACCATGCATATCATGGGAATATTTCACAGTTTCTGCTCTGTTTTCAGTGTATGACACCAAAACACCCACCTGATGACATCCTTTCAAGAGCAAAGGCAGCAATTGGCAGAATTCCGCTTCTTAGGGGAAGTGAGAAATTGCTGAGCTGACACCAAGTCCTGCAGTGTCCCTGTCACCTGCAGAGCCACCGCATCCTCGCCACGGTAGCGGGCATTGTGACAAAGGTTCTATGTCAGCTGGGTGTGGCAGCCAGGTGCCCCCTAGGGGATGGGGAGCCTGTCAGCCCCGGGCCTGTCACTGCCTGGTGTCCCTGCTGCCACCAGCCAGGCCTCTGAAAACTTGTCAAACCGTGCCCAGACTTGGGGCCAGTTTGGCCCAAAGTCTGCAAGAGCCAAGTCGGGAAGAAAGATATGGGACAGAGGGAGAAAGCGAAGGGAGCAGGAGAAAGGGAAGGAAGAATAAAAAGTAGTGTTGGGCTGCAGGAGTGAGATGGAGGAATTGCAAGAAAAGAGGCAGGAAGCAGGAGAGTGAGAGAAATGGAAAGAAGAGACATGCAGCCAGACGAGGGCTTAGTGAGAGAGGATGGGACAGAGAACAGGATGAGAAGGACATAAGGCAAGGCTGGGACAGGCAAGGACAGGCAAGGCAAGGCTAGGCTGCAGGACATGTTTTTGCTTTATAGTTTCTAGCACATTCGTCTTCAGACTAGGAGGAAAGCCATAAGACCGTATGGATTAGGCCCAAGCAAAAACCCCAGCTACTTGAGACACTTAGACTAAGCCTAAAATACCAAGATCTCTCCATAAGGATGGTTTTTATACTGTACTTCCACAATCTGCTGGCAGTACAAAAAAATAAGCTGCAGATCTCCTTAGGCTGAGTCATGGTGCTTTGGGGCAGGGACCATGCATATCATGGGAATATTTCACAGTTTCTGCTCTGTTTTCAGTGTATGACACCAAAACACCCACCTGATGACATCCTTTCAAGAGCAAAGGCAGCAATTGGCAGAATTCCGCCTCTTAGGGGAAGTGAGAAATTGCTGAGCTGACACCAAGTCCTGCAGTGTCCCTGTCACCTGCAGAGCCACCGCATCCTCGCCACGGTAGCGGGCATTGTGACAAAGGTTCTATGTCAGCTGGGTGTGGCAGCCAGGCGCCCCCTAGGGGATGGGGAGCCTGTCAGCCCCGGGCCTGTCACTGCCTGGTGTCCCTGCTGCCATCAGCCAGGCCTCTGAAAACTTGTCAAACCATGCCCAGACTTGGGGCCAGTTTGGCCCAAAGTCTCCAAGAGACAAGTCGGGAAGAAAGATATGGGACAGAGGGAGAAAGCGAAGGGAGCAGGAGAAAGGGAAGGAAGAATAAAAAGTAGTGTTGGGCTGCAGGAGTGAGATGGAGGAATTGCAAGAAAAGAGGCAGGAAGCAGGAGAGTGAGAGAAAAGGAAAGAAGAGACATGCAGCCAGACGAGGGGTTAGTGAGAGAGGATGGGACAGAGAACAGGATGAGAAGGACATAAGGCAAGGCTAGGACAGGCAAGGACAGGCAAGGCAAGGCTAGGCTGCAGGACATGTTTTTGCTTTATAGTTTCTAGCACATTCGTCTTCAGACTAGGAGGAAAGCCATAAGACCCTATGGATTAGGCCCAAGCAAAAACCCCAGCTACTTAAGACACTTAGACTAAGCCTAAAATACCAAGATCTCTCCATAAGGATGGTTTTTATACTGTACTTCCACAATCTGCTGGCAGTACAAAAAAATAAGCTGCAGATCTCCTTCGGCTGAGTCATGGTGCTTTGGGGCAGGGACCATGCATATCATGGGAATATTTCACAGTTTCTGCTCTGTTTTCAGTGTATGACACCAAAACACCCACCTGATGACATCCTTTCAAGAGCAAAGGCAGCAATTGGCAGAATTCCGCTTCTTAGGGGAAGTGAGAAATTGCTGAGCTGACACCAAGTCCTGCAGTGTCCCTGTCACCTGCAGAGCCACCGCATCCTCGCCACGGTAGCGGGCATTGTGACAAAGGTTCTATGTCAGCTGGGTGTGGCAGCCAGGTGCCCCCTAGGGGATGGGGAGCCTGTCAGCCCCGGGCCTGTCACTGCCTGGTGTCCCTGCTGCCACCAGCCAGGCCTCGGAAAACTTGTCAAACCATGCCCAGACTTGGGGCCAGTTTGGCCCAAAGTCTCCAAGAGACAAGTCGGGAAGAAAGATATGGGACAGAGGGAGAAAGCAAAGGGAGCAGGAGAAAGGGAAGGAAGAATAAAAAGTAGTGTTGGGCTGCAGGAGTGAGATCGAAGAATTGCAAGAAAAGAGGCAGGAAGCAGGAGAGTGAGAGAAAAGGAAAGAAGAGACATACAGCCAGACGAGGGGTTAGTGAGAGAGGATGGGACAGAGAACAGGATGAGAAGGACATAAGGCAAGGCTAGGACAGGCAAGGACAGGCAAGGCAAGGCTAGGCTGCAGGACATGTTTTTGCTTTATAGTTTCTAGCACATTCGTCTTCAGACTAGGAGGAAAGCCATAAGACCGTATGGATTAGGCCCAAGCAAAAACCACAGCTACTTGAGACACTTAGACTAAGCCTAAAATACCAAGATCTCTCCATAAGGATGGTTTTTATACTGTACTTCCACAATCTGCTGGCAGTACAAAAAAATAAGCTGCAGATCTCCTTAGGCTGAGTCATGGTGCTTTGGGGCAGGGACCATGCATATCATGGGAATATTTCACAGTTTCTGCTCTGTTTTCAGTGTATGACACCAAAACACCCACCTGATGACATCCTTTCAAGAGCAAAGGCAGCAATTGGCAGAATTCCGCCTCTTAGGGGAAGTGAGAAATTGCTGAGCTGACACCAAGTCCTGCAGTGTCCCTGTCACCTGCAGAGCCACCGCATCCTCGCCACGGTAGCGGGCATTGTGACAAAGGTTCTATGTCAGCTGGGTGTGGCAGCCAGGCGCCCCCTAGGGGATGGGGAGCCTGTCAGCCCCGGGCCTGTCACTGCCTGGTGTCCCTGCTGCCAACAGCCAGGCCTCTGAAAACTTGTCAAACCATGCCCAGACTTGGGGCCAGTTTGGCCCAAAGTCTCCAAGAGACAAGTCGGGAAGAAAGATATGGGACAGAGGGAGAAAGCGAAGGGAGCAGGAGAAAGGGAAGGAAGAATAAAAAGTAGTGTTGGGCTGCAGGAGTGAGATGGAGGAATTGCAAGAAAAGAGGCAGGAAGCAGGAGAGTGAGAGAAAAGGAAAGAAGAGACATGCAGCCAGACGAGGGGTTAGTGAGAGAGGATGGGACAGAGAACAGGATGAGAAGGACATAAGGCAAGGCTAGGACAGGCAAGGACAGGCAAGGCAAGGCTAGGCTGCAGGACATGTTTTTGCTTTATAGTTTCTAGCACATTCGTCTTCAGACTAGGAGGAAAGCCATAAGACCCTATGGATTAGGCCCAAGCAAAAACCCCAGCTACTTAAGACACTTAGACTAAGCCTAAAATACCAAGATCTCTCCATAAGGATGGTTTTTATACTGTACTTCCACAATCTGCTGGCAGTACAAAAAAATAAGCTGCAGATCTCCTTCGGCTGAGTCATGGTGCTTTGGGGCAGGGACCATGCATATCATGGGAATATTTCACAGTTTCTGCTCTGTTTTCAGTGTATGACACCAAAACACCCACCTGATGACATCCTTTCAAGAGCAAAGGCAGCAATTGGCAGAATTCCGCTTCTTAGGGGAAGTGAGAAATTGCTGAGCTGACACCAAGTCCTGCAGTGTCCCTGTCACCTGCAGAGCCACCGCATCCTCGCCACGGTAGCGGGCATTGTGACAAAGGTTCTATGTCAGCTGGGTGTGGCAGCCAGGCGCCCCCTAGGGGATGGGGAGCCTGTCAGCCCCGGGCCTGTCACTGCCTGGTGTCCCTGCTGCCACCAGCCAGGCCTCGGAAAACTTGTCAAACCATGCCCAGACTTGGGGCCAGTTTGGCCCAAAGTCTCCAAGAGACAAGTCGGGAAGAAAGATATGGGACAGAGGGAGAAAGCAAAGGGAGCAGGAGAAAGGGAAGGAAGAATAAAAAGTAGTGTTGGGCTGCAGGAGTGAGATCGAAGAATTGCAAGAAAAGAGGCAGGAAGCAGGAGAGTGAGAGAAAAGGAAAGAAGAGACATGCAGCCAGACGAGGACTTAGTGAGAGAGGATAGGACAGAGAACAGGATGAGAAGGACATAAGGCAAGGCTGGGACAGGCAAGGACAGGCAAGGCAAGGCAAGGCAAGGCTAGGCTGCAGGACATGTTTTTGCTTTATAGTTTCTAGCACATTCGTCTTCAGACTAGGAGGAAAGCCATAAGACCGTATGGATTAGGCCCAAGCAAAAACCACAGCTACTTGAGACACTTAGACTAAGCCTAAAATACCAAGATCTCTCCATAAGGATGGTTTTTATACTGTACTTCCACAATCTGCTGGCAGTACAAAATATAAGCTGCAGATCTCCTTAGGCTGAGTCATGGTGCTTTGGGGCAGGGACCATGCATATCATGGGAATATTTCACAGTTTCTGCTCTGTTTTCAGTGTATGACACCAAAACACCCACCTGATGACATCCTTTCAAGAGCAAAGGCAGCAATTGGCAGAAATCCGCCTCTTAGGGGAAGTGAGAAATTGCTGAGCTGACACCAAGTCCTGCAGTTTCCCTGTCACCTGCAGAGCCACCGCATCCTCGCCACGGTAGCGGGCATTGTGACAAAGGTTCTATGTCAGCTGGGTGTGGCAGCCAGGCGCCCCCTAGGGGATGGGGAGCCTGTCAGCCCCGGGCCTGTCACTGCCTGCTGGCCCTGCTGCCACCAGCCAGGCCTCTGAAAACTTGTCAAACCATGCCCAGACTTGGGGCCAGTTTGGCCCAAAGTCTCCAAGAGACAAGTCGGGAAGAAAGATATGGGACAGAGGGAGAAAGCGAAGGGAGCAGGAGAAAGGGAAGGAAGAATAAAAAGTAGTGTTGGGCTGCAGGAGTGAGATGGAGGAATTGCAAGAAAAGAGGCAGGAAGCAGGAGAGTGAGAGAAAAGGAAAGAAGAGACATGCAGCGAGACGAGGCCTTAGTGAGAGAGGATGGGACAGAGAACAGGATGAGAAGGACATAAGGCAAGGCTGTTACAGGCAAGGACAGGCAAGGCAAGGCAAGGCAAGGCAAGGCTTGTCTGCAGGACATGTTTTTGCTTTATAGTTTCTAGCACATTCGTCTTCAGACTAGGAGGAAATCCATAAGACCGTATGGATTAGGCCCAAGCAAAAACCACAGCTACTTGAGACACTTAGACTAAGCCTAAAATACCAAGATCTCTCCATAAGGATGGTTTTTATACTGTACTTCCACAATCTGCTGGCAGTACAAAAAAATAAGCTGCAGATCTCCTTAGGCTGAGTCATGGTGCTTTGGGGCAGGGACCATGCATATCATGGGAATATTTCACAGTTTCTGCTCTGTTTTCAGTGTATGACACCAAAACACCCACCTGATGACATCCTTTCAAGAGCAAAGGCAGCAAATGGCAGAATTCCGCTTCTTAGGGGAAGTGAGAAATTGCTGAGCTGACACCAAGTCCTGCAGTGTCCCTGTCACCTGCAGAGCCACCGCATCCTCGCCACGGTAGCGGGCATTGTGACAAAGGTTCTATGTCAGCTGGGTGTGGCAGCCAGGCGCCCCCTAGGGGATGGGGAGCCTGTCAGCCCCGGGCATGTCACTGCCTGGTGTCCCTGATGCCACCAGCCAGGCCTCTGAAAACTTGTCAAACCGTGCCCAGACTTGGGGCCAGTTTGGCCCAAAGTCTGCAAGAGACAAGTCGGGAAGAAAGATATGGGACAGAGGGAGAAAGCGAAGGGAGCAGGAGAAAGGGAAGGAAGAATAAAAAGTAGTGTTGGGCTGCAGGAGTGAGATGGAGGAATTGCAAGAAAAGAGGCAGGAAGCAGGAGAGTGAGAGAAAAGGAAAGAAGAGACATGCAGCCAGACGAGGGGTTAGTGAGAGAGGATGGGACAGAGAACAGGATGAGACGGACATAAGGCAAGGCTGGGACAGGCAAGGCAAGGCAAGGCAAGGCTAGGCTGCAGGACATGTTTTTGCTTTATAGTTTCTAGCACGTTCGTCTTCAGACGAGGAGGAAAGCCATACGACCGTATGGATTAGGCCCAAGCAAAAACCCCAGCTACTTGAGACACTTAGACTAAGCCTAAAATACCAAGATCTCTCCATAAGGATGGTTTTTATACTATACTTCCACAATCTGCTGGCAGTACAAAAAAATAAGCTGCAGATCTCCTTAGGCTGAGTCATGGTGCTTTGGGGCAGGGACCATGCATATCATGGGAATATTTCACAGTTTCTGCTCTGTTTTCAGTGTATGACACCAAAACACCCACCTGATGACATCCTTTCAAGAGCAAAGGCAGCAATTGGCAGAATTCCGCTTCTTAGGGGAAGTGAGAAATTGCTGAGCTGACACCAAGTCCTGCAGTGTCCCTGTCAACTGCAGAGCCACCGCATCCTCGCCACGGTAGCGGGCATTGTGACAAAGGTTCTATGTCAGCTGGGTGTGGCAGCCAGGCGACCCCTAGGGGATGGGGAGCCTGTCAGCCCCGGGCCTGTCACTGCCTGGTGTCCCTGCTGCCACCAGCCAGGCCTCTGAAAACTTGTCAAACCGTGCCCAGACTTGGGGCCAGTTTGGCCCAAAGTCTGCAAGAGACAAGTCGGGAAGAAAGATATGGGACAGAGGGAGAAAGCGAAGGGAGCAGGAGAAAGGGAAGGAAGAATAAAAAGTAGTGTTGGGCTGCAGGAGTGAGATGGAGGAATTGCAAGAAAAGAGGCAGGAAGCAGGAGAGTGAGAGAAAAGGAAAGAAGAGACATGCAGCCAGACGAGGGCTTAGTGAGAGAGGATGGGACAGAGAACAGGATGAGAAGGACATAAGGCAAGGCAAGGACAGGCAAGGCAAGGCAAGGCAAGGCTAGGCTGCAGGACATGTTTTTGCTTTATAGTTTCTAGCACATTCGTCTTCACACTAGGAGGAAAGCCATAAGACCGTATGGATTAGGCCCAAGCAAAAACCCCAGCTACTTGAGACACTTAGACTAAGCCTAAAATACCAAGATCTCTCCATAAGGATGGTTTTTATACTGTACTTCCACAATCTGCTGGCAGTACAAAAAAATAAGCTGCAGATCTCCTTAGGCTGAGTCATGGTGCTTTGGGGCAGGGACCATGCATATCATGGGAATATTTCACAGTTTCTGCTCTGTTTTCAGTGTATGACACCAAAACACCCACCTGATGACATCCTTTCAAGAGCAAAGGCAGCAATTGGCAGAATTCCGCCTCTTAGGGGAAGTGAGAAATTGCTGAGCTGACACCAAGTCCTGCAGTGTCCCTGTCACCTGCAGAGCCACCGCATCCTCGCCACGGTAGCGGGCATTGTGACAAAGGTTCTATGTCAGCTGGGTGTGGCAGCCAGGCGCCCCCTAGGGGATGGGGAGCCTGTCAGCCCCGGGCCTGTCACTGCCTGGTGTCCCTGCTGCCAACAGCCAGGCCTCTGAAAACTTGTCAAACCATGCCCAGACTTGGGGCCAGTTTGGCCCAAAGTCTCCAAGAGACAAGTCGGGAAGAAAGATATGGGACAGAGGGAGAAAGCGAAGGGAGCAGGAGAAAGGGAAGGAAGAATAAAAAGTAGTGTTGGGCTGCAGGAGTGAGATGGAGGAATTGCAAGAAAAGAGGCAGGAAGCAGGAGAGTGAGAGAAAAGGAAAGAAGAGACATGCAGCCAGACGAGGGGTTAGTGAGAGAGGATGGGACAGAGAACAGGATGAAAAGGACATAAGGCAAGGCTAGGACAGGCAAGGACAGGCAAGGCAAGGCTAGGCTGCAGGACATGTTTTTGCTTTATAGTTTCTAGCACATTCGTCTTCAGACTAGGAGGAAAGCCATAAGACCCTATGGATTAGGCCCAAGCAAAAACCCCAGCTACTTAAGACACTTAGACTAAGCCTAAAATACCAAGATCTCTCCATAAGGATGGTTTTTATACTGTACTTCCACAATCTGCTGGCAGTACAAAAAAATAAGCTGCAGATCTCCTTAGGCTGAGTCATGGTGCTTTGGGGCAGGGACCATGCATATCATGGGAATATTTCACAGTTTCTGCTCTGTTTTCAGTGTATGACACCAAAACACCCACCTGATGACATCCTTTCAAGAGCAAAGGCAGCAATTGGCAGAATTCCGCTTCTTAGGGGAAGTGAGAAATTGCTGAGCTGACACCAAGTCCTGCAGTGTCCCTGTCACCTGCAGAGCCACCGCATCCTCGCCACGGTAGCGGGCATTGTGACAAAGGTTCTATGTCAGCTGGGTGTGGCAGCCAGGCGCCCCCTAGGGGATGGGGAGCCTGTCAGCCCCGGGCCTGTCACTGCCTGGTGTCCCTGCTGCCACCAGCCAGGCCTCGGAAAACTTGTCAAACCGTGCCCAGACTTGGGGCCAGTTTGGCCCAAAGTCTCCAAGAGACAAGTCGGGAAGAAAGATATGGGACAGAGGGAGAAAGCAAAGGGAGCAGGAGAAAGGGAAGGAAGAATAAAAAGTAGTGTTGGGCTGCAGGAGTGAGATGGAAGAATTGCAAGAAAAGAGGCAGGAAGCAGGAGAGTGAGAGAAAAGGAAAGAAGAGACATGCAGCGAGACGAGGCCTTAGTGAGAGAGGATGGGACAGAGAACAGGATGAGAAGGACATAAGGCAAGGCTGGGACAGGCAAGGACAGGCAAGGCAAGGCAAGGCAAGGCTAGGCTGCAGGACATGTTTTTGCTTTATAGTTTCTAGCACATTCGTCTTCAGACTAGGAGGAAAGCCATAAGACCGTATGGATTAGGCCCAAGCAAAAACCCCAGCTACTTGAGACACTTAGACTAAGCCTAAAATACCAAGATCTCTCCATAAGGATGGTTTTTATACTGTACTTCCACAATCTGCTGGCAGTACAAAAAAATAAGCTGCAGATCTCCTTAGGCTGAGTCATGGTGCTTTGGGGCAGGGACCATGCATATCATGGGAATATTTCACAGTTTCTGTTCTGTTTTCAGTGTATGACACCAAAACACCCACCTGATGACATCCTTTCAAGAGCAAAGGCAGCAATTGGCAGAAATCCGCTTCTTAGAGGAAGTGAGAAATTGCTGAGCTGACACCAAGTCCTGCAGTGTCCCTATCACCTGCAGAGCCACCGCATCCTCGCCACGGTAGCGGGCATTGTGACAAAGGTTCTATGTCAGCTGGGTGTGGCAGCCAGGCGCCCCCTAGGGGATGGGGAGCCTGTCAGCCCCGGGCCTGTCACTGCCTGCTGGCCCTGCTGCCACCAGCCAGGCCTCTGAAAACTTGGCAAAACATGCCCAGACTTGGGGCCAGTTTGGCCCAAAGTCTCCAAGAGACAAGTCGGGAAGAAAGATATGGGACAGAGGGAGAAAGCGAAGGGAGCAGGAGAAAGGGAAGGAAGAATAAAAAGTAGTGTTGGGCTGCATGAGTGAGATGGAGGAATTGCAAGAAAAGAGGCAGGAAGCAGCAGAGTGAGAGAAAAGGAAAGAAGAGACATGCAGCCAGACGAGGGGTTAGTGAGAGAGGATGGGACAGAGAACAGGATGAGAAGGACATAAGGCAAGGCTGGGACAGGCAGGGACAGGCAAGGCAAGGCTAGGCTGCAGGACATGTTTTTGCTTTATAGTTTCTAGCACATTCGTCTTCAGACTAGGAGGAAAGCCATAAGACCGTATGGATTAGGCCCAAGCAAAAACCCCAGCTTCTTGAGACACTTAGACTAAGCCTAAAATACCAAGATCTCTCCATAAGGATGGTTTTTATACTGTACTTCCACAATCTGCTGGCAGTACAAAATATAAGCTGCAGATCTCCTTAGGCTGAGTCATGGTGCTTTGGGGCAGGGACCATGCATATCATGGGAATATTTCACAGTTTCTGCTCTGTTTTCAGTGTATGACACCAAAACACCCACCTGATGACATCCTTTCAAGAGCAAAGGCAGCAATTGGCAGAATTCCGCCTCTTAGGGGAAGTGAGAAATTGCTGAGCTGACACCAAGTCCTGCAGTGTCCCTGTCACCTGCAGAGCCACCGCATCCTCGCCACGGTAGCGGGCATTGTGACAAAGGTTCAATGTCAGCTGGGTGTGGCAGCCAGGCGCCCCCTAGGGGATGGGGAGCCTGTCAGCCCCGGGCCTGTCACTGCCTGCTGGCCCTGCTGCCACCAGCCAGGCCTCGGAAAACTTGTCAAACCATGCCCAGACTTGGGGCCAGTTTGGCCCAAAGTCTCCAAGAGACAAGTCGGGAAGAAAGATATGGGACAGAGGGAGAAAGCAAAGGGAGCAGGAGAAAGGGAAGGAAGAATAAAAAGTAGTGTTGGGCTGCAGGAGTGAGATGGAAGAATTGCAAGAAAAGAGGCAGGAAGCAGGAGAGTGAGAGAAAAGGAAAGAAGAGACATGCAGCCAGACGAGGACTTAGTGAGAGAGGATAGGACAGAGAACAGGATGAGAAGGACATAAGGCAAGGCTGGGACAGGCAAGGCAAGGACAGGCAAGGCAAGGCAAGGCTTGTCTGCAGGACATGTTTTTGCTTTATAGTTTCTAGCACATTCGTCTTCAGACTAGGAGGAAATCCATAAGACCGTATGGATTAGGCCCAAGCAAAAACCACAGCTACTTGAGACACTTAGACTAAGCCTAAAATACCAAGATCTCTCCATAAGGATGGTTTTTATACTGTACTTCCACAATCTGCTGGCAGTACAAAAAAATAAGCTGCAGATCTCCTTAGGCTGAGTCATGGTGCTTTGGGGCAGGGACCATGCATATCATGGGAATATTTCACAGTTTCTGCTCTGTTTTCAGTGTATGACACCAAAACACCCACCTGATGACATCCTTTCAAGAGCAAAGGCAGCAATTGGCAGAAATCCGCTTCTTAGAGGAAGTGAGAAATTGCTGAGCTGACACCAAGTCCTGCAGTGTCCCTGTCACCTGCAGAGCCACCGCATCCTCGCCACGGTAGCGGGCATTGTGACAAAGGTTCTATGTCAGCTGGGTGTGGCAGCCAGGCGCCCCCTAGGGGATGGGGAGCCTGTCAGCCCCGGGCCTGTCACTGCCTGCTGGCCCTGCTGCCATCAGCCAGGCCTCTGAAAACTTGGCAAAACATGCCCAGACTTGGGGCCAGTTTGGCCCAAAGTCTCCAAGAGACAAGTCGGGAAGAAAGATATGGGACAGAGGGAGAAAGCGAAGGGAGCAGGAGAAAGGGAAGGAAGAATAAAAAGTAGTGTTGGGCTGCATGAGTGAGATGGAGGAATTGCAAGAAAAGAGGCAGGAAGCAGCAGAGTGAGAGAAAAGGAAAGAAGAGACATGCAGCCAGACGAGGGCTTAGTGAGAGAGGATGGGACAGAGAACAGGATGAGAAGGACATAAGGCAAGGCAAGGACAGGCAAGGCAAGGCAAGGCAAGGCTAGGCTGCAGGACATGTTTTTGCTTTATAGTTTCTAGCACATTCGTCTTCAGACGAGGAGGAAAGCCATAAGACCGTATGGATTAGGCCCAAGCAAAAACCCCAGCTACTTGAGACACTTAGACTAAGCCTAAAATACCAAGATCTCTCCATAAGGATGGTTTTTACACTGTACTTCCACAATCTGCTGGCAGTACAAAAATATAAGCTGCAGATCTCCTTAGGCTGAGTCATGGTGCTTTGGGGCAGGGACCATGCATATCATGGGAATATTTCACAGTTTCTGCTCTGTTTTCAGTGTATGACACCAAAACACCCACCTGATGACATCCTTTCAAGAGCAAAGGCAGCAATTGGCAGAATTCCGCCTCTTAGGGGAAGTGAGAAACTGCTGAGCTGACACCAAGTCCTGCAGTGTCCCTGTCACCTGCAGAGCCACCGCATCCTCGCCACGGTAGCGGGCATTGTGACAAAGGTTCTATGTCAGCTGGGTGTGGCAGCCAGGCGCCCCCTAGGGGATGGGGAGCCTGTCAGCCCCGGGCCTGTCACTGCCTGCTGGCCCTGCTGCCACCAGCCAGGCCTCTGAAAACTTGACAAACCATGCCCAGACTTGGGGCCAGTTTGGCCCAAAGTCTGCAAGAGACAAGTCGGGAAGAAAGATATGAGACAGAGGGAGAAAGCAAAGGGAGAAAGATAAACGGAAGGAAGAATAAAAAGTAGTGTTGGGCTGCATGAGTGAGATGGAGGAATTGCAAGAAAAGAGGCAGGAAGCAGGAGAGTGAGAGAAAAGGAAAGAAGAGACATGCAGCCAGACGAGGGGTTAGTGAGAGAGGATGGGACAGAGAACAGGATGAGAAGGACATAAGGCAAGGCTGGGACAGGCAAGGACAGGCAAGGACAGGCTAGGCTGCAGGACATGTTTTTGCTTTATAGTTTCTAGCACATTCGTCTTCAGACTAGGAGGAAAGCCATAAGACCGTATGGATTAGGCCCAAGCAAAAACCCCAGCTTCTTGAGACACTTAGACTAAGCCTAAAATACCAAGATCTCTCCATAAGGATGGTTTTTATACTGTACTTCCACAATCTGCTGGCAGTACAAAATATAAGCTGCAGATCTCCTTAGGCTGAGTCATGGTGCTTTGGGGCAGGGACCATGCATATCATGGGAATATTTCACAGTTTCTGCTCTGTTTTCAGTGTATGACACCAAAACACCCACCTGATGACATCCTTTCAAGAGCAAAGGCAGCAATTGGCAGAATTCCGCCTCTTAGGGGAAGTGAGAAATTGCTGAGCTGACACCAAGTCCTGCAGTGTCCCTGTCACCTGCAGAGCCACCGCATCCTCGCCACGGTAGCGGGCATTGTGACAAAGGTTCTATGTCAGCTGGGTGTGGCAGCCAGGCGCCCCCTAGGGGATGGGGAGCCTGTCAGCCCCGGGCCTGTCACTGCCTGCTGGCCCTGCTGCCACCAGCCAGGCCTCTGAAAACTTGGCAAACCATGCCCAGACTTGGGGCCAGTTTGGCCCAAAGTCTGCAAGAGACAAGTCGGGAAGAAAGATATGAGACAGAGGGAGAAAGCGAAGGGAGCAAGAGAAAGGGAAGGAAGAATAAAAAGTAGTGTTGGGCTGCAGGAGTGAGATGGAGGAATTGCAAGAAAAGAGGCAGGAAGCAGCAGAGTGAGAGAAAAGGAAAGAAGAGACATGCAGCCAGACGAGGGCTTAGTGAGAGAGGATGGGACAGAGAACAGGATGCGAAGGACATAAGGCAAGGCTGGGACAGGCAGGGACAGGCAAGGCAAGGCTAGGCTGCAGGACATGTTTTTGCTTTATAGTTTCTAGCACATTCGTCTTCAGACTAGGAGGAAAGCCATAAGACCGTATGGATTAGGCCCAAGCAAAAACCCCAGCTACTTGAGACACTTAGACTAAGCCTAAAATACCAAGATCTCTCCATAAGGATGGTTTTTATACTGTACTTCCACAATCTGCTGGCAGTACAAAAAAATAAGCTGCAGATCTCCTTAGGCTGAGTCATGGTGCTTTGGGGCAGGGACCATGCATATCATGGGAATATTTCACAGTTTCTGCTCTGTTTTCAGTGTATGACACCAAAACACCCACCTGATGACATCCTTTCAAGAGCAAAGGCAGCAATTGGCAGAATTCCGCCTCTTAGGGGAAGTGAGAAATTGCTGAGCTGACACCAAGTCCTGCAGTGTCCCTGTCACCTGCAGAGCCACCGCATCCTCGCCACGGTAGCGGGCATTGTGACAAAGGTTCTATGTCAGCTGGGTGTGGCAGCCAGTCGCCCCCTAGGGGATGGGGAGCCTGTCAGCCCCGGGCCTGTCATTGCCTGCTGGCCCTGCTGCCACCAGCCAGGCCTCTGAAAACTTGTCAAACCATGCCCAGACTTGGGGCCAGTTTGGCCCAAAGTCTCCAAGAGACAAGTCGGGAAGAAAGATATGGGACAGAGGGAGAAAGCGAAGGGAGCAGGAGAAAGGGAAGGAAGAATAAAAAGTAGTGTTGGGCTGCAGGAGTGAGATGGAGGAATTGCAAGAAAAGAGGCAGGAAGCAGGAGAGTGAGAGAAAAGGAAAGAAGAGACATGCAGCCAGACAAGGGCTTAGTGAGAGAGGATGGGACAGAGAACAGGATGAGAAGGACATAACGCAAGGCTGGGACAGGCAAGGACAGGCAAGGCAAGGCAAGGCAAGGCTAGGCTGCAGGACATGTTTTTGCTTTATAGTTTCTAGCACATTCGTCTTCAGACGAGGAGGAAAGCAATAAGACCGTATGGATTAGGCCCAAGCAAAAACCCCAGCTACTTGAGACACTTAGACTAAGCCTAAAATACCAAGATCTCTCCATAAGGATGGTTTTTACACTGTACTTCCACAATCTGCTGGCAGTACAAAAAAATAAGCTGCAGATCTCCTTAGGCTGAGTCATGGTGCTTTGGGGCAGGGACCATGCATATCATGGGAATATTTCACAGTTTCTGCTCTGTTTTCAGTGTATGACACCAAAACACCCACCCGCTGACATCCTTTCAAGAGCAAAGGCAGCAATTGGCAGAATTCCGCCTCTTAGGGGAAGTGAGAAACTGCTGAGCTGACACCAAGTCCTGCAGTGTCCCTGTCACCTGCAGAGCCACCGCATCCTCGCCACGGTAGCGGGCATTGTGACAAAGGTTCTATGTCAGCTGGATGTGGCAGCCAGGCGCCCCCTAGGGGATGGGGAGCCTGTCAGCCCCGGGCCTGTCACTGCCTGCTGGCCCTGCTGCCACCAGCCAGGCCTCTGAAAACTTGGCAAACCATGCCCAGACTTGGGGCCAGTTTGGCCCAAAGTCTGCAAGAGACAAGTCGGGAAGAAAGATATGAGACAGAGGGAGAAAGCGAAGGGAGCAAGAGAAAGGGAAGGAAGAATAAAAAGTAGTGTTGGGCTGCAGGAGTGAGATGGAGGAATTGCAAGAAAAGAGGCAGGAAGCAGGAGAGTGAGAGAAAAGGAAAGAAGAGACATGCAGCCAGACGAGGGCTTAGTGAGAGAGGATGGGACAGAGAACAGGATGAGAAGGACATAACGCAAGGCTGGGACAGGCAAGGACAGGCAAGGCAAGGCAAGGCAAGGCTAGGCTGCAGGACATGTTTTTGCTTTATAGTTTCTAGCACATTCGTCTTCAGACGAGGAGGAAAGCAATAAGACCGTATGGATTAGGCCCAAGCAAAAACCCCAGCTACTTGAGACACTTAGACTAAGCCTAAAATACCAAGATCTCTCCATAAGGATGGTTTTTACACTGTACTTCCACAATCTGCTGGCAGTACAAAAAAATAAGCTGCAGATCTCCTTAGGCTGAGTCATGGTGCTTTGGGGCAGGGACCATGCATATCATGGGAATATTTCACAGTTTCTGCTCTGTTTTCAGTGTATGACACCAAAACACCCACCTGATGACATCCTTTCAAGAGCAAAGGCAGCAATTGGCAGAATTCCGCCTCTTAGGGGAAGTGAGAAACTGCTGAGCTGACACCAAGTCCTGCAGTGTCCCTGTCACCTGCAGAGCCACCGCATCCTCGCCACGGTAGCGGGCATTGTGACAAAGGTTCTATGTCAGCTGGGTGTGGCAGCCAGGCGCCCCCTAGGGGATGGGGAGCCTGTCAGCCCCGGGCCTGTCACTGCCTGCTGGCCCTGCTGCCACCAGCCAGGCCTCTGAAAACTTGGCAAACCATGCCCAGACTTGGGGCCAGTTTGGCCCAAAGTCTGCAAGAGACAAGTCGGGAAGAAAGATATGAGACAGAGGGAGAAAGCGAAGGGAGCAAGAGAAAGGGAAGGAAGAATAAAAAGTAGTGTTGGGCTGCAGGAGTGAGATGGAGGAATTGCAAGAAAAGAGGCAGGAAGCAGGAGAGTGAGAGAAAAGGAAAGAAGAGACATGCAGCCAGACGAGGGCTTAGTGAGAGAGGATGGGACAGAGAACAGGATGAGAAGGACATAAGGCAAGGCTGGGACAGGCAGGGACAGGCAAGGCAAGGCTAGGCTGCAGGACATGTTTTTGCTTTATAGTTTCTAGCACATTCGTCTTCAGACTAGGAGGAAAGCCATAAGACCGTATGGATTAGGCCCAAGCAAAAACCCCAGCTACTTGAGACACTTAGACTAAGCCTAAAATACCAAGATCTCTCCATAAGGATGGTTTTTATACTGTACTTCCACAATCTGCTGGCAGTACAAAATATAAGCTGCAGATCTCCTTAGGCTGAGTCATGGTGCTTTGGGGCAGGGACCATGCATATCATGGGAATATTTCACAGTTTCTGCTCTGTTTTCAGTGTATGACACCAAAACACCCACCTGATGACATCCTTTCAAGAGCAAAGGCAGCAATTGGCAGAATTCCGCCTCTTAGGGGAAGTGAGAAATTGCTGAGCTGACACCAAGTCCTGCAGTGTCCCTGTCACCTGCAGAGCCACCGCATCCTCGCCACGGTAGCGGGCATTGTGACAAAGGTTCTATGTCAGCTGGGTGTGGCAGCCAGGCGCCCCCTAGGGGATGGGGAGCCTGTCAGCCCCGGGCCTGTCACTGCCTGGTGTCCCTGCTGCCACCAGCCAGGCCTCTGAAAACTTGTCAAACCATGCCCAGACTTGGGAACAGTTTGGCCCAAAGTCTCCAAGAGACAAGTCGGGAAGAAAGATATGGGACAGAGGGAGAAAGCGAAGGGAGCAGGAGAAAGGGAAGGAAGAATAAAAAGTAGTGTTGGGCTGCAGGAGTGAGATGGAGGAATTGCAAGAAAAGAGGCAGGAAGCAGGAGAGTGAGAGAAAAGGAAAGAAGAGACATGCAGCGAGACGAGGCCTTAGTGAGAGAGGATGGGACAGAGAACAGGATGAGAAGGACATAAGGCAAGGCTGTTACAGGCAAGGACAGGCAAGGCAAGGCAAGGCAAGGCAAGGCTTGTCTGCAGGACATGTTTTTGCTTTATAGTTTCTAGCACATTCGTCTTCAGACTAGGAGGAAATCCATAAGACCGTATGGATTAGGCCCAAGCAAAAACCACAGCTACTTGAGACACTTAGACTAAGCCTAAAATACCAAGATCTCTCCATAAGGATGGTTTTTATACTGTACTTCCACAATCTGCTGGCAGTACAAAAAAATAAGCTGCAGATCTCCTTAGGCTGAGTCATGGTGCTTTGGGGCAGGCACCATGCATATCATGGGAATATTTCACAGTTTCTGCTCTGTTTTCAGTGTATGACACCAAAACACCCACCTGATGACATCCTTTCAAGAGCAAAGGCAGCAATTGGCAGAAATCCGCTTCTTAGAGGAAGTGAGAAATTGCTGAGCTGACACCAAGTCCTGCAGTGTCCCTGTCACCTGCAGAGCCACCGCATCCTCGCCACGGTAGCGGGCATTGTGACAAAGGTTCTATGTCAGCTGGGTGTGGCAGCCAGGCGCCCCCTAGGGGATGGGGAGCCTGTCAGCCCCGGGCCTGTCACTGCCTGCTGGCCCTGCTGCCACCAGCCAGGCCTCTGAAAACTTGGCAAAACATGCCCAGACTTGGGGCCAGTTTGGCCCAAAGTCTCCAAGAGACAAGTCGGGAAGAAAGATATGGGACAGAGGGAGAAAGCGAAGGGAGCAGGAGAAAGGGAAGGAAGAATAAAAAGTAGTGTTGGGCTGCATGAGTGAGATGGAGGAATTGCAAGAAAAGAGGCAGGAAGCAGCAGAGTGAGAGAAAAGGAAAGAAGAGACATGCAGCCAGACGAGGGCTTAGTGAGAGAGGATGGGACAGAGAACAGGATGAGAAGGACATAAGGCAAGGCAAGGACAGGCAAGGCAAGGCAAGGCAAGGCTAGGCTGCAGGACATGTTTTTGCTTTATAGTTTCTAGCACATTCGTCTTCAGACGAGGAGGAAAGCCATAAGACCGTATGGATTAGGCCCAAGCAAAAACCCCAGCTACTTGAGACACTTAGACTAAGCCTAAAATACCAAGATCTCTCCATAAGGATGGTTTTTACACTGTACTTCCACAATCTGCTGGCAGTACAAAAAAATAAGCTGCAGATCTCCTTAGGCTGAGTCATGGTGCTTTGGGGCAGGGACCATGCATATCATGGGAATATTTCACAGTTTCTGCTCTGTTTTCAGTGTATGACACCAAAACACCCACCTGATGACATCCTTTCAAGAGCAAAGGCAGCAATTGGCAGAATTCCGCCTCTTAGGGGAAGTGAGAAACTGCTGAGCTGACACCAAGTCCTGCAGTGTCCCTGTCACCTGCAGAGCCACCGCATCCTCGCCACGGTAGCGGGCATTGTGACAAAGGTTCTATGTCAGCTGGGTGTGGCAGCCAGTCGCCCCCTAGGGGATGGGGAGCCTGTCAGCCCCGGGCCTGTCACTGCCTGCTGGCCCTGCTGCCACCAGCCAGGCCTCTGAAAACTTGTCAAACCATGCCCAGACTTGGGGCCAGTTTGGCCCAAAGTCTGCAAGAGACAAGTCGGGAAGAAAGATATGAGACAGAGGGAGAAAGCAAAGGGAGAAAGATAAACGGAAGTAAGAATAAAAAGTAGTGTTGGGCTGCATGAGTGAGATGGAGGAATTGCAAGAAAAGAGGCAGGAAGCAGGAGAGTGAGAGAAAAGGAAAGAAGAGACATGCAGCCAGACGAGGGGTTAGTGAGAGAGGATGGGACAGAGAACAGGATGAGAAGGACATAAGGCAAGGCTGGGACAGGCAGGGACAGGCAAGGCAAGGCTAGGCTGCAGGACATGTTTTTGCTTTATAGTTTCTAGCACATTCGTCTTCAGACTAGGAGGAAAGACATAAGACCGTATGGATTAGGCCCAAGCAAAAACCCCAGCTTCTTGAGACACTTAGACTAAGCCTAAAATACCAAGATCTCTCCATAAGGATGGTTTTTATACTGTACTTCCACAATCTGCTGGCAGTACAAAAAAATAAGCTGCAGATCTCCTTAGGCTGAGTCATGGTGCTTTGGGGCAGGGACCATGCATATCATGGGAATATTTCACAGTTTCTGCTCTGTTTTCAGTGTATGACACCAAAACACCCACCTGATGACATCCTTTCAAGAGCAAAGGCAGCAATTGGCAGAATTCCGCTTCTTAGGGGAAGTGAGAAATTGCTGAGCTGACACCAAGTCCTGCAGTGTCCCTGTCACCTGCAGAGCCACCGCATCCTCGCCACGGTAGCGGGCATTGTGACAAAGGTTCTATGTCAGCTGGGTGTGGCAGCCAGGCGCCCCCTAGGGGATGGGGAGCCTGTCAGCCCCGGGCCTGTCACTGCCTGGTGTCCCTGCTGCCACCAGCCAGGCCTCGGAAAACTTGTCAAACCATGCCCAGACTTGGGGCCAGTTTGGCCCAAAGTCTCCAAGAGACAAGTCGGGAAGAAAGATATGGGACAGAGGGAGAAAGCAAAGGGAGCAGGAGAAAGGGAAGGAAGAATAAAAAGTAGTGTTGGGCTGCAGGAGTGAGATGGAAGAATTGCAAGAAAAGAGGCAGGAAGCAGGAGAGTGAGAGAAAAGGAAAGAAGAGACATGCAGCCAGACGAGGACTTAGTGAGAGAGGATAGGACAGAGAACAGGATGAGAAGGACATAAGGCAAGGCTGGGACAGGCAAGGACAGGCAAGGACAGGCAAGGCAACGCTAGGCTGCAGGACATGTTTTTGCTTTATAGTTTCTAGCACGTTCGTCTTCAGACGAGGAGGAAAGCCATACGACCGTATGGATTAGGCCCAAGCAAAAACCCCAGCTACTTGAGACACTTAGACTAAGCCTAAAATACCAAGATCTCTCCATAAGGATGGTTTTTATACTATACTTCCACAATCTGCTGGCAGTACAAAAAAATAAGCTGCAGATCTCCTTAGGCTGAGTCATGGTGCTTTGGGGCAGGGACCATGCATATCATGGGAATATTTCACAGTTTCTGCTCTGTTTTCAGTGTATGACACCAAAACACCCACCTGATGACATCCTTTCAAGAGCAAAGGCAGCAATTGGCAGAATTCCGCTTCTTAGGGGAAGTGAGAAATTGCTGAGCTGACACCAAGTCCTGCAGTGTCCCTGTCAACTGCAGAGCCACCGCATCCTCGCCACGGTAGCGGGCATTGTGACAAAGGTTCTATGTCAGCTGGGTGGGGCAGCCAGGCGACCCCTAGGGGATGGGGAGCCTGTCAGCCCCGGGCCTGTCACTGCCTGCTGGCCCTGCTGCCACCAGCCAGGCCTCTGAAAACTTGTCAAACCGTGCCCAGACTTGGGGCCAGTTTGGCCCAAAGTCTGCAAGAGACAAGTCGGGAAGAAAGATATGGGACAGAGGGAGAAAGCGAAGGGAGCAGGAGAAAGGGAAGGAAGAATAAAAAGTAGTGTTGGGCTGCAGGAGTGAGATGGAGGAATTGCAAGAAAAGAGACAGGAAGCAGGAGAGTGAGAGAAAAGGAAAGAAGAGACATGCAGCGAGACGAGGCCTTAGTGAGAGAGGATGGGACAGAGAACAGGATGAGAAGGACATAAGGCAAGGCTGGGACAGGCAAGGACAGGCAAGGCAAGGCAAGGCAAGGCTAGGCTGCAGGACATGTTTTTGCTTTATAGTTTCTAGCACATTCGTCTTCAGACTAGGAGGAAAGCCATAAGACCGTATGGATTAGGCCCAAGCAAAAACCCCAGCTACTTGAGACACTTAGACTAAGCCTAAAATACCAAGATCTCTCCATAAGGATGGTTTTTATACTGTACTTCCACAATCTGCTGGCAGTACAAAAAAATAAGCTGCAGATCTCCTTAGGCTGAGTCATGGTGCTTTGGGGCAGGGACCATGCATATCATGGGAATATTTCACAGTTTCTGTTCTGTTTTCAGTGTATGACACCAAAACACCCACCTGATGACATCCTTTCAAGAGCAAAGGCAGCAATTGGCAGAAATCCGCTTCTTAGAGGAAGTGAGAAATTGCTGAGCTGACACCAAGTCCTGCAGTGTCCCTATCACCTGCAGAGCCACCGCATCCTCGCCACGGTAGCGGGCATTGTGACAAAGGTTCTATGTCAGCTGGGTGTGGCAGCCAGGCGCCCCCTAGGAGATGGGGAGCCTGTCAGCCCCGGGCCTGTCACTGCCTGCTGGCCCTGCTGCCACCAGCCAGGCCTCTGAAAACTTGGCAAACCATGCCCAGACTTGGGGCCAGTTTGGCCCAAAGTCTCCAAGAGACAAGTCGGGAAGAAAGATATGGGACAGAGGGAGAAAGCGAAGGGAGCAGGAGAAAGGGAAGGAAGAATAAAAAGTAGTGTTGGGCTGCATGAGTGAGATGGAGGAATTGCAAGAAAAGAGGCAGGAAGCAGCAGAGTGAGAGAAAAGGAAAGAAGAGACATGCAGCCAGACGAGGGGTTAGTGAGAGAGGATGGGACAGAGAACAGGATGAGAAGGACATAAGGCAAGGCTGGGACAGGCAGGGACAGGCAAGGCAAGGCTAGGCTGCAGGACATGTTTTTGCTTTATAGTTTCTAGCACATTCGTCTTCAGACTAGGAGGAAAGCCATAAGACCGTATGGATTAGGCCCAAGCAAAAACCCCAGCTTCTTGAGACACTTAGACTAAGCCTAAAATACCAAGATCTCTCCATAAGGATGGTTTTTATACTGTACTTCCACAATCTGCTGGCAGTACAAAATATAAGCTGCAGATCTCCTTAGGCTGAGTCATGGTGCTTTGGGGCAGGGACCATGCATATCATGGGAATATTTCACAGTTTCTGCTCTGTTTTCAGTGTATGACACCAAAACACCCACCTGATGACATCCTTTCAAGAGCAAAGGCAGCAATTGGCAGAATTCCGCCTCTTAGGGGAAGTGAGAAATTGCTGAGCTGACACCAAGTCCTGCAGTGTCCCTGTCACCTGCAGAGCCACCGCATCCTCGCCACGGTAGCGGGCATTGTGACAAAGGTTCAATGTCAGCTGGGTGTGGCAGCCAGGCGCCCCCTAGGGGATGGGGAGCCTGTCAGCCCCGGGCCTGTCACTGCCTGCTGGCCCTGCTGCCACCAGCCAGGCCTCGGAAAACTTGTCAAACCATGCCCAGACTTGGGGCCAGTTTGGCCCAAAGTCTCCAAGAGACAAGTCGGGAAGAAAGATATGGGACAGGGGGAGAAAGCAAAGGGAGCAGGAGAAAAGGAAGGAAGAATAAAAAGTAGTGTTGGGCTGCAGGAGTGAGATGGAAGAATTGCAAGAAAAGAGGCAGGAAGCAGGAGAGTGAGAGAAAAGGAAAGAAGAGACATGCAGCCAGACGAGGACTTAGTGAGAGAGGATAGGACAGAGAACAGGATGAGAAGGACATAAGGCAAGGCTGGGACAGGCAAGGCAAGGCAAGGCAAGGCAAGGCAAGGCTTGTCTGCAGGACATGTTTTTGCTTTATAGTTTCTAGCACATTCGTCTTCAGACTAGGAGGAAATCCATAAGACCGTATGGATTAGGCCCAAGCAAAAACCACAGCTACTTGAGACACTTAGACTAAGCCTAAAATACCAAGATCTCTCCATAAGGATGGTTTTTATACTGTACTTCCACAATCTGCTGGCAGTACAAAAAAATAAGCTGCAGATCTCCTTAGGCTGAGTCATGGTGCTTTGGGGCAGGGACCATGCATATCATGGGAATATTTCACAGTTTCTGCTCTGTTTTCAGTGTATGACACCAAAACACCCACCTGATGACATCCTTTCAAGAGCAAAGGCAGCAATTGGCAGAAATCCGCTTCTTAGAGGAAGTGAGAAATTGCTGAGCTGACACCAAGTCCTGCAGTGTCCCTGTCACCTGCAGAGCCACCGCATCCTCGCCACGGTAGCGGGCATTGTGACAAAGGTTCTATGTCAGCTGGGTGTGGCAGCCAGGCGCCCCCTAGGGGATGGGGAGCCTGTCAGCCCCGGGCCTGTCACTGCCTGCTGGCCCTGCTGCCATCAGCCAGGCCTCTGAAAACTTGGCAAAACATGCCCAGACTTGGGGCCAGTTTGGCCCAAAGTCTCCAAGAGACAAGTCGGGAAGAAAGATATGAGACAGAGGGAGAAAGCAAAGGGAGAAAGATAAACGGAAGGAAGAATAAAAAGTAGTGTTGGGCTGCATGAGTGAGATGGAGGAATTGCAAGAAAAGAGGCAGGAAGCAGGAGAGTGAGAGAAAAGGAAAGAAGAGACATGCAGCCAGACGAGGGGTTAGTGAGAGAGGATGGGACAGAGAACAGGATGAGAAGGACATAAGGCAAGGCTGGGACAGGCAAGGACAGGCAAGGACAGGCTAGGCTGCAGGACATGTTTTTGCTTTATAGTTTCTAGCACATTCGTCTTCAGACTAGGAGGAAAGCCATAAGACCGTATGGATTAGGCCCAAGCAAAAACCCCAGCTTCTTGAGACACTTAGACTAAGCCTAAAATACCAAGATCTCTCCATAAGGATGGTTTTTATACTGTACTTCCACAATCTGCTGGCAGTACAAAATATAAGCTGCAGATCTCCTTAGGCTGAGTCATGGTGCTTTGGGGCAGGGACCATGCATATCATGGGAATATTTCACAGTTTCTGCTCTGTTTTCAGTGTATGACACCAAAACACCCACCTGATGACATCCTTTCAAGAGCAAAGGCAGCAATTGGCAGAATTCCGCCTCTTAGGGGAAGTGAGAAATTGCTGAGCTGACACCAAGTCCTGCAGTGTCCCTGTCACCTGCAGAGCCACCGCATCCTCGCCACGGTAGCGGGCATTGTGACAAAGGTTCTATGTCAGCTGGGTGTGGCAGCCAGGCGCCCCCTAGGGGATGGGGAGCCTGTCAGCCCCGGGCCTGTCACTGCCTGCTGGCCCTGCTGCCACCAGCCAGGCCTCTGAAAACTTGGCAAACCATGCCCAGACTTGGGGCCAGTTTGGCCCAAAGTCTGCAAGAGACAAGTCGGGAAGAAAGATATGAGACAGAGGGAGAAAGCGAAGGGAGCAAGAGAAAGGGAAGGAAGAATAAAAAGTAGTGTTGGGCTGCAGGAGTGAGATGGAGGAATTGCAAGAAAAGAGGCAGGAAGCAGCAGAGTGAGAGAAAAGGAAAGAAGAGACATGCAGCCAGACGAGGGCTTAGTGAGAGAGGATGGGACAGAGAACAGGATGCGAAGGACATAAGGCAAGGCTGGGACAGGCAGGGACAGGCAAGGCAAGGCTAGGCTGCAGGACATGTTTTTGCTTTATAGTTTCTAGCACATTCGTCTTCAGACTAGGAGGAAAGCCATAAGACCGTATGGATTAGGCCCAAGCAAAAACCCCAGCTACTTGAGACACTTAGACTAAGCCTAAAATACCAAGATCTCTCCATAAGGATGGTTTTTATACTGTACTTCCACAATCTGCTGGCAGTACAAAAAAATAAGCTGCAGATCTCCTTAGGCTGAGTCATGGTGCTTTGGGGCAGGGACCATGCATATCATGGGAATATTTCACAGTTTCTGCTCTGTTTTCAGTGTATGACACCAAAACACCCACCTGATGACATCCTTTCAAGAGCAAAGGCAGCAATTGGCAGAATTCCGCCTCTTAGGGGAAGTGAGAAATTGCTGAGCTGACACCAAGTCCTGCAGTGTCCCTGTCACCTGCAGAGCCACCGCATCCTCGCCACGGTAGCGGGCATTGTGACAAAGGTTCAATGTCAGCTGGGTGTGGCAGCCAGTCGCCCCCTAGGGGATGGGGAGCCTGTCAGCCCCGGGCCTGTCACTGCCTGCTGGCCCTGCTGCCACCAGCCAGGCCTCTGAAAACTTGTCAAACCATGCCCAGACTTGGGGCCAGTTTGGCCCAAAGTCTCCAAGAGACAAGTCGGGAAGAAAGATATGGGACAGAGGGAGAAAGCGAAGGGAGCAGGAGAAAGGGAAGGAAGAATAAAAAGTAGTGTTGGGCTGCAGGAGTGAGATGGAGGAATTGCAAGAAAAGAGGCAGGAAGCAGGAGAGTGAGAGAAAAGGAAAGAAGAGACATGCAGCCAGACGAGGGCTTAGTGAGAGAGGATGGGACAGAGAACAGGATGAGAAGGACATAACGCAAGGCTGGGACAGGCAAGGACAGGCAAGGCAAGGCAAGGCAAGGCTAGGCTGCAGGACATGTTTTTGCTTTATAGTTTCTAGCACATTCGTCTTCAGACGAGGAGGAAAGCAATAAGACCGTATGGATTAGGCCCAAGCAAAAACCCCAGCTACTTGAGACACTTAGACTAAGCCTAAAATACCAAGATCTCTCCATAAGGATGGTTTTTACACTGTACTTCCACAATCTGCTGGCAGTACAAAAAAATAAGCTGCAGATCTCCTTAGGCTGAGTCATGGTGCTTTGGGGCAGGGACCATGCATATCATGGGAATATTTCACAGTTTCTGCTCTGTTTTCAGTGTATGACACCAAAACACCCACCTGATGACATCCTTTCAAGAGCAAAGGCAGCAATTGGCAGAATTCCGCCTCTTAGGGGAAGTGAGAAATTGCTGAGCTGACACCAAGTCCTGCAGTGTCCCTGTCACCTGCAGAGCCACCGCATCCTCGCCACGGTAGCGGGCATTGTGACAAAGGTTCTATGTCAGCTGGGTGTGGCAGCCAGTCGCCCCCTAGGGGATGGGGAGCCTGTCAGCCCCGGGCCTGTCACTGCCTGCTGGCCCTGCTGCCACCAGCCAGGCCTCTGAAAACTTGTCAAACCATGCCCAGACTTGGGGCCAGTTTGGCCCAAAGTCTCCAAGAGCCAAGTCGGGAAGAAAGATATGGGACAGAGGGAGAAAGCGAAGGGAGCAGGAGAAAGGGAAGGAAGAATAAAAAGTAGTGTTGGGCTGCAGGAGTGAGATGGAGGAATTGCAAGAAAAGAGGCAGGAAGCAGGAGAGTGAGAGAAAAGGAAAGAAGAGACATGCAGCCAGACGAGGGCTTAGTGAGAGAGGATGGGACAGAGAACAGGATGAGAAGGACATAACGCAAGGCTGGGACAGGCAAGGACAGGCAAGGCAAGGCAAGGCAAGGCTAGGCTGCAGGACATGTTTTTGCTTTATAGTTTCTAGCACATTCGTCTTCAGACGAGGAGGAAAGCAATAAGACCGTATGGATTAGGCCCAAGCAAAAACCCCAGCTACTTGAGACACTTAGACTAAGCCTAAAATACCAAGATCTCTCCATAAGGATGGTTTTTACACTGTACTTCCACAATCTGCTGGCAGTACAAAAATATAAGCTGCAGATCTCCTTAGGCTGAGTCATGGTGCTTTGGGGCAGGGACCATGCATATCATGGGAATATTTCACAGTTTCTGCTCTGTTTTCAGTGTATGACACCAAAACACCCACCTGATGACATCCTTTCAAGAGCAAAGGCAGCAATTGGCAGAATTCCGCCTCTTAGGGGAAGTGAGAAACTGCTGAGCTGACACCAAGTCCTGCAGTGTCCCTGTCACCTGCAGAGCCACCGCATCCTCGCCACGGTAGCGGGCATTGTGACAAAGGTTCTATGTCAGCTGGATGTGGCAGCCAGGCGCCCCCTAGGGGATGGGGAGCCTGTCAGCCCCGGGCCTGTCACTGCCTGCTGGCCCTGCTGCCACCAGCCAGGCCTCTGAAAACTTGGCAAACCATGCCCAGACTTGGGGCCAGTTTGGCCCAAAGTCTGCAAGAGACAAGTCGGGAAGAAAGATATGAGACAGAGGGAGAAAGCGAAGGGAGCAAGAGAAAGGGAAGGAAGAATAAAAAGTAGTGTTGGGCTGCAGGAGTGAGATGGAGGAATTGCAAGAAAAGAGGCAGGAAGCAGGAGAGTGAGAGAAAAGGAAAGAAGAGACATGCAGCCAGACGAGGGCTTAGTGAGAGAGGATGGGACAGAGAACAGGATGAGAAGGACATAACGCAAGGCTGGGACAGGCAAGGACAGGCAAGGCAAGGCAAGGCAAGGCTAGGCTGCAGGACATGTTTTTGCTTTATAGTTTCTAGCACATTCGTCTTCAGACGAGGAGGAAAGCAATAAGACCGTATGGATTAGGCCCAAGCAAAAACCCCAGCTACTTGAGACACTTAGACTAAGCCTAAAATACCAAGATCTCTCCATAAGGATGGTTTTTACACTGTACTTCCACAATCTGCTGGCAGTACAAAAAAATAAGCTGCAGATCTCCTTAGGCTGAGTCATGGTGCTTTGGGGCAGGGACCATGCATATCATGGGAATATTTCACAGTTTCTGCTCTGTTTTCAGTGTATGACACCAAAACACCCACCTGATGACATCCTTTCAAGAGCAAAGGCAGCAATTGGCAGAATTCCGCCTCTTAGGGGAAGTGAGAAACTGCTGAGCTGACACCAAGTCCTGCAGTGTCCCTGTCACCTGCAGAGCCACCGCATCCTCGCCACGGTAGCGGGCATTGTGACAAAGGTTCTATGTCAGCTGGGTGTGGCAGCCAGGCGCCCCCTAGGGGATGGGGAGCCTGTCAGCCCCGGGCCTGTCACTGCCTGCTGGCCCTGCTGCCACCAGCCAGGCCTCTGAAAACTTGGCAAACCATGCCCAGACTTGGGGCCAGTTTGGCCCAAAGTCTGCAAGAGACAAGTCGGGAAGAAAGATATGAGACAGAGGGAGAAAGCGAAGGGAGCAAGAGAAAGGGAAGGAAGAATAAAAAGTAGTGTTGGGCTGCATGAGTGAGATGGAGGAATTGCAAGAAAAGAGGCAGGAAGCAGGAGAGTGAGAGAAAAGGAAAGAAGAGACATGCAGCCAGACGAGGGCTTAGTGAGAGAGGATGGGACAGAGAACAGGATGAGAAGGACATAAGGCAAGGCTGGGACAGGCAGGGACAGGCAAGGCAAGGCTAGGCTGCAGGACATGTTTTTGCTTTATAGTTTCTAGCACATTCGTCTTCAGACTAGGAGGAAAACCATAAGACCGTATGGATTAGGCCCAAGCAAAAACCCCAGCTACTTGAGACACTTAGACTAAGCCTAAAATACCAAGATCTCTCCATAAGGATGGTTTTTATACTGTACTTCCACAATCTGCTGGCAGTACAAAATATAAGCTGCAGATCTCCTTAGGCTGAGTCATGGTGCTTTGGGGCAGGGACCATGCATATCATGGGAATATTTCACAGTTTCTGCTCTGTTTTCAGTGTATGACACCAAAACACCCACCTGATGACATCCTTTCAAGAGCAAAGGCAGCAATTGGCAGAATTCCGCCTCTTAGGGGAAGTGAGAAATTGCTGAGCTGACACCAAGTCCTGCAGTGTCCCTGTCACCTGCAGAGCCACCGCATCCTCGCCACGGTAGCGGGCATTGTGACAAAGGTTCTATGTCAGCTGGGTGTGGCAGCCAGGCGCCCCCTAGGGGATGGGGAGCCTGTCAGCCCCGGGCCTGTCACTGCCTGCTGGCCCTGCTGCCACCAGCCAGGCCTCTGAAAACTTGTCAAACCATGCCCAGACTTGGGGCCAGTTTGGCCCAAAGTCTCCAAGAGCCAAGTCGGGAAGAAAGATATGGGACAGAGGGAGAAAGCGAAGGGAGCAGGAGAAAGGGAAGGAAGAATAAAAAGTAGTGTTGGGCTGCAGGAGTGAGATGGAGGAATTGCAAGAAAAGAGGCAGGAAGCAGGAGAGTGAGAGAAAAGGAAAGAAGAGACATGCAGCGAGACGAGGCCTTAGTGAGAGAGGATGGGACAGAGAACAGGATGAGAAGGACATAAGGCAAGGCTGTTACAGGCAAGGACAGGCAAGGCAAGGCAAGGCAAGGCAAGGCTTGTCTGCAGGACATGTTTTTGCTTTATAGTTTCTAGCACATTCGTCTTCAGACTAGGAGGAAATCCATAAGACCGTATGGATTAGGCCCAAGCAAAAACCACAGCTACTTGAGACACTTAGACTAAGCCTAAAATACCAAGATCTCTCCATAAGGATGGTTTTTATACTGTACTTCCACAATCTGCTGGCAGTACAAAAAAATAAGCTGCAGATCTCCTTAGGCTGAGTCATGGTGCTTTGGGGCAGGGACCATGCATATCATGGGAATATTTCACAGTTTCTGCTCTGTTTTCAGTGTATGACACCAAAACACCCACCTGATGACATCCTTTCAAGAGCAAAGGCAGCAATTGGCAGAAATCCGCTTCTTAGAGGAAGTGAGAAATTGCTGAGCTGACACCAAGTCCTGCAGTGTCCCTGTCACCTGCAGAGCCACCGCATCCTCGCCACGGTAGCGGGCATTGTGACAAAGGTTCTATGTCAGCTGGGTGTGGCAGCCAGGCGCCCCCTAGGGGATGGGGAGCCTGTCAGCCCCGGGCCTGTCACTGCCTGCTGGCCCTGCTGCCACCAGCCAGGCCTCTGAAAACTTGGCAAAACATGCCCAGACTTGGGGCCAGTTTGGCCCAAAGTCTCCAAGAGACAAGTCGGGAAGAAAGATATGGGACAGAGGGAGAAAGCGAAGGGAGCAGGAGAAAGGGAAGGAAGAATAAAAAGTAGTGTTGGGCTGCATGAGTGAGATGGAGGAATTGCAAGAAAAGAGGCAGGAAGCAGCAGAGTGAGAGAAAAGGAAAGAAGAGACATGCAGCCAGACGAGGGCTTAGTGAGAGAGGATGGGACAGAGAACAGGATGAGAAGGACATAAGGCAAGGCAAGGACAGGCAAGGCAAGGCAAGGCAAGGCTAGGCTGCAGGACATGTTTTTGCTTTATAGTTTCTAGCACATTCGTCTTCAGACGAGGAGGAAAGCCATAAGACCGTATGGATTAGGCCCAAGCAAAAACCCCAGCTACTTGAGACACTTAGACTAAGCCTAAAATACCAAGATCTCTCCATAAGGATGGTTTTTACACTGTACTTCCACAATCTGCTGGCAGTACAAAAAAATAAGCTGCAGATCTCCTTAGGCTGAGTCATGGTGCTTTGGGGCAGGGACCATGCATATCATGGGAATATTTCACAGTTTCTGCTCTGTTTTCAGTGTATGACACCAAAACACCCACCTGATGACATCCTTTCAAGAGCAAAGGCAGCAATTGGCAGAATTCCCCCTCTTAGGGGAAGTGAGAAACTGCTGAGCTGACACCAAGTCCTGCAGTGTCCCTGTCACCTGCAGAGCCACCGCATCCTCGCCACGGTAGCGGGCATTGTGACAAAGGTTCTATGTCAGCTGGGTGTGGCAGCCAGTCGCCCCCTAGGGGATGGGGAGCCTGTCAGCCCCGGGCCTGTCACTGCCTGCTGGCCCTGCTGCCACCAGCCAGGCCTCTGAAAACTTGTCAAACCATGCCCAGACTTGGGGCCAGTTTGGCCCAAAGTCTGCAAGAGACAAGTCGGGAAGAAAGATATGAGACAGAGGGAGAAAGCAAAGGGAGAAAGATAAACGGAAGTAAGAATAAAAAGTAGTGTTGGGCTGCATGAGTGAGATGGAGGAATTGCAAGAAAAGAGGCAGGAAGCAGGAGAGTGAGAGAAAAGGAAAGAAGAGACATGCAGCCAGACGAGGGGTTAGTGAGAGAGGATGGGACAGAGAACAGGATGAGAAGGACATAAGGCAAGGCTGGGACAGGCAGGGACAGGCAAGGCAAGGCTAGGCTGCAGGACATGTTTTTGCTTTATAGTTTCTAGCACATTCGTCTTCAGACTAGGAGGAAAGACATAAGACCGTATGGATTAGGCCCAAGCAAAAACCCCAGCTTCTTGAGACACTTAGACTAAGCCTAAAATACCAAGATCTCTCCATAAGGATGGTTTTTATACTGTACTTCCACAATCTGCTGGCAGTACAAAAAAATAAGCTGCAGATCTCCTTAGGCTGAGTCATGGTGCTTTGGGGCAGGGACCATGCATATCATGGGAATATTTCACAGTTTCTGCTCTGTTTTCAGTGTATGACACCAAAACACCCACCTGATGACATCCTTTCAAGAGCAAAGGCAGCAATTGGCAGAATTCCGCCTCTTAGGGGAAGTGAGAAATTGCTGAGCTGACACCAAGTCCTGCAGTGTCCCTGTCACCTGCAGAGCCACCGCATCCTCGCCACGGTAGCGGGCATTGTGACAAAGGTTCTATGTCAGCTGGGTGTGGCAGCCAGGCGCCCCCTAGGGGATGGGGAGCCTGTCAGCCCCGGGCCTGTCACTGCCTGCTGGCCCTGCTGCCACCAGCCAGGCCTCTGAAAACTTGGCAAACCATGCCCAGACTTGGGGCCAGTTTGGCCCAAAGTCTGCAAGAGACAAGTCGGGAAGAAAGATATGAGACAGAGGGAGAAAGCGAAGGGAGCAAGAGAAAGGGAAGGAAGAATAAAAAGTAGTGTTGGGCTGCATGAGTGAGATGGAGGAATTGCAAGAAAAGAGGCAGGAAGCAGGAGAGTGAGAGAAAAGGAAAGAAGAGACATGCAGCCAGACGAGGGCTTAGTGAGAGAGGATGGGACAGAGAACAGGATGAGAAGGACATAAGGCAAGGCTGGGACAGGCAGGGACAGGCAAGGCAAGGCTAGGCTGCAGGACATGTTTTTGCTTTATAGTTTCTAGCACATTCGTCTTCAGACTAGGAGGAAAGCCATAAGACCGTATGGATTAGGCCCAAGCAAAAACCCCAGCTACTTTAGACACTTAGACTAAGCCTAAAATACCAAGATCTCTCCATAAGGATGGTTTTTATACTGTACTTCCACAATCTGCTGGCAGTACAAAAAAATAAGCTGCAGATCTCCTTAGGCTGAGTCATGGTGCTTTGGGGCAGGGACCATGCATATCATGGGAATATTTCACAATTTCTGCTCTGTTTTCAGTGTATGACACCAAAACACCCACCTGATGACATCCTTTCAAGAGCAAAGGCAGCAATTGGCAGAATTCCGCCTCTTAGGGGAAGTGAGAAATTGCTGAGCTGACACCAAGTCCTGCAGTGTCCCTGTCACCTGCAGAGCCACCGCATCCTCGCCACGGTAGCGGGCATTGTGACAAAGGTTCTATGTCAGCTGGGTGTGGCAGCCAGGCGCCCCCTAGGGGATGGGGAGCCTGTCAGCCCCGGGCCTGTCACTGCCTGCTGGCCCTGCTGCCACCAGCCAGGCCTCTGAAAACTTGTCAAACCATGCCCAGACTTGGGGCCAGTTTGGCCCAAAGTCTCCAAGAGACAAGTCGGGAAGAAAGATATGGGACAGAGGGAGAAAGCGAAGGGAGCAGGAGAAAGGGAAGGAAGAATAAAAAGTAGTGTTGGGCTGCAGGAGTGAGATGGAGGAATTGCAAGAAAAGAGGCAGGAAGCAGGAGAGTGAGAGAAAAGGAAAGAAGAGACATGCAGCCAGACGAGGGGTTAGTGAGAGAGGATGGGACAGAGAACAGGATGAGATGGACATAACGCAAGGCTGGGACAGGCAAGGACAGGCAAGGCAAGGCAAGGCAAGGCTAGGCTGCAGGACATGTTTTTGCTTTATAGTTTCTAGCACATTCGTCTTCAGACGAGGAGGAAAGCAATAAGACCGTATGGATTAGGCCCAAGCAAAAACCCCAGCTACTTGAGACACTTAGACTAAGCCTAAAATACCAAGATCTCTCCATAAGGATGGTTTTTACACTGTACTTCCACAATCTGCTGGCAGTACAAAAAAATAAGCTGCAGATCTCCTTAGGCTGAGTCATGGTGCTTTGGGGCAGGGACCATGCATATCATGGGAATATTTCACAGTTTCTGCTCTGTTTTCAGTGTATGACACCAAAACACCCACCTGATGACATCCTTTCAAGAGCAAAGGCAGCAATTGGCAGAATTCCGCCTCTTAGGGGAAGTGAGAAACTGCTGAGCTGACACCAAGTCCTGCAGTGTCCCTGTCACCTGCAGAGCCACCGCATCCTCGCCACGGTAGCGGGCATTGTGACAAAGGTTCTATGTCAGCTGGGTGTGGCAGCCAGGCGCCCCCTAGGGGATGGGGAGCCTGTCAGCCCCGGGCCTGTCACTGCCTGCTGGCCCTGCTGCCACCAGCCAGGCCTCTGAAAACTTGGCAAACCATGCCCAGACTTGGGGCCAGTTTGGCCCAAAGTCTCCAAGAGACAAGTCGGGAAGAAAGATATGGGACAGAGGGAGAAAGCGAAGGGAGCAGGAGAAAGGGAAGGAAGAATAAAAAGTAGTGTTGGGCTGCAGGAGTGAGATGGAGGAATTGCAAGAAAAGAGGCAGGAATCAGGAGAGTGAGAGAAAAGGAAAGAAGAGACATGCAGCCAGACGAGGGCTTAGTGAGAGAGGATGGGACAGAGAACAGGATGAGAAGGACATAAGGCAAGGCTGGGACAGGCAAGGACAGGCAAGGCAAGGCTAGGCTGCAGGACATGTTTTTGCTTTATAGTTTCTAGCACATTCGTCTTCAGACTAGGAGGAAAGCCATAAGACCGTATGGATTAGGCCCAAGCAAAAACCCCAGCTACTTGAGACACTTAGACTAAGCCTAAAATACCAAGATCTCTCCATAAGGATGGTTTTTATACTGTACTTCCACAATCTGCTGGCAGTACAAAAAAATAAGCTGCAGATCTCCTTAGGCTGAGTCATGGTGCTTTGGGGCAGGGACCATGCATATCATGGGAATATTTCACAGTTTCTGCTCTGTTTTCAGTGTATGACACCAAAACACCCACCTGATGACATCCTTTCAAGAGCAAAGGCAGCAATTGGCAGAATTCCGCCTCTTAGGGGAAGTGAGAAATTGCTGAGCTGACACCAAGTCCTGCAGTGTCCCTGTCACCTGCAGAGCCACCGCATCCTCGCCACGGTAGCGGGCATTGTGACAAAGGTTCTATGTCAGCTGGGTGTGGCAGCCAGGCGCCCCCTAGGGGATGGGGAGCCTGTCAGCCCCGGGCCTGTCACTGCCTGCTGGCCCTGCTGCCACCAGCCAGGCCTCTGAAAACTTGGCAAACCATGCCCAGACTTGGGGCCAGTTTGGCCCAAAGTCTGCAAGAGACAAGTCGGGAAGAAAGATATGAGACAGAGGGAGAAAGCGAAGGGAGCAAGAGAAAGGGAAGGAAGAATAAAAAGTAGTGTTGGGCTGCATGAGTGAGATGGAGGAATTGCAAGAAAAGAGGCAGGAAGCAGGAGAGTGAGAGAAAAGGAAAGAAGAGACATGCAGCCAGACGAGGGGTTAGTGAGAGAGGATGGGACAGAGAACAGGATGAGAAGGACATAAGGCAAGGCTGGGACAGGCAGGGACAGGCAAGGCAAGGCTAGGCTGCAGGACATGTTTTTGCTTTATAGTTTCTAGCACATTCGTCTTCAGACTAGGAGGAAAGCCATAAGACCGTATGGATTAGGCCCAAGCAAAAACCCCAGCTACTTGAGACACTTAGACTAAGCCTAAAATACCAAGATCTCTCCATAAGGATGGTTTTTATACTGTACTTCCACAATCTGCTGGCAGTACAAAAAAATAAGCTGCAGATCTCCTTAGGCTGAGTCATGGTGCTTTGGGGCAGGGACCATGCATATCATGGGAATATTTCACAGTTTCTGCTCTGTTTTCAGTGTATGACACCAAAACACCCACCTGATGACATCCTTTCAAGAGCAAAGGCAGCAATTGGCAGAATTCCGCCTCTTAGGGGAAGTGAGAAATTGCTGAGCTGACACCAAGTCCTGCAGTGTCCCTGTCACCTGCAGAGCCACCGCATCCTCGCCACGGTAGCGGGCATTGTGACAAAGGTTCAATGTCAGCTGGGTGTGGCAGCCAGTCGCCCCCTAGGGGATGGGGAGCCTGTCAGCCCCGGGCCTGTCACTGCCTGCTGGCCCTGCTGCCACCAGCCAGGCCTCTGAAAACTTGTCAAACCATGCCCAGACTTGGGGCCAGTTTGGCCCAAAGTCTCCAAGAGACAAGTCGGGAAGAAAGATATGGGACAGAGGGAGAAAGCGAAGGGAGCAGGAGAAAGGGAAGGAAGAATAAAAAGTAGTGTTGGGCTGCAGGAGTGAGATGGAGGAATTGCAAGAAAAGAGGCAGGAAGCAGGAGAGTGAGAGAAAAGGAAAGAAGAGACATGCAGCCAGACGAGGGCTTAGTGAGAGAGGATGGGACAGAGAACAGGATGAGAAGGACATAACGCAAGGCTGGGACAGGCAAGGACAGGCAAGGCAAGGCAAGGCAAGGCTAGGCTGCAGGACATGTTTTTGCTTTATAGTTTCTAGCACATTCGTCTTCAGACGAGGAGGAAAGCAATAAGACCGTATGGATTAGGCCCAAGCAAAAACCCCAGCTACTTGAGACACTTAGACTAAGCCTAAAATACCAAGATCTCTCCATAAGGATGGTTTTTACACTGTACTTCCACAATCTGCTGGCAGTACAAAAAAATAAGCTGCAGATCTCCTTAGGCTGAGTCATGGTGCTTTGGGGCAGGGACCATGCATATCATGGGAATATTTCACAGTTTCTGCTCTGTTTTCAGTGTATGACACCAAAACACCCACCTGATGACATCCTTTCAAGAGCAAAGGCAGCAATTGGCAGAATTCCGCCTCTTAGGGGAAGTGAGAAACTGCTGAGCTGACACCAAGTCCTGCAGTGTCCCTGTCACCTGCAGAGCCACCGCATCCTCGCCACGGTAGCGGGCATTGTGACAAAGGTTCTATGTCAGCTGGGTGTGGCAGCCAGGCGCCCCCTAGGGGATGGGGAGCCTGTCAGCCCCGGGCCTGTCACTGCCTGCTGGCCCTGCTGCCACCAGCCAGGCCTCTGAAAACTTGGCAAACCATGCCCAGACTTGGGGCCAGTTTGGCCCAAAGTCTGCAAGAGACAAGTGGGGAAGAAAGATATGAGACAGAGGGAGAAAGCGAAGGGAGCAAGAGAAAGGGAAGGAAGAATAAAAAGTAGTGTTGGGCTGCATGAGTGAGATGGAGGAATTGCAAGAAAAGAGGCAGGAAGCAGGAGAGTGAGAGAAAAGGAAAGAAGAGACATGCAGCCAGACGAGGGCTTAGTGAGAGAGGATGGGACAGAGAACTGGAAGAGAAGGACATAAGGCAAGGCTGGGACAGGCAGGGACAGGCAAGGCAAGGCTAGGCTGCAGGACATGTGTTTGCTTTATAGTTTCTAGCACATTCGTCTTCAGACTAGGAGGAAAGCCATAAGACCGTATGGATTAGGCCCAAGCAAAAACCCCAGCTACTTGAGACACTTAGACTAAGCCTAAAATACCAAGATCTCTCCATAAGGATGGTTTTTATACTGTACTTCCACAATCTGCTGGCAGTACAAAATATAAGCTGCAGATCTCCTTAGGCTGAGTCATGGTGCTTTGGGGCAGGGACCATGCATATCATGGGAATATTTCACAGTTTCTGCTCTGTTTTCAGTGTATGACACCAAAACACCCACCTGATGACATCCTTTCAAGAGCAAAGGCAGCAATTGGCAGAATTCCGCCTCTTAGGGGAAGTGAGAAATTGCTGAGCTGACACCAAGTCCTGCAGTGTCCCTGTCACCTGCAGAGCCACCGCATCCTCGCCACGGTAGCGGGCATTGTGACAAAGGTTCTATGTCAGCTGGGTGTGGCAGCCAGGCGCCCCCTAGGGGATGGGGAGCCTGTCAGCCCCGGGCCTGTCACTGCCTGCTGGCCCTGCTGCCACCAGCCAGGCCTCTGAAAACTTGTCAAACCATGCCCAGACTTGGGGCCAGTTTGGCCCAAAGTCTCCAAGAGACAAGTCGGGAAGAAAGATATGGGACAGAGGGAGAAAGCGAAGGGAGCAGGAGAAAGGGAAGGAAGAATAAAAAGTAGTGTTGGGCTGCAGGAGTGAGATGGAGGAATTGCAAGAAAAGAGGCAGGAAGCAGGAGAGTGAGAGAAAAGGAAAGAAGAGACATGCAGCCAGACGAGGGGTTAGTGAGAGAGGATGGGACAGAGAACAGGATGAGAAGGACATAACGCAAGGCTGGGACAGGCAAGGACAGGCAAGGCAAGGCAAGGCAAGGCTAGGCTGCAGGACATGTTTTTGCTTTATAGTTTCTAGCACATTCGTCTTCAGACGAGGAGGAAAGCAATAAGACCGTATGGATTAGGCCCAAGCAAAAACCCCAGCTACTTGAGACACTTAGACTAAGCCTAAAATACCAAGATCTCTCCATAAGGATGGTTTTTACACTGTACTTCCACAATCTGCTGGCAGTACAAAAAAATAAGCTGCAGATCTCCTTAGGCTGAGTCATGGTGCTTTGGGGCAGGGACCATGCATATCATGGGAATATTTCACAGTTTCTGCTCTGTTTTCAGTGTATGACACCAAAACACCCACCTGATGACATCCTTTCAAGAGCAAAGGCAGCAATTGGCAGAATTCCGCCTCTTAGGGGAAGTGAGAAACTGCTGAGCTGACACCAAGTCCTGCAGTGTCCCTGTCACCTGCAGAGCCACCGCATCCTCGCCACGGTAGCGGGCATTGTGACAAAGGTTCTATGTCAGCTGGGTGTGGCAGCCAGGCGCCCCGTAGGGGATGGGGAGCCTATCAGCCCCGGGCCTGTCACTGCCTGCTGGCCCTGCTGCCACCAGCCAGGCCTCTGAAAACTTGGCAAACCATGCCCAGACTTGGGGCCAGTTTGGCCCAAAGTCTGCAAGAGACAAGTCGGGAAGAAAGATATGAGACAGAGGGAGAAAGCGAAGGGAGCAAGAGAAAGGGAAGGAAGAATAAAAAGTAGTGTTGGGCTGCATGAGTGAGATGGAGGAATTGCAAGAAAAGAGGCAGGAAGCAGGAGAGTGAGAGAAAAGGAAAGAAGAGACATGCAGCCAGACGAGGGGTTAGTGAGAGAGGATGGGACAGAGAACTGGAAGAGAAGGACATAAGGCAAGGCTGGGACAGGCAGGGACAGGCAAGGCAAGGCTAGGCTGCAGGACATGTTTTTGCTTTATAGTTTCTAGCACATTCATCTTCAGACTAGGAGGAAAGCCATAAGACCGTATGGATTAGGCCCAAGCAAAAACCCCAGCTACTTGAGACACTTAGACTAAGCCTAAAATACCAAGATCTCTCCATAAGGATGGTTTTTATACTGTACTTCCACAATCTGCTGGCAGTACAAAATATAAGCTGCAGATCTCCTTAGGCTGAGTCATGGTGCTTTGGGGCAGGGACCATGCATATCATGGGAATATTTCACAGTTTCTGCTCTGTTTTCAGTGTATGACACCAAAACACCCACCTGATGACATCCTTTCAAGAGCAAAGGCAGCAATTGGCAGAATTCCGCCTCTTAGGGGAAGTGAGAAATTGCTGAGCTGACACCAAGTCCTGCAGTGTCCCTGTCACCTGCAGAGCCACCGCATCCTCGCCACGGTAGCGGGCATTGTGACAAAGGTTCTATGTCAGCTGGGTGTGGCAGCCAGGCGCCCCCTAGGGGATGGGGAGCCTGTCAGCCCCGGGCCTGTCACTGCCTGCTGGCCCTGCTGCCACCAGCCAGGCCTCTGAAAACTTGTCAAACCATGCCCAGACTTGGGGCCAGTTTGGCCCAAAGTCTGCAAGAGACAAGTCGGGAAGAAATATATGGGACAGAGGGAGAAAGCGAAGGGAGCAGGAGAAAGGGAAGGAAGAATAAAAAGTAGTGTTGGGCTGCAGGAGTGAGATGGAGGAATTGCAAGAAAAGAGGCAGGAATCAGGAGAGTGAGAGAAAAGGAAAGAAGAGACATGCAGCCAGACGAGGGCTTAGTGAGAGAGGATGGGACAGAGAACAGGATGAGAAGGACATAAGGCAAGGCTGGGACAGGCAAGGACAGGCAAGGCAAGGCTAGGCTGCAGGACATGTTTTTGCTTTATAGTTTCTAGCACATTCGTCTTCAGACTAGGAGGAAAGCCATAAGACCGTATGGATTAGGCCCAAGCAAAAACCCCAGCTACTTGAGACACTTAGACTAAGCCTAAAATACCAAGATCTCTCCATAAGGATGGTTTTTATACTGTACTTCCACAATCTGCTGGCAGTACAAAAAAATAAGCTGCAGATCTCCTTAGGCTGAGTCATGGTGCTTTGGGGCAGGGACCATGCATATCATGGGAATATTTCACAGTTTCTGCTCTGTTTTCAGTGTATGACACCAAAACACCCACCTGATGACATCCTTTCAAGAGCAAAGGCAGCAATTGGCAGAATTCCGCCTCTTAGCGGAAGTGAGAAATTGCTGAGCTGACACTAAGTCCTGCAGTGTCCCTGTCACCTGCAGAGCCACCGCATCCTCGCCACGGTAGCGGGCATTGTGACAAAGGTTCAATGTCAGCTGGGTGTGGCAGCCAGTCGCCCCCTAGGGGATGGGGAGCCTGTCAGCCCCGGGCCTGTCACTGCCTGCTGGCCCTGCTGCCACCAGCCAGGCCTCTGAAAACTTGTCAAACCATGCCCAGACTTGGGGCCAGTTTGGCCCAAAGTCTCCAAGAGACAAGTCGGGAAGAAAGATATGGGACAGAGGGAGAAAGCGAAGGGAGCAGGAGAAAGGGAAGGAAGAATAAAAAGTAGTGTTGGGCTGCAGGAGTGAGATGGAGGAATTGCAAGAAAAGAGGCAGGAAGCAGGAGAGTGAGAGAAAAGGAAAGAAGAGACATGCAGCCAGACGAGGGGTTAGTGAGAGAGGATGGGACAGAGAACAGGATGAGAAGGACATAACGCAAGGCTGGGACAGGCAAGGACAGGCAAGGCAAGGCAAGGCAAGGCTAGGCTGCAGGACATGTTTTTGCTTTATAGTTTCTAGCACATTCGTCTTCAGACGAGGAGGAAAGCAATAAGACCGTATGGATTAGGCCCAAGCAAAAACCCCAGCTACTTGAGACACTTAGACTAAGCCTAAAATACCAAGATCTCTCCATAAGGATGGTTTTTACACTGTACTTCCACAATCTGCTGGCAGTACAAAAAAATAAGCTGCAGATCTCCTTAGGCTGAGTCATGGTGCTTTGGGGCAGGGACCATGCATATCATGGGAATATTTCACAGTTTCTGCTCTGTTTTCAGTGTATGACACCAAAACACCCACCTGATGACATCCTTTCAAGAGCAAAGGCAGCAATTGGCAGAATTCCGCCTCTTAGGGGAAGTGAGAAACTGCTGAGCTGACACCAAGTCCTGCAGTGTCCCTGTCACCTGCAGAGCCACCGCATCCTCGCCACGGTAGCGGGCATTGTGACAAAGGTTCTATGTCAGCTGGGTGTGGCAGCCAGGCGCCCCCTAGGGGATGGGGAGCCTGTCAGCCCCGGGCCTGTCACTGCCTGCTGGCCCTGCTGCCACCAGCCAGGCCTCTGAAAACTTGGCAAACCATGCCCAGACTTGGGGCCAGTTTGGCCCAAAGTCTGCAAGAGACAAGTCGGGAAGAAAGATATGAGACAGAGGGAGAAAGCGAAGGGAGCAAGAGAAAGGGAAGGAAGAATAAAAAGTAGTGTTGGGCTGCATGAGTGAGATGGAGGAATTGCAAGAAAAGAGGCAGGAAGCAGGAGAGTGAGAGAAAAGGAAAGAAGAGACATGCAGCCAGACGAGGGCTTAGTGAGAGAGGATGGGACAGAGAACTGGAAGAGAAGGACATAAGGCAAGGCTGGGACAGGCAGGGACAGGCAAGGCAAGGCTAGGCTGCAGGACATGTTTTTGCTTTATAGTTTCTAGCACATTCGTCTTCAGACTAGGAGGAAAGCCATAAGACCGTATGGATTAGGCCCAAGCAAAAACCCCAGCTACTTGAGACACTTAGACTAAGCCTAAAATACCAAGATCTCTCCATAAGGATGGTTTTTATACTGTACTTCCACAATCTGCTGGCAGTACAAAATATAAGCTGCAGATCTCCTTAGGCTGAGTCATGGTGCTTTGGGGCAGGGACCATGCATATCATGGGAATATTTCACAGTTTCTGCTCTGTTTTCAGTGTATGACACCAAAACACCCACCTGATGACATCCTTTCAAGAGCAAAGGCAGCAATTGGCAGAATTCCGCCTCTTAGGGGAAGTGAGAAATTGCTGAGCTGACACCAAGTCCTGCAGTGTCCCTGTCACCTGCAGAGCCACCGCATCCTCGCCATGGTAGCGGGCATTGTGACAAAGGTTCTATGTCAGCTGGGTGTGGCAGCCAGGAGCCCCCTAGGGGATGGGGAGCCTGTCAGCCCCGGGCCTGTCACTGCCTGCTGGCCCTGCTGCCACCAGCCAGGCCTCGGAAAACTTGTCAAACCATGCCCAGACTTGGGGCCAGTTTGGCCCAAAGTCTCCAAGAGACAAGTCGGGAAGAAAGATATGGGACAGAGGGAGAAAGCGAAGGGAGCAGGAGAAAGGGAAGGAAGAATAAAAAGTAGTGTTGGGCTGCAGGAGTGAGATGGAGGAATTGCAAGAAAAGAGGCAGGAATCAGGAGAGTGAGAGAAAAGGAAAGAAGAGACATGCAGCCAGACGAGGGGTTAGTGAGAGAGGATGGGACAGAGAACAGGATGAGAAGGACATAAGGCAAGGCTGGGACAGGCAAGGACAGGCAAGGCAAGGCTAGGCTGCAGGACATGTTTTTGCTTTATAGTTTCTAGCACATTCGTCTTCAGACTAGGAGGAAAGCCATAAGACCGTATGGATTAGACCCAAGCAAAAACCCCAGCTACTTGAGACACTTAGACTAAGCCTAAAATACCAAGATCTCTCCATAAGGATGGTTTTTATACTGTACTTCCACAATCTGCTGGCAGTACAAAAAAATAAGCTGCAGATCTCCTTAGGCTGAGTCATGGTGCTTTGGGGCAGGGACCATGCATATCATGGGAATATTTCACAGTTTCTGCTCTGTTTTCAGTGTATGACACCAAAACACCCACCTGATGACATCCTTTCAAGAGCAAAGGCAGCAATTGGCAGAATTCCGCCTCTTAGGGGAAGTGAGAAATTGCTGAGCTGACACCAAGTCCTGCAGTGTCCCTGTCACCTGCAGAGCCACCGCATCCTCGCCACGGTAGCGGGCATTGTGACAAAGGTTCTATGTCAGCTGGGTGTGGCAGCCAGGCGGCCCCTAGGGGATGGGGAGCCTGTCAGCCCCGGGCCTGTCTCTGCCTGCTGGCCCTGCTGCCACCAGCCAGGCCTCTGAAAACTTGTCAAACCATGCCCAGACTTGGGGCCAGTTTGGCCCAAAGTCTCCAAGAGACAAGTCGGGAAGAAAGATATGGGACAGAGGGAGAAAGCGAAGGGAGCAGGAGAAAGGGAAGGAAGAATAAAAAGTAGTGTTGGGCTGCAGGAGTGAGATGGAGGAATTGCAAGAAAAGAGGCAGGAAGCAGGAGAGTGAGAGAAAAGGAAAGAAGAGACATGCAGCCAGACGAGGGCTTAGTGAGAGAGGATGGGACAGAGAACAGGATGAGAAGGACATAAGGCAAGGCTGGGACAGGCAGGGACAGGCAAGGCAAGGCTAGGCTGCAGGACATGTTTTTGCTTTATAGTTTCTAGCACATTCGTCTTCAGACTAGGAGGAAAGCCATAAGACCGTATGGATTAGGCCCAAGCAAAAACCCCAGCTTCTTGAGACACTTAGACTAAGCCTAAAATACCAAGATCTCTCCATAAGGATGGTTTTTATACTGTACTTCCACAATCTGCTGGCAGTACAAAATATAATCTGCAGATCTCCTTAGGCTGAGTCATGGTGCTTTGGGGCAGGGACCATGCATATCATGGGAATATTTCACAGTTTCTGCTCTGTTTTCAGTGTATGACACCAAAACACCCACCTGATGACATCCTTTCAAGAGCAAAGGCAGCAATTGGCAGAATTCCGCCTCTTAGGGGAAGTGAGAAATTGCTGAGCTGACACCAAGTCCTGCAGTGTCCCTGTCACCTGCAGAGCCACCGCATCCTCGCCACGGTAGCGGGCATTGTGACAAAGGTTCTATGTCAGCTGGGTGTGGCAGCCAGGCGCCCCCTAGGGGATGGGGAGCCTGTCAGCCCCGGGCCTGTCTCTGCCTGCTGGCCCTGCTGCCACCAGCCAGGCCTCTGAAAACTTGTCAAACCATGCCCAGACTTGGGGCCAGTTTGGCCCAAAGTCTCCAAGAGACAAGTCGGGAAGAAAGATATGGGACAGAGGGAGAAAGCGAAGGGAGCAGGAGAAAGGGAAGGAAGAATAAAAAGTAGTGTTGGGCTGCAGGAGTGAGATGGAGGAATTGCAAGAAAAGAGGCAGGAAGCAGGAGAGTGAGAGAAAAGGAAAGAAGAGACATGCAGCCAGACGAGGGCTTAGTGAGAGGGGATGGGACAGAGAACAGGATGAGAAGGACATAAGGCAAGGCTGGGACAGGCAGGGACAGGCAAAGCAAGGCTAGGCTGCAGGACATGTTTTTGCTTTATAGTTTCTAGCACATTCGTCTTCAGACTAGGAGGAAAGCCATAAGACCGTATGGATTAGGCCCAAGCAAAAACCCCAGCTTCTTGAGACACTTAGACTAAGCCTAAAATACCAAGATCTCTCCATAAGGATGGTTTTTATACTGTACTTCCACAATCTGCTGGCAGTACAAAATATAAGCTGCAGATCTCCTTAGGCTGAGTCATGGTGCTTTGGGGCAGGGACCATGCATATCATGGGAATATTTCACAGTTTCTGCTCTGTTTTCAGTGTATGACACCAAAACACCCACCTGATGACATCCTTTCAAGAGCAAAGGCAGCAATTGGCAGAATTCCGCCTCTTAGGGGAAGTGAGAAATTGCTGAGCTGACACCAAGTCCTGCAGTGTCCCTGTCACCTGCAGAGCCACCGCATCCTCGCCACGGTAGCGGGCATTGTGACAAAGGTTCTATGTCAGCTGGGTGTGACAGCCAGGCGCCCCCTAGGGGATGGGGAGCCTGTCAGCCCCGGGCCTGTCACTGCCTGCTGGCCCTGCTGCCACCAGCCAGGCCTCTGAAAACTTGGCAAACCATGCCCAGACTTGGGGCCAGTTTGGCCCAAAGTCTGCAAGAGACAAGTCGGGAAGAAAGATATGAGACAGAGGGAGAAAGCGAAGGGAGCAAGAGAAAGGGAAGGAAGAATAAAAAGTAGTGTTGGGCTGCATGAGTGAGATGGAGGAATTGCAAGAAAAGAGGCAGGAAGCAGGAGAGTGAGAGAAAAGGAAAGAAGAGACATGCAGCCAGACGAGGGGTTAGTGAGAGAGGATGGGACAGAGAACAGGATGAGAAGGACATAAGGCAAGGCTGGGACAGGCAGGGACAGGCAAGGCAAGGCTAGGCTGCAGGACATGTTTTTGCTTTATAGTTTCTAGCACATTCGTCTTCAGACTAGGAGGAAAGCCATAAGACCGTATGGATTAGGCCCAAGCAAAAACCCCAGCTTCTTGAGACACTTAGACTAAGCCTAAAATACCAAGATCTCTCCATAAGGATGGTTTTTATACTGTACTTCCACAATCTGCTGGCAGTACAAAATATAAGCTGCAGATCTCCTTAGGCTGAGTCATGGTGCTTTGGGGCAGGGACCATGCATATCATGGGAATATTTCACAGTTTCTGCTCTGTTTTCAGTGTATGACACCAAAACACCCACCTGATGACATCCTTTCAAGAGCAAAGGCAGCAATTGGCAGAATTCCGCCTCTTAGGGGAAGTGAGAAATTGCTGAGCTGACACCAAGTCCTGCAGTGTCCCTGTCACCTGCAGAGCCACCGCATCCTCGCCACGGTAGCGGGCATTGTGACAAAGGTTCTATGTCAGCTGGGTGTGACAGCCAGGCGCCCCCTAGGGGATGGGGAGCCTGTCAGCCCCGGGCCTGTCACTGCCTGCTGGCCCTGCTGCCACCAGCCAGGCCTCTGAAAACTTGGCAAACCATGCCCAGACTTGGGGCCAGTTTGGCCCAAAGTCTGCAAGAGACAAGTCGGGAAGAAAGATATGAGACAGAGGGAGAAAGCGAAGGGAGCAAGAGAAAGGGAAGGAAGAATAAAAAGTAGTGTTGGGCTGCATGAGTGAGATGGAGGAATTGCAAGAAAAGAGGCAGGAAGCAGGAGAGTGAGAGAAAAGGAAAGAAGAGACATGCAGCCAGACGAGGGGTTAGTGAGAGAGGATGGGACAGAGAACAGGATGAGAAGGACATAAGGCAAGGCTGGGACAGGCAGGGACAGGCAAGGCAAGGCTAGGCTGCAGGACATGTTTTTGCTTTATAGTTTCTAGCACATTCGTCTTCAGACTAGGAGGAAAGCCATAAGACCGTATGGATTAGGCCCAAGCAAAAACCCCAGCTACTTGAGACACTTAGACTAAGCCTAAAATACCAAGATCTCTCCATAAGGATGGTTTTTATACTGTACTTCCACAATCTGCTGGCAGTACAAAATATAAGCTGCAGATCTCCTTAGGCTGAGTCATGGTGCTTTGGGGCAGGGACCATGCATATCATGGGAATATTTCACAGTTTCTGCTCTGTTTTCAGTGTATGACACCAAAACACCCACCTGATGACATCCTTTCAAGAGCAAAGGCAGCAATTGGCAGAATTCCGCCTCTTAGGGGAAGTGAGAAATTGCTGAGCTGACACCAAATCCTGCAGTGTCCCTGTCACCTGCAGAGCCACCGCATCCTCGCCACGGTAGCGGGCATTGTGACAAAGGTTCTATGTCAGCTGGGTGTGGCAGCCAGGCGCCCCCTAGGGGATGGGGAGCCTGTCAGCCCCGGGCCTGTCACTGCCTGCTGGCCCTGCTGCCACCAGCCAGGCCTCTGAAAACTTGTCAAACCATGCCCAGACTTGGGGCCAGTTTGGCCCAAAGTCTCCAAGAGACAAGTCGGGAAGAAAGATATGGGACAGAGGGAGAAAGCGAAGGGAGCAGGAGAAAGGGAAGGAAGAATAAAAAGTAGTGTTGGGCTGCAGGAGTGAGATGGAGGAATTGCAAGAAAAGAGGCAGGAAGCAGGAGAGTGAGAGAAAAGGAAAGAAGAGACATGCAGCCAGACGAGGGCTTAGTGAGAGAGGATGGGACAGAGAACAGGATGAGAAGGACATAAGGCAAGGCTGGGACAGGCAGGGACAGGCAAGGCAAGGCTAGGCTGCAGGACATGTTTTTGCTTTATAGTTTCTAGCACATTCGTCTTCAGACTAGGAAGAAAGCCATAAGACCGTATGGATTAGGCCCAAGCAAAAACCCCAGCTTCTTGAGACACTTAGACTAAGCCTAAAATACCAAGATCTCTCCATAAGTATGGTTTTTATACTGTACTTCCACAATCTGCTGGCAGTACAAAATATAAGCTGCAGATCTCCTTAGGCTGAGTCATGGTGCTTTGGGGCAGGGACCATGCATATCATGGGAATATTTCACAGTTTCTGCTCTGTTTTCAGTGTATGACACCAAAACACCCACCTGATGACATCCTTTCAAGAGCAAAGGCAGCAATTGGCAGAATTCCGCCTCTTAGGGGAAGTGAGAAATTGCTGAGCTGACACCAAGTCCTGCAGTGTCCCTGTCACCTGCAGAGCCACCGCATCCTCGCCACGGTAGCGGGCATTGTGACAAAGGTTCTATGTCAGCTGGGTGTGGCAGCCAGGCGCCCCCTAGGGGATGGGGAGCCTGTCAGCCCCGGGCCTGTCACTGCCTGCTGGCCCTGCTGCCACCAGCCAGGCCTCTGAAAACTTGTCAAACCATGCCCAGACTTGGGGCCACTTTGGCCCAAAGTCTCCAAGAGACAAGTCGGGAAGAAAGATATGGGACAGAGGGAGAAAGCGAAGGGAGCAGGAGAAAGGGAAGGAAGAATAAAAAGTAGTGTTGGGCTGCAGGAGTGAGATGGAGGAATTGCAAGAAAAGAGGCAGGAAGCAGGAGAGTGAGAGAAAAGGAAAGAAGAGACATGCAGCCAGACGAGGGGTTAGTGAGAGAGGATGGGACAGAGAACACGATGAGAAGGACATAAGGCAAGGCTGGGACAGGCAAGGACAGGCAAGGCAAGGCAAGGCAAGGCTAGGCTGCAGGACATGTTTTTGCTTTATAGTTTCTAGCACATTCGTCTTCAGACTAGGAGGAAAGCCATAAGACCGTATGGATTAGGCCCAAGCAAAAACCACAGCTACTTGAGACACTTAGACTGAGCCTAAAATACCAAGATCTCTCCATAAGGATGGTTTTTATACTGTACTTCCACAATCTGCTGGCAGTACAAAAAAATAAGCTGCAGATCTCCTTAGGCTGAGTCATGGTGCTTTGGGGCAGGGACCATGCATATCATGGGAATATTTCACAGTTTCTGCTCTGTTTTCAGTGTATGACACCAAAACACCCACCTGATGACATCCTTTCAAGAGCAAAGGCAGCAAGTGGCAGAAATCCGCTTCTTAGAGGAAGTGAGAAATTGCTGAGCTGACACCAAGTCCTGCAGTGTCCCTGTCAACTGCAGAGCCACCGCATCCTCGCCACGGTAGCGGGCATTGTGACAAAGGTTCTATGTCAGCTGGGTGTGGCAGCCAGGCGCCCCCTAGGGGATGGGGAGCCTGTCAGCCCCGGGCCTGTCACTGCCTGCTGGCCCTGCTGCCACCAGCCAGGCCTCTGAAAACCTGGCAAACCATGCCCAGACTTGGGGCCAGTTTGGCCCAAAGTCTGCAAGAGACAATTCGGGAAGAAAGATATGGAACAGAGGGAGAAAGCGAAGGGAGCAGGAGAAAGGGAAGGAAGAATAAAAAGTAGTGTTGGGCTGCATGAGTGAGATGGAGGAATTGCAAGAAAAGAGGCAGGAAGCAGGAGAGTGAGAGAAAAGGAAAGAAGAGACATGCAGCCAGACGAGGGCTTAGTGAGAGAGGATGGGACAGAGAACAGGATGAGAAGGACATAAGGCAAGGCTGGGACAGGCAGGGACAGGCAAGGCAAGGCTAGGCTGCAGGACATGTTTTTGCTTTATAGTTTCTAGCACATTCGTCTTCAGACTAGGAGGAAAGCCATAAGACCGTATGGATTAGGCCCAAGCAAAAACCCCAGCTTCTTGAGACACTTAGACTAAGCCTAAAATACCAAGATCTCTCCATAAGGATGGTTTTTATACTGTACTTCCACAATCTGCTGGCAGTACAAAATATAAGCTGCAGATCTCCTTAGGCTGAGTCATGGTGCTTTGGGGCAGGGACCATGCATATCATGGGAATATTTCACAGTTTCTGCTCTGTTTTCAGTGTATGACACCAAAACACCCACCTGATGACATCCTTTCAAGAGCAAAGGCAGCAATTTGCAGAATTCTGCTTCTTAGGGGAAGTGAGAAATTGCTGAGCTGACACCAAGTCCTGCAGTGTCCCTGTCACCTGCAGAGCCACCGCATCCTCGCCACGGTAGCGGGCATTGTGACAAAGGTTCTATGTCAGCTGGGTGTGGCAGCCAGGCGCCCCCTAGGGGATGGGGAGCCTGTCAGCCCCGGGCCTGTCACTGCCTGCTGGCCCTGCTGCCACCAGCCAGGCCTCTGAAAACTTGGCAAACCATGCCCAGACTTGGGGCCAGTTTGGCCCAAAGTCTCCAAGAGACAAGTCGGGAAGAAAGATATGAGACAGAGGGAGAAAGCGAAGGGAGCAAGAGAAAGGGAAGGAAGAATAAAAAGTAGTGTTGGGCTGCATGAGTGAGATGGAGGAATTGCAAGAAAAGAGGCAGGAAGCAGGAGAGTGAGAGAAAAGGAAAGAAGAGACATGCAGCCAGACGAGGGCTTAGTGAGAGAGGATGGGACAGAGAACAGGATGAGAAGGACATAAGGCAAGGCTGGGACAGGCAGGGACAGGCAAGGCAAGGCTAGGCTGCAGGACATGTTTTTGCTTTATAGTTTCTAGCACATTCGTCTTCAGACTAGGAGGAAAGCCATAAGACCGTATGGATTAGGCCCAAGCAAAAACCCCAGCTACTTGAGACACTTAGACTAAGCCTAAAATACCAAGATCTCTCCATAAGGATGGTTTTTATACTGTACTTCCACAATCTGCTGGCAGTACAAAATATAAGCTGCAGATCTCCTTAGGCTGAGTCATGGTGCTTTGGGGCAGGGACCATGCATATCATGGGAATATTTCACAGTTTCTGCTCTGTTTTCAGTGTATGACACCAAAACACCCACCTGATGACATCCTTTCAAGAGCAAAGGCAGCAATTGGCAGAATTCCGCTTCTTAGGGGAAGTGAGAAATTGCTGAGCTGACACCAAGTCCTGCAGTGTCCCTGTCACCTGCAGAGCCACCGCATCCTCGCCACGGTAGCGGGCATTGTGACAAAGGTTCTATGTCAGCTGGGTGTGGCAGCCAGGCGCCCCCTAGGGGATGGGGAGCCTGTCAGCCCCGGGCCTGTCTCTGCCTGCTGGCCCTGCTGCCACCAGCCAGGCCTCTGAAAACTTGTCAAACCATGCCCAGACTTGGGGCCAGTTTGGCCCAAAGTCTCCAAGAGACAAGTCGGGAAGAAACATATGGGACAGAGGGAGAAAGCGAAGGGAGCAGGAGAAAGGGAAGGAAGAATAAAAAGTAGTGTTGGACTGCAGGAGTGAGATGGAGGAATTGCAAGAAAAGAGGCAGGAAGCAGGAGAGTGAGAGAAAAGGAAAGAAGAGACATGCAGCCAGACGAGGGGTTAGTGAGAGAGGATGGGACAGAGAACAGGATGAGAAGGACATAAGGCAAGGCTGGGACAGGCAAGGACAGGCAAGGCAAGGCAAGGCAAGGCTAGGCTGCAGGACATGTTTTTGCTTTATAGTTTCTAGCACATTCGTCTTCAGACTAGGAGGAAAGCCATAAGACCGTATGGATTAGGCCCAAGCAAAAACCCCAGCTTCTTGAGACACTTAGACTAAGCCTAAAATACCAAGATCTCTCCATAAGGATGGTTTTTATACTGTACTTCCACAATCTGCTGGCAGTACAAAATATAAGCTGCAGATCTCCTTAGGCTGAGTCATGGTGCTTTGGGGCAGGGACCATGCATATCATGGGAATATTTCACAGTTTCTGCTCTGTTTTCAGTGTATGACACCAAAACACCCACCTGATGACATCCTTTCAAGAGCAAAGGCAGCAATTGGCAGAATTCCGCCTCTTAGCGGAAGTGAGAAATTGCTGAGCTGACACTAAGTCCTGCAGTGTCCCTGTCACCTGCAGAGCCACCGCATCCTCGCCACGGTAGCGGGCATTGTGACAAAGGTTCAATGTCAGCTGGGTGTGGCAGCCAGTCGCCCCCTAGGGGATGGGGAGCCTGTCAGCCCCGGGCCTGTCACTGCCTGCTGGCCCTGCTGCCACCAGCCAGGCCTCTGAAAACTTGGCAAACCATGCCCAGACTTGGGGCCAGTTTGGCCCAAAGTCTGCAAGAGACAAGTCGGGAAGAAAGATATGGGACAGAGGGAGAAAGCGAAGGGAGCAGGAGAAAGGGAAGGAAGAATAAAAAGTAGTGTTGGGCTGCATGAGTGAGATGGAGGAATTGCAAGAAAAGAGGCAGGAAGCAGGAGAGTGAGAGAAAAGGAAAGAAGAGACATGCAGCCAGACGAGGGCTTAGTGAGAGAGGATGGGACAGAGAACAGGATGAGAAGGACATGAGGCAAGGCTGGGACAGGCAGGGACAGGCAAGGCAAGGCTAGGCTGCAGGACATGTTTTTGCTTTATAGTTTCTAGCACAATCGTCTTCAGACTAGGAGGAAAGCCATAAGACCGTATGGATTAGGCCCAAGCAAAAACCCCAGCTACTTGAGACACTTAGACTAAGCCTAAAATACCAAGATCTCTCCATAAGGATGGTTTTTATACTGTACTTCCACAATCTGCTGGCAGTACAAAAAAATAAGCTGCAGATCTCCTTAGGCTGAGTCATGGTGCTTTGGGGCAGGGACCATGCATATCATGGGAATATTTCACAGTTTCTGCTCTGTTTTCAGTGTATGACACCAAAACACCCACCTGATGACATCCTTTCAAGAGCAAAGGCAGTAATTGGCAGAATTCCGCTTCTTAGGGGAAGTGAGAAATTGCTGAGCTGACACCAAGTCCTGCAGTGTCCCTGTCATCTGCAGAGCCACCGCATCCTCGCCACGGTAGCGGGCATTGTGACAAAGGTTCTATGTCAGCTGGGTGTGGCAGCCAGGCGCCCCCTAGGGGATGGGGAGCCTGTCAGCCCCGGGCCTGTCACTGCCTGCTGGCCCTGCTGCCACCAGCCAGGCCTCTGAAAACTTGTCAAACCATGCCCAGACTTGGGGCCAGTTTGGCCCAAAGTCTCCAAGAGACAAGTCGGGAAGAAAGATATGGGACAGAGGGAGAAAGCGAAGGGAGCAGGAGAAAGGGAAGGAAGAATAAAAAGTAGTGTTGGGCTGCAGGAGTGAGATGGAGGAATTGCAAGAAAAGAGGCAGGAAGCAGGAGAGTGAGAGAAAAGGGAAGAAGAGACATGCAGCCAGACGAGGGCTTAGTGAAAGAGGATGGGACAGAGAACAGGATGAGAAGGACATAAGGCAAGGCTGGGACAGGCAGGGACAGGCAAGGCAAGGCTAGGCTGCAGGACATGTTTTTGCTTTATAGTTTCTAGCACATTCGTCTTCAGACGAGGAGGAAAGCCATAAGACCATATGGATTAGGCCCAAGAAAAAAACCCCAGCTACTTGAGACACTTAGACTAAGCCTAAAATATCAAGATCTCTCCATAAGGACGGTTTTTATACTGTACTTCCACAATCTGCTGGCAGTACAAAAAAATAAGCTGCAGATCTCCTTAGGCTGAGTCATGGTGCTTTGGGGCAGGGACCATGCATATCATGGGAATATTTCACAGTTTCTGCTCTGTTTTCAGTGTATGACACCAAAACACCCACCTGATGACATCCTTTCAAGAGCAAAGGCAGCAATTGGCAGAATTCCGCTTCTTAGGGGAAGTGAGAAATTGCTGAGCTGACACCAAGTCCTGCAGTGTCCCTGTCACCTGCAGAGCCACCGCATCCTCGCCACGGTAGCGGGCATTGTGACAAAGGTTCTATGTCAGCTGGGTGTGGCAGCCAGGCGCCCCCTAGGGGATGGGGAGCCTGTCAGCCCCGGGCCTGTCACTGCCTGGTGTCCCTGCTGCCACCAGCCAGGACTCTGAAAACTTGTCAAACCATGCCCAGACTTGGGACCATTTTGGCCCAAAGTCTCCAAGAGACAAGTCGGGAAGAAAGATATGAGACAGAGGGAGAAATCGAAGGGAGCAAGAGAAAGGGAAGGAAGAATAAAAAGTAGTGTTGGGCTGCAGGAGTGAGATGGAGGAATTGCAAGAAAAGAGGCAGGAAGCAGGAGAGTGAGAGAAAAGGAAAGAAGAGACATGCAGCCAGACGTGGGCTTAGTGAGAGAGGATGGGACAGAGAACAGGATGAGAGGGACATAAGGCAAGGCAAGGACAGGCAAGGACAAGCAAGGCAAGGCTAGGCTGCAGGACATGTTTTTGCTTTATAGTTTCTAGCATATTCGTCTTCAGACTAGGAGGAAAGCCATAAGACCGTATGGATTAGGCCCAAGCAAAAACCCCAGCTACTTGAGACACTTAGACTAAGCCTAAAATAGCAAGATATCTCCGTAAGGATGGTTTTTATACTGTACTTCCACAATCTGCTGGCAGTACAAAAAAATAAGCTGCAGATCTCCTTAGGCTGAGTCATGGTGCTTTGGGGCAGGGACCATGCATATCATGGGAATATTTCACAGTTTCTACTCTGTTTTCAGTGTATGACAACAAAACACCCACCTGATGACATCCTTTCAAGAGCAAAGGCAGCAATTTGCAGAATTCCGCTTCTTAAGGGAAGTGAGAAATTGCTGAGATGACACCAAGTCCTGCAGTGTCCCTGTCACCTGCAGAGCCACCGCATACTCGCCACGGTAGCGGGCTTCTGACAAAGGTTCTATGTCAGCTGGGTGTGGTAGCCAGGCGCCCCCTAGGGGATGGGGAGCCTGTCAGCCCCGGGCCTGTCGCTGCCTGCTGGCCATGCTACCACCAGCCAGGCCTCTGAAAACTTGTCCAACCATGCCCAGACTTCGGGCCAGTTTGGCCCAAAGTCTCCAAGAGACAAGTCGGGAAGAAATATATGGGACAGAGGGAGAAAGCGAAGGGAGCAGGAGAAAGGGAAGGAAGAATAAAAAGTAGTATTGGGCTGCAGGAGTGAGATGGAGGAATTGCAAGAAAAGAGGCAGGAAGCAGGAGAGTGAGAGAAAAGGGAAGAAGAGACATGCAGCCAGACGAGGGCTTAGTGAAAGAGGATGGGACAGAGAACAGGATGAGAAGGACATAAGGCAAGGCTGGGACAGGCAAGGACAGGCAAGGCAAGGCTAGGCTGCAGGACATGTTTTTGCTTTATAGTTTCTAGCACATTCGTCTTCAGACTAGGAGGAAAGCCATAAGACCGTATGGATTAGGCCCAAGCAAAAACCCCAGCTACTTGAGACACTTAGACTAAGCCTAAAATACCAAGATCTCTCCGTAAGGATGGTTTTTATACTGTACTTCCACAATCTGCTGGCAGTACAAAAAAATAAGCTGCAGATCTCCTTAGGCTGAGTCATGGTGCTTTGGGGCAGGGACCATGCATATCATGGGAATATTTCACAGTTTCTGCTCTGTTTTCAGTGTATGACACCAAAACACCCACCTGATGACATCCTTTCAAGAGCAAAGGCAGCAATTTGCAGAATTCCGCTTCTTAGGGGAAGTGAGAAATTGCTGAGCTGACACCAAGTCCTGCAGTGTCCCTGTCACCTGCAGAGCCACCGCATCCTCGCCACGGTAGCGGGCATTGTGACAAAGGTTCTATGTCAGCTGGGTGTGGCAGCCAGGCGCCCCCTAGGGGATGGGGAGCCTGTCAGAACCGGGCCTGTCACTGCCTGCTGGCCCTGCCGTCACCAGCCAGGCCTCTGAAAACTTGTCAAACCATGCCCAGACGTGGGGCCAATTTGGCCCAAAGTCTGCAAGAGACAAGTCGGGAAGAAAGATATGGGACAGAGGGAGAAAGCGAAGGGAGCAGGAGAAAGGGAAGGAAGAATAAAAAGTAGTGTTGGGCTGCAGGAGTGAGATGGAGGAATTGCAAGAAAAGAGGCAGGAAGCAGGAGAGTGAGAGAAAAGGAAAGAAGAGACATGCAGCCAGACGAGGGCTACGTGAGAGAGGATGGGACAGAGAACAGGATGAGAAGGAAATAAGGCAAGGCAAGGACAGGCAAGGACAGGCAAGGCCAGGCTAGGCTGCAGGACATTTTTTTGCTTTATAGTTTCTAGCACATTCGTCTTCAGACGAGGAGGAAAGCCATAAGACCGTATGGATTAGGCCCAAGCAAAAACCCCAGCTACTTGAGACACTTAGACTAAGCCTAAAATACCAAGATCTCTCCATAAGGATGGTTTTTATACTGTACTTCCACAGTCTGCTGGCAGTACAAAAAAATAAGCTGCAGATCTCCTTAGGCTGAGTCATGGTGCTTTGGGGCAGGGACCATGCATATCATGGGAATATTTCACAGTTTCTGCTCTGTTTTCAGTGTATGACACCAAAACACCCACCTGATGACATCCTTTCAAGAGCAAAGGCAGCAATTGGCAGAATTCCGCCTCTTAGGGAAAGTGAGAAATTGCTGAGCTGACACCAAGTCCTGCAGTGTCCCTGTCACCTGCAGAGCCACCGCATCCTCGCCACGGTAGCGGGCATTGTGACAAAGGTTCTATGTCAGCTGGGTGTGGCAGCCAGGCGCCCCCTAGGGGATGGGGAGCCTATCAGCCACGGGCCTGTCACTGCCTGCTGTCCCTGCTGCCACCAGCCAGGCCTCTGAAAACTTGTCAAACCATGCCCAGACTTGGGGCCAGTTTGGCCCAAAGTCTCTAAGAGACAAGTCGGGAAGAAAGACATGGGACAGAGGGAGAAAGCGAAGGGAGCAGGAGAAAGGGAAGGAAGAATAAAAAGTAGTGTTGGGCTGCAGGAGTGAGATGGAGGAATTGCAAGAAAAGAGGCAGGAAGCAGGAGAGTGAGAGAAAAGGAAAGAAGAGACATGCAGCCAGACGAGGGCTTAGTGAGAGAGGATGGGACAGAGAACAGGATGAGAAGGAATAAGGCAAGGCAAGGACAGGCAAGGACAGGCAAGGCAAGGCTAGGCTGCAGGACATGTTTTTGCTTTATAGTTTCTAGCACATTCGTCTTCAGACTAGGAGGAAAGCCATAAGACCGTATGGATTAGGCCCAAGCAAAAACCCCAGCTACTTGAGACACTTAGACTAAGCCTAAAATACCAAGATCTCTCCGTAAGGATGGTTTTTATACTGTACTTCCACAATCTGCTGGCAGTACAAAAAAATAAGCTGCAGATCTCCTTAGGCTGAGTCATGGTGCTTTGGGGCAGGGACCATGCATATCATGGGAATATTTCACAGTTTCTGCTCTGTTTTCAGTGTATGACACCAAAACACCCACCTGATGACATCCTTTCAAGAGCAAAGGCAGCAATTTGCAGAATTCCGCTTCTTAGGGGAAGTGAGAAATTGCTGAGCTGACACCAAGTCCTGCAGTGTCCCTGTCACCTGCAGAGCCACCGCATCCTCGCCACGGTAGCGGGCATTGTGACAAAGGTTCTATGTCAGCTGGGTGTGGCAGCCAGGCGCCCCCTAGGGGATGGGGAGCCTGTCAGAACCGGGCCTGTCACTGCCTGCTGGCCCTGCCGTCACCAGCCAGGCCTCTGAAAACTTGTCAAACCATGCCCAGACGTGGGGCCAATTTGGCCCAAAGTCTGCAAGAGACAAGTCGGGAAGAAAGATATGGGACAGAGGGAGAAAGCGAAGGGAGCAGGAGAAAGGGAAGGAAGAATAAAAAGTAGTGTTGGGCTGCAGGAGTGAGATGGAGGAATTGCAAGAAAAGAGGCAGGAAGCAGGAGAGTGAGAGAAAAGGAAAGAAGAGACATGCAGCCAGACGAGGGCTACGTGAGAGAGGATGGGACAGAGAACAGGATGAGAAGGACATAAGGCAAGGCTAGGACAGGCAAGGACAGGCAAGGCAAGGCTAGGCTGCAGGACATGTTTTGGCTTTATAGTTTCTAGCACATTTGTCTTCAGACTAGGAGGAAAACCATAAGACCGTATGTATTAGGCCCAAGCAACAACCCCAGCTACTTGAGAAACTTAGACTAAGCCTAAAATACCACGATCTCTCCATAAGGATGGTTTTTATACTGTACTTCCACAATCTGCTGGCAGTACAAAAAAATAAGCTGCAGATCTCCTTAGGCTGAGTCATGGTGCTTTGGGGCAGGGACCATGCATATCATGGGAATATTTCACAGTTTCTGGTCTGTTTTCAGTGTATGACACCAAAACACCCACCTGATGACATCCTTTCAAGAGCAAAGGCAGCAATTTGCAGAATTCCGCTTCTTAGGGGAAGTGAGAAATTGCTGAGCTGACACCAAGTCCTGCAGTGTCCCTGTCACCTGCAGAGCCACCGCATCCTCGCCACGGTAGCGGGCATTGTGACAAAGGTTCTATGTCAGCTGGGTGTGTCAGCCAGGCGCCCCCTAGGGGATGGGGAGCCTGTCAGCCCCGGGCCTGTCACTGCCTGCTGGCCCTGCTGTCACCAGCCAGGCCTCTGAAAACTTTTCAAACCATGCCCAGACGTGGGGCTAATTTGGCCCAAAGTCTGCAAGAGACAAGTCGGGAAGAAAGATATGAGACAGAGGGAGAAAGCGAAGGGAGCAGGAGAAAGGGAAGGAAGAATAAAAAGTAGTGTTGGGCTGCCGGAGTGAGATGGAGGAATTGCAAGAAAAGAGGCAGGAAGCAGGAGAGTGAGAGAAAAGGAAAGAAGAGACATGCAGCCAGACGAGGGCTTAGTGAGAGAGGACAGGACAGAGAACAGGATGAGAAGGACATAAGGCAAGGCTAGGACAGGCAAGGACAGGCAAGGCCAGGCTAGGCTGCAGGACATTTTTTTGCTTTATAGTTTCTAGCACATTTATCATCAGACTAGGAGGAAAGCCATAAGACCGTATGGATTAGGCCCAAGCAAAAACTCCAGCTACTTGTGACACTTAGACTAAGCCTAAAATACCAAGATCTCTCCATAAGGATGGTTTTTATACTGTACTTCCACAATCTGCTGGCAGTACAAAAAAATAAGCTGCAGATCTCCTTAGGCTGAGTCATGGTGCTTTGGGGAAGGGACCATACATATCATGGGAATATTTCACAGTTTCTGCTCTGTTTTCAGTGTATGACACCAAAACACCCACCTGATGACATCCTTTCAAGAGCAAAGGCAGCAATTGGCAGAATTCCGCTTCTTAGGGGAAGTGAGAAATTGCTGAGCTGACACCAAGTCCTGCAGTGTCCCTGTCACTTGCAGAGCCACCGCATCCTCGCCACGGTAGCGGGCATTGTGACAAAGGTTCTATGTCAGCTGGGTGTGGCAGCCAGGCGCCCCCTAAGGCATGGGGAGCCTGTCAGCCCCGGGCCTGTCACTGCCTGGTGTCCCTGCTGCCACCAGCCAGGCCTCTGAAAACTTGTCAAACCATGCCCAGAATTGTGGCCAATTTGGCCCAAAGTCTGCAAGAGACAAGTCGGGAAGAAAGATATGGGACAGAGGGAGAAAGCGAAGGGAGCAGGAGAAAGGGAAGGAAGAATAAAAAGTAGTGTTGGGCTGCAGGAGTGAGATGGAGGAATTGCAAGAAAAGAGGCAGGAAGCAGGAGAGTGAGAGAAAAGGAAAGAAGAGACATGCAGCCAGACGAGGGCTTAGTGAGAGAGGATGGGACAGAGAACAGGATGAGAAGGACATAAGGCAAGGCTGGGACAGGCAAAGACAGGCAAGGCAAGGCTAGGCTGCAGGACATTTTTTTGCTTTATAGTTTCTAGCACATTCGTCTTCAGACGAGGAGGAAAGCCATAAGACCGTATGGATTAGGCCCAAGCAAAAACCCCAGCTACTTGAGACACTTAGACTAAGCCTAAAATACCAAGATCTCTCCATAAGGATGGTTTTTATACTGTACTTCCACAGTCTGCTGGCAGTACAAAAAAATAAGCTGCAGATCTCCTTAGGCTGAGTCATGGTGCTTTGGGGCAGGGACCATGCATATCATGGGAATATTTCACAGTTTCTGCTCTGTTTTCAGTGTATGACACCAAAACACCCACCTGATGACATCCTTTCAAGAGCAAAGGCAGCAATTGGCAGAATTCCGCCTCTTAGGGAAAGTGAGAAATTGCTGAGCTGACACCAAGTCCTGCAGTGTCCCTGTCACCTGCAGAGCCACCGCATCCTCGCCACGGTAGCGGGCATTGTGACAAAGGTTCTATGTCAGCTGGGTGTGGCAGCCAGGCGCCCCCTAGGGGATGGGGAGCCTATCAGCCACGGGCCTGTCACTGCCTGGTGTCCCTGCTGCCACCAGCCAGGCCTCTGAAAACTTGTCAAACCATGCCCAGACTTGTGGCCAATTTGGCCCAATGTCTCCAAGACACAAGTCGGGAAGAAAGATATGGGACTGAGGGAGAATGCGAAGGGAGCAGGAGAAAGGGAAGGAAGAATAAAAAGTAGTGTTGGGATGCAGGACTGATATGGAGGAATTACAAGAAAAGAGGCAGGAAGCAGGAAAGTGAGAGAAAAGGAAAGAAGAGACATGCAGCCAGACGAGGGCTTAGTGAGAGAGGATGGGACAGAGAACAGGATGAGAAGGACATAAGGCAAGGCTAGGACAGGCAAGGACAGGCAAGGCAAGGCTAGGCTGCAGGACATGTTTTGGCTTTATAGTTTCTAGCACATTCGTCTTCAGACTAGGAGGAAAACCATAAGACCGTATGTATTAGGCCCAAGCAACAACCCCAGCTACTTGAGAAACTTAGACTAAGCCTAAAATACCACGATCTCTCCATAAGGATGGTTTTTATACTGTACTTCCACAATCTGCTGGCAGTACAAAAAAATAAGCTGCAGATCTCCTTAGGCTGAGTCATGGTGCTTTGGGGCAGGGACCATGCATATCATGGGAATATTTCACAGTTTCTGCTCTGTTTTCAGTGTATGACACCAAAACACCCACCTGATTACATCCTTTCAAGAGCAAAGGCAGCAATTGGCAGAATTCCGCTTCTTAGGGGAAGTGAGAAATTGCTGAGCTGACACCAAGTCCTGCAGTGTCCCTGTCACCTGCAGAGCCACCGCATCCTCGCCACGGTAGCGGGCATTGTGACAAAGGTTCTATGTCAGCTGGGTGTGGCGGCCAGGCGCCCCCTAGGGGATGGGGAGCCTGTCAGCCCCGGGCCTGTCACTGCCTGCTGGCCCTGCTGTTCACCAGCCAGGCCTCGGAAAACTTGTCAAACCATGCCCAGACTTGGAGCCAATTTGGCCCAATGTCTCCAAGAGACAAGTCGTGAAGAAAGATATGGGACAGAGGGAGAAAGCGAAGGGAGCAGGAGAAAGGGAAGGAAGAATAAAAAGTAGTGTTGGGCTGCAGGAGTGAGATGGAGGAATTGCAAGAAAAGAGGCAGGAAGCAGGAGAGTGAGAGAAAAGGAAAGAAGAGACATGCAGCCAGACGAGGGCTTAGTGAGAAAGGATGGGACAGAGAACAGGATGAGACGGAAATATGCAAGGCAAGGACAGGCAAGGACAGGCAAGGCAAGGCTAGGCTGCAGGACATTTTTTTGCTTTATAGTTTCTAGCACATTCGTCCTCAGACTAGGAGGAAAGCCATAAGACCGTATGGATTAGGCCCAAGCAAAAACCCCAGCTACTTGAGACACTTAGACTAAGCCTAAAATACCAAGATCTCTCCATAAGGATGGTTTTTATACTGTACTTCCACAATCTGCTGGCAGTACAAAAAAATAAGCTGCAGATCTCCTTAGGCTGAGTCATGGTGCTTTGGGGCAGGGACCATGCATATCATGGGAATATTTCACAGTTTCTGCTCTGTTTTCAGTGTATGACACCAAAACACCCACCTGATGACATCCTTTCAAGAGCAAAGGCAGCAATTGGCAGAATTCCGCTTCTTAGGGGAAGTGAGAAATTGCTGAGCTGACACCAAGTCCTGCAGTGTCCCTGTCACCTGCAGAGCCACCGCATCCTCGCCACGGTAGCGGGCATTGTGACGAAGGTTCTATGTCAGCTGGGTGTGGCAGCCAGGCACCCCCTAGGGGATGGGGAGTCTGTCAGCCCCGGGCCTGTCACTGCCTGCTGGCCCTGCTGCCACCAGCCAGGCCTCTGAAAACCTGGCAAACCATGCCCAGGCTTGGGGCCAGTTTGGCCCAAAGCCTCTAAGAGACAAGTCGGGAAGAAAGATATGGGACAGAGGGAGAAAGCGAAGGGAGCAGGAGAAAGGGAAGGAAGAATAAAAAGTAGTGTTGGGCTGCAGGAGTGAGATGGAGGAATTGCAAGAAAAGAGGCAGGAAGCAGGAGAGTGAGAGAAAAGGAAAGAAGAGACATGCAGCCAGACGAGGGCTTAGTGAGAGAGGATGGGACAGAGAACAGGATGAGAAGGACATAAGGCAAGGCTGGGACAGGCAAGGACAGGCAAGGCAAGGCTAGGCTGCAGGACATTTTTTTGCTTTATAGTTTCTAGCACATTCGTCTTCAGACGAGGAGGAAAGCCATAAGACCGTATGGATTAGGCCCAAGCAAAAACCCCAGCTACTTGAGACACTTAGACTAAGCCTAAAATACCAAGATCTCTCCATAAGGATGGTTTTTATACTGTACTTCCACAGTCTGCTGGCAGTACAAAAAAATAAGCTGCAGATCTCCTTAGGCTGAGTCATGGTGCTTTGGGGCAGGGACCATGCATATCATGGGAATATTTCACAGTTTCTGCTCTGTTTTCAGTGTATGACACCAAAACACCCACCTGATGACATCCTTTCAAGAGCAAAGGCAGCAATTGGCAGAATTCCGCCTCTTAGGGAAAGTGAGAAATTGCTGAGCTGACACCAAGTCCTGCAGTGTCCCTGTCACCTGCAGAGCCACCGCATCCTCGCCACGGTAGCGGGCATTGTGACAAAGGTTCTATGTCAGCTGGGTGTGGCAGCCAGGCGCCCCCTAGGGGATGGGGAGCCTGTCAGCCACGGGCCTGTCACTGCCTGCTGTCCCTGCTGCCACCAGCCAGGCCTCTGAAAACTTGTCAAACCATGCCCAGACTTGGGGCCAGTTTGGCCCAAAGTCTCTAAGAGACAAGTCGGGAAGAAAGACATGGGACAGAGGGAGAAAGTGAAGGGAGCAGGAGAAAGGGAAGGAAGAATAAAAAGTAGTGTTGGGCTGCATGAGTGAGATGGAGGAATTGCAAGAAAAGAGGCAGGAAGCAGGAGAGTGAGAGAAAAGGAAAGAAGAGACATGCAGCCAGACGAGGGCTTAGTGAGAGAGGATGGGACAGAGAACAGGATGAGAAGGAATAAGGCAAGGCAAGGACAGGCAAGGACAGGCAAGGCAAGGCTAGGCTGCAGGACATGTTTTTGCTTTATAGTTTCTAGCACATTCGTCTTCAGACTAGGAGGAAAGCCATAAGACCGTATATATTAGGCCCAAGCAAAAACCCCAGCTACTTGAGACACTTAGACTAAGCCTAAAATACCATGATCTCTCCATAAGGATGGTTTTTATACTGTACTTCCACAATCTGCTGGCAGTACAAAAAAAATAAGCTGCAGATCTCCTTAGGCTGAGTCATGGTGCTTTGGGGCAGGGACCATGCATATCATGGGAATATTTCACAGTTTCTGCTCTGTTTTCAGTGTATGACACCAAAACACCCACCTGATGACATCCTTTCAAGAGCAAAGGCAGCAATTTGCAGAATTCCGCTTCTTAGGGGAAGTGAGAAATTGCTGAGCTGACACCAAGTCCTGCAGTGTCCCTGTCACCTGCTGAGCCACCGCATCCTCGCCACGGTAGCGGGCATTGTGACAAAGGTTCTATGTCAGCTGGGTGTGGCAGCCAGGCGCCCCCTAGGGGATGGGGAGCCTGTCAGCCACGGGCCTGTCACTGCCTGCTGTCCCTGCTGCCACCAGCCAGGCCTCTGAAAACTTGTCAAACCATGCCCAGACTTGGGGCCAGTTTGGCCCAAAGTCTCTAAGAGACAAGTCGGGAAGAAAGACATGGGACAGAGGGAGAAAGTGAAGGGAGCAGGAGAAAGGGAAGGAAGAATAAAAAGTAGTGTTGGGCTGCATGAGTGAGATGGAGGAATTGCAAGAAAAGAGGCAGGAAGCAGGAGAGTGAGAGAAAAGGAAAGAAGAGACATGCAGCCAGACGAGGGCTTAGTGAGAGAGGATGGGACAGAGAACAGGATGAGAAGGAATAAGGCAAGGCAAGGACAGGCAAGGACAGGCAAGGCAAGGCTAGGCTGCAGGACATGTTTTTGCTTTATAGTTTCTAGCACATTCGTCTTCAGACTAGGAGGAAAGCCATAAGACCGTATATATTAGGCCCAAGCAAAAACCCCAGCTACTTGAGACACTTAGACTAAGCCTAAAATACCATGATCTCTCCATAAGGATGGTTTTTATACTGTACTTCCACAATCTGCTGGCAGTACAAAAAAAATAAGCTGCAGATCTCCTTAGGCTGAGTCATGGTGCTTTGGGGCAGGGACCATGCATATCATGGGAATATTTCACAGTTTCTGCTCTGTTTTCAGTGTATGACACCAAAACACCCACCTGATGACATCCTTTCAAGAGCAAAGGCAGCAATTTGCAGAATTCCGCTTCTTAGGGGAAGTGAGAAATTGCTGAGCTGACACCAAGTCCTGCAGTGTCCCTGTCACCTGCTGAGCCACCGCATCCTCGCCACGGTAGCGGGCATTGTGACAAAGGTTCTATGTCAGCTGGGTGTGGCAGCCAGGCGCCCCCTAGGGGATGGGGAGCCTGTCAGCCCCGGGCCTGTCACTGCCTGCTGGCCCTGCTGTCACCAGCCAGGCCTCTGAAAACTTTTCAAACCATGCCCAGACGTGGGGCTAATTTGGCCCAAAGTCTGCAAGAGACAAGTCGGGAAGAAAGATATGGGACAGAGGGAGAAAGCGAAGGGAGCAGGAGAAAGGGAAGGAAGAATAAAAAGTAGTGTTGGGCTGCCGGAGTGAGATGGAGGAATTGCAAGAAAAGAGGCAGGAAGCAGGAGAGTGAGAGAAAAGGAAAGAAGAGACATGCAGCCAGACGAGGGCTTAGTGAGAAAGGATGGGACAGAGAACAGGATGAGACGGAAATATGCAAGGCAAGGACAGGAAAGGACAGGCAAGGCAAGGCTAGGCTGCAGGACATGTTTTTGCTTTATAGTTTCTAGCACATTCGTCTTCAGACTAGGAGGAAAACCATAAGACCGTATGGATTAGGCCCAAGCAAAAACCCCAGCTACTTGAGACACTTAGACTAAGCCTAAAATACCAAGATATCTCCATAAGGATGGTTTTTATACTGTACTTCCACAATCTGCTGGCAGTACAAAAAAAATAAGCTGCAGATTTCCTTAGGCTGAGTCATGGTGCTTTGGGGCAGGGACCATGCATATCATGGGAATATTTCACAGTTTCTGCTCTGTTTTCAGTGTATGACACCAAAACACCCACCTGATGGCATCCTTTCAAGAGCAAAGGCAGCAATTTGCAGAATCCCGCTTCTTAGGGGAAGTGAGAAATTGCTGAGCTGACACCAAGTCCTGCAGTGTCCCTGTCACCTGCAGAGCCACCGCATCCTCGCCACGGTAGCGGGCATTGTGACAAAGGTTCTATGTCAGCTGGGTGTGGCAGCCAGGCGCCCCCTAGGGCATGGGGAGCCTGTCAACCCCGGGCCTGTCACTGCCTGCTGGCCCTGCTGCCACTAGCCAGGCCTCTGAAAACTTGTCAAACCATGCCCAGACTTGGGGCCAGTTTGGCTCAAAGTCTGCAAGAGACAAGTCGGGAAGAAAGATATGGGACAGAGGGAGAAAGCGAAGGGAGCAGGAGAAAGGGAAGGAAGAATAAAAAGTAGTGTTGGGCTGCAGGAGTGAGATGGAGGAATTGCAAGAAAAGAGGCAGGAAGCAGGAGAGTGAGAGAAAAGGAAAGAAGAGACATGCAGCCAGACGAGGGCTTAGTGAGAGAGGATGGGACAGAGAACAGGATGAGAAGGACATAAGGCAAGGCTAGGACAGGCAAGGACAGGGAAGGCAAGGCTAGGCTGCAGGACATGTTTTTGTATTATAGTTTCTAGCACATTCGTCTTCAGACTAGGAGGAAAGCCATAAGACCGTATGGATTAGGCCCAAGCAAAAACCCCAGCTACTTGAGACACTTAGACTAAGCCTAAAATACCAAGATCTCTCCATAAGGATGGTGTTTATACTGTACTTCCACAATCTGCTGGCAGTACAAAAAAATAAGCTGCAGATCTCCTTAGGCTGAGTCATGGTGCTTTGGGGCAGGGACCATGCATATCATGGGAATATTTCACAGTTTCTGCTCTGTTTTCAGTGTATGACACCAAAACACCCACCTGATGACATCCTTTCAAGAGCAAAGGCAGCAATTGGCAGAATTCCGCTTCTTAGGGGAAGTGAGAAATTGCTGAGCTGACACCAAGTCCTGCAGTGTCCCTGTCACCTGCAGAGCCACCGCATCCTCGCCACGGTAGCGGGCATTGTGACAAAGGTTCTATGTCAGCTGGGTGTGGCAGCCAGGCGCCCCCTAGGGGATGGGGAGCCTGTCAGCCCCGGGCCTGTCACTGCCTGCTGGCCCTGCTGCCACCAGCCAGGCCTCTGAAAACTTGTCAAACCATGCCCAGACTTGGGGCCAGTTTGGCCCTAAGTCTGCAAGAGACAAGTCGGGAAGAAAGATATGGGACAGAGGGAGAAAGCGAAGGGAGCAGGAGAAAGGGAAGGAAGAATAAAAAGTAGTGTTGGGCTGCAGGAGTGAAATGGAGGAATTGCAAGAAAAGAGGTGCAGAGAAAATTCCCAACAGAGTTCCACACCCAAGCGGACGGAGGAAGAAATGCAGCCGACTCAATATGAGTGATAAAGCATACTTCAACTTTATTGCCCGAGATAGCGTGCATTTATACCAAATACCATAATTATGCATACTTGTCTCTATCTAATAGGCTAAGCACATTTACTTACTCCACCTACTTGGGTTTAGCTAGCTATGCGCATCCCGCATTCTTCTGACTCTTATCTCTTCAAAAATATCCTGACCCTGCCTTAGTTAGTACTTTTCCGTTCCCCCCTTTCCCATGGCCTAATAGACAAGCTAACTAAGGCCTATTTATGTCAAATAAAATGGGCTCTGCTCGTACAGTTGCTTGGTGGACTCACGTCTGTGCTCCTTGAGCCAATCCCCGACATCTCCCCCCTTTTCCTTTTTTATGAGCAGAGCCTGTCCAAGTGTCTGCTCTAAAATCTTCTTAATACATGATATAGCACAACTCAAGCATATTAATGCAACTACTACTATGATTAAGAGAGCCAGAGCACTCTGCAAAAGCCCTTTTACCCATCCTCCTAGTCCAAACCAGTTCATGAGGCCGTCTAAGCCAAAGAGGCCCACATCCTCTCTGATCTTCTGTGAATGGTCCGTAAGTTGTTTAATCTCCTCGTGGATGGATCTCGGCTTATTCTGTAAATCCATACAGCACATTCCGTCAAATTCCTCACATCCATGGCCATGGGCTAATAACAAAAGTCTCCTGTGACTGTATTCTGCAGTGTAGCATGTCTTACAGAATCTACATCTAACAAAAGTCCACTTAAAGCCTTAGAAGTTCTGTTTATTTGCTTAACTAGCCAGCATCCTAACTTTTCTAAAGTTTTTAAAGCTTTAGTTGTGCCAACACTAGGTACAAGAGATCCTAAAACCCTTAACCCTGATCCTCAATAATCTACATTATCATCACATTTTGACTCATATACACGCAAAAAGTGTTTTTCTCGTCTTGTTCTTTTGTGATCTATTATCATAGATACATTGGGCGTTAAGAGAGTTAATAGTCCCAAAATACACAGTCCTCCAACAGCGTTAGAAGGAATTCCTGGTCAGGCTCTATCTTCACAGATCAAGAATACACCATACAGGAGGTTTTAGGGTCGCTGTCAATGACATCCCTTGCATTCTTCTGTGAAGCATTACACCGTCGAGTTTCATTTCTGTAGTCACCAAGGGTAGCATTAACATTTTGTAGTTTTGTCCATTCATGTTCTTGTATACTGTTCTGACACTTTTCACAAACCGGCTGAATACAAGCATCCATGGGCATAGATGCCAGCAATTCCAGTTCCTGTGGTTCCATGTCTGCTTCCAGGTGGCAATTAATCCAAAGTGCCGTGTTAGTATTATTACAGTTCGTTGCAATGCCTCTGCATCAACCACTATTTGAAACAGTCGTGTGATGCTGCTGTAGTCATCAAGGAAGACACCAACCAAGCATGTGTGGAACGTTTTTTCCAGAGACATCGTAGTTAGGCATATAGATGGTCAGTCATGTTGGCTAAAGTAATCCACATGTTAGTCTTTGTCTGTGCAGGCATCCAAAACACAGCAGCTGCAACAATCATTGTCAGGAAGATAACACAGGTTTCACGTTTCGTGCTGGCAACCATTGCAGCTCTTGATCTGTAAAAACATAAGCATAACCTCTCCCCCAGGTTATCAATTGGTGTGGCCTTTTCCATTGAACGTTAACTAGTGATTTGACCATAACTAATGCAGGTTCTTTCTGATTTAGCATGGTTTTGGGTCATAGTTACAAAGTGTTTCATAGACAAATCTGTAAGTCCAATCAAATGCAGTCATCCTGTAAAGTTGTCATAAATTCATCCCTCAAAGTTTCTAACTCCATTTTGGCTGTCATATTTATTGGATATTGTTTTCCCTTACCGGATTGAAGTCCTGTTTCAGATTTCTCAGTGTAGTATTTGCTTTATCAAAAACATTGGCTGTTAAGTTCCTTGAAGATTTCTCACTTGCACAAGCAGATCTGCACCATCCAAGCACCTTCTTGTAGGATATGCAACTAAACAGAATTCTCAGAAAACATTATTTGAGCTTACAATTTACTTAACAAATCCTGACCCAAGAGAGGTATAGGACTTTTGGGCAAATACAAGAATTCATGTATTAAAACTTTGTTCCAAATCTGGCATTCCATTTGTCTCAAAAAACGGCCTTTCTTTCGTTGTCTCTAGCATGGTGAATTTACTAAGAAGTCTCGTACAATTAATTACCATAGGATAAGTCCATCAACAAATTTTTGGTTTAATTGTCCAGTTTAATTAAAACTATGGGTCTGCTCAGGATGCCTTTAAACTTCACCCTCGGACGGCTCCATTCTATTACATCGCTGCAGTGGGGGGAGAGAGAACCCCCCCTTTCACTGCTTTAAAAGCAGGCAGCCAGGTTTTTCCAGTTGTTTTTTCTTTCTGTGCAGTGTAGATATAACCAGGGTCACGCAGCTGGCATACTGGCTGGTACGAAGTAGGAGGCTCTGGGAAACTTCTCAGTTACAATGAGCTGCACATAGGCCTGGGATATTTTGCTCTTTTGTTTTCCCATTTCATTCCAGCCATAATACACTTTATATGCAATTTCAAGTAGCTCAGCAATAGTCACATTCCTTAGCTTCATTTACCTTTTACAATTTAGAGTATAAACCAGTATAATAAACATAAATCCATTATTCTATTTTCCTAGATCCAAATCAGTTCACATTCCAGCAACCTTTAAATACAACTTCATAACTTCATACGATACCCCAAGTTCACATCTATCATAGTATTTTAACAATTTAAATGCTTTTCTAACAATATAAGCGATTACTTTAATGTGTAAGGATGCATCCTAAGGGGGAGCAAGGTGGAATTTTAGCAGTGGAACCGGTTCCCATTTTGTAATTATCTCCCCAAACAAGATTCTTTTGGTACCGAATATGAATGTACAAACTAAAATACTGAGCTCAGATACGAAAACCATATACCAAATTCAAATAAGCAGATGGATCACACTTACACCAATTTAAGACAATATCTCAATTTTTTTTGCATTGCACCTTGAACCGCTCACTGCTCAGCCAGGTGGAGATACCTCTGGGTCTCCCTGACAAAATGGGTCAGTGCGCGCTGGAGGCCCATTTGGCATCCGCCCCCCCCCGGCAGCAAGCTGGACTGCGCAAGGCCTTTTATTAGTGTCTCATCTGGTGCGCTACAACTGTTATTCTAAAACCATGATTCTTCACTTGATGTGCATACAAAAAGGCCAAATTTAGTGCACCGAGATGAGAGACAGCCTGTCACAGAGTTGCGCAAGTCTGGATATTGGAATAAAGCTAGTACGCTAGAAAAAAAAATATAACAGCTACTACACATAAAATCTTAACATCACGTTCACACAGTAAGGAACTAAATTACTCATGATCTTTTATACTATCACAAAACGCACCTTTTGAGTCAACCGATTCTCATGATTTAACAGTCTGTGAACTTACTGTACCATATAACAAAGACCTACCAAAATTGCAACATGCTTAAACAGATACCCACAAAGAAAACAGGCTAATAAGGAAAACATTGTGCAGACTTCGGCAAGTTTACTGTGACCTGTGTGTTATCAGTTAACTCTCTCTCAGCTGTCTGAAATGATTTAATGATCTCTTGTAGGGATTTATTTTGTCTTACTCTTCTCGCCCTAAAAACAATATTAATTGCAACAAGGTGTTATACTCCAAGATTCTATTCCCCGGACACTTTTCCCAATCATTTAACTTATACAGCAGCCACCATTAATTACAATATTTTACAAGATCTTCTTTCCTCATATTTCCAAGTGCTTCCCTATGTTTTGAAACACCTCCCAATACCGATTTTTTATGAACACGACTGAAAACAGTAATTTCTGACCCCACGGAGAAGCACAGGGCTGCTTGCAGCGTGAGTGGGAAAAGTGGAGAGAAAGTTTTACGGTGCACTTATACCACAAAGAAACAATTCTAACAACAACCAGTAAAACAATTAACTCACATTCCTGACAAGCTGCTTGACTTTCAGAGAGGCAATAAACAGCAGCACATAATATGCACTGTAAAACTCGCAAATAACATGTTGATAGCAAACTTTAGCATTCTCTACTGCCAATTCCAAAACCAGTGCTTCCTTAACTTCTAAGTTTTATACCCTGAGTCCCCAGAAGCACCCCCTTTCCCATCACGATTATCATGACCACATTGCCGACTGTCAGATTCACTTGCTGTTAACTGATCTAATCTGTCACACAGTTCTGTTGTCCAGTTCTATTTTCAGTGACTTCTTCTGTTCTCTCGTGGAAGTTAGAGGGTTAAAATGCATCAGGCTGCAACGCTGCAAAAATTCCGGCAGCAGCAGACCGTTCAAGCTTCCATGTAGTTACTAATGATTTAGCTTCTGTATCTCCATTGCTGACTTTATCCCATAATTTCTGCTCTATACTGTCCCAAAGTTCAAGTTTTGAGTCACTAATGCTCGTAACAGTCTTTTCAGGTTTTAATTGCTTCACTGTAGTATTTATCAGTTTCCAGATGGTTACAAGGCCGAGAATATATCTTTCGCGGTGACTAATTGCCTTCCACAACACAGTTCCCATCTTTTTCCAAGTCTCTATTTGAAAAACTTCTGACAGGTCAGCAGGATACCTATTGCCTCTGCACCAAGTTAATAGTCTTTTAAGGTTCTTCGCTGATAACGCAGATATGCCCGTTTCCATCGGCGGAGCGTAAGGCTCCATTTTGCCGAGTTTCTGTGAAGCTACCGCGGCTAAATTCTTTTCCACTTTATAACGCTTAATATTATTAATTACTTCCCTCCACGGTTTCATCAGTTTCTTAGCTGTTTTATCCTCGTCTGTGACCATATCCCACAACACGTCCCCTAATTTCCTCCACTCTCCTTCATCAAACAATAAATCAGGATCCTGAAAACACCCCTTAGTTTTCCCTGTTGCTACTAGACCAGCTAGCTGTTTAACGCAACTATAATCAACCCCCCGCTTTTCTAAAAAGCTTTGTAATAAATCTAGGGCTACTTCTAAATCCATTTCTCTGTTATTCACCGTTTTAATCCGTTTCTCCGTTATTCATCACTTTTAATCCATTTCTCCGTTATTTATCACTTTTAATCCGTTTCTCTGTTATCTATCACTTTTAATCCGTTTCTCTGTTATCTATCACTTTTAATCCGTTTCTCTGTTATCTATTTCTCCGTTATTCATCATTTTTAATCTATTTCTCCGTTATTCATCATTTTTAATCTATTTCCCCGTTATTCATCATTATAGTACGGTACCTCTTGCTAAATTAAGAGACCTCTTGCAGCCCTTGTTTCCTGTAGCCCAGCACTGGCGAACTTCAGTCGGTTCAGGCTTCGGAGTCGACACACCGCAGCACAGTGTTCGGTCGCTCTTGCCCGCTGGTCGCTGCTCTCCCGGCGCCTTTTGCTTCTATCCGCCGCTTCGGATTCCCTGTTCGGGCGCCAATTGCAGAGAAAACTCCCAACAGAGTTCCAGACCCAAGCGGACGGAGGAAGAAATGCAGCCGACTCAATATGAGTGATAAAGCATACTTCAACTTTATTGCCCGAGATAGCGTGCATTTATACCAAATACCATAATTATGCATACTTGTCTCTATCTAATAGGCTAAGCACATTTACTTACTCCACCTACTTGGGTTTAGCTAGCTATGCGCATCCCGCATTCTTCTGACTCTTATCTCTTCAAAAATATCCTGACCCTGCCTTAGTTAGTACTTTTCCGTTCCCCCCTTTCCCATGGCCTAATAGACAAGCTAACTAAGGCCTATTTATGTCAAATAAAATGGGCTCTGCTCGTACAGTTGCTTGGAGGACTCATGTCTGTGCTCCTTGAGCCAATCCCCAACAAAGAGGCAGGAATCAGGAGAGTGAGAGAAAAGGAAAGAAGAGACATGCAGCCAGACGAGGGGTTAGTGAGAGAGGATGGGACAGAGAACAGGATGAGAAGGACATAAGGCAAGGCTAGGACAGGCAAGGACAGGCAAGGCAAGGCTAGGCTGCAGGACATGTTTTTGCTTTATAGTTACTAGCACATTCGTCTTCAGACTAGCAGGAAAGCCATAAGACCGTATGGATTAGGCCCAAGCAAAAACCCCATCTACTTGAGACACTTAGACTAAGCCTAAAATACCAAGATCTCTCCATAAGGATGGTTTTTATACTGTACTTCCACAATCTGCTGGCAGTACAAAAAAATAAGCTGCAGATCTCCTTAGGCTGAGTCATGGTGCTTTGGGGCAGGGACCATGCATATCATGGGAATGTTTCACAGTTGCTGCTCTGTTTTCAGTGTATGACACCAAAACACCCACCTGATGACATCCTTTCAAGAGCAAAGGCAGCAATTTGCAGAATTCCGCTTCTTAGGGGAAGTGAGAAATTGCTGAGCTGACACCAAGTCCTGCAGTGTCCCTGTCACCTGCAGAGCCACCGCATCCTCGCCACGGTAGCGGGCATTGTGACAAAGGTTCTATGTCAGCTGGGTGTGTCAGCCAGGCGCCCCCTAGGGGATGGGGAGCCTGTCAGCCCCGGGCCTGTCACTGCCTGGTGTCCCTGCTGCCACCAGCCAGGCCTCTGAAAACTTGTCAAACCATGCCCAGACTTGGGGCCAGTTTGGCCCAAAGTCTCCAAGAGACAAGTCGGGAAGAAAGATATGGGACAGAGGGAGAAAGCGAAGGGAGCAGGAGAAAGGGAAGGAAGAATAAAAAGTAGTGTTGGGCTGCAGGAGTGAGATGGAGGAATTGCAAGAAAAGAGGCAGGAAGCAGGAGAGTGGGAGAAAAGGAAAGAAGAGACATGCAGCCAGATGAGGGCTTAGTGAGAGAGGATGGGACAGAGAACAGGATGAGAAGGACATAAGGCAAGGCTAGGACAGGCAAGGACAGGCAAGGCAAGGCTAGGCTGCAGGACATGTTTTTGCTTTATAGTTTCTAGCACATTCGTCTTCAGACTAGGAGGAAAGCCATAAGACCGTATGGATTAGGCCCAAGCAAAAACCCCAGCTACTTGAGACACTTAGACTAAGCCTAAAATACCAAAATCTCTCCATAAGGATGGTTTTTATACTGTACTTCCACAATCTGCTGGCAGTACAAAAAAATAGGCTGCAGATCTCCTTAGGCTGAGTCATGGTGCTTTGGGGCAGGGACCATGCATATCATGGGAATGTTTCACAGTTTCTGCTCTGTTTTCAGTGTATGACACCAAAACACCCACCCGATGACATCCTTTCAAGAGCAAAGGCAGCAATTGGCAGAATTCCGCTTCTTAGGGGAAGTGAGAAATTGCTGAGCTGACACCAAGTCCTGCAGTGTCCCTGTCACCTGCAGAGCCACCGCATCCTCGCCACGGTAGCGGGCATTGTGACAAAGGTTCTATGTCAGCTGGGTGTGGCAGCCAGGCGCCCCCTAGGGGATGGGGAGCCTGTCAGCCCCGGGCCTGTCACTGCCTGGTGTCCCTGCTGCCACCAGCCAGGCCTCTGAAAACTTGTCAAACCATGCCCAGACTTGGGGCCAGTTTGGCCCAAAGTCTCCAAGAGACAAGTCGGGAAGAAAGATATGGGACAGAGGGAGAAAGCGAAGGGAGCAGGAGAAAGGGAAGGAAGAATAAAAAGTAGTGTTGCGCTGCAGGAGTGAGATGGAGGAATTGCAAGAAAAGAGGCAGGAAGCAGGAGAGTGAGAGAAAAGGAAAGAAGAGACATGCAGCCAGACGAGGGCTTAGTGAGAGAGGATGGGACAGAGAACAGGATGAGAAGGACATAAGGCAAGGCTAGGACAGGCAAGGACAGGCAAGGCAAGGCTAGGCTGCAGGACATGTTTTTGCTTTATAGTTTCTAGCACATTCGTCTTCAGACTAGGAGGAAAGCCATAACACCGTATGGATTAGGCCCAAGCAAAAACCCCAGCTACTTGAGACACTTAGACTAAGCCTAAAATACCAAGATCTCTCCATAAGGATGGTTTTTATACTGTACTTCCACAATCTGCTGGCAGTACAAAAAAATAAGCTGCAGATCTCCTTAGGCTGAGTTATGGTGCTTTGGGGCAGGGACCATGCATATCATGGGAATATTTCACAGTTTCTGCTCTGTTTTCAGTGTATGACACCAAAACACCCACCCGATGACATCCTTTCAAGAGCAAAGGCAGCAATTTGCAGAATTCCGCTTCTTAGGGGAAGTGAGAAATTGCTGAGCTGACACCAAGTCCTGCAGTGTCCCTGTCACCTGCAGAGCCACCGCATCCTCGCCACGGTAGCGGGCATTGTGACAAAGGTTCTATGTCAGCTGGGTGTGGCAGCCAGGCGCCCCCTAGGCGACGGGGAGCCTGTCAGCCCCGGGCCTGTCACTGCCTGCTGGCCCTGCTGCCACCAGCCAGGCCTCTGAAAACTTGTCAAACCATGCCCAGACTTGGGGCCAGTTTGGCCCAAAGTCTGCAAGAGACAAGTCGGGAAGAAAGATATGGGACAGAGGGAGAAAGCAAAGGGAGCAGGAGAAAGGGAAGGAAGAATAAAAAGTAGTGTTGGGCTGCAGGAGTGAGATGGAGGAATTGCAAGAAAAGAGGCAGGAAGCAGGAGAGTGGGAGAAAAGGAAAGAAGAGACATGCAGCCAGACGAGGGCTTAGTGAGAGAGGATGGGACAGAGAACAGGATGAGAAGGACATAAGGCAAGGCTAGGACAGGCAAGGACAGGCAAGGCAAGGCTAGGCTGCAGGACATGTTTTTGCTTTATAGTTTCTAGCACATTCGTCTTCAGACTAGGAGGAAAGCCATAACACCGTATGGATTAGGCCCAAGCAAAAACCCCAGGTACTTCAGACACTTAGACTAAGCCTAAAATACCAAGATCTCTCCATAAGGATGGTTTTTATACTGTACTTCCACAATCTCCTGGCAGTACAAAAAAATAAGCTGCAGATCTCCTTAGGCTGAGTCATGGTGCTTTGGGGCAGGGACCATGCATATCATGGGAATGTTTCACAGTTTCTGCTCTGTTTTCAGTGTATGACACCAAAACACCCACCTGATGACATCCTTTCAAGAGCAAAGGCAGCAATTGGCAGAATTCCGCTTCTTAGGGGAAGTGAGAAATTGCTGAGCTGACACCAAGTCCTGCAGTGTCCCTGTCACCTGCAGAGCCACCGCATCCTCGCCACGGTAGCGGGCATTGTGACAAAGGTTCTATGTCAGCTGGGTGTGGCAGCCAGGCGCCCCCTAGGCGACGGGGAGCCTGTCAGCCCCGGGCCTGTCACTGCCTGCTGGCCCTGCTGCCACCAGCCAGGCCTCTGAAAACTTGTCAAACCATGCCCAGACTTGGGGCCAGTTTGGCCCAAAGTCTGCAAGAGACAAGTCGGGAAGAAAGATATGGGACAGAGGGAGAAAGCGAAGGGAGCAGGAGAAAGGGAAGGAAGAATAAAAAGTAGTGTTGGGCTGCAGGAGTGAGATGGAGGAATTGCAAGAAAAGAGGCAGGAAGCAGGAGAGTGGGAGAAAAGGAAAGAAGAGACATGCAGCCAGACGAGGGCTTAGTGAGAGAGGATGGGACAGAGAACAGGATGAGAAGGACATAAGGCAAGGCTAGGACAGGCAAGGACAGGCAAGGCAAGGCTAGGCTGCAGGACATGTTTTTGCTTTATAGTTTCTAGCACATTCGTCTTCAGACTAGGAGGAAAGCCATAAGACCGTATGGATTAGGCCCAAGCAAAAACCCCAGGTACTTCAGACACTTAGACTAAGCCTAATATACCAAGATCTCTCCATAAGGATGGTTTTTATACTGTACTTCCACAATCTCCTGGCAGTACAAAAAAATAAGCTGCAGATCTCCTTAGGCTGAGTCATGGTGCTTTGGGGCAGGGACCATGCATATCATGGGAATATTTCACAGTTTCTGCTCTGTTTTCAGTGTACGACACCAAAACACCCACCTGATGACATCCTTTCAAGAGCAAAGGCAGCAATTGGCAGAATTCCGCTTCTTAGGGAAAGTGAGAAATTGCTGAGCTGACACCAAGTCCTGCAGTGTCCCTGTCACCTGCAGAGCCACCGCATCCTCGCCACGGTAGCGGGCATTGTGACAAAGGTTCTATGTCAGCTGGGTGTGGCAGCCAGGCGCCCCCTAGGGGATGGGGAGCCTGTCAGCCCCGGGCCTGTCACTGCCTGGTGTCCCTGCTGCCACCAGCCAGGCCTCTGAAAACTTGTCAAACCATGCCCAGACGTGGGGCCAGTTTGGCCCAAAGTCTCCAAGAGACAAGTCGGGAAGAAAGATATGGGACAGAGGGAGAAAGCGAAGGGAGAAGGGGAAAGGGAAGGAAGAATAAAAAGTAGTGTTGGGCTGCAGGAGTGAGATGGAGGAATTGCAAGAAAAGAGGCAGGAAGCAGGAGAGTGGGAGAAAAGGAAAGAAGAGACATGCAGCCAGACGAGGGCTTAGTGAGAGAGGATGGGACAGAGAACAGGATGAGAAGGACATAAGGCAAGGCTGGGACAGGCAAGGACAGGCAAGGCAAGGCTAGGCTGCAGGACATGTTTTTGCTTTATAGTTTCTAGCACATTCGTCTTCAGACTAGGAGGAAAGCCATAAGACCGTATGGATTAGGCCCAAGCAAAAACCCCAGCTACTTCAGACACTTAGACTAAGCCTAAAATACCAAGATCTCTCCATAAGGATGGTTTTTATATTGTACTTCCACAATCTGCTGGCAGTACAAAAAAATAAGCTGCAGATCTCCTTAGGCTGAGTCATGGTGCTTTGGGGCAGGGACCATGCATATCATGGGAATATTTCACAGTTTCTGCTCTGTTTTCAGTGTATGACACCAAAACACCCACCTGATGACATCCTTTCAAGAGCAAAGGCAGCAATTTGCAGAATTCCGCTTCTTAGGGAAAGTGAGAAATTGCTGAGCTGACACCAAGTCCTGCAGTGTCCCTGTCACCTGCAGCGCCACCGCATCCTCGCCACGGTAGCGGGCATTGTGACAAAGGTTCTATGTCAGCTGGGTGTGGCAGCCAGGCGCCCCCTAGGGGATGGGGAGCCTGTCAGCCCCGGGCCTGTCACTGCCTGGTGTCCCTGCTGCCACCAGCCAGGCCTCTGAAAACTTGTCAAACCATGCCCAGACGTGGGGCCAGTTTGGCCCAAAGTCTCCAAGAGACAAGTCGGGAAGAAAGATATGGGACAGAGGGAGAAAGCGAAGGGAGAAGGGGAAAGGGAAGGAAGAATAAAAAGTAGTGTTGGGCTGCAGGAGTGAGATGGAGGAATTGCAAGAAAAGAGGCAGGAAGCAGGAGAGTGGGAGAAAAGGAAAGAAGAGACATGCAGCCAGACGAGGGCTTAGTGAGAGAGGATGGGACAGAGAACAGGATGAGAAGGACATAAGGCAAGGCTGGGACAGGCAAGGACAGGCAAGGCAAGGCTAGGCTGCAGGACATGTTTTTGCTTTATAGTTTCTAGCACATTCGTCTTCAGACTAGGAGGAAAGCCATAAGACCGTATGGATTAGGCCCAAGCAAAAACCCCAGCTACTTCAGACACTTAGACTAAGCCTAAAATACCAAGATCTCTCCATAAGGATGGTTTTTATATTGTACTTCCACAATCTGCTGGCAGTACAAAAAAATAAGCTGCAGATCTCCTTAGGCTGAGTCATGGTGCTTTGGGGCAGGGACCATGCATATCATGGGAATATTTCACAGTTTCTGCTCTGTTTTCAGTGTATGACACCAAAACACCCACCTGATGACATCCTTTCAAGAGCAAAGGCAGCAATTTGCAGAATTCCGCTTCTTAGGGGAAGTGAGAAATTGCTGAGCTGACACCAAGTCCTGCAGTGTCCCTGTCACCTGCAGCGCCACCGCATCCTCGCCACGGTAGCGGGCATTGTGACAAAGGTTCTATGTCAGCTGGGTGTGGCAGCCAGGCGCCCCCTAGGGGATGGGGAGCCTGTCAGCCCCGGGCCTGTCACTGCCTGGTGTCCCTGCTGCCACCAGCCAGGCCTCTGAAAACTTGTCAAACCATGCCCAGACATGGGGCCAGTTTGGCCCTAAGTCTGCAAGAGACAAGTCGGGAAGAAAGATATGGGACTGAGGGAGAAAGCGAAGGGAGCAGGAGAAAGGGAAGGAAGAATAAAAAGTAGTGTTGGGCTGCAGGAGTGAAATGGAGGAATTGCAAGAAAAGAGGCAGGAAGCAGGAGAGTGAGAGAAAAGGAAAGAAGAGACATGCAGCCAGACGAGGGCGTAGTGAGAGAGGATGGGACAGAGAAGAGGATGAGAAGGACATAAGGCAAGGCTAGGACAGGCAAGGACAGGCAAGGCAAGGCTAGGCTGCAGGACATGTTTTTGCTTTATAGTTTCTAGCACATTCGTCTTCAGACTAGGAGGAAAGCCATAAGACCGTATGGATTAGGCCCAAGCAACAACCCCAGCTACTTGAGACACTTAGACTAAGCCTAAAATACCAAGATCTCTCCATAAGGATGGTTTTTATACTGTACTTCCACAATCTGCTGGCAGTACAAAAAAATAAGCTGCAGATCTCCTTAGGCTGAGTCATGCTGCTTTGGGGCAGGGACCATGCATATCATGGGAATATTTCACAGTTTCTGCTCTGTTTTCAGTGTATGACACCAAAACACCCACCTGATGACATCCTTTCAAGAGCAAAGGCAGCAATTTGCAGAATTCCGCTTCTTAGGGGAAGTGAGAAATTGCTGAGCTGACACCAAGTCCTGCAGTGTCCCTGTCACCTGCAGAGCCACCGCATCCTCGCCACGGTAGCGGGCATTGTGACAAAGGTTCTATGTCAGCTGGGTGTGGCAGCCAGGCGCCCCCTAGGGGATGGGGAGCCTGTCAGCCCCGGGCCTGTCACTGCCTGGTGTCCCTGCTGCCACCAGCCAGGCCTCTGAAAACTTGTCAAACCATGCCCAGACTTGGGGCCAGTTTGGCCCAAAGTCTCCAAGAGACAAGTCGGGAAGAAAGATAGGGGACAGAGGGAGAAAGCGAAGGGAGCAGGAGAAAGGGAAGGAAGAATAAAAAGTAGTGTTGGGCTGCAGGAGTGAGATGGAGGAATTGCAAGAAAAGAGGCAGGAAGCAGGAGAGTGAGAGAAAAGGAAAGAAGAGACATGCAGCCAGACGAGGGCTTAGTGAGAGAGGATGGGACAGAGAACAGGATGAGAAGGACATAAGGCAAGGCTAGGACAGGCAAGGACAGGCAAGGCAAGGCTAGGCTGCAGGACATGTTTTTGCTTTATAGTTTCTAGCACATTCGTCTTCAGACTAGGAGGAAAGCCATAAGACCGTATGGATTAGGCCCAAGCAAAAACCTCAGCTACTTGAGACACTTAGACTAAGCCTAAAATGCCAAGATCTCTCCATAAGGATGGGTTTTATACTGTACTTCCACAATCTGCTGGCAGTACAAAAAAATAAGCTGCAGATCTCCTTAGGCTGAGTCATGGTGCTTTGGGGCAGGGACCATGCATATCATGGGAATATTTCACAGTTTCTGCTCTGTTTTCAGTGTATGACACCAAAACACCCACCTGATGACATCCTTTCAAGAGCAAAGGCAGCAATTTGCAGAATTCCGCTTCTTAGGGGAAGTGAGAAATTGCTGAGCTGACACCAAGTCCTGCAGTGTCCCTGTCACCTGCAGAGCCACTGCATCCTCGCCACGGTAGCGGGCATTGTGACAAAGGTTCTATGTCAGCTGGGTGTGGCAGCCAGGCGCCCCCTAGGGGATGGGGAGCCTGTCAGCCCCGGGCCTGTCACTGCCTGGTGTCCCTGCTGCCACCAGCCAGGCCTCTGAAAACTTGTCAAACCATGCCCAGACTTGGGGCCAATTTGGCCCAAAGTCTCCAAGAGACAAGTCGGGAAGAAAGATATGGGACAGAGGGAGAAAGCGAAGGGAGCAGGAGAAAGGGAAGGAAGAATAAAAAGTAGTGTTGGGCTGCAGGAGTGAGATGGAGGAATTGCAAGAAAAGAGGCAGGAAGCAGGAGAGTGAGAGAAAAGGAAAGAAGAGACATGCAGCCAGACGAGGGCTTAGTGAGAGAGGATGGGACAGAGAACAGGATGAGAAGGACATAAGGCAAGGCTAGGACAGGCAAGGACAGGCAAGGCAAGGCTAGGCTTCAGGACATGTTTTTGCTTTATAGTTTCTAGCACATTCGTCTTCAGACTAGGAGGAAAGCCATAAGACCGTATGGATTAGGCCCAAGCAAAAACCCCAGCTACTTGAGACATTTAGACTAAGCCTAAAATACCAAGATCTCTCCATAAGGATGGTTTTTATACTGTACTTCCACAATCTGCTGGCAGTACAAAAAAATAAGCTGCAGATCTCCTTAGGCTGAGTCATGGTGCTTTGGGGCAGGGACCATGCATATCATGGGAATATTTCACAGTTTCTGCTCTGTTTTCAGTGTATGACACCAAAACACCCACCTGATGACATCCTTTCAAGAGCAAAGGCAGCAATTGGCAGAATTCCGCTTCTTAGGGGAAGTGAGAAATTGCTGAGCTGACACCAAGTCCTGCAGTGTCCCTGTCACCTGCAGAGCCACCGCATCCTCGCCACGGTAGCGGGCATTGTGACAAAGGTTCTATGTCAGCTGGGTGTGGCAGCCAGGCGCCCCCTAGGGGATGGGGAGCCTGTCAGCCCCGGGCCTGTCACTGCCTGGTGTCCCTGCTGCCACCAGCCAGGCCTCTGAAAACTTGTCAAACCATGCCCAGACTTGGGGCCAGTTTGGCCCAAAGTCTGCAAGAGACAAGTCGGGAAGAAAGATATGGGACAGAGGGAGAAAGCAAAGGGAGCAGGAGAAAGGGAAGGAAGAATAAAAAGTAGTGTTGGGCTGCAGGAGTGAGATGGAGGAATTGCAAGAAAAGAGGCAGGAAGCAGGAGAGTGAGAGAAAAGGAAAGAAGAGACATGCAGCCAGACGAGGGCTTAGTGAGAGAGGATGGGACAGAGAACAGGATGAGAAGGACATAAGGCAAGGCTAGGACAGGCAAGGACAGGCAAGGCAAGGCTAGGCTGCAGGACATGTTTTTGCTTTATAGTTTCTAGCACATTCGTCTTCAGACTAGGAGGAAAGCCATAAGACCGTATGGATTAGGCCCAAGCAAAAACCCCAGCTACTTGAGACACTTAGACTAAGCCTAAAATACCAAGATCTCTCCATAAGGATGGTTTTTATACTGTACTTCCACAATCTGCTGGCAGTACAAAAAAATAAGCTGCAGATCTCCTTAGGCTGAGTCATGGTGCTTTGGGGCAGGGACCATGCATATCATGGGAATATTTCACAGTTTCTGCTCTGTTTTCAGTGTATGACACCAAAACACCCACCTGACGACATCCTTTCAAGAGCAAAGGCAGCAATTTGCAGAATTCCACTTCTTAGGGGAAGTGAGAAATTGCTGAGCTGACACCAAGTCCTGCAGTGTCCCTGTCACCTGCAGAGCCACCGCATCCTCGCCACGGTAACGGGCATTGTGACAAAGGTTCAATGTCAGCTGGGTGTGTCAGCCAGGCGCCCCCTAGGGGATGGGGAGCCTGTCAGCCCCGGGCCTGTCACTGCCTGGTGTCCCTGCTGCCACCAGCCAGGCCTCTGAAAACTTGTCAAACCATGCCCAGACTTGGGGCCAGTTTGGCCCAAAGTCTCCAAGAGACAAGTCGGGAAGAAAGATATGGGACAGAGGGAGAAAGCGAAGGGAGCAGGAGAAAGGGAAGGAAGAATAAAAAGTAGTGTTGGGCTGCAGGAGTGAGATGGAGGAATTGCAAGAAAAGAGGCAGGAAGCAGGAGAGTGAGAGAAAAGGAAAGAAGAGACATGCAGCCAGACGAGGGGTTAGTGAGAGAGGATGGGACAGAGAACAGGATGAGAAGGACATAAGGCAAGGCTAGGACAGGCAAGGACAGGCAAGGCAAGGCTAGGCTGCAGGACATGTTTTTGCTTTATAGTTTCTAGCACATTCGTCTTCAGACTAGGAGGAAAGCCATAAGACCGTATGGATTAGGCCCAAGCAAAAACCCCAGCTACTTGAGACACTTAGACTAAGCCTAAAATACCAAGATCTCTCCATAAGGATGGTTTTTATACTGTACTTCCACAATCTGCTGGCAGTACAAAAAAATAAGCTGCAGATCTCCTTAGGCTGAGTCATGGTGCTTTGGGGCAGGGACCATGCATATCATGGGAATATTTCACAGTTTCTGCTCTGTTTTCAGTGTATGACACCAAAACACCCACCCAATGACATCCTTTCAAGAGCAAAGGCAGCAATTTGCAGAATTCCGCTTCTTAGGGGAAGTGAGAAATTGCTGAGCTGACACCAAGTCCTGCAGTGTCCCTGTCACCTGCAGAGCCACCGCATCCTCGCCACGGTAGCGGGCATTGTGAAAAAGGGTCTATGTCAGCTGGGTGTGTCAGCCAGGGGCCCCCTAGGGGATGGGGAGCCTGTCAGCCCCGGGCCTGTCACTGCCTGCTGGCCCTGCTGCCACCAGCCAGGCCTCTGAAAACTTGTCAAACCATGCCCAGACTTGGGGCCAGTTTGGCCCAAAGTCTCCAAGAGACAAGTCGGGAAGAAAGATATGGGACAGAGGGAGAAAGCGAAGGGAGCAGGAGAAAGGGAAGGAAGAATAAAAAGTAGTGTTGGGCTGCAGGAGTGAGATGGAGGAATTGCAAGAAAAGAGGCAGGAAGCAGGAGAGTGAGAGAAAAGGAAAGAAGAGACATGCAGCCAGACGAGGGCTTAGTGAGAGAGGATGGGACAGAGAACAGGATGAGAAGGACATAAGGCAAGGCTAGGACAGGCAAGGACAGGCAAGGCAAGGCTAGGCTGCAGGACATCTTTTTGCTTTATAGTTTCTAGCACATTCGTCTTCAGACTAGGAGGAAAGCCATAAGACCCTATGGATTAGGCCCAAGCAAAAACCCCAGCTACTTGAGACACTTAGACTAAGCCTAAAATACCAAGATCTCTCCATAAGGATGGTTTTTATACTGTACTTCCACAATCTGCTGGCAGTACAAAAAAATAAGCTGCAGATCTCCTTAGGCTGAGTCATGGTGCTTTGGGGCAGGGACCATGCATATCATGGGAATATTTCACAGTTTCTGCTCTGTTTTCAGTGTATGACACCAAAACACCCACCCGCTGACATCCTTTCAAGAGCAAAGGCAGCAATTTGCAGAATTCCGCTTCTTAGGGGAAGTGAGAAATTGCTGAGCTGACACCAAGTCCTGCAGTGTCCCTGTCACCTGCAGAGCCACCGCATCCTCGCCACGGTAGCGGGCATTGTGACAAAGGTTCTATGTCAGCTGGGTGTGGCAGCCAGGCGCCCCCTAGGGGATGGGGAGCCTGTCAGCCCCGGGCCTGTCACTGCCTGCTGGCCCTGCTGCCACCAGCCAGGCCTCTGAAAACTTGTCAAACCATGCCCAGACTTGGGGCCAGTTTGGCCCAAGGTCTGCAAGAGACAAGTCGGGAAGAAAGATATGGGACAGAGGGAGAAAGCGAAGGGAGCAGGAGAAAGGGAAGGAAGAATAAAAAGTAGTGTTGGGCTGCAGGAGTGAGATGGAGGAATTGCAAGAAAAGAGGCAGGAAGCAGGAGAGTGAGAGAAAAGGAAAGAAGAGACATGCAGCCAGACGAGGGCTTAGTGAGAGAGGATGGGACAGAGAACAGGATGAGAAGGACATAAGGCAAGGCTAGGACAGGCAAGGACAGGCAAGGCAAGGCTAGGCTGCAGGACATGTTTTTGCTTTATAGTTTCTAGCACATTCGTCTTCAGACTAGCAGGAAAGCCATAAGACCGTATGGATTAGGCCCAAGCAAAAACCCCAGCTACTTGAGACACTTAGACTAAGCCTAAAATACCAAGATCTCTCCATAACGATGGTTTTTATACTGTACTTCCACAATCTGCTGGCAGTACAAAAAAATAAGCTGCAGATCTCCTTAGGCTGAGTCATGGTGCTTTGGGGCAGGGACCATGCATATCATGGGAATATTTCACAGTTTCTGCTCTGTTTTCAGTGTATGACACCAAAACACCCACCTGACGACATCCTTTCAAGAGCAAAGGCAGCAATTTGCAGAATTCCGCTTCTTAGGGGAAGTGAGAAATTGCTGAGCTGACACCAAGTCCTGCAGTGTCCCTGTCACCTGCAGAGCCACCGCATCCTCGCCACGGTAGCGGGCATTGTGACAAAGGTTCTATGTCAGCTGGGTGTGGCAGCCAGGCGCCCCCTAGGGGATGGGGAGCCTGTCTGCCCCGGGCCTGTCACTGCCTGCTGGCCCTGCTGCCACCAGCCAGGCCTCTGAAAACTTGTCAAACCATGCCCAGACTTGGGGCCAGTTTGGCCCAAAGTCTGCAAGAGACAAGTCGAGAAGAAACATATGGGACAGAGGGGGAAAGCGAAGGGAGCAGGAGAAAGGGAAGGAAGAATAAAAAGTAGTGTTGGGCTGCAGGAGTGAGATGGAGGAATTGCAAGAAAAGAGGCAGGAAGCAGGAGAGTGAGAGAAAAGGAAAGAAGAGACATGCAGCCAGACGAGGGCTTAGTGAGAGAGGATGGGACAGAGAACAGGATGAGAAGGACATAAGGCAAGGCTAGGACAGGCAAGGACAGGCAAGGCAAGGCTAGGCTGCAGGACATCTTTTTGCTTTATAATTTCTAGCACATTCGTCTTCAGACTAGGAGGAAAGCCATAAGACCGTATGGATTAGGCCCAAGCAAAAACCCCAGCTACTTGAGACACTTAGACTAAGCCTAAAATAGGAAGATCTCTCCATAAGGATGGTTTTTATACTGTACTTCCACAATCTGCTGGCAGTACAAAAAAATAAGCTGCAGATCTCCTTAGGCTGAGTCATGGTGCTTTGGGGCAGGGACCATGCATATCATGGGAATATTTCACAGTTTCTGCTCTGTTTTCAGTGTATGACACCAAAACACCCACCTGATGACATCCTTTCAAGAGCAAAGGCAGCAATTTGCAGAATTCCGCTTCTTAGGGGAAGTGAGAAATTGCTGAGCTGACACCAAGTCCTGCAGTGTCCCTGTCACCTGCAGAGCCACCGCATCCTCGCCACGGTAGCGGGCATTGTGAAAAAGGGTCTATGTCAGCTGGGTGTGTCAGCCAGGGGCCCCCTAGGGGATGGGGAGCCTGTCAGCCCCGGGCCTGTCACTGCTTGGTGTCCCTGCTGCCACCAGCCAGGCCTCTGAAAACTTGTCAAACCATGCCCAGACTTGGGGCCATTTTGGCCCAAAGTCTGCAAGAGACAAGTCGGGAAGAAAGATATGGGACAGAGGGAGAAAGCGAAGGGAGCAGGAGAAAGGGAAGGAAGAATAAAAAGTAGTGTTGGGCTGCAGGAGTGAGATGGAGGAATTGCAAGAAAAGAGGCAGGAAGCAGGAGAGTGAGAGAAAAGGAAAGAAGAGACATGCAGCCAGACGAGGGCTTAGTGAGAGAGGATGGGACAGAGAACAGGATGAGAAGGACATAAGGCAAGGCTAGGACAGGCAAGGACAGGCAAGGCAAGGCTAGGCTGCAGGACATCTTTTTGCTTTATAGTTTCTAGCACATTCGTCTTCAGACTAGGAGGAAAGCCATAAGACCCTATGGATTAGGCCCAAGCAAAAACCCCAGCTACTTGAGACACTTAGACTAAGCCTAAAATACCAAGATCTCTCCATAAGGATGGTTTTTATACTGTACTTCCACAATCTGCTGGCAGTACAAAAAAATAAGCTGCAGATCTCCTTAGGCTGAGTCATGGTGCTTTGGGGCAGGGACCATGCATATCATGGGAATATTTCACAGTTTCTGCTCTGTTTTCAGTGTATGACACCAAAACACCCACCTGATGACATCCTTTCAAGAGCAAAGGCAGCAATTTGCAGAATTCCGCTTCTTAGGGGAAGTGAGAAATTGCTGAGCTGACACCAAGTCCTGCAGTGTCCCTGTCACCTGCAGAGCCACCGCATCCTCGCCATGGTAGCGGGCATTGTGACAAAGGTTCTATGTCAGCTGGGTGTGGCAGCCAGGCGCCCCCTAGGGGATGGGGAGCCTGTCTGCCCCGGGCCTGTCACTGCCTGGTGTCCCTGCTGCCACCAGCCAGGCCTCTGAAAACTTGTCAAACCATGCCCAGACTTGGGGCCAGTTTGGCCCAAAGTCTCCAAGAGACAAGTCGAGAAGAAACATATGGGACAGAGGGGGAAAGCGAAGGGAGCAGGAGAAAGGGAAGGAAGAATAAAAAGTAGTGTTGGGCTGCAGGAGTGAGATGGAGGAATTGCAAGAAAAGAGGCAGGAAGCAGGAGAGTGAGAGAAAAGGAAAGAAGAGACATGCAGCCAGACGAGGGCTTAGTGAGAGAGGATGGGACAGAGAACAGGATGAGAAGGACATAAGGCAAGGCTAGGACAGGCAAGGACAGGCAAGGCAAGGCTAGGCTGCAGGACATCTTTTTGCTTTATAATTTCTAGCACATTCGTCTTCAGACTAGGAGGAAAGCCATAAGACCGTATGGATTAGGCCCAAGCAAAAACCCCAGCTACTTGAGACACTTAGACTAAGCCTAAAATAGGAAGATCTCTCCATAAGGATGGTTTTTATACTGTACTTCCACAATCTGCTGGCAGTACAAAAAAATAAGCTGCAGATCTCCTTAGGCTGAGTCATGGTGCTTTGGGGCAGGGACCATGCATATCATGGGAATATTTCACAGTTTCTGCTCTGTTTTCAGTGTATGACACCAAAACACCCACCTGATGACATCCTTTCAAGAGCAAAGGCAGCAATTTGCAGAATTCCGCTTCTTAGGGGAAGTGAGAAATTGCTGAGCTGACACCAAGTCCTGCAGTGTCCCTGTCACCTGCAGAGCCACCGCATCCTCGCCACGGTAGCGGGCATTGTGACAAAGGTTCTATGTCAGCTGGGTGTGGCAGCCAGGCGCCCCCTAGGGGATGGGGAGCCTGTCAGCCCCGGGCCTGTCACTGCCTGCTGGCCCTGCTGCCACCAGCCAGGCCTCTGAAAACTTGTCAAACCATGCCCAGACTTGGGGCCAGTTTGGCCCAAGGTCTGCAAGAGACAAGTCGGGAAGAAAGATATGGGACAGAGGGAGAAAGCGAAGGGAGCAGGAGAAAGGGAAGGAAGAATAAAAAGTAGTGTTGGGCTGCAGGAGTGAGATGGAGGAATTGCAAGAAAAGAGGCAGGAAGCAGGAGAGTGAGAGAAAAGGAAAGAAGAGACATGCAGCCAGACGAGGGCTTAGTGAGAGAGGATGGGACAGAGAACAGGATGAGAAGGACATAAGGCAAGGCTAGGACAGGCAAGGACAGGCAAGGCAAGGCTAGGCTGCAGGACATGTTTTTGCTTTATAGTTTCTAGCACATTCGTCTTCAGACTAGCAGGAAAGCCATAAGACCGTATGGATTAGGCCCAAGCAAAAACCCCAGCTACTTGAGACACTTAGACTAAGCCTAAAATACCAAGATCTCTCCATAACGATGGTTTTTATACTGTACTTCCACAATCTGCTGGCAGTACAAAAAAATAAGCTGCAGATCTCCTTAGGCTGAGTCATGGTGCTTTGGGGCAGGGACCATGCATATCATGGGAATATTTCACAGTTTCTGCTCTGTTTTCAGTGTATGACACCAAAACACCCACCTGATGACATCCTTTCAAGAGCAAAGGCAGCAATTTGCAGAATTCCGCTTCTTAGGGGAAGTGAGAAATTGCTGAGCTGACACCAAGTCCTGCAGTGTCCCTGTCACCTGCAGAGCCACCGCATCCTCGCCATGGTAGCGGGCATTGTGACAAAGGTTCTATGTCAGCTGGGTGTGGCAGCCAGGCGCCCCCTAGGGGATGGGGAGCCTGTCTGCCCCGGGCCTGTCACTGCCTGGTGTCCCTGCTGCCACCAGCCAGGCCTCTGAAAACTTGTCAAACCATGCCCAGACTTGGGGCCAGTTTGGCCCAAAGTCTCCAAGAGACAAGTCGAGAAGAAACATATGGGACAGAGGGGGAAAGCGAAGGGAGCAGGAGAAAGGGAAGGAAGAATAAAAAGTAGTGTTGGGCTGCAGGAGTGAGATGGAGGAATTGCAAGAAAAGAGGCAGGAAGCAGGAGAGTGAGAGAAAAGGAAAGAAGAGACATGCAGCCAGACGAGGGGTTAGTGAGAGAGGATGGGACAGAGAACAGGATGAGAAGGACATAAGGCAAGGCTAGGACAGGCAAGGACAGGCAAGGCAAGGCTAGGCTGCAGGACATCTTTTTGCTTTATAATTTCTAGCACATTCGTCTTCAGACTAGGAGGAAAGCCATAAGACCGTATGGATTAGGCCCAAGCAAAAACCCCAGCTACTTGAGACACTTAGACTAAGCCTAAAATAGGAAGATCTCTCCATAAGGATGGTTTTTATACTGTACTTCCACAATCTGCTGGCAGTACAAAAAAATAAGCTGCAGATCTCCTTAGGCTGAGTCATGGTGCTTTGGGGCAGGGACCATGCATATCATGGGAATATTTCACAGTTTCTGCTCTGTTTTCAGTGTATGACACCAAAACACCCACCTGATGACATCCTTTCAAGAGCAAAGGCAGCAATTGGCAGAATTCCGCTTCTTAGGGGAAGTGAGAAATTGCTGAGCTGACACCAAGTCCTGCAGTGTCCCTGTCAACTGCAGAGCCACCGCATCCTCGCCACGGTAGCGGGCATTGTGACAAAGGTTCTATGTCAGCTGGGTGGGGCAGCCAGGCGACCCCTAGGGGATGGGGAGCCTGTCAGCCCCGGGCCTGTCACTGCCTGCTGGCCCTGCTGCCACCAGCCAGGCCTCTGAAAACTTGTCAAACCATGCCCAGACTTGGGGCCAGTTTGGCCCAAGGTCTGCAAGAGACAAGTCGGGAAGAAAGATATGGGACAGAGGGAGAAAGCGAAGGGAGCAGGAGAAAGGGAAGGAAGAATAAAAAGTAGTGTTGGGCTGCAGGAGTGAGATGGAGGAATTGCAAGAAAAGAGGCAGGAAGCAGGAGAGTGAGAGAAAAGGAAAGAAGAGACATGCAGCCAGACGAGGGCTTAGTGAGAGAGGATGGGACAGAGAACAGGATGAGAAGGACATAAGGCAAGGCTAGGACAGGCAAGGACAGGCAAGGCAAGGCTAGGCTGCAGGACATGTTTTTGCTTTATAGTTTCTAGCACATTCGTCTTCAGACTAGCAGGAAAGCCATAAGACCGTATGGATTAGGCCCAAGCAAAAACCCCAGCTACTTGAGACACTTAGACTAAGCCTAAAATACCAAGATCTCTCCATAACGATGGTTTTTATACTGTACTTCCACAATCTGCTGGCAGTACAAAAAAATAAGCTGCAGATCTCCTTAGGCTGAGTCATGGTGCTTTGGGGCAGGGACCATGCATATCATGGGAATATTTCACAGTTTCTGCTCTGTTTTCAGTGTATGACACCAAAACACCCACCTGACGACATCCTTTCAAGAGCAAAGGCAGCAATTTGCAGAATTCCGCTTCTTAGGGGAAGTGAGAAATTGCTGAGCTGACACCAAGTCCTGCAGTGTCCCTGTCACCTGCAGAGCCACCGCATCCTCGCCACGGTAGCGGGCATTGTGACAAAGGTTCTATGTCAGCTGGGTGTGGCAGCCAGGCGCCCCCTAGGGGATGGGGAGCCTGTCAGCCCCGGGCCTGTCACTGCCTGGTGTCCCTGCTGCCACCAGCCAGGCCTCTGAAAACTTGTCAAACCATGCCCAGACTTGGGGCCATTTTGGCCCAAAGTCTGCAAGAGACAAGTCGGGAAGAAAGATATGGGACAGAGGGAGAAAGCGAAGGGAGCAGGAGAAAGGGAAGGAAGAATAAAAAGTAGTGTTGGGCTGCAGGAGTGAGATGGAGGAATTGCAAGAAAAGAGGCAGGAAGCAGGAGAGTGAGAGAAAAGGAAAGAAGAGACATGCAGCCAGACGAGGGCTTAGTGAGAGAGGATGGGACAGAGAACAGGATGAGAAGGACATAAGGCAAGGCTAGGACAGGCAAGGACAGGCAAGGCAAGGCTAGGCTGCAGGACATCTTTTTGCTTTATAATTTCTAGCACATTCGTCTTCAGACTAGGAGGAAAGCCATAAGACCGTATGGATTAGGCCCAAGCAAAAACCCCAGCTACTTGAGACACTTAGACTAAGCCTAAAATAGGAAGATCTCTCCATAAGGATGGTTTTTATACTGTACTTCCACAATCTGCTGGCAGTACAAAAAAATAAGCTGCAGATCTCCTTAGGCTGAGTCATGGTGCTTTGGGGCAGGGACCATGCATATCATGGGAATATTTCACAGTTTCTGCTCTGTTTTCAGTGTATGACACCAAAACACCCACCTGATGACATCCTTTCAAGAGCAAAGGCAGCAATTTGCAGAATTCCGCTTCTTAGGGGAAGTGAGAAATTGCTGAGCTGACACCAAGTCCTGCAGTGTCCCTGTCACCTGCAGAGCCACCGCATCCTCGCCACGGTAGCGGGCATTGTGAAAAAGGGTCTATGTCAGCTGGGTGTGTCAGCCAGGGGCCCCCTAGGGGATGGGGAGCCTGTCAGCCCCGGGCCTGTCACTGCCTGCTGGCCCTGCTGCCACCAGCCAGGCCTCTGAAAACTTGTCAAACCATGCCCAGACTTGGGGCCAGTTTGGCCCAAAGTCTCCAAGAGACAAGTCGGGAAGAAAGATATGGGACAGAGGGAGAAAGCGAAGGGAGCAGGAGAAAGGGAAGGAAGAATAAAAAGTAGTGTTGGGCTGCAGGAGTGAGATGGAGGAATTGCAAGAAAAGAGGCAGGAAGCAGGAGAGTGAGAGAAAAGGAAAGAAGAGACATGCAGCCAGACGAGGGCTTAGTGAGAGAGGATGGGACAGAGAACAGGATGAGAAGGACATAAGGCAAGGCTAGGACAGGCAAGGACAGGCAAGGCAAGGCTAGGCTGCAGGACATCTTTTTGCTTTATAGTTTCTAGCACATTCGTCTTCAGACTAGGAGGAAAGCCATAACACCGTATGGATTAGGCCCAAGCAAAAACCCCAGCTACTTGAGACACTTAGACTAAGCCTAAAATACCAAGATCTCTCCATAAGGATGGTTTTTATACTGTACTTCCACAATCTGCTGGCAGTACAAAAAAATAAGCTGCAGATCTCCTTAGGCTGAGTCATGGTGCTTTGGGGCAGGGACCATGCATATCATGGGAATATTTCACAGTTTCTGCTCTGTTTTCAGTGTATGACACCAAAACACCCACCCGCTGACATCCTTTCAAGAGCAAAGGCAGCAATTTGCAGAATTCCGCTTCTTAGGGGAAGTGAGAAATTGCTGAGCTGACACCAAGTCCTGCAGTGTCCCTGTCACCTGCAGAGCCACCGCATCCTCGCCATGGTAGCGGGCATTGTGACAAAGGTTCTATGTCAGCTGGGTGTGGCAGCCAGGCGCCCCCTAGGGGATGGGGAGCCTGTCTGCCCCGGGCCTGTCACTGCCTGGTGTCCCTGCTGCCACCAGCCAGGCCTCTGAAAACTTGTCAAACCATGCCCAGACTTGGGGCCAGTTTGGCCCAAAGTCTGCAAGAGACAAGTCGAGAAGAAACATATGGGACAGAGGGGGAAAGCGAAGGGAGCAGGAGAAAGGGAAGGAAGAATAAAAAGTAGTGTTGGGCTGCAGGAGTGAGATGGAGGAATTGCAAGAAAAGAGGCAGGAAGCAGGAGAGTGAGAGAAAAGGAAAGAAGAGACATGCAGCCAGACGAGGGCTTAGTGAGAGAGGATGGGACAGAGAACAGGATGAGAAGGACATAAGGCAAGGCTAGGACAGGCAAGGACAGGCAAGGCAAGGCTAGGCTGCAGGACATCTTTTTGCTTTATAATTTCTAGCACATTCGTCTTCAGACTAGGAGGAAAGCCATAAGACCGTATGGATTAGGCCCAAGCAAAAACCCCAGCTACTTGAGACACTTAGACTAAGCCTAAAATAGGAAGATCTCTCCATAAGGATGGTTTTTATACTGTACTTCCACAATCTGCTGGCAGTACAAAAAAATAAGCTGCAGATCTCCTTAGGCTGAGTCATGGTGCTTTGGGGCAGGGACCATGCATATCATGGGAATATTTCACAGTTTCTGCTCTGTTTTCAGTGTATGACACCAAAACACCCACCTGATGACATCCTTTCAAGAGCAAAGGCAGCAATTTGCAGAATTCCGCTTCTTAGGGGAAGTGAGAAATTGCTGAGCTGACACCAAGTCCTGCAGTGTCCCTGTCACCTGCAGAGCCACCGCATCCTCGCCACGGTAGCGGGCATTGTGACAAAGGTTCTATGTCAGCTGGGTGTGGCAGCCAGGCGCCCCCTAGGGGATGGGGAGCCTGTCAGCCCCGGGCCTGTCACTGCCTGGTGTCCCTGCTGCCACCAGCCAGGCCTCTGAAAACTTGTCAAACCATGCCCAGACTTGGGGCCATTTTGGCCCAAAGTCTGCAAGAGACAAGTCGGGAAGAAAGATATGGGACAGAGGGAGAAAGCGAAGGGAGCAGGAGAAAGGGAAGGAAGAATAAAAAGTAGTGTTGGGCTGCAGGAGTGAGATGGAGGAATTGCAAGAAAAGAGGCAGGAAGCAGGAGAGTGAGAGAAAAGGAAAGAAGAGACATGCAGCCAGACGAGGGCTTAGTGAGAGAGGATGGGACAGAGAACAGGATGAGAAGGACATAAGGCAAGGCTAGGACAGGCAAGGACAGGCAAGGCAAGGCTAGGCTGCAGGACATGTTTTTGCTTTATAGTTTCTAGCACATTCGTCTTCAGACTAGCAAGAAAGCCATAAGACCGTATGGATTAGGCCCAAGCAAAAACCCCAGCTACTTGAGACACTTAGACTAAGCCTAAAATACCAAGATCTCTCCATAACGATGGTTTTTATACTGTACTTCCACAATCTGCTGGCAGTACAAAAAAATAAGCTGCAGATCTCCTTAGGCTGAGTCATGGTGCTTTGGGGCAGGGACCATGCATATCATGGGAATATTTCACAGTTTCTGCTCTGTTTTCAGTGTATGACACCAAAACACCCACCTGATGACATCCTTTCTAGAGCAAAGGCAGCAATTTGCAGAATTCCGCTTCTTAGGGGAAGTGAGAAATTGCTGAGCTGACACCAATTCCTGCAGTGTCCCTGTCACCTGCAGAGCCACCGCATCCTCGCCACGGTAGCGGGCATTGTGACAAAGGTTCTATGTCAGCTGGGTGTGGCAGCCAGGCGCCCCCTAGGGGATGGGGAGCCTGTCTGCCCCGGGCCTGTCACTGCCTGGTGTCCCTGCTGCCACCAGCCAGGCCTCTGAAAACTTGTCAAACCATGCCCAGACTTGGGGCCACTTTGGCCCAAAGTCTGCAAGAGACAAGTCGAGAAGAAACATATGGGACAGAGGGGGAAAGCGAAGGGAGCAGGAGAAAGGGAAGGAAGAATAAAAAGTAGTGTTGAGCTGCAGGAGTGAGATGGAGGAATTGCAAGAAAAGAGGCAGGAAGCAGGAGAGTGAGAGAAAAGGAAAGAAGAGACATGCAGCCAGACGAGGGCTTAGTGAGAGAGGATGGGACAGAGAACAGGATGAGAAGGACATAAGGCAAGGCTAGGACAGGCAAGGACAGGCAAGGCAAGGCTAGGCTGCAGGACATCTTTTTGCTTTATAATTTCTAGCACATTCGTCTTCAGACTAGGAGGAAAGCCATAAGACCGTATGGATTAGGCCCAAGCAAAAACCCCAGCTACTTGAGACACTTAGACTAAGCCTAAAATAGGAAGATCTCTCCATAAGGATGGTTTTTATACTGTACTTCCACAATCTGCTGGCAGTACAAAAAAATAAGCTGCAGATCTCCTTAGGCTGAGTCATGGTGCTTTGGGGCAGGGACCATGCATATCATGGGAATATTTCACAGTTTCTGCTCTGTTTCCAGTGTATGACACCAAAACACCCACCTGATGACATCCTTTCAAGAGCAAAGGCAGCAATTTGCAGAATTCCGCTTCTTAGGGGAAGTGAGAAATTGCTGAGCTGACACCAAGTCCTGCAGTGTCCCTGTCACCTGCAGAGCCACCGCATCCTCGCCACGGTAGCGGGCATTGTGACAAAGGTTCTATGTCAGCTGGGTGTGGCAGCCAGGCGCCCCCTAGGGGATGGGGAGCCTGTCAGCCCCGGGCCTGTCACTGCCTGGTGTCCCTGCTGCCACCAGCCAGGCCTCTGAAAACTTGTCAAACCATGCCCAGACTTGGGGCCATTTTGGCCCAAGGTCTGCAAGAGACAAGTCGGGAAGAAAGATATGGGACAGAGGGAGAAAGCGAAGGGAGCAGGAGAAAGGGAAGGAAGAATAAAAAGTAGTGTTGGGCTGCAGGAGTGAGATGGAGGAATTGCAAGAAAAGAGGCAGGAAGCAGGAGAGTGAGAGAAAAGGAAAGAAGAGACATGCAGCCAGACGAGGGCTTAGTGAGAGAGGATGGGACAGAGAACAGGATGAGAAGGACATAAGGCAAGGCTAGGACAGGCAAGGACAGGCAAGGCAAGGCTAGGCTGCAGGACATGTTTTTGCTTTATAGTTTCTAGCACATTCGTCTTCAGACTAGCAGGAAAGCCATAAGACCGTATGGATTAGGCCCAAGCAAAAACCCCAGCTACTTGAGACACTTAGACTAAGCCTAAAATACCAAGATCTCTCCATAACGATGGTTTTTATACTGTACTTCCACAATCTGCTGGCAGTACAAAAAAATAAGCTGCAGATCTCCTTAGGCTGAGTCATGGTGCTTTGGGGCAGGGACCATGCATATCATGGGAATATTTCACAGTTTCTGCTCTGTTTTCAGTGTATGACACCAAAACACCCACCTGACGACATCCTTTCAAGAGCAAAGGCAGCAATTTGCAGAATTCCGCTTCTTAGGGGAAGTGAGAAATTGCTGAGCTGACACCAAGTCCTGCAGTGTCCCTGTCACCTGCAGAGCCACCGCATCCTCGCCACGGTAGCGGGCATTGTGACAAAGGTTCTATGTCAGCTGGGTGTGGCAGCCAGGCGCCCCCTAGGGGATGGGGAGCCTGTCAGCCCCGGGCCTGTCACTGCTTGGTGTCCCTGCTGCCACCAGCCAGGCCTCTGAAAACTTGTCAAACCATGCCCAGACTTGGGGCCATTTTGGCCCAAAGTCTGCAAGAGACAAGTCGGGAAGAAAGATATGGGACAGAGGGAGAAAGCGAAGGGAGCAGGAGAAAGGGAAGGAAGAATAAAAAGTAGTGTTGGGCTGCAGGAGTGAGATGGAGGAATTGCAAGAAAAGAGGCAGGAAGCAGGAGAGTGAGAGAAAAGGAAAGAAGAGACATGCAGCCAGACGAGGGCTTAGTGAGAGAGGATGGGACAGAGAACAGGATGAGAAGGACATAAGGCAAGGCTAGGACAGGCAAGGACAGGCAAGGCAAGGCTAGGCTGCAGGACATGTTTTTGCTTTATAGTTTCTAGCACATTCGTCTTCAGACTAGCAGGAAAGCCATAAGACCGTATGGATTAGGCCCAAGCAAAAACCCCAGCTACTTGAGACACTTAGACTAAGCCTAAAATACCAAGATCTCTCCATAACGATGGTTTTTATACTGTACTTCCACAATCTGCTGGCAGTACAAAAAAATAAGCTGCAGATCTCCTTAGGCTGAGTCATGGTGCTTTGGGGCAGGGACCATGCATATCATGGGAATATTTCACAGTTTCTGCTCTGTTTTCAGTGTATGACACCAAAACACCCACCCGCTGACATCCTTTCAAGAGCAAAGGCAGCAATTTGCAGAATTCCGCTTCTTAGGGGAAGTGAGAAATTGCTGAGCTGACACCAAGTCCTGCAGTGTCCCTGTCACCTGCAGAGCCACCGCATCCTCGCCACGGTAGCGGGCATTGTGACAAAGGTTCTATGTCAGCTGGGTGTGGCAGCCAGGCGCCCCCTAGGGGATGGGGAGCCTGTCTGCCCCGGGCCTGTCACTGCCTGGTGTCCCTGCTGCCACCAGCCAGGCCTCTGAAAACTTGTCAAACCATGCCCAGACTTGGGGCCAGTTTGGCCCAAAGTCTGCAAGAGACAAGTCGAGAAGAAACATATGGGACAGAGGGGGAAAGCGAAGGGAGCAGGAGAAAGGGAAGGAAGAATAAAAAGTAGTGTTGGGCTGCAGGAGTGAGATGGAGGAATTGCAAGAAAAGAGGCAGGAAGCAGGAGAGTGAGAGAAAAGGAAAGAAGAGACATGCAGCCAGACGAGGGCTTAGTGAGAGAGGATGGGACAGAGAACAGGATGAGAAGGACATAAGGCAAGGCTAGGACAGGCAAGGACAGGCAAGGCAAGGCTAGGCTGCAGGACATCTTTTTGCTTTATAATTTCTAGCACATTCGTCTTCAGACTAGGAGGAAAGCCATAAGACCGTATGGATTAGGCCCAAGCAAAAACCCCAGCTACTTGAGACACTTAGACTAAGCCTAAAATAGGAAGATCTCTCCATAAGGATGGTTTTTATACTGTACTTCCACAATCTGCTGGCAGTACAAAAAAATAGGCTGCAGATCTCCTTAGGCTGAGTCATGGTGCTTTGGGGCAGGGACCATGCATATCATGGGAATATTTCACAGTTTCTGCTCTGTTTCCAGTGTATGACACCAAAACACCCACCTGATGACATCCTTTCAAGAGCAAAGGCAGCAATTTGCAGAATTCCGCTTCTTAGGGGAAGTGAGAAATTGCTGAGCTGACACCAAGTCCTGCAGTGTCCCTGTCACCTGCAGAGCCACCGCATCCTCGCCACGGTAGCGGGCATTGTGACAAAGGTTCTATGTCAGCTGGGTGTGGCAGCCAGGCGCCCCCTAGGGGATGGGGAGCCTGTCAGCCCCGGGCCTGTCACTGCCTGCTGGCCCTGCTGCCACCAGCCAGGCCTCTGAAAACTTGTCAAACCATGCCCAGACTTGGGGCCAGTTTGGCCCAAGGTCTGCAAGAGACAAGTCGGGAAGAAAGATATGGGACAGAGGGAGAAAGCGAAGGGAGCAGGAGAAAGGGAAGGAAGAATAAAAAGTAGTGTTGGGCTGCAGGAGTGAGATGGAGGAATTGCAAGAAAAGAGGCAGGAAGCAGGAGAGTGAGAGAAAAGGAAAGAAGAGACATGCAGCCAGACGAGGGCTTAGTGAGAGAGGATGGGACAGAGAACAGGATGAGAAGGACATAAGGCAAGGCTAGGACAGGCAAGGACAGGCAAGGCAAGGCTAGGCTGCAGGACATGTTTTTCCTTTATAGTTTCTAGCACATTCGTCTTCAGACTAGCAGGAAAGCCATAAGACCGTATGGATTAGGCCCAAGCAAAAACCCCAGCTACTTGAGACACTTAGACTAAGCCTAAAATACCAAGATCTCTCCATAACGATGGTTTTTATACTGTACTTCCACAATCTGCTGGCAGTACAAAAAAATAAGCTGCAGATCTCCTTAGGCTGAGTCATGGTGCTTTGGGGCAGGGACCATGCATATCATGGGAATATTTCACAGTTTCTGCTCTGTTTTCAGTGTATGACACCAAAACACCCACCTGACGACATCCTTTCAAGAGCAAAGGCAGCAATTTGCAGAATTCCGCTTCTTAGGGGAAGTGAGAAATTGCTGAGCTGACACCAAGTCCTGCAGTGTCCCTGTCACCTGCAGAGCCACCGCATCCTCGCCACGGTAGCGGGCATTGTGACAAAGGTTCTATGTCAGCTGGGTGTGGCAGCCAGGCGCCCCCTAGGGGATGGGGAGCCTGTCAGCCCCGGGCCTGTCACTGCCTGGTGTCCCTGCTGCCACCAGCCAGGCCTCTGAAAACTTGTCAAACCATGCCCAGACTTGGGGCCATTTTGGCCCAAAGTCTGCAAGAGACAAGTCGGGAAGAAAGATATGGGACAGAGGGAGAAAGCGAAGGGAGCAGGAGAAAGGGAAGGAAGAATAAAAAGTAGTGTTGGGCTGCAGGAGTGAGATGGAGGAATTGCAAGAAAAGAGGCAGGAAGCAGGAGAGTGAGAGAAAAGGAAAGAAGAGACATGCAGCCAGACGAGGGCTTAGTGAGAGAGGATGGGACAGAGAACAGGATGAGAAGGACATAAGGCAAGGCTAGGACAGGCAAGGACAGGCAAGGCAAGGCTAGGCTGCAGGACATGTTTTTGCTTTATAGTTTCTAGCACATTCGTCTTCAGACTAGGAGGAAAGCCATGAGACCGTATGGATTAGGCCCAAGCAAAAACCCCAGCTACTTGAGACACTTAGACTAAGCCTAAAATACCAAGGTCTCTCCATAAGGATGGTTTTTATACTGTACTTCCACAATCTGCTGGCAGTACAAAAAAATAAGCTGCAGATCTCCTTAGGCTGAGTCATGGTGCTTTGGGGCAGGGACCATGCATATCATGGGAATATTTCACAGTTTCTGCTCTGTTTTCAGTGTATGACACCAAAACACCCACCTGATGACATCCTTTCAAGAGCAAAGGCAGCAATTTGCAGAATTCCGCTTCTTAGGGGAAGAGAGAAATTGCTGAGCTGACACCAAGTCCTGCAGTGTCCCTGTCACCTGCAGAGCCACCGCATCCTCGCCACGGTAGCGGGCATTGTGACAAAGGTTCTATGTCAGCTGGGTGTGGCAGCCAGGCGCCCTCTAGGGGATGGGGAGCCTGTCAGCCCCGGGCCTGTCACTGCCTGGTGTCCCTGCTGTCACCAGCCAGGCCTCTGAAAACATGTCAAACCACGCCCAGACTTGGGGCCATTTTGGCCCAAAGTATGCAAGAGACAAGTCGGGAAGAAAGATATGGGACAGAGGGAGAAAGCGAAGGGAGCAGGAGAAAGGGAAGGAAGAATAAAAAGTAGTGTTGGGCTGCAGGAGTGAGATGGAGGAATTGCAGGAAAAGAGGCAGGAAGCAGGAGAGTGAGAGAAAAGGAAAGAAGAGACATGCAGCCAGACGAGGGGTTAGTGAGAGAGGATGGGACAGAGAACAGGATGAGAAGGACATAAGTCAAGGCTAGTACAGGAAAGGACAGGCAAGGCAAGGCTAGGCTGCAGGACATGTTTTTGCTTTATAGTTTCTAGCACATTCGTCTTCAGACTAGGAGGAAAGCCATAAGACCGTATGGATTAGGCCCAAGCAAAAACCCCAGCTACTTGAGACACGTAGACTAAGCCTAAAATACCAAGATCTCTCCATAAGGATGGTTTTTATACTGTACTTCCACAATCTGCTGGCAGTACAAAAAAGTAAGCTGCAGATCTCCTTAGGCTGAGTCATGGTGCTTTGGGGCAGGGACCATGCATATCATGGGAATATTTCACAGTTTCTGCTCTGTTTTCAGTGTATGACACCAAAACACCCACCTGACGACATCCTTTCAAGAGCAAAGGCAGCAATTTGCAGAATTCCGCTTCTTAGGGGAAGTGAGAAATTGCTGAGCTGACACCAATTCCTGCAGTGTCCCTGTCCCCTGCAGAGCCACCGCATCCTCGCCACGGTAGCGGGCATTGTGACAAAGGTTCTATGTCAGCTGGGTGTGGCAGCCAGGCACCCCCTAGGGGATGGGGAGCCTGTCAGCCCCGGGCCTGTCACTGCCTGCTGGCCCTGCTGCCACCAGCCAGGCCTCTGAAAACTTGTCAAACCATGCCCAGACATGGGGCCAGTTTGGCCCAAAGTCTGCAAGAGACAAGTCGGGAAGAAAGATATGGGACAGAGGGAGAAAGCGAAGGGAGCAGGAGAAAGGGAAGGAAGAATAAAAAGTAGTGTTGGGCTGCAGGAGTGAGATGGAGGAATTGCAGGAAAAGAGGCAGGAAGCAGGAGAGTGAGAGAAAAGGAAAGAAGAGACATGCAGCCAGACGAGGGGTTAGTGAGAGAGGATGGGACAGAGAACAGGATGAGAAGGACATAAGGCAAGGCTAGGACAGGCAAGGACAGGCAAGGCAAGGCTAGGCTGCAGGACATGTTTTTGCTTTATAGTTTCTAGCACGTTCGTCTTCAGACGAGGAGGAAAGCCATAAGACCCTATGGATTAGGCCCAAGCAAAAACCCCAGCTACTTGAGACACTTAGACTAAGCCTAAAATACCAAGATCTCTCCATAAGGATGGTTTATATACTGTACTTCCACAATCTGCTGGCAGTACAAAAAAATAAGCTGCAGATCTCCTTAGGCTGAGTCATGGTGCTTTGGGGCAGGGACCATGCATATCATGGGAATATTTCACAGTTTCTGCTCTGTTTTTTGTGTATGACACCAAAACACCCACCCGATGACATCCTTTCAAGAGCAAAGGCAGCAATTTGCACAATTCCGCTTCTTAGGGGAAGTGAGAAATTGCTGAGCTGACACCAAGTCCTGCAGTGTCCCTGTCACCTGCAGAGCCACCGCAGCCTCGCCACGGTAGCGGGCATTGTGACAAAGGTTCTATGTCAGCTGGGTGTGGCAGCCAGGCGCCCCCTAGGGGATGGGGAGCCTGTCAGCCCCGGGCCTGTCACTGCCTGGTGTCCCTGCTGCCACCAGCCAGGCCTCTGAAAACTTGTCAAACCATGCCCAGACTTGGGGCCAGTTTGGCCCACAGTCTGCAAGGGACAAGTCGGGAAGAAAGATATGGGACAGAGGGAGAAAGCGAAGGGAGCAGGAGAAAGGGAAGGAAGAATAAAAAGTAGTGTTGGGCTGCAGGAGTGAGATGGAGGAATTGCAAGAAAAGAGGCAGAAAGCAGGAGAGTGAGAGAAAAGGAAAGAAGAGACATGCAGCCAGACGAGGGCTTAGTGAGAGAGGATGGGACAGAGAACAGGATGAGAAGGACATAAGGCAAGGCTAGGACAGGCAAGGACAGGCAAGGCAAGGCTAGGCTGTAGGACATGTTTTTGCTTTATAGTTTCTAGCACATTCGTCTTCAGACAAGCAGGAAAGCCATAAGACCGTATGGATTAGGCCCAAGCAAAATCCCAGCTACTTGAGACACTTAGACTAAGCCTAAAATACCAAGATCTCTCCATAAGGATGGTTTTTATACTGTACTTCCACAATCTGCTGGCAGTACAAAAAAATAAGCTGCAGATCTCCTTAGGCTGAGTCATGGTGCTTTGGGGCAGGGACCATGCATATCATGGGAATATTTCACAGTTTCTGCTCTGTTTTCAGTGTATGACACCAAAACACCCACCTGATGACATCCTTTCAAGAGCAAAGGCAGCAATTTGCAGAATTCCGCTTCTTAGGGGAAGTGAGAAATTGCTGAGCTGACACCAAGTCCTGCAGTGTCCCTGTCACCTGCAGAGCCACCGCATCCTCGCCACGGTAGCGGGCATTGTGACAAAGGTTCTATGTCAGCCGGGTGTGGCAGCCAGGCGCCCCCTAGGCGATGGGGAGCCTGTCAGCCCCGGGCCTGTCACTGCCTGCTGGCCCTGCTGCCACCAGCCAGGCCTCTGAAAACTCGTCAAACCATGCCCAGACTTGGGGCCAGTTTGGCCCAAAGTCTGCAAGAGACAAGTCGGGAAGAAAGATAGGGGACAGAGGGAGAAAGCGAAGGGAGCAGGAGAAAGGGAAGGAAGAATAAAAAGTAGTGTTGGGCTGCAGGAGTGAGATGGAGGAATTGCAGGAAAAGAGGCAGGAAGCAGGAGAGTGAGAGAAAAGGAAAGAAGAGACATGCAGCCAGACGAGGGTTTAGTGAGAGAGGATGGGACAGAGAACAGGATGAGAAGGACATAAGGCAAGGCTAGGACAGGCAAGGACAGGCAAGGCAAGGCTAGGCTGCAGGACATGTTTTTGCTTTATAGTTTCTAGCACATTCGTCTTCAGACTAGCAGGAAAGCCATAAGACCGTATGGATTAGGCCCAAGCAAAAACCCCAGCTACTTGAGACACTTAGACTAAGCCTAAAATACCAAGATCTCTCCATAAGGATGGTTTTTATACTGTACTTCCACAATCTGCTGGCAGTACAAAAAAATAAGCTGCAGATCTCCTTAGGCTGAGTCATGGTGCTTTGGGGCAGGGACCATGCATATCATGGGAATATTTCACAGTTTCTGCTCTGTTTTCAGTGTATGACACCAAAACACCCACCTGATGACATCCTTTCAAGAGCAAAGGCAGCAATTTGCAGAATTCCGCTTCTTAGGGGAAGTGAGAAATCGCTGAGCTGACACCAAGTCCTGCAGTGTCCCTGTCACTTGCAGAGCCACCGCATCCTCGCCACGGTAGCGGGCATTGTGACAAAGGTTCTATGTCAGCTGGGTGTGGCAGCAAGGCGCCCCCTAGGCGATGGGGAGCCTGTCAGCCCCGGGCCTGTCACTGCCTGGTGTCCCTGCTGCCACCAGCCAGGCCTCTGAAAACTTGTCAAACCATGCCCAGACTTGGGGCCAGTTTGGCCCAAAGTCTCCAAGAGACAAGTGAGGAAGAAGATATGCGACCGAGGGAGAAAGCGAAGGGAGCAGGAGAAAGGGAAGGAAGAATAAAAAGTAGTGTTGGGCTGCAGGAGTGAGATGGAGGAATTGCAAGAAAAGAGGCAGGAAGCAGGAGAGTGAGAGAAAAAGAAAGAAGAGACATGCAGCCAGACGAGGGTTTAGTGAGAGAGGATGGGACAGAGAACAGGATGAGAAGGACATAAGGCAAGGCTAGGACAGGCAAGGACAGGCAAGGCAAGGCTAGGCTGCAGGACTTGTTTTTGCTTTATAGTTTCTAGCACATTCGTCTTCAGACGAGGAGGAAATCCATAAGACCCTATGGATTAGGCCCAAGCAAAAACCCCAGCTACTTGAGACACTTAGACTAAGCCTAAAATACCAAGATCTCTCCATAAGGATGGTTTTTATACTGTACTTCCACAATCTGCTGGCAGTACAAAAAAATAAGCTGCAGATCTCCTTAGGCTGAGTCATGGTGCTTTGGGGCAGGGACCATGCATATCATGGGAATATTTCACAGTTTCTGCTCTGTTTTCAGTGTATGACACCAAAATGCAGAGAGAAATCCCATCAGAGTTCCAGACCCGAGCGGACGGAGGAAGGAATGCGGTCGACCCAATATGAGTGATAAGCATACCTACACTTTATTGAGACACTAAGCTGGTTTATGTAAGACTTACAATAATTATGCATACTCGTCACCTATTAATTGGATAGTATACAGTAATTATGCCTACTCGTCTTCTATTAATTGGATAGTATACAATAATTATGCCTACTCGTCTTCTATTGATTGGATAGTATACATAATGAGCTCAACCTTCTTGTGGTTTCTCTGGAATGCAACCTCCTCACCCTGCTAGAGATAATTCCCCAGCTTGTTTATCTAAACGCTCAGCTGAACCAGAGAGCAACCGCTCAGTACTTTTCCACTATGCTACACCAAACTCATGCTAACTGAGGCCTACTCATGCTAACTTAGAACAGAATTCTCCTGATACAACGGATAAATAGAGCCATGCCCCTTCTCTATTAGCCATGTCCCAACACCAAAACACCCACCTGATGACATCCTTTCAAGAGCAAAGGCAGCAATTTGCAGAATTCCGCTTCTTAGGGGAAGTGAGAAATTGCTGAGCTGACACCAAGTCCTGCAGTGTCCCTGTCACCTGCAGAGCCACCGCATCCTCGCCACGGTAGCGGGCATTGTGACAAAGGTTCTATGTCAGCTGGGTGTGGCAGCCAGGCGCCCCCTAGGCGATGGGGAGCCTGTCAGCCCCGGGCCTGTCACTGCCTGGTGTCCGTGCTGCCACCAGCCAGGCCTCTGAAAACTTGTCAAACCATGCCCAGACTTGGGGCCAGTTTGGCCCAAAGTCTGCAAGAGACAAGTCGGGAAGAAAGATAGGGGACAGAGGGAGAAAGCGAAGGGAGCAGGAGAAAGGGAAGGAAGAATAAAAAGTAGTGTTGGGCTGCAGGAGTGAGATGGAGGAATTGCAGGAAAAGAGGCAGGAAGCAGGAGAGTGAGAGAAAAGGAAAGAAGAGACATGCAGCCAGACGAGGGGTTAGTGAGAGAGGATGAGACAGAGAACAGGATGAGAAGGACATAAGGCAAGGGTAGGACAGGCAAGGACAGGCAAGGCAAGGCTAGGCTGCAGGACATGTTTTTGCTTTATAGTTTCTAGCACATTCGTCTTCAGACGAGGAGGAAAGCCATAAGACCGTATGGATTAGGCCCAAGCAAAAACCCCAGCTACTTGAGACACTTAGACTAAGCCTAAAATACCAAGATCTCTCCATAAGGATGGTTTTTATACTGTACTTCCACAATCTGCTGGCAGTACAAAAAAATAAGCTGCAGATCTCCTTAGGCTGAGTCATGGTGCTTTGGGGCAGGGACCATGCATATCATGGGAATATTTCACAGTTTCTGCTCTGTTTTCAGTGTATGACACCAAAACACCCACCGGATGACATCCTTTCAAGAGCAAAGGCAGCAATTTGCAGAATTCCGCTTCTTAGGGGAAGTGAGAAATTGCTGAGCTGACACCAAGTCCTGCAGTGTCCCTGTCACCTGCAGAGCCACCGCATCCTCGCCACGGTAGCGGGCATTGTGACAAAGGTTCTATGTCAGCTGGGTGTGGCAGCCAGGCGCCCCCTAGGCGATGGGGAGCCTGTCAGCCCCGGGCCTGTCACTGCCTGGTGTCCCTGCTGCCACCAGCCAGGCCTCTGAAAACTTGTCAAACCATGCCCAGACTTGGGGCCAGTTTGGCCCAAAGTCTGCAAGAGACAAGTCGGGAAGAAAGATATGGGACAGAGGGAGAAAGCGAAGGGAGCAGGAGAAAGGGAAGGAAGAATAAAAAGTAGTGTTGGGCTGCAGGAGTGAGATGGAGGAATTGCAGGAAAAGAGGCAGGAAGCAGGAGAGTGAGAGAAAAGGAAAGAAGAGACATGCAGCCAGACGAGGGCTTAGTGAGAGAGGATGGGACAGAGAACAGGATGAGAAGGACATAAGGCAAGGCTAGGACAGGCAAGGACAGGCAAGGCAAGGCTAGGCTGCAGGACATGTTTTTGCTTTATAGTTTCTAGCACATTCGTCTTCAGACGAGGAGGAAAGCCATAAGACCGTATGGATTAGGCCCAAGCAAAAACCCCAGCTACTTGAGACACTTAGACTAAGCCTAAAATACCAAGATCTCTCCATAAGGATGGTTTTTATACTGTACTTCCACAATCTGCTGGCAGTACAAAAAAATAAGCTGCAGATCTCCTTAGGCTGAGTCATGGTGCTTTGGGGCAGGGACCATGCATATCATGGGAATATTTCACAGTTTCTGCTCTGTTTTCAGTGTATGACACCAAAACACCCACCTGATGACATCCTTTCAAGAGCAAAGGCAGCAATTGGCAGAATTCCGCTTCTTAGGGGAAGTGAGAAATTGCTGAGCTGACACCAAGTCCTGCAGTGTCCCTGTCACCTGCAGAGCCACCGCATCCTCGCCACGGTAGCGGGCATTGTGACAAAGGTTCTATGTCAGCTGGGTGTGGCAGCCAGGCGCCCCCGAGGCGATGGGGAGCCTGTCAGCCCCGGGCCTGTCACTGCCTGGTGTCCCTGCTGCCACCAGCCAGGCCTCTGAAACCTTGTCAAACCATGCCCAGACTTGGGGCCAGTTTGGTCCAAAGTCTGCAAGAGACAAGTCGGGAAGAAAGATAGGGGACAGAGGGAGAAAGCGAAGGGAGCAGGAGAAATGGAAGGAAGAATAAAAAGTAGTGTTGGGCTGCAGGAGTGAGATGGAGGAATTGCAAGAAAAGAGGCAGGAAGCAGGAGAGTGAGAGAAAAGGAAAGAAGAGACATGCAGCCAGACAAGGGCTTAGTGAGAGAGGATGGGACAGAGAACAGGATGAGAAGGACATAAGGCAAGGCTAGGACAGGCAAGGACAGGCAAGGCAAGGCTAGGCTGCAGGACATGTTTTTGCTTTATAGTTTCTAGCACATTCGTCTTCAGACGAGGAGGAAAGCCATAAGACCGTATGGATTAGGCCCAAGCAAAAACCCCAGCTACTTGAGACACTTAGACTAAGCCTAAAATACCAAGATCTCTCCATAAGGATGGTTTTTATACTGTACTTCCACAATCTGCTGGCAGTACAAAAAAATAAGCTGCAGATCTCCTTAGGCTGAGTCATGGTGCTTTGGGGCAGGGACCATGCATATCATGGGAATATTTCACAGTTTCTGCTCTGTTTTCAGTGTATGACACCAAAACACCCACCTGATGACATCCTTTCAAGAGCAAAGGCAGCAATTTGCAGAATTCCGCTTCTTAGGGGAAGTGAGAAATTGCTGAGCTGACACCAATTCCTGCAGTGTCCCTGTCACCTGCAGAGTCACCGCATCCTCGCCACGGTAGCGGGCATTGTGACAAAGGTTCTATGTCAGCTGGGTGTGGCAGCCAGGCGCCCCCTAGGGGATGGGGAGCCTGTCAGCCCCGGGCCTGTCACTGCCTGGTGTCCCTGCTGCCACCAGCCAGGCCTCTGAAAACTTGTCAAACCATGCCCAGACTTGGGGCCAGTTTGGCCCAAAGTCTGCAAGAGACAAGTCGGGAAGAAAGATAGGGGACAGAGGGAGAAAGCGAAGGGAGCAGGAGAAAGGGAAGGAAGAATAAAAAGTAGTGTTGGGCTGCAGGAGTGAGATGGAGGAATTGCAAGAAAAGAGGCAGGAAGCAGGAGAGTGAGAGAAAAGGAAAGAAGAGACATGCAGCCAGACATGGGCTTAGTGAGAGAGGATGGGACAGAGAACAGGATGAGAAGGACATAAGGCAAGGCTAGGACAGGCAAGGACAGGCAAGGCAAGGCTAGGCTGCAGGATATGTTTTTGCTTTATAGTTTCTAGCACATTCGTCTTCAGACGAGGAGGAAAGCCATAAGACCGTATGGATTAGGCCCAAGCAAAAACCCCAGCTACTTGAGACACTTAGACTAAGCCTAAAATACCAAGATCTCTCCATAAGGATGGTTTTTATACTGTACTTCCACAATCTGCTGGCAGTACAAAAAAATAAGCTGCAGATCTCCTTAGGCTGAGTCATGGTGCTTTGGGGCAGGGACCATGCATATCATGGGAATATTTCACAGTTTCTGCCCTGTTTTCAGTGTATGACACCAAAACACCCACCTGACGACATCCTTTCAAGAGCAAAGGCAGCAATTTGCAGAATTCCGCTTCTTAGGGGAAGTGAGAAATTGCTGAGCTGACACCAAGTCCTGCAGTGTGCCTGTCACCTGCAGAGCCACCGCATCCTCGCCACGGTAGCGGGCATTGTGACAAAGGTTCTATGTCAGCTGGGTGTGGCAGCCAGGCGCCACCTAGGCGATGGGGAGCCTGTCAGCCCCGGGCCTGTCACTGCCTGCTGGCCCTGCTGCCACCAGCCAGGCCTCTGAAAACTTGTCAAACCATGCCCAGACTTGGGGCCAGTTTGGCCCAAAGTCTGCAAGAGACAAGTCGGGAAGAAAGATAGGGGACAGAGGGAGAAAGCGAAGGGAGCAGGAGAAAGGGAAGGAAGAATAAAAAGTAGTGTTGGGCCGCAGGAGTGAGATGGAGGAATTGCAAGAAAAGAGGCAGGAAGCAGGAGAGTGAGAGAAAAGGAAAGAAGAGACATGCAGCCAATCGAGGGGGTTAGTGAGAGTGGATGGGACAGAGAACAGGATGAGAAGGACATAAGGCAAGGCTAGGACAGGCGAGGACAGGCAAGGCAAGGCTAGGCTGCAGGACATGTTTTTGCTTTATAGTTTCTAGCACATTCGTCTTCAGACGAGGAGGAAAGCCATAAGACCGTATGGATTAGGCCCAAGCAAAAACCCCAGCTACTTGAGACACTTAGACTAAGCCTAAAATACCAAGATCTCTCCATAAGGATGGTTTTCATACTGTATTTCCACAATCTGCTGGCAGTACAAAAAAATAAGCTGCAGATCTCCTTAGGCTGAGTCATGGTGCTTTGGGGCAGGGACCATGCATATCATGGGAATATTTCACAGTTTCTGCTCTGTTTTCAGTGTATGACACCAAAACACCCACCTGATGACATCCTTTCAAGAGCAAAGGCAGCAATTTGCAGAATTCCGCTTCTTAGGGGAAGTGAGAAATTGCTGAGCTGACACCAAGTCCTGCAGTGTCCCTGTCACCTGCAGAGCCACCGCATCCTCGCCACGGTAGCGGGCATTGTGACAAAGGTTCTATGTCAGCTGGGTGTGGCAGCCAGGCGCCCCCTAGGCGATGGGGAGCCTATCAGCCCCGGGCCTGTCACTGCCTGGTGTCCCTGCTGCCACCAGCCAGGCCTCTGAAAACTTGTCAAACCATGCCCAGACTTGGGGCCAGTTTGGCCCAAAGTCCGCAAGAGACAAGTCGGGAAGAAAGATAGGGGACAGAGGGAGAAAGCGAAGGGAGCAGGAGAAAGGGAAGGAAGAATAAAAAGTAGTGTTGGGCTGCAGGAGTGAGATGGAGGAATTGCAAGAAAAGAGGCAGGAAGCAGGAGAGTGAGAGAAAAGGAAAGAAGAGACATGCAGCCAGACATGGGCTTAGTGAGAGAGGATGGGACAGAGAACAGGATGAGAAGGACATAAGGCAAGGCTAGGACAGGCAAGGACAGGCAAGGCAAGGCTAGGCTGCAGGACATGTTTTTGCTTTATAGTTTCTAGCACATTCGTCTTCAGACGAGGAGGAAAGCCATAAGACCGTATGGATTAGGCCCAAGCAAAAACCCCAGCTACTTGAGACACTTAGACTAAGCCTAAAATACCAAGATCTCTCCATAAGGATGGTTTTTATACTGTACTTCCACAATCTGCTGGCAGTACAAAAAAATAAGCTGCAGATCTCCTTAGGCTGAGTCATGGTGCTTTGGGGCAGGGACCATGCATATCATGGGAATATTTCACAGTTTCTGCCCTGTTTTCAGTGTATGACACCAAAACACCCACCTGACGACATCCTTTCAAGAGCAAAGGCAGCAATTTGCAGAATTCCGCTTCTTAGGGGAAGTGAGAAATTGCTGAGCTGACACCAAGTCCTGCAGTGTCCCTGTCACCTGCAGAGCCACCGCAGCCTCGCCACGGTAGCGGGCATTGTGACAAAGGTTCTATGTCAGCTGGGTGTGGCAGCCAGGCGCCACCTAGGCGATGGGGAGCCTGTCAGCCCCGGGCCTGTCACTGCCTGCTGGCCCTGCTGCCACCAGCCAGGCCTCTGAAAACTTGTCAAACCATGCCCAGACTTGGGGCCAGTTTGGCCCAAAGTCTGCAAGAGACAAGTCGGGAAGAAAGATAGGGGACAGAGGGAGAAAGCGAAGGGAGCAGGAGAAAGGGAAGGAAGAATAAAAAGTAGTGTTGGGCTGCAGGAGTGAGATGGAGGAATTGCAAGAAAAGAGGCAGGAAGCAGGAGAGTGAGAGAAAAGGAAAGAAGAGACATGCAGCCAATCGAGGGGGTTAGTGAGAGTGGATGGGACAGAGAACAGGATGAGAAGGACATAAGGCAAGGCTAGGACAGGCGAGGACAGGCAAGGCAAGGCTAGGCTGCAGGACATGTTTTTGCTTTATAGTTTCTAGCACATTCGTCTTCAGACGAGGAGGAAAGCCATAAGACCGTATGGATTAGGCCCAAGCAAAAACCCCAGCTACTTGAGACACTTAGACTAAGCCTAAAATACCAAGATCTCTCCATAAGGATGGTTTTCATACTGTATTTCCACAATCTGCTGGCAGTACAAAAAAATAAGCTGCAGATCTCCTTAGGCTGAGTCATGGTGCTTTGGGGCAGGGACCATGCATATCATGGGAATATTTCACAGTTTCTGCTCTGTTTTCAGTGTATGACACCAAAACACCCACCTGATGACATCCTTTCAAGAGCAAAGGCAGCAATTTGCAGAATTCCGCTTCTTAGGGGAAGTGAGAAATTGCTGAGCTGACACCAAGTCCTGCAGTGTCCCTGTCACCTGCAGAGCCACCGCATCCTCGCCACGGTAGCGGGCATTGTGACAAAGGTTCTATGTCAGCTGGGTGTGGCAGCCAGGCGCCCCCTAGGCGATGGGGAGCCTGTCAGCCCCGGGCCTGTCACTGCCTGGTGTCCCTGCTGCCACCAGCCAGGCCTCTGAAAACTTGTCAAACCATGCCCAGACTTGGGGCCAGTTTGGCCCAAAGTCCGCAAGAGACAAGTCGGGAAGAAAGATAGGGGACAGAGGGAGAAAGCGAAGGGAGCAGGAGAAAGGGAAGGAAGAATAAAAAGTAGTGTTGGGCTGCAGGAGTGAGATGGAGGAATTGCAAGAAAAGAGGCAGGAAGCAGGAGAGTGAGAGAAAAGGAAAGAAGAGACATGCAGCCAATCGAGGGGGTTAGTGAGAGTGGATGGGACAGAGAACAGGATGAGAAGGACATAAGGCAAGGCTAGGACAGGCGAGGACAGGCAAGGCAAGGCTAGGCTGCAGGACATGTTTTTGCTTTATAGTTTCTAGCACATTCGTCTTCAGACGAGGAGGAAAGCCATAAGACCGTATGGATTAGGCCCAAGCAAAAACCCCAGCTACTTCAGACACTTAGACTAAGCCTAAAATACCAAGATCTCTCCATAAGGATGGTTTTTATACTGTACTTCCACAATCTGCTGGCAGTACAAAAAAATAAGCTGCAGATCTCCTTAGGCTGAGTCATGGTGCTTTGGGGCAGGGACCATGCATATCATGGGAATATTTCACAGTTTCTGCTCTGTTTTCAGTGTATGACACCAAAACACCCACCTGATGACATCCTTTCAAGAGCAAAGGCAGCAATTTGCAGAATTCCGCTTCTTAGGGGAAGTGAGAAATTGCTGAGCTGACACCAAGTCCTGCAGTGTCCCTGTCACCTGCAGAGCCACCGCATCCTCGCCACGGTAGCGGGCATTGTGACAAAGGTTCTATGTCAGCTGGGTGTGGCAGCCAGGCGCCCCCTAGGCGATGGGGAGCCTGTCAGCCCCGGGCCTGTCACTGCCTGGTGTCCCTGCTGCCACCAGCCAGGCCTCTGAAAACTTGTCAAACCATGCCCAGACTTGGGGCCAGTTTGGCCCAAAGTCTGCAAGAGACAAGTCGGGAAGAAAGATAGGGGACAGAGGGAGAAAGCGAAGGGAGCAGGAGAAAGGGAAGGAAGAATAAAAAGTAGTGTTGGGCTGCAGGAGTGAGATGGAGGAATTGCAAGAAAAGAGGCAGGAAGCAGGAGAGTGAGAGAAAAGGAAAGAAGAGACATGCAGCCAATCGAGGGGGTTAGTGAGAGTGGATGGGACAGAGAACAGGATGAGAAGGACATAAGGCAAGGCTAGGACAGGCGAGGACAGGCAAGGCAAGGCTAGGCTGCAGGACATGTTTTTGCTTTATAGTTTCTAGCACATTCGTCTTCAGACGAGGAGGAAAGCCATAAGACCGTATGGATTAGGCCCAAGCAAAAACCCCAGCTACTTGAGACACTTAGACGAAGCCTAAAATACCAAGATCTCTCCATAAGGATGGTTTTTATACTGTATTTCCACAATCTGCTGGCAGTACAAAAAAATAAGCTGCAGATCTCCTTAGGCTGAGTCATGGTGCTTTGGGGCAGGGACCATGCATATCATGGGAATATTTCACAGTTTCTGCTCTGTTTTCAGTGTATGACACCAAAACACCCACCTGATGACATCCTTTCAAGAGCAAAGGCAGCAATTTGCAGAATTCCGCTTCTTAGGGGAAGTGAGAAATTGCTGAGCTGACACCAAGTCCTGCAGTGTCCCTGTCACCTGCAGAGCCACCGCATCCTCGCCACGGTAGCGGGCATTGTGACAAAGGTTCTATGTCAGCTGGGTGTGGCAGCCAGGCGCCCCCTAGGCGATGGGGAGCCTGTCAGCCCCGGGCCTGTCACTGCCTGGTGTCCCTGCTGCCACCAGCCAGGCCTCTGAAAACTTGTCAAACCATGCCCAGACTTGGGGCCAGTTTGGCCCAAAGTCTCCAAGAGACAAGTCGGGAAGAAAGATAGGGGACAAAGGGAGAAAGCGAAGGGAGCAGGAGAAAGGGAAGGAAGAATAAAAAGTAGTGTTGGGCTGCAGGAGTGAGATGGAGGAATTGCAAGAAAAGAGGCAGGAAGCAGGAGAGTGAGAGAAAAGGAAAGAAGAGACATGCAGCCAGACAAGGGCTTAGTGAGAGAGGATGGGACAGAGAGCAGGATGAGAAGGACATAAGGCAAGGCTAGGACAGGCAAGGACAGGCAAGGCAAGGCTAGGCTGCAGGACATGTTTTTGCTTTATAGTTTCTAGCACATTCGTCTTCAGACGAGGAGGAAAGCCATAAGACCGTATGGATTAGGCCCAAGCAAAAACCCCAGCTACTTGAGACACTTAGACTAAGCCTAAAATACCAAGATCTCTCCATAAGGATGGTTTTTATACTGTACTTCCACAATCTGCTGGCAGTACAAAAAAATAAGCTGCAGATCTCCTTAGGCTGAGTCATGGTGCTTTGGGGCAGGGACCATGCATATCATGGGAATATTTCACAGTTTCTGCTCTGTTTTCAGTGTATGACACCAAAACACCCACCTGATGACATCCTTTCAAGAGCAAAGGCAGCAATTTGCAGAATTCCGCTTCTTAGGGGAAGTGAGAAATTGCTGAGCTGACACCAAGTCCTGCAGTGTCCCTGTCACCTGCAGAGCCACCGCATCCTCGCCACGGTAGCGGGCATTGTGACAAAGGTTCTATGTCAGCTGGGTGTGGCAGCCAGGCGCCCCCTAGGCGATGGGGAGCCTGTCAGCCCCGGGCCTGTCACTGCCTGGTGTCCCTGCTGCCACCAGCCAGGCCTCTGAAAACTTGTCAAACCATGCCCAGACTTGGGGCCAGTTTGGCCCAAAGTCTGCAAGAGACAAGTCGGGAAGAAAGATAGGGGACAGAGGGAGAAAGCGAAGGGAGCAGGAGAAAGGGAAGGAAGAATAAAAAGTAGTGTTGGGCTGCAGGAGTGAGATGGAGGAATTGCAAGAAAAGAGGCAGGAAGCAGGAGAGTGAGAGAAAAGGAAAGAAGAGACATGCAGCCAGACAAGGGCTTAGTGAGAGAGGATGGGACAGAGAGCAGGATGAGAAGGACATAAGGCAAGGCTAGGACAGGCAAGGACAGGCAAGGCAAGGCTAGGCTGCAGGACATGTTTTTGCTTTATAGTTTCTAGCACATTCATCTTCAGACGAGGAGGAAAGCCATAAGACCGTATGGATTAGGCCCAAGCAAAAACCCCAGCTACTTGAGACACTTAGACTAAGCCTAAAATACCAAGATCTCTCCATAAGGATGGTTTTTATACTGTACTTCCACAATCTGCTGGCAGTACAAAAAAATAAGCTGCAGATCTCCTTAGGCTGAGTCATGGTGCTTTGGGGCAGGGACCATGCATATCATGGGAATATTTCACAGTTTCTGCTCTGTTTTCAGTGTATGACACCAAAACACCCACCTGATGACATCCTTTCAAGAGCAAAGGCAGCAATTTGCAGAATTCCGCTTCTTAGGGGAAGTGAGAAATTGCTGAGCTGACACCAAGTCCTGCAGTGTCCCTGTCACCTGCAGAGCCACCGCATCCTCGCCACGGTAGCGGGCATTGTGACAAAGGTTCTATGTCAGCTGGGTGTGGCAGCCAGGCGCCCCCTAGGCGATGGGGAGCCTGTCAGCCCCGGGCCTGTCACTGCCTGGTGTCCCTGCTGCCACCAGCCAGGCCTCTGAAAACTTGTCAAACCATGCCCAGACTTGGGGCCAGTTTGGCCCAAAGTCTGCAAGAGACAAGTCGGGAAGAAAGATAGGGGACAGAGGGAGAAAGCGAAGGGAGCAGGAGAAAGGGAAGGAAGAATAAAAAGTAGTGTTGGGCTGCAGGAGTGAGATGGAGGAATTGCAAGAAAAGAGGCAGGAAGCAGGAGAGTGAGAGAAAAGGAAAGAAGAGACATGCAGCCAGACGAGGGATTTATTGAGAGAGGATGGGACAGAGAACAGGATGAGAAGGACATAAGGCAAGGCTAGGACAGGCAAGGACAGGCAAGGCAAGGCTAGGCTGCAGGACATGTTTTTGCTTTATAGTTTCTAGCACATTCGTCTTCAGACTAGGAGGAAAGCCATAAGACCCTATGGATTAGGCCCAAGCAAAAACCCCAGCTACTTGAGACACTTAGACTAAGCCTAAAATACCAAGATCTCTCCATAAGGATGGGTTTTATACTGTACTTCCACAATCTGCTGGCAGTACAAAAAAATAAGCTGCAGATCTCCTTAGGCTGAGTCATGGTGCTTTGGGGCAGGGACCATGCATATCATGGGAATGTTTCACAGTTTCTGCCCTGTTTTCAGTGTATGACACCAAAACACCCACCTGATGACATCCTTTCAAGAGCAAAGGCAGCAATTTGCAGAATTCCGCTTCTTAGGGGAAGTGAGAAATTGCTGAGCTGACACCAAGTCCTGCAGTGTCCCTGTCACCTGCAGAGCCACCGCATCCTCGCCACGGTAGCGGGCATTGTGACAAAGGTTCTATGTCAGCTGGGTGTGGCAGCCAGGCGCCCCCTAGGCGATGGGGAGCCTGTCAGCCCCGGGCCTGTCACTGCCTGGTGTCCCTGCTGCACCCAGCCAGGCCTCTGAAAACTTGTCAAACCATGCCCAGACTTGGGGCCAGTTTGGCCCAAAGTCTGCAAGAGACAAGTCGGGAAGAAAGATATGGGACAGAGGGAGAAAGCGAAGGGAGCAGGAGAAAGGGAAGGAAGAATAAAAAGTAGTGTTGGGCTGCAGGAGTGAGATGGAGGAATTGCAAGAAAAGAGGCAGGAAGCAGGAGAGTGAGAGAAAAGGAAAGAAGAGACATGCAGCCAATCGAGGGGGTTAGTGAGAGTGGATGGGACAGAGAACAGGATGAGAAGGACATAAGGCAAGGCTAGGACAGGCGAGGACAGGCAAGGCAAGGCTAGGCTGCAGGACATGTTTTTGCTTTATAGTTTCTAGCACATTCGTCTTCAGACGAGGAGGAAAGCCATAAGACCGTATGGATTAGGCCCAAGCAAAAACCCCAGCTACTTGAGACACTTAGACGAAGCCTAAAATACCAAGATCTCTCCATAAGGATGGTTTTTATACTGTATTTCCACAATCTGCTGGCAGTACAAAAAAATAAGCTGCAGATCTCCTTAGGCTGAGTCATGGTGCTTTGGGGCAGGGACCATGCATATCATGGGAATGTTTCACATTTTCTGCTCTGTTTTCAGTGTATGACACCAAAACACCCACCTGATGACATCCTTTCAAGAGCAAAGGCAGCAATTTGCAGAATTCCGCTTCTTAGGGGAAGTGAGAAATTGCTGAGCTGACACCAAGTCCTGCAGTGTCCCTGTCACCTGCAGAGCCACCGCATCCTCGCCACGGTAGCGGGCATTGTGACAAAGGTTCTATGTCAGCTGGGTGTGGCAGCCAGGCGCCCCCTAGGCGATGGGGAGCCTGTCAGCCCCGGGCCTGTCACTGCCTGGTGTCCCTGCTGCACCCAGCCAGGCCTCTGAAAACTTGTCAAACCATGCCCAGACTTGGGGCCAGTTTGGCCCAAAGTCTGCAAGAGACAAGTTGGGAAGAAAGATAGGGGACAGAGGGAGAAAGCGAAGGGAGCAGGAGAAAGGGAAGGAAGAATAAAAAGTAGTGTTGGGCTGCAGGAGTGAGATGGAGGAATTGCAAGAAAAGAGGCAGGAAGCAGGAGAGTGAGAGAAAAGGAAAGAAGAGACATGCAGCCAGACAAGGGCTTAGTGAGAGAGGATGGGACAGAGAGCAGGATGAGAAGGACATAAGGCAAGGCTAGGACAGGCAAGGACAGGCAAGGCAAGGCTAGGCTGCAGGACATGTTTTTGCTTTATAGTTTCTAGCACATTCGTCTTCAGACGAGGAGGAAAGCCATAAGACCGTATGGATTAGGCCCAAGCAAAAACCCCAGCTACTTGAGACACTTAGACTAAGCCTAAAATACCAAGATCTCTCCATAAGGATGGTTTTTATACTGTACTTCCACAATCTGCTGGCAGTACAAAAAAATAAGCTGCAGATCTCCTTAGGCTGAGTCATGGTGCTTTGGGGCAGGGACCATGCATATCATGGGAATATTTCACAGTTTCTGCTCTGTTTTCAGTGTATGACACCAAAACACCCACCTGATGACATCCTTTCAAGAGCAAAGGCAGCAATTGGCAGAATTCCGCTTCTTAGGGGAAGTGAGAAATTGCTGAGCTGACACCAAGTCCTGCAGTGTCCCTGTCACCTGCAGAGCCACCGCATCCTCGCCACGGTAGCGGGCATTGTGACAAAGGTTCTATGTCAGCTGGGTGTGGCAGCCAGGCGCCCCCTAGGCGATGGGGAGCCTGTCAGCCCCGGGCCTGTCACTGCCTGGTGTCCCTGCTGCCACCAGCCAGGCCTCTGAAAACTTGTCAAACCATGCCCAGACTTGGGGCCAGTTTGGCCCAAAGTCTGCAAGAGACAAGTCGGGAAGAAAGATAGGGGACAGAGGGAGAAAGCGAAGGGAGCAGGAGAAAGGGAAGGAAGAATAAAAAGTAGTGTTGGGCTGCAGGAGTGAGATGGAGGAATTGCAAGAAAAGAGGCAGGAAGCAGGAGAGTGAGAGAAGGAAAGAAGAGACATGCAGCCAGACGAGGGATTTATTGAGAGAGGATGGGACAGAGAACAGGATGAGAAGGACATAAGGCAAGGCTAGGACAGGCAAGGACAGGCAAGGCAAGGCTAGGCTGCAGGACATGTTTTTGCTTTATAGTTTCTAGCACATTCGTCTTCAGACTAGGAGGAAAGCCATAAGACCCTATGGATTAGGCCCAAGCAAAAACCCCAGCTACTTGAGACACTTAGACTAAGCCTAAAATACCAAGATCTCTCCATAAGGATGGTTTTTATACTGTACTTCCACAATCTGCTGGCAGTACAAAAAAATAAGCTGCAGATCTCCTTAGGCTGAGTCATGGTGCTTTGGGGCAGGGACCATGCATATCATGGGAATGTTTCACAGTTTCTGCCCTGTTTTCAGTGTATGACACCAAAACACCCACCTGATGACATCCTTTCAAGAGCAAAGGCAGCAATTTGCAGAATTCCGCTTCTTAGGGGAAGTGAGAAATTGCTGAGCTGACACCAAGTCCTGCAGTGTCCCTGTCACCTGCAGAGCCACCGCATCCTCGCCACGGTAGCGGGCATTGTGACAAAGGTTCTATGTCAGCTGGGTGTGGCAGCCAGGCGCCCCCTAGGCGATGGGGAGCCTGTCAGCCCCGGGCCTGTCACTGCCTGGTGTCCCTGCTGCACCCAGCCAGGCCTCTGAAAACTTGTCAAACCATGCCCAGACTTGGGGCCAGTTTGGCCCAAAGTCTGCAAGAGACAAGTCGGGAAGAAAGATATGGGACAGAGGGAGAAAGCGAAGGGAGCAGGAGAAAGGGAAGGAAGAATAAAAAGTAGTGTTGGGCTGCAGGAGTGAGATGGAGGAATTGCAAGAAAAGAGGCAGGAAGCAGGAGAGTGAGAGAAAAGGAAAGAAGAGACATGCAGCCAGACGAGGGCTTAGTGAGAGAGGATGGGACAGAGAACAGGATGAGAAGGACATAAGGCAAGGCTAGGACAGGCGAGGACAGGCAAGGCAAGGCTAGGCTGCAGGACATGTTTTTGCTTTATAGTTTCTAGCACATTCGTCTTCAGACTAGGAGGAAAGCCATAAGACCGTATGGATCAGGCCCAAGCAAAAACCCCAGCTACTTGAGACACTTAGACTAAGCCTAAAATACCAAGATCTCTCCATAAGGATGGTTTTTATACTGTACTTCCACAATCTGCTGGCAGTACAAAAAAATAAGCTGCAGATCTCCTTAGGCTGAGTCATGGTGCTTTGGGGCAGGGACCATGCATATCATGGGAATGTTTCACAGTTTCTGCCCTGTTTTCAGTGTATGACACCAAAACACCCACCTGATGACATCCTTTCAAGAGCAAAGGCAGCAATTTGCAGAATTCCGCTTCTTAGGGGAAGTGAGAAATTGCTGAGCTGACACCAAGTCCTGCAGTGTCCCTGTCACCTGCAGAGCCACCGCATCCTCGCCACGGTAGCGGGCATTGTGACAAAGGTTCTATGTCAGCTGGGTGTGGCAGCCAGGCGCCCCCTAGGGGATGGGGAGCCTGTCAGCCCCGGGCCTGTCACTGCCTTGTGTCCCTGCTGCCACCAGCCAGGCCTCTGAAAACTTGTCAAACCATGCCCAGACTTGGAGCCAGTTTGGCCCAAAGTCTGCAAGAGACAAGTCGGGAAGAAAGATAGGGGACAGAGGGAGAAAGCGAAGGGAGCAGGAGAAAGGGAAGGAAGAATAAAAAGTAGTGTTGGGCTGCAGGAGTGAGATGGAGGAATTGCAAGAAAAGAGGCAGGAAGCAGGAGAGTGAGAGAAAAGGAAAGAAGAGACATGCAGCCAGACGAGGGATTTATTGAGAGAGGATGGGACAGAGAACAGGATGAGAAGGACATAAGGCAAGGCTAGGACAGGCAAGGACAGGCAAGGCAAGGCTAGGCTGCAGGACATGTTTTTGCTTTATAGTTTCTAGCACATTCGTCTTCAGACTAGGAGGAAAGCCATAAGACCCTATGGATTAGGCCCAAGCAAAAACCCCAGCTACTTGAGACACTTAGACTAAGCCTAAAATACCAAGATCTCTCCATAAGGATGGTTTTTATACTGTACTTCCACAATCTGCTGGCAGTACAAAAAAATAAGCTGCAGATCTCCTTAGGCTGAGTCATGGTGCTTTGGGGCAGGGACCATGCATATCATGGGAATGTTTCACAGTTTCTGCCCTGTTTTCAGTGTATGACACCAAAACACCCACCTGATGACATCCTTTCAAGAGCAAAGGCAGCAATTTGCAGAATTCCGCTTCTTAGGGGAAGTGAGAAATTGCTGAGCTGACACCAAGTCCTGCAGTGTCCCTGTCACCTGCAGAGCCACCGCATCCTCGCCACGGTAGCGGGCATTGTGACAAAGGTTCTATGTCAGCTGGGTGTGGCAGCCAGGCGCCCCCTAGGCGATGGGGAGCCTGTCAGCCCCGGGCCTGTCACTGCCTGGTGTCCCTGCTGCCACCAGCCAGGCCTCTGAAAACTTGTCAAACCATGCCCAGACTTGGGGCCAGTTCGGCCCAAAGTCTGCAAGAGACAAGTCGGGAAGAAAGATAGGGGACAGAGGGAGAAAGCGAAGGGAGCAGGAGAAAGGGAAGGAAGAATAAAAAGTAGTGTTGGGCTGCAGGAGTGAGATGGAGGAATTGCAAGAAAAGAGGCAGGAAGCAGGAGAGTGAGGGAAAAGGAAAGAAGAGACATGCAGCCAGACAAGGGCTTAGTGAGAGAGGATGGGACAGAGAACAGGATGAGAAGGACATAAGGCAAGGCTAGGACAGGCAAGGACAGGCAAGGCAAGGCTAGGCTGCAGGACATGTTTTTGCTTTATAGTTTCTAGCACATTCGTCTTCAGACGAGGAGGAAAGCCATAAGACCGTATGGATTAGGCCCAAGCAAAAACCCCAGCTACTTGAGACACTTAGACGAAGCCTAAAATACCAAGATCTCTCCATAAGGATGGTTTTTATACTGTACTTCCACAATCTGCTGGCAGTACAAAAAAATAAGCTGCAGATCTCCTTAGGCTGAGTCATGGTGCTTTGGGGCAGGGACCATGCATATCATGGGAATATTTCACAGTTTCTGCTCTGTTTTCAGTGTATGACACCAAAACACCCACCTGATGACATCCTTTCAAGAGCAAAGGCAGCAATTTGCAGAATTCCGCTTCTTAGGGGAAGTGAGAAATTGCTGAGCTGACACCAAGTCCTGCAGTGTCCCTGTCACCTGCAGAGCCACCGCATCCTCGCCACGGTAGCGGGCATTGTGACAAAGGTTCTATGTCAGCTGGGTGTGGCAGCCAGGCGCCCCCTAGGCGATGGGGAGCCTGTCAGCCCCGGGCCTGTCACTGCCTGGTGTCCCTGCTGCCACCAGCCAGGCCTCTGAAAACTTGTCAAACCATGCCCAGACTTGGGGCCAGTTTGGCCCAAAGTCTCCAAGAGACAAGTCGGGAAGAAAGATAGGGGACAAAGGGAGAAAGCGAAGGGAGCAGGAGAAAGGGAAGGAAGAATAAAAAGTAGTGTTGGGCTGCAGGAGTGAGATGGAGGAATTGCAAGAAAAGAGGCAGGAAGCAGGAGAGTGAGAGAAAAGGAAAGAAGAGACATGCAGCCAGACAAGGGCTTAGTGAGAGAGGATGGGACAGAGAGCAGGATGAGAAGGACATAAGGCAAGGCTAGGACAGGCAAGGACAGGCAAGGCAAGGCTAGGCTGCAGGACATGTTTTTGCTTTATAGTTTCTAGCACATTCGTCTTCAGACGAGGAGGAAAGCCATAAGACCGTATGGATTAGGCCCAAGCAAAAACCCCAGCTACTTGAGACACTTAGACTAAGCCTAAAATACCAAGATCTCTCCATAAGGATGGTTTTTATACTGTACTTCCACAATCTGCTGGCAGTACAAAAAAATAAGCTGCAGATCTCCTTAGGCTGAGTCATGGTGCTTTGGGGCAGGGACCATGCATATCATGGGAATATTTCACAGTTTCTGCTCTGTTTTCAGTGTATGACACCAAAACACCCACCTGATGACATCCTTTCAAGAGCAAAGGCAGCAATTTGCAGAATTCCGCTTCTTAGGGGAAGTGAGAAATTGCTGAGCTGACACCAAGTCCTGCAGTGTCCCTGTCACCTGCAGAGCCACCGCATCCTCGCCACGGTAGCGGGCATTGTGACAAAGGTTCTATGTCAGCTGGGTGTGGCAGCCAGGCGCCCCCTAGGCGATGGGGAGCCTGTCAGCCCCGGGCCTGTCACTGCCTGGTGTCCCTGCTGCCACCAGCCAGGCCTCTGAAAACTTGTCAAACCATGCCCAGACTTGGGGCCAGTTTGGCCCAAAGTCTGCAAGAGACAAGTCGGGAAGAAAGATAGGGGACAGAGGGAGAAAGCGAAGGGAGCAGGAGAAAGGGAAGGAAGAATAAAAAGTAGTGTTGGGCTGCAGGAGTGAGATGGAGGAATTGCAAGAAAAGAGGCAGGAAGCAGGAGAGTGAGAGAAAAGGAAAGAAGAGACATGCAGCCAGACAAGGGCTTAGTGAGAGAGGATGGGACAGAGAGCAGGATGAGAAGGACATAAGGCAAGGCTAGGACAGGCAAGGACAGGCAAGGCAAGGCTAGGCTGCAGGACATGTTTTTGCTTTATAGTTTCTAGCACATTCATCTTCAGACGAGGAGGAAAGCCATAAGACCGTATGGATTAGGCCCAAGCAAAAACCCCAGCTACTTGAGACACTTAGACGAAGCCTAAAATACCAAGATCTCTCCATAAGGATGGTTTTTATACTGTACTTCCACAATCTGCTGGCAGTACAAAAAAATAAGCTGCAGATCTCCTTAGGCTGAGTCATGGTGCTTTGGGGCAGGGACCATGCATATCATGGGAATATTTCACAGTTTCTGCTCTGTTTTCAGTGTATGACACCAAAACACCCACCTGATGACATCCTTTCAAGAGCAAAGGCAGCAATTTGCAGAATTCCGCTTCTTAGGGGAAGTGAGAAATTGCTGAGCTGACACCAAGTCCTGCAGTGTCCCTGTCACCTGCAGAGCCACCGCATCCTCGCCACGGTAGCGGGCATTGTGACAAAGGTTCTATGTCAGCTGGGTGTGGCAGCCAGGCGCCCCCTAGGCGATGGGGAGCCTGTCAGCCCCGGGCCTGTCACTGCCTGGTGTCCCTGCTGCCACCAGCCAGGCCTCTGAAAACTTGTCAAACCATGCCCAGACTTGGGGCCAGTTTGGCCCAAAGTCTGCAAGAGACAAGTCGGGAAGAAAGATAGGGGACAGAGGGAGAAAGCGAAGGGAGCAGGAGAAAGGGAAGGAAGAATAAAAAGTAGTGTTGGGCTGCAGGAGTGAGATGGAGGAATTGCAAGAAAAGAGGCAGGAAGCAGGAGAGTGAGAGAAAAGGAAAGAAGAGACATGCAGCCAGACGAGGGATTTATTGAGAGAGGATGGGACAGAGAACAGGATGAGAAGGACATAAGGCAAGGCTAGGACAGGCAAGGACAGGCAAGGCAAGGCTAGGCTGCAGGACATGTTTTTGCTTTATAGTTTCTAGCACATTCGTCTTCAGACTAGGAGGAAAGCCATAAGACCCTATGGATTAGGCCCAAGCAAAAACCCCAGCTACTTGAGACACTTAGACTAAGCCTAAAATACCAAGATCTCTCCATAAGGATGGGTTTTATACTGTACTTCCACAATCTGCTGGCAGTACAAAAAAATAAGCTGCAGATCTCCTTAGGCTGAGTCATGGTGCTTTGGGGCAGGGACCATGCATATCATGGGAATGTTTCACAGTTTCTGCCCTGTTTTCAGTGTATGACACCAAAACACCCACCTGATGACATCCTTTCAAGAGCAAAGGCAGCAATTTGCAGAATTCCGCTTCTTAGGGGAAGTGAGAAATTGCTGAGCTGACACCAAGTCCTGCAGTGTCCCTGTCACCTGCAGAGCCACCGCATCCTCGCCACGGTAGCGGGCATTGTGACAAAGGTTCTATGTCAGCTGGGTGTGGCAGCCAGGCGCCCCCTAGGCGATGGGGAGCCTGTCAGCCCCGGGCCTGTCACTGCCTGGTGTCCCTGCTGCCACCAGCCAGGCCTCTGAAAACTTGTCAAACCATGCCCAGACTTGGGGCCAGTTTGGCCCAAAGTCTGCAAGAGACAAGTCGGGAAGAAAGATAGGGGACAGAGGGAGAAAGCGAAGGGAGCAGGAGAAAGGGAAGGAAGAATAAAAAGTAGTGTTGGGCTGCAGGAGTGAGATGGAGGAATTGCAAGAAAAGAGGCAGGAAGCAGGAGAGTGAGAGAAAAGGAAAGAAGAGACATGCAGCCAGACAAGGGCTTAGTGAGAGAGGATGGGACAGAGAGCAGGATGAGAAGGACATAAGGCAAGGCTAGGACAGGCAAGGACAGGCAAGGCAAGGCTAGGCTGCAGGACATGTTTTTGCTTTATAGTTTCTAGCACATTCATCTTCAGACGAGGAGGAAAGCCATAAGACCGTATGGATTAGGCCCAAGCAAAAACCCCAGCTACTTGAGACACTTAGACTAAGCCTAAAATACCAAGATCTCTCCATAAGGATGGTTTTTATACTGTACTTCCACAATCTGCTGGCAGTACAAAAAAATAAGCTGCAGATCTCCTTAGGCTGAGTCATGGTGCTTTGGGGCAGGGACCATGCATATCATGGGAATATTTCACAGTTTCTGCTCTGTTTTCAGTGTATGACACCAAAACACCCACCTGATGACATCCTTTCAAGAGCAAAGGCAGCAATTTGCAGAATTCCGCTTCTTAGGGGAAGTGAGAAATTGCTGAGCTGACACCAAGTCCTGCAGTGTCCCTGTCACCTGCAGAGCCACCGCATCCTCGCCACGGTAGCGGGCATTGTGACAAAGGTTCTATGTCAGCTGGGTGTGGCAGCCAGGCGCCCCCTAGGCGATGGGGAGCCTGTCAGCCCCGGGCCTGTCACTGCCTGGTGTCCCTGCTGCCACCAGCCAGGCCTCTGAAAACTTGTCAAACCATGCCCAGACTTGGGGCCAGTTTGGCCCAAAGTCTGCAAGAGACAAGTCGGGAAGAAAGATAGGGGACAGAGGGAGAAAGCGAAGGGAGCAGGAGAAAGGGAAGGAAGAATAAAAAGTAGTGTTGGGCTGCAGGAGTGAGATGGAGGAATTGCAAGAAAAGAGGCAGGAAGCAGGAGAGTGAGAGAAAAGGAAAGAAGAGACATGCAGCCAGACGAGGGATTTATTGAGAGAGGATGGGACAGAGAACAGGATGAGAAGGACATAAGGCAAGGCTAGGACAGGCAAGGACAGGCAAGGCAAGGCTAGGCTGCAGGACATGTTTTTGCTTTATAGTTTCTAGCACATTCGTCTTCAGACTAGGAGGAAAGCCATAAGACCCTATGGATTAGGCCCAAGCAAAAACCCCAGCTACTTGAGACACTTAGACTAAGCCTAAAATACCAAGATCTCTCCATAAGGATGGGTTTTATACTGTACTTCCACAATCTGCTGGCAGTACAAAAAAATAAGCTGCAGATCTCCTTAGGCTGAGTCATGGTGCTTTGGGGCAGGGACCATGCATATCATGGGAATGTTTCACAGTTTCTGCCCTGTTTTCAGTGTATGACACCAAAACACCCACCTGATGACATCCTTTCAAGAGCAAAGGCAGCAATTTGCAGAATTCCGCTTCTTAGGGGAAGTGAGAAATTGCTGAGCTGACACCAAGTCCTGCAGTGTCCCTGTCACCTGCAGAGCCACCGCATCCTCGCCACGGTAGCGGGCATTGTGACAAAGGTTCTATGTCAGCTGGGTGTGGCAGCCAGGCGCCCCCTAGGCGATGGGGAGCCTGTCAGCCCCGGGCCTGTCACTGCCTGGTGTCCCTGCTGCACCCAGCCAGGCCTCTGAAAACTTGTCAAACCATGCCCAGACTTGGGGCCAGTTTGGCCCAAAGTCTGCAAGAGACAAGTCGGGAAGAAAGATATGGGACAGAGGGAGAAAGCGAAGGGAGCAGGAGAAAGGGAAGGAAGAATAAAAAGTAGTGTTGGGCTGCAGGAGTGAGATGGAGGAATTGCAAGAAAAGAGGCAGGAAGCAGGAGAGTGAGAGAAAAGGAAAGAAGAGACATGCAGCCAATCGAGGGGGTTAGTGAGAGTGGATGGGACAGAGAACAGGATGAGAAGGACATAAGGCAAGGCTAGGACAGGCGAGGACAGGCAAGGCAAGGCTAGGCTGCAGGACATGTTTTTGCTTTATAGTTTCTAGCACATTCGTCTTCAGACGAGGAGGAAAGCCATAAGACCGTATGGATTAGGCCCAAGCAAAAACCCCAGCTACTTGAGACACTTAGACGAAGCCTAAAATACCAAGATCTCTCCATAAGGATGGTTTTTATACTGTATTTCCACAATCTGCTGGCAGTACAAAAAAATAAGCTGCAGATCTCCTTAGGCTGAGTCATGGTGCTTTGGGGCAGGGACCATGCATATCATGGGAATGTTTCACATTTTCTGCTCTGTTTTCAGTGTATGACACCAAAACACCCACCTGATGACATCCTTTCAAGAGCAAAGGCAGCAATTTGCAGAATTCCGCTTCTTAGGGGAAGTGAGAAATTGCTGAGCTGACACCAAGTCCTGCAGTGTCCCTGTCACCTGCAGAGCCACCGCATCCTCGCCACGGTAGCGGGCATTGTGACAAAGGTTCTATGTCAGCTGGGTGTGGCAGCCAGGCGCCCCCTAGGCGATGGGGAGCCTGTCAGCCCCGGGCCTGTCACTGCCTGGTGTCCCTGCTGCACCCAGCCAGGCCTCTGAAAACTTGTCAAACCATGCCCAGACTTGGGGCCAGTTTGGCCCAAAGTCTGCAAGAGACAAGTTGGGAAGAAAGATAGGGGACAGAGGGAGAAAGCGAAGGGAGCAGGAGAAAGGGAAGGAAGAATAAAAAGTAGTGTTGGGCTGCAGGAGTGAGATGGAGGAATTGCAAGAAAAGAGGCAGGAAGCAGGAGAGTGAGAGAAAAGGAAAGAAGAGACATGCAGCCAGACAAGGGCTTAGTGAGAGAGGATGGGACAGAGAGCAGGATGAGAAGGACATAAGGCAAGGCTAGGACAGGCAAGGACAGGCAAGGCAAGGCTAGGCTGCAGGACATGTTTTTGCTTTATAGTTTCTAGCACATTCGTCTTCAGACGAGGAGGAAAGCCATAAGACCGTATGGATTAGGCCCAAGCAAAAACCCCAGCTACTTGAGACACTTAGACTAAGCCTAAAATACCAAGATCTCTCCATAAGGATGGTTTTTATACTGTACTTCCACAATCTGCTGGCAGTACAAAAAAATAAGCTGCAGATCTCCTTAGGCTGAGTCATGGTGCTTTGGGGCAGGGACCATGCATATCATGGGAATATTTCACAGTTTCTGCTCTGTTTTCAGTGTATGACACCAAAACACCCACCTGATGACATCCTTTCAAGAGCAAAGGCAGCAATTGGCAGAATTCCGCTTCTTAGGGGAAGTGAGAAATTGCTGAGCTGACACCAAGTCCTGCAGTGTCCCTGTCACCTGCAGAGCCACCGCATCCTCGCCACGGTAGCGGGCATTGTGACAAAGGTTCTATGTCAGCTGGGTGTGGCAGCCAGGCGCCCCCTAGGCGATGGGGAGCCTGTCAGCCCCGGGCCTGTCACTGCCTGGTGTCCCTGCTGCCACCAGCCAGGCCTCTGAAAACTTGTCAAACCATGCCCAGACTTGGGGCCAGTTTGGCCCAAAGTCTGCAAGAGACAAGTCGGGAAGAAAGATAGGGGACAGAGGGAGAAAGCGAAGGGAGCAGGAGAAAGGGAAGGAAGAATAAAAAGTAGTGTTGGGCTGCAGGAGTGAGATGGAGGAATTGCAAGAAAAGAGGCAGGAAGCAGGAGAGTGAGAGAAGGAAAGAAGAGACATGCAGCCAGACGAGGGATTTATTGAGAGAGGATGGGACAGAGAACAGGATGAGAAGGACATAAGGCAAGGCTAGGACAGGCAAGGACAGGCAAGGCAAGGCTAGGCTGCAGGACATGTTTTTGCTTTATAGTTTCTAGCACATTCGTCTTCAGACTAGGAGGAAAGCCATAAGACCCTATGGATTAGGCCCAAGCAAAAACCCCAGCTACTTGAGACACTTAGACTAAGCCTAAAATACCAAGATCTCTCCATAAGGATGGTTTTTATACTGTACTTCCACAATCTGCTGGCAGTACAAAAAAATAAGCTGCAGATCTCCTTAGGCTGAGTCATGGTGCTTTGGGGCAGGGACCATGCATATCATGGGAATGTTTCACAGTTTCTGCCCTGTTTTCAGTGTATGACACCAAAACACCCACCTGATGACATCCTTTCAAGAGCAAAGGCAGCAATTTGCAGAATTCCGCTTCTTAGGGGAAGTGAGAAATTGCTGAGCTGACACCAAGTCCTGCAGTGTCCCTGTCACCTGCAGAGCCACCGCATCCTCGCCACGGTAGCGGGCATTGTGACAAAGGTTCTATGTCAGCTGGGTGTGGCAGCCAGGCGCCCCCTAGGCGATGGGGAGCCTGTCAGCCCCGGGCCTGTCACTGCCTGGTGTCCCTGCTGCACCCAGCCAGGCCTCTGAAAACTTGTCAAACCATGCCCAGACTTGGGGCCAGTTTGGCCCAAAGTCTGCAAGAGACAAGTCGGGAAGAAAGATATGGGACAGAGGGAGAAAGCGAAGGGAGCAGGAGAAAGGGAAGGAAGAATAAAAAGTAGTGTTGGGCTGCAGGAGTGAGATGGAGGAATTGCAAGAAAAGAGGCAGGAAGCAGGAGAGTGAGAGAAAAGGAAAGAAGAGACATGCAGCCAGACGAGGGCTTAGTGAGAGAGGATGGGACAGAGAACAGGATGAGAAGGACATAAGGCAAGGCTAGGACAGGCGAGGACAGGCAAGGCAAGGCTAGGCTGCAGGACATGTTTTTGCTTTATAGTTTCTAGCACATTCGTCTTCAGACTAGGAGGAAAGCCATAAGACCGTATGGATCAGGCCCAAGCAAAAACCCCAGCTACTTGAGACACTTAGACTAAGCCTAAAATACCAAGATCTCTCCATAAGGATGGTTTTTATACTGTACTTCCACAATCTGCTGGCAGTACAAAAAAATAAGCTGCAGATCTCCTTAGGCTGAGTCATGGTGCTTTGGGGCAGGGACCATGCATATCATGGGAATGTTTCACAGTTTCTGCCCTGTTTTCAGTGTATGACACCAAAACACCCACCTGATGACATCCTTTCAAGAGCAAAGGCAGCAATTTGCAGAATTCCGCTTCTTAGGGGAAGTGAGAAATTGCTGAGCTGACACCAAGTCCTGCAGTGTCCCTGTCACCTGCAGAGCCACCGCATCCTCGCCACGGTAGCGGGCATTGTGACAAAGGTTCTATGTCAGCTGGGTGTGGCAGCCAGGCGCCCCCTAGGGGATGGGGAGCCTGTCAGCCCCGGGCCTGTCACTGCCTTGTGTCCCTGCTGCCACCAGCCAGGCCTCTGAAAACTTGTCAAACCATGCCCAGACTTGGAGCCAGTTTGGCCCAAAGTCTGCAAGAGACAAGTCGGGAAGAAAGATAGGGGACAGAGGGAGAAAGCGAAGGGAGCAGGAGAAAGGGAAGGAAGAATAAAAAGTAGTGTTGGGCTGCAGGAGTGAGATGGAGGAATTGCAAGAAAAGAGGCAGGAAGCAGGAGAGTGAGAGAAAAGGAAAGAAGAGACATGCAGCCAGACGAGGGATTTATTGAGAGAGGATGGGACAGAGAACAGGATGAGAAGGACATAAGGCAAGGCTAGGACAGGCAAGGACAGGCAAGGCAAGGCTAGGCTGCAGGACATGTTTTTGCTTTATAGTTTCTAGCACATTCGTCTTCAGACTAGGAGGAAAGCCATAAGACCCTATGGATTAGGCCCAAGCAAAAACCCCAGCTACTTGAGACACTTAGACTAAGCCTAAAATACCAAGATCTCTCCATAAGGATGGTTTTTATACTGTACTTCCACAATCTGCTGGCAGTACAAAAAAATAAGCTGCAGATCTCCTTAGGCTGAGTCATGGTGCTTTGGGGCAGGGACCATGCATATCATGGGAATGTTTCACAGTTTCTGCCCTGTTTTCAGTGTATGACACCAAAACACCCACCTGATGACATCCTTTCAAGAGCAAAGGCAGCAATTTGCAGAATTCCGCTTCTTAGGGGAAGTGAGAAATTGCTGAGCTGACACCAAGTCCTGCAGTGTCCCTGTCACCTGCAGAGCCACCGCATCCTCGCCACGGTAGCGGGCATTGTGACAAAGGTTCTATGTCAGCTGGGTGTGGCAGCCAGGCGCCCCCTAGGCGATGGGGAGCCTGTCAGCCCCGGGCCTGTCACTGCCTGGTGTCCCTGCTGCCACCAGCCAGGCCTCTGAAAACTTGTCAAACCATGCCCAGACTTGGGGCCAGTTCGGCCCAAAGTCTGCAAGAGACAAGTCGGGAAGAAAGATAGGGGACAGAGGGAGAAAGCGAAGGGAGCAGGAGAAAGGGAAGGAAGAATAAAAAGTAGTGTTGGGCTGCAGGAGTGAGATGGAGGAATTGCAAGAAAAGAGGCAGGAAGCAGGAGAGTGAGGGAAAAGGAAAGAAGAGACATGCAGCCAGACAAGGGCTTAGTGAGAGAGGATGGGACAGAGAACAGGATGAGAAGGACATAAGGCAAGGCTAGGACAGGCAAGGACAGGCAAGGCAAGGCTAGGCTGCAGGACATGTTTTTGCTTTATAGTTTCTAGCACATTCGTCTTCAGACGAGGAGGAAAGCCATAAGACCGTATGGATTAGGCCCAAGCAAAAACCCCAGCTACTTGAGACACTTAGACTAAGCCTAAAATACCAAGATCTCTCCATAAGGATGGTTTTTATACTGTACTTCCACAATCTGCTGGCAGTACAAAAAAATAAGCTGCAGATCTCCTTAGGCTGAGTCATGGTGCTTTGGGGCAGGGACCATGCATATCATGGGAATATTTCACAGTTTCTGCTCTGTTTTCAGTGTATGACACCAAAACACCCACCTGATGACATCCTTTCAAGAGCAAAGGCAGCAATTTGCAGAATTCCGCTTCTTAGGGGAAGTGAGAAATTGCTGAGCTGACACCAAGTCCTGCAGTGTCCCTGTCACCTGCAGAGCCACCGCATCCTCGCCACGGTAGCGGGCATTGTGACAAAGGTTCTATGTCAGCTGGGTGTGGCAGCCAGGCGCCCCCTAGGCGATGGGGAGCCTGTCAGCCCCGGGCCTGTCACTGCCTGGTGTCCCTGCTGCCACCAGCCAGGCCTCTGAAAACTTGTCAAACCATGCCCAGACTTGGGGCCAGTTCGGCCCAAAGTCTGCAAGAGACAAGTCGGGAAGAAAGATAGGGGACAGAGGGAGAAAGCGAAGGGAGCAGGAGAAAGGGAAGGAAGAATAAAAAGTAGTGTTGGGCTGCAGGAGTGAGATGGAGGAATTGCAAGAAAAGAGGCAGGAAGCAGGAGAGTGAGGGAAAAGGAAAGAAGAGACATGCAGCCAGACAAGGGCTTAGTGAGAGAGGATGGGACAGAGAACAGGATGAGAAGGACATAAGGCAAGGCTAGGACAGGCAAGGACAGGCAAGGCAAGGCTAGGCTGCAGGACATGTTTTTGCTTTATAGTTTCTAGCACATTCGTCTTCAGACGAGGAGGAAAGCCATAAGACCCTATGGATTAGGCCCAAGCAAAAACCCCAGCTACTTGAGACACTTAGACTAAGCCTAAAATACCAAGATCTCTCCATAAGGATGGTTTTTATACTGTACTTCCACAATCTGCTGGCAGTACAAAAAAATAAGCTGCAGATCTCCTTAGGCTGAGTCATGGTGCTTTGGGGCAGGGACCATGCATATCATGGGAATATTTCACAGTTTCTGCTCTGTTTTCAGTGTATGACACCAAAACACCCACCTGACGACATCCTTTCAAGAGCAAAGGCAGCAATTTGCAGAATTCCGCTTCTTAGGGGAAGTGAGATATTGCTGAGCTGACACCAAGTCCTGCAGTGTCCCTGTCACCTGCAGAGCCACCGCATCCTCGCCACGGTAGCGGGCATTGTGACAAAGGTTCTATGTCAGCTGGGTGTGGCAGCCAGGCGCCCCCTAGGGGATGGGGAGCCTGTCAGCCCCGGGCCTGTCACTGCCTTGTGTCCCTGCTGCCACCAGCCAGGCCTCTGAAAACTTGTCAAACCATGCTCAGACTTGGAGCCAGTTTGGCCCAAAGTCTGCAAGAGACAAGTCGGGAAGAGAGATAGGGGACAGAGGGAGAAAGCGAAGGGAGCAGGAGAAAGGGAAGGAAGAATAAAAAGTAGTGTTGGGCTGCAGGAGTGAGATGGAGGAATTGCAAGAAAAGAGGCAGGAAGCAGGAGAGTGAGAGAAAAGGAAAGAAGAGACATGCAGCCAGACGAGGGATTTATTGAGAGAGGATGGGACAGAGAACAGGATGAGAAGGACATAAGGCAAGGCTAGGACAGGCAAGGACAGGCAAGGCAAGGCTAGGCAGCAGGACATGTTTTTGCTTTATAGTTTCTAGCACATTCGTCTTCAGACTAGGAGGAAAGCCATAAGACCCTATGGATTAGGCCCAAGCAAAAACCCCAGCTACTTGAGACACTTAGACGAAGCCTAAAATACCAAGATCTCTCCATAAGGATGGTTTTTATACTGTACTTCCACAATCTGCTGGCAGTACAAAAAAATAAGCTGCAGATCTCCTTAGGCTGAGTCATGGTGCTTTGGGGCAGGGACCATGCATATCATGGGAATGTTTCACATTTTCTGCTCTGTTTTCAGTGTATGACACCAAAACACCCACCTGATGACATCCTTTCAAGAGCAAAGGCAGCAATTTGCAGAATTCCGCTTCTTAGGGGAAGTGAGAAATTGCTGAGCTGACACCAAGTCCTGCAGTGTCCCTGTCACCTGCAGAGCCACCGCATCCTCGCCACGGTAGCGGGCATTGTGACAAAGGTTCTATGTCAGCTGGGTGTGGCAGCCAGGCGCCCCCTAGGGGATGGGGAGCCTGTCAGCCCCGGGCCTGTCACTGCCTTGTGTCCCTGCTGCCACCAGCCAGGCCTCTGAAAACTTGTCAAACCATGCCCAGACTTGGGGCCAGTTTGGCCCAAAGTCTGCAAGAGACAAGTCGGGAAGAAAGATAGGGGACAGAGGGAGAAAGCGAAGGGAGCAGGAGAAAGGGAAGGCAGAATAAAAAGTAGTGTTGGGCTGCAGGAGTGAGATGGAGGAATTGCAAGAAAAGAGGCAGGAAGCAGGAGAGTGAGAGAAAAGGAAAGAAGAGACATGCAGCCAGACGAGGGATTTATTGAGAGAGGATGGGACAGAGAACAGGATGAGAAGGACATAAGGCAAGGCTAGGACAGGCAAGGACAGGCAAGGCAAGGCTAGGCTGCAGGACATGTTTTTGCTTTATAGTTTCTAGCACATTCGTCTTCAGACTAGGAGGAAAGCCATAAGACCCTATGGATTAGGCCCAAGCAAAAACCCCAGCTACTTGAGACACTTAGACTAAGCCTAAAATACCAAGATCTCTCCATAAGGATGGTTTTTATACTGTACTTCCACAATCTGCTGGCAGTACAAAAAAATAAGCTGCAGACCTCCTTAGGCTGAGTCATGGTGCTTTGGGGCAGGGACCATGCATATCATGGGAATGTTTCACAGTTTCTGCCCTGTTTTCAGTGTATGACACCAAAACACCCACCTGATGACATCCTTTCAAGAGCAAAGGCAGCAATTTGCAGAATTCCGCTTCTTAGGGGAAGTGAGAAATTGCTGAGCTGACACCAAGTCCTGCAGTGTCCCTGTCACCTGCAGAGCCACCGCATCCTCGCCACGGTAGCGGGCATTGTGACAAAGGTTCTATGTCAGCTGGGTGTGGCAGCCAGGCGCCCCCTAGGCGATGGGGAGCCTGTCAGCCCCGGGCCTGTCACTGCCTGGTGTCCCTGCTGCACCCAGCCAGGCTTCTGAAAACTTGTCAAACCATGCCCAGACTTGGGGCCAGTTTGGCCCAAAGTCTGCAAGAGACAAGTCGGGAAGAAAGATATGGGACAGAGGGAGAAAGCGAAGGGAGCAGGAGAAAGGGAAGGAAGAATAAAAAGTAGTGTTGGGCTGCAGGAGTGAGATGGAGGAATTGCAAGAAAAGAGGCAGGAAGCAGGAGAGTGAGAGAAAAGGAAAGAAGAGACATGCAGCCAGACGAGGGCTTAGTGAGAGAGGATGGGACAGAGAACAGGATGAGAAGGACATAAGGCAAGGCTAGGACAGGCAAGGACAGGCAAGGCAAGGCTAGGCTGCAGGACATGTTTTTGCTTTATAGTTTCTAGCACATTTGTCTTCAGACTAGGAGGAAAGCCATAAGACCGTATCGATCAGGCCCAAGCAAAAACCCCAGCTACTTGAGACACTTAGACTAAGCCTAAAATACCAAGATCTCTCCATAAGGATGGTTTTTATACTGTACTTCCACAATCTGCTGGCAGTACAAAAAAATAAGCTGCAGATCTCCTTAGGCTGAGTCATGGTGCTTTGGGGCAGGGACCATGCATATCATGGGAATATTTCACAGTTTCTGCTCTGTTTTCAGTGTATGACACCAAAACACCCACCTGATGACATCCTTTCAAGAGCAAAGGCAGCAATTTGCAGAATTCCGCTTCTTAGGGGAAGTGAGAAATTGCTGAGCTGACACCAAGTCCTGCAGTGTCCCTGTCACCTGCAGAGCCACCGCATCCTCGCCACGGTAGCGGGCATTGTGACAAAGGTTCTATGTCAGCTGGGTGTGGCAGCCAGGCGCCCCCTAGGCGATGGGGAGCCTATCAGCCCCGGGCCTGTCACTGCCTGGTGTCCCTGCTGCCACCAGCCAGGCCTCTGAAAACTTGTCAAACCATGCCCAGACTTGGGGCCAGTTTGGCCCAAAGTCTGCAAGAGACAAGTCGGGAATAAAGATATGGGACAGAGGTAGAAAGCGAAGGGAGCAGGAGAAAGGGAAGGAAGAATAAAAAGTAGTGTTGGGCTGCAGGAGTGAGATGGAGGAATTGCAAGAAAAGAGGCAGGAAGCAGGAGAGTGAGAGAAAAGGAAAGAAGAGACATGCAGCCAGACGAGGGGTTAGTGAGAGAGGATGGGACAGAGAACAGGATGAGAAGGACATAAGGCAAGGCTAGGACAGGCAAGGACCGGCAAGGCAAGGCTAGGCTGCAGGACATGTTTTTGCTTTATACTTCCTAGCACATTCGTCTTCAGACTAGGAGGAAAGCCATAAGACCCTATGGATTAGGCCCAAGCAAAAACCCCAGCTACTTGAGACACTTAGACTAAGCCTAAAATACCAAGATCTCTCCATAAGGATGGTTTTTATACTGTACTTCCACAATCTGCTGGCAGTACAAAAAAATAAGCTGCAGATCTCCTTAGGCTGAGTCATGGTGCTTTGGGGCAGGGACCATGCATATCATGGGAATGTTTCACAGTTTCTGCTCTGTTTTCAGTGTATGACACCAAAACACCCACCTGATGACATCCTTTCAAGAGCAAAGGCAGCAATTTGCACAATTCCGCTTCTTAGGGGAAGTGAGAAATTGCTGAGCTGACACCAAGTCCTGCAGTGTCCCTGTCACCTGCAGAGCCACCGCATCCTCGCCACGGTAGCGGGCATTGTGACAAAGGTTCTATGTCAGCTGGGTGTGGCAGCCAGGCGCCCCCTAGGCGATGGGGAGCCTGTCAGCCCCGGGCCTGTCACTGCCTGGTGTCCCTGCTGCACCCAGCCAGGCCTCTGAAAACTTGTCAAACCATGCCCAGACTTGGGGCCAGTTTGGCCCAAAGTCTGCAAGAGACAAGTCGGGAAGAAAGATATGGGACAGAGGGAGAAAGCGAAGGGAGCAGGAGAAAGGGAAGGAAGAATAAAAAGTAGTGTTGGGCTGCAGGAGTGAGATGGAGGAATTGCAAGAAAAGAGGCAGGAAGCAGGAGAGTGAGGGAAAAGGAAAGAAGAGACATGCAGCCAGACAAGGGCTTAGTGAGAGAGGATGGGACAGAGAACAGGATGAGAAGGACATAAGGCAAGGCTAGGACAGGCAAGGACAGGCAAGGCAAGGCTAGGCTGCAGGACATGTTTTTGCTTTATAGTTTCTAGCACATTCGTCTTCAGACTAGGAGGAAAGCCATAAGACCGTATGGATCAGGCCCAAGCAAAAACCCCAGCTACTTGAGACACTTAGACTAAGCCTAAAATACCAAGATCTCTCCATAAGGATGGTTTTTATACTGTACTTCCACAATCTGCTGGCAGTACAAAAAAATAAGCTGCAGATCTCCTTAGGCTGAGTCATGGTGCTTTGGGGCAGGGACCATGCATATCATGGGAATATTTCACAGTTTCTGCTCTGTTTTCAGTGTATGACACCAAAACACCCACCTGATGACATCCTTTCAAGAGCAAAGGCAGCAATTTGCAGAATTCCGCTTCTTAGGGGAAGTGAGAAATTGCTGAGCTGACACCAAGTCCTGCAGTGTCCCTGTCATCTGCAGAGCCACCGCATCCTCGCCACGGTAGCGGGCATTGTGACAAAGGTTCTATGTCAGCTGGGTGTGGGAGGCAGGCGCCCCCTAGGGGATGGGGAGCCTGTCAGCCCCGGGCCTGTCACTGCCTGGTGTCCCTGCTGCACCCAGCCAGGCCTCTGAAAACTTGTCAAACCATGCCCAGACTTGGGGCCAGTTTGGCCCAAAGTCTGCAAGAGACAAGTCGGGAAGAAAGATATGGGACAGAGGGAGAAAGCGAAGGGAGCAGGAGAAAGGGAAAGAAGAATAAAAAGTAGTGTTGGGCTGCAGGAGTGAGATGGAGGAATTGCAAGAAAAGAGGCAGGAAGCAGGAGAGTGAGAGAAAAGGAAAGAAGAGGCATGCAGCCAGACAAGGGCTTAGTGAGAGAGGATGGGACAGAGAACAGGATGAGAAGGACATAAGGCAAGGCTAGGACAGGCAAGGACAGGCAAGGCAAGGCTAGGCTGCAGGACATGTTTTTGCTTTATAGTTTCTAGCACATTCGTCTTCAGACTAGGAGGAAAGCCATAAGACCGTATGGATCAGGCCCAAGCAAAAACCCCAGCTACTTGAGACACTTAGACTAAGCCTAAAATACCAAGATCTCTCCATAAGGATGGTTTTTATACTGTACTTCCACAATCTGCTAGCAGTACAAAAAAATAAGCTGCAGATCTCCTTAGGCTGAGTCATGGTGCTTTGGGGCAGGGACCATGCATATCATGGGAATATTTCACAGTTTCTGCTCTGTTTTCAGTGTATGACACCAAAACACCCACCTGATGACATCCTTTCAAGAGCAAAGGCAGCAATTTGCAGAATTCCGCTTCTTAGGGGAAGTGAGAAATTGCTGAGCTGACACCAAGTCCTGCAGTGTCCCTGTCACCTGCAGAGCCACCGCATCCTCGCCACGGTAGCGGGCATTGTGACAAAGGTTCTATGTCAGCTGGGTGTGGCAGCCAGGCGCCCCCTAGGGGATGGGGAGCCTGTCAGCCCCGGGCCTGTCACTGCCTGCTGGCCCTGCTGCCACCAGCCAGGCCTCTGAAAACTTGTCAAACCATGCCCAGACTTGGAGCCAGTTTGGCCCAAAGTCTGCAAGAGACAAGTCAGGAAGAAAGATATGGGACAGAGGGAGAAAGCGAAGGGAGCAGGAGAAAGGGAAGGAAGAATAAAAAGTAGTGTTGGGCTGCAGGAGTGAGATGGAGGAATTGCAGGAAAAGAGGCAGGAAGCAGGAGAGTGAGAGAAAAGGAAAGAAGAGACATGCAGCCAGACGAGGGTTTAGTGAGAGAGGATGGGACAGAGAACAGGATGAGAAGGACATAAGGCAAGGCTAGGACAGGCAAGGACAGGCAAGGCAAGGCTAGGCTGCAGGACATATTTTTGCTTTATAGTTTATAGCACATTCGTCTTCAGACTAGGAGGAAAGCCATAAGACCGTATGGATTAGGCCCAAGCAAAAACCCCAGCTACTTGAGACACTTAGACTAAGCCTAAAATACCAAGATCTCTCCATAAGGATGGTTTTTATACTGTACTTCCACAATCTGCTGGCAGTACAAAAAAATAAGCTGAAAATCCCCTTAGGCTGAGTCATGGTGCTTTGGGGCAGGGACCATGCATATCATGGGAATATTTCACAGTTTCTGCTCTGTTTTCAGTGTATGACACCAAAACACCCACCTGATGACATCCTTTCAAGAGCAAAGGCAGCAATTTGCAGAATTCCGCTTCTTAGGGGAAGTGAGAAATTGCTGAGCTGACACCAAGTCCTGCAGTGTCCCTGTCACCTGCAGAGCCACCGCATCCTCGCCACGGTAGCGGGCATTGTGACAAAGGTTCTATGTCAGCTGGGTGTGGCAGCCAGGCGCCCCCTAGGGGATGGGGAGCCTATCAGCCCCGGGCCTGTCACTGCCTGGTGTCCCTGCTGCCACCAGCCAGGCCTCTGAAAACTTGTCAAACCATGCCCAGACTTGGGGTCAGTTTGGCCCAAAGTCTGCAAGAGACAAGTCGGGAAGAAAGATAGGGGACAGAGGGAGAAAGCGAAGGGAGCAGGAGAAAGGGAAGGAAGAATAAAAAGTAGTGTTGGGCTGCAGGAGTGAGATGGAGGAATTGCAAGAAAAGAGGCAGGAAGCAGGAGAGTGAGAGAAAAGGAAAGAAGAGACATGCAGCCAGACGAGGGGTTACTGAGAGAGGATGGGACAGAGAACAGGATGAGAAGGACATAAGGCAAGGCTAGGACAGGCAAGGTCAGGCAGGGCAAGGCTAGGCTGCAGGACACGTTTTTGCTTTATAGTTTCTAGCACATTCGTCTTCAGACGAGGAGGAAAGCCATAAGACCGTATGGATTAGGCCCAAGCAAAAACCCCAGCTACTTGAGACACTTAGACTAAGCCTAAAATACCAAGATCTCTTTCTAAGGATGGTTTTTATACTGTACTTCCACAATCTGCTGGCAGTACAAAAAAATAAGCTGCAGATCTCCTTAGGCTGAGTCATGGTGCTTTGGGGCAGGGACCATGCATATCATGGGAATATTTCACAGTTTCTGCTCTGTTTTCAGTGTATGACACCAAAACACCCACCTGATGACATCCTTTCAAGAGCAAAGGCAGCAATTTGCAGAATTCCGCTTCTTAGGGGAAGTGAGAAATTGCTGAGCTGACACCAAGTCCTGCAGTGTCCCTGTCACCTGCAGAGCCACCGCATCCTCGCCACGGTAGCGGGCATTGTGACAAAGGTTCTATGTCAGCTGGGTGTGGCAGCCAGGCGCCCCCTAGGGGATGGGGAGCCTGTCAGCCCCGGGCCTGTCACTGCCTGGTGTCCCTGCTGCACCCAGCCAGGCCTCTGAAAACTTGTCAAACCATGCCCAGACTTGGGGCCAGTTTGGCCCAAAGTCTGCAAGAGACAAGTCAGGAAGAAAGATATGGGACAGAGGGAGAAAGCGAAGGGAGCAGGAGAAAGGGAAAGAAGAATAAAAAGTAGTGTTGGGCTGCAGGAGTGAGATGGAGGAATTGCAAGAAAAGAGGCAGGAAGCAGGAGAGTGAGAGAAAAGGAAAGAAGAGACATGCAGCCAGACGAGGGCTTAGTGAGAGAGGATGGGACAGAGAACAGGATGAGAAGGACATAAGGCAAGGCTAGGACAGGCAAGGACAGGCAAGGCAAGGCTAGGCTGCAGGACATGTTTTTGCTTTATAGTTTCTAGCACATTCGTCTTCAGACTAGGAGGAAAGCCATAAGACCGTATGGATCAGGCCCAAGCAAAAACCCCAGCTACTTGAGACACTTAGACTAAGCCTAAAATACCAAGATCTCTCCATAAGGATGGTTTTTATACTGTACTTCCACAATCTGCTGGCAGTACAAAAAAATAAGCTGCAGATCTCCTTAGGCTGAGTCATGGTGCTTTGGGGCAGGGACCATGCATATCATGGGAATATTTCACAGTTTCTGCTTTGTTTTCAGTGTATGACACCAAAACACCCACCTGATGACATCCTTTCAAGAGCAAAGGCAGCAATTTGCAGAATTCCGCTTCTTAGGGGAAGTGAGAAATTGCTGAGCTGACACCAAGTCCTGCAGTGTCCCTGTCACCTGCAGAGCCACCGCATCCTCGCCACGGTAGCGGGCATTGTGACAAAGGTTCTATGTCAGCTGGGTGTGGCAGCCAGGCGCCCCCTAGGGGATGGGGAGCCTGTCAGCCCCGGGCCTGTCACTGCCTGGTGTCCCTGCTGCACCCAGCCAGGCCTCTGAAAACTTGTCAAACCATGCCCAGACTTGGGGCCAGTTTGGCCCAAAGTCTGCAAGAGACAAGTCGGGAAGAAAGATATGGGACAGAGGGAGAAAGCGAAGGGAGCAGGAGAAAGGGAAGGAAGAATAAAAAGTAGTGTTGGGCTGCAGGAGTGAGATGGAGGAATTGCAAGAAAAGAGGCAGGAAGCAGGAGAGTGAGAGAAAAGGAAAGAAGAGACATGCAGCCAGACGAGGGCTTAGTGAGAGAGGATGGGACAGAGAACAGGATGAGAAGGACATAAGGCAAGGCTAGGACAGGCAAGGACAGGCAAGGCAAGGCTAGGCTGCAGGACATGTTTTTGCTTTATAGTTTCTAGCACATTCGTCTTCAGACTAGGAGGAAAGCCATAAGACCGTATCGATCAGGCCCAAGCAAAAACCCCAGCTACTTGAGACACTTAGACTAAGCCTAAAATACCAAGATCTCTCCATAAGGATGGTTTTTATACTGTACTTCCACAATCTGCTGGCAGTACAAAAAAATAAGCTGCAGATCTCCTTAGGCTGAGTCATGGTGCTTTGGGGCAGGGACCATGCATATCATGGGAATATTTCACAGTTTCTGCTCTGTTTTCAGTGTATGACACCAAAACACCCACCTGATGACATCCTTTCAAGAGCAAAGGCAGCAATTTGCAGAATTCCGCTTCTTAGGGGAAGTGAGAAATTGCTGAGCTGACACCAAGTCCTGCAGTGTCCCTGTCACCTGCAGAGCCACCGCATCCTCGCCACGGTAGCGGGCATTGTGACAAAGGTTCTATGTCAGCTGGGTGTGGCAGCCAGGCGCCCCCTAGGCGATGGGGAGCCTATCAGCCCCGGGCCTGTCACTGCCTGGTGTCCCTGCTGCCACCAGCCAGGCCTCTGAAAACTTGTCAAACCATGCCCAGACTTGGGGCCAGTTTGGCCCAAAGTCTGCAAGAGACAAGTCGGGAAGAAAGATATGGGACAGAGGGAGAAAGCGAAGGGAGCAGGAGAAAGGGAAGGAAGAATAAAAAGTAGTGTTGGGCTGCAGGAGTGAGATGGAGGAATTGCAAGAAAAGAGGCAGGAAGCAGGAGAGTGAGAGAAAAGGAAAGAAGAGACATGCAGCCAGACGAGGGGTTAGTGAGAGAGGATGGGACAGAGAACAGGATGAGAAGGACATAAGGCAAGGCTAGGACAGGCAAGGACAGGCAAGGCAAGGCTAGGCTGCAGGACATGTTTTTGCTTTATACTTCCTAGCACATTCGTCTTCAGACTAGGAGGAAAGCCATAAGACCCTATGGATTAGGCCCAAGCAAAAACCCCAGCTACTTGAGACACTTAGACTAAGCCTAAAATACCAAGATCTCTCCATAAGGATGGTTTTTATACTGTACTTCCACAATCTGCTGGCAGTACAAAAAAATAAGCTGCAGATCTCCTTAGGCTGAGTCATGGTGCTTTGGGGCAGGGACCATGCATATCATGGGAATATTTCACAGTTTCTGCTCTGTTTTCAGTGTATGACACCAAAACACCCACCTGATGACATCCTTTCAAGAGCAAAGGCAGCAATTTGCAGAATTCCGCTTCTTAGGGGAAGTGAGAAATTGCTGAGCTGACACCAAGTCCTGCAGTGTCCCTGTCACCTGCAGAGCCACCGCATCCTCGCCACGGTAGCGGGCATTGTGACAAAGGTTCTATGTCAGCTGGGTGTGGCAGCCAGGCGCCCCCTAGGGGATGGGGAGCCTGTCAGCCCCGGGCCTGTCACTGCCTGCTGGCCCTGCTGCACCCAGCCAGGCCTCTGAAAACTTGTCAAACCATGCCCAGACTTGGGGCCAGTTTGGCCCAAAGTCTGCAAGAGACAAGTCAGGAAGAAAGATATGGGACAGAGGGAGAAAGCGAAGGGAGCAGGAGAAAGGGAAGGAAGAATAAAAAGTAGTGTTGGGCTGCAGGAGTGAGATGGAGGAATTGCAGGAAAAGAGGCAGGAAGCAGGAGAGTGAGAGAAAAGGAAAGAAGAGACATGCAGCCAGACGAGGGTTTAGTGAGAGAGGATGGGACAGAGAACAGGATGAGAAGGACATAAGGCAAGGCTAGGACAGGCAAGGACAGGCAAGGCAAGGCTAGGCTGCAGGACATGTTTTTGCTTTATAGTTTCTAGCACATTCGTCTTCAGACTAGGAGGAAAGCCATAAGACCGTATGGATTAGGCCCAAGCAAAAACCCCAGCTACTTGAGACACTTAGACTAAGCCTAAAATACCAAGATCTCTCCATAAGGATGGTTTTTATACTGTACTTCCACAATCTGCTGGCAGTACAAAAAAATAAGCTGAAAATCTCCTTAGGCTGAGTCATGGTGCTTTGGGGCAGGGACCATGCATATCATGGGAATATTTCACAGTTTCTGCTCTGTTTTCAGTGTATGACACCAAAACACCCACCTGATGACATCCTTTCAAGAGCAAAGGCAGCAATTTGCAGAATTCCGCTTCTTAGGGGAAGTGAGAAATTGCTGAGCTGACACCAAGTCCTGCAGTGTCCCTGTCACCTGCAGAGCCACCGCATCCTCGCCACGGTAGCGGGCATTGTGACAAAGGTTCTATGTCAGCTGGGTGTGGCAGCCAGGCGCCCCCTAGGGGATGGGGAGCCTGTCAGCCCCGGGCCTGTCACTGCCTGCTGGCCCTGCTGCACCCAGCCAGGCCTCTGAAAACTTGTCAAACCATGCCCAGACTTGGGGCCAGTTTGGCCCAAAGTCTGCAAGAGACACGTCGGGAAGAAAGATATGGGACAGAGGGAGAAAGCGAAGGGAGCAGGAGAAAGGGAAAGAAGAATAAAAAGTAGTGTTGGGCTGCAGGAGTGAGATGGAGGAATTGCAAGAAAAGAGGCAGGAAGCAGGAGAGTGAGAGAAAAGGAAAGAAGAGACATGCAGCCAGACGAGGGCTTAGTGAGAGAGGATGGGACAGAGAACAGGATGAGAAGGACATAAGGCAAGGCTAGGACAGGCAAGGACAGGCAAGGCAAGGCTAGGCTGCAGGACATGTTTTTGCTTTATAGTTTCTAGCACATTCGTCTTCAGACTAGGAGGAAAGCCATAAGACCGTATGGATCAGGCCCAAGCAAAAACCCCAGCTACTTGAGACACTTAGACTAAGCCTAAAATACCAAGATCTCTCCATAAGGATGGTTTTTATACTGTACTTCCACAATCTGCTGGCAGTACAAAAAAATAAGCTGCAGATCTCCTTAGGCTGAGTCATGGTGCTTTGGGGCAGGGACCATGCATATCATGGGAATATTTCACAGTTTCTGCTTTGTTTTCAGTGTATGACACCAAAACACCCACCTGATGACATCCTTTCAAGAGCAAAGGCAGCAATTTGCAGAATTCCGCTTCTTAGGGGAAGTGAGAAATTGCTGAGCTGACACCAAGTCCTGCAGTGTCCCTGTCACCTGCAGAGCCACCGCATCCTCGCCACGGTAGCGGGCATTGTGACAAAGGTTCTATGTCAGCTGGGTGTGGCAGCCAGGCGCCCCCTAGGGGATGGGGAGCCTGTCAGCCCCGGGCCTGTCACTGCCTGGTGTCCCTGCTGCACCCAGCCAGGCCTCTGAAAACTTGTCAAACCATGCCCAGACTTGGGGCCAGTTTGGCCCAAAGTCTGCAAGAGACAAGTCGGGAAGAAAGATATGGGACAGAGGGAGAAAGCGAAGGGAGCAGGAGAAAGGGAAGGAAGAATAAAAAGTAGTGTTGGGCTGCAGGAGTGAGATGGAGGAATTGCAAGAAAAGAGGCAGGAAGCAGGAGAGTGAGAGAAAAGGAAAGAAGAGACATGCAGCCAGACGAGGGCTTAGTGAGAGAGGATGGGACAGAGAACAGGATGAGAAGGACATAAGGCAAGGCTAGGACAGGCAAGGACAGGCAAGGCAAGGCTAGGCTGCAGGACATGTTTTTGCTTTATAGTTTCTAGCACATTCGTCTTCAGACTAGGAGGAAAGCCATAAGACCGTATCGATCAGGCCCAAGCAAAAACCCCAGCTACTTGAGACACTTAGACTAAGCCTAAAATACCAAGATCTCTCCATAAGGATGGTTTTTATACTGTACTTCCACAATCTGCTGGCAGTACAAAAAAATAAGCTGCAGATCTCCTTAGGCTGAGTCATGGTGCTTTGGGGCAGGGACCATGCATATCATGGGAATGTTTCACAGTTTTTGCTCTGTTTTCAGTGTATGACACCAAAACACCCACCTGATGACATCCTTTCAAGAGCAAAGGCAGCAATTTGCAGAATTCCGCTTCTTAGGGGAAGTGAGAAATTGCTGAGCTGACACCAAGTCCTGCAGTGTCCCTGTCACCTGCAGAGCCACCGCATCCTCGCCACGGTAGCGGGCATTGTGACAAAGGTTCTATGTCAGCTGGGTGTGGCAGCCAGGCGCCCCCTAGGGGATGGGGAGCCTGTCAGCCCCGGGCCTGTCACTGCCTGGTGTCCCTGCTGCACCCAGCCAGGCCTCTGAAAACTTGTCAAACCATGCCCAGACTTGGGGCCAGTTTGGCCCAAAGTCTGCAAGAGACAAGTCGGGAAGAAAGATATGGGACAGAGGGAGAAAGCGAAGGGAGCAGGAGAAAGGGAAGGAAGAATAAAAAGTAGTGTTGGGCTGCAGGAGTGAGATGGAGGAATTGCAAGAAAAGAGGCAGGAAGCAGGAGAGTGAGGGAAAAGGAAAGAAGAGACATGCAGCCAGACAAGGGCTTAGTGAGAGAGGATGGGACAGAGAACAGGATGAGAAGGACATAAGGCAAGGGTAGGACAGGCAAGGACAGGCAAGGCAAGGCTAGGCTGCAGGACATGTTTTTGCTTTATAGTTTCTAGCACATTCGTCTTCAGACTAGGAGGAAAGCCATAAGACCGTATGGATCAGGCCCAAGCAAAAACCCCAGCTACTTGAGACACTTAGACTAAGCCTAAAATACCAAGATCTCTCCATAAGGATGGTTTTTATACTGTACTTCCACAATCTGCTGGCAGTACAAAAAAATAAGCTGCAGATCTCCTTAGGCTGAGTCATGGTGCTTTGGGGCAGGGACCATGCATATCATGGGAATATTTCACAGTTTCTGCTTTGTTTTCAGTGTATGACACCAAAACACCCACCTGATGACATCCTTTCAAGAGCAAAGGCAGCAATTTGCAGAATTCCGCTTCTTAGGGGAAGTGAGAAATTGCTGAGCTGACACCAAGTCCTGCAGTGTCCCTGTCACCTGCAGAGCCACCGCATCCTCGCCACGGTAGCGGGCATTGTGACAAAGGTTCTATGTCAGCTGGGTGTGGCAGCCAGGCGCCCCCTAGGGGATGGGGAGCCTGTCAGCCCCGGGCCTGTCACTGCCTGCTGGCCCTGCTGCCACCAGCCAGGCCTCTGAAAACTTGTCAAACCATGCCCAGACTTGGGGCCAGTTTGGCCCAAAGTCTGCAAAAGACAAGTCAGGAAGAAAGATATGGGACAGAGGGAGAAAGCGAAGGGAGCAGGAGAAAGGGAAGGAAGAATAAAAAGTAGTGTTGGGCTGCAGGAGTGAGATGGAGGAATTGCAGGAAAAGAGGCAGGAAGCAGGAGAGTGAGAGAAAAGGAAAGAAGAGACATGCAGCCAGACGAGGGTTTAGTGAGAGAGGATGGGACAGAGAACAGGATGAGAAGGACATAAGGCAAGGCTAGGACAGGCAAGGACAGGCAAGGCAAGGCTAGGCTGCAGGACATGTTTTTGCTTTATAGTTTCTAGCACATTCGTCTTCAGACTAGCAGGAAAGCCATAAGACCCTATGGATTAGGCCCAAGCAAAAACCCCAGCTACTTGAGACACTTAGACTAAGCCTAAAATACCAAGATCTCTCCATAAGGATGGTTTTTATACTGTACTTCCACAATCTGCTGGCAGTACAAAAAAATAAGCTGAAAATCCCCTTAGGCTGAGTCATGGTGCTTTGGGGCAGGGACCATGCATATCATGGGAATATTTCACAGTTTCTGCTCTGTTTTCAGTGTATGACACCAAAACACCCACCTGATGACATCCTTTCTAGAGCAAAGGCAGCAATTTGCAGAATTCTGCTTCTTAGGGGAAGTGAGAAATTGCTGAGCTGACACCAAGTCCTGCAGTGTCCCTGTCACCTGCAGAGCCACCGCATCCTCGCCACGGTAGCGGGCATTGTGACAAAGGTTCTATGTCAGCTGGGTGTGGCAGCCAGGCGCCCCCTAGGGGATGGGGAGCCTGTCAGCCCCGGGCCTGTCACTGCCTGGTGTCCCTGCTGCCACCAGCCAGGCCTCTGAAAACTTGTCAAACCATGCCCAGACTTGGGGTCAGTTTGGCCCAAAGTCTGCAAGAGACAAGTCGGGAAGAAAGATAGGGGACAGAGGGAGAAAGCGAAGGGAGCAGGAGAAAGGGAAGGAAGAATAAAAAGTAGTGTTGGGCTGCAGGAGTGAGATGGAGGAATTGCAAGAAAAGAGGCAGGAAGCAGGAGAGTGAGAGAAAAGGAAAGAAGAGACATGCAGCCAGACGAGGGGTTAGTGAGAGAGGATGGGACAGAGAACAGGATGAGAAGGACATAAGGCAAGGCTAGGACGGGCAAGGTCAGGCAGGGCAAGGCTAGGCTGCAGGACACGTTTTTGCTTTATAGTTTCTAGCACATTCGTCTTCAGACTAGGAGGAAAGCCATAAGACCCTATGGATTAGGCCCAAGCAAAAACCCCAGCTACTTGAGACACTTAGACTAAGCCTAAAATACCAAGATCTCTTTCTAAGGATGGTTTTTATACTGTACTTCGACAATCTGCTGGCAGTACAAAAAAATAAGCTGCAGATCTCCTTAGGCTGAGTCATGGTGCTTTGGGGCAGGGACCATGCATATCATGGGAATATTTCACAGTTTCTGCTCTGTTTTCAGTGTATGACACCAAAACACCCACCTGATGACATCCTTTCAAGAGCAAAGGCAGCAATTTGCAGAATTCCGCTTCTTAGGGGAAGTGAGAAATTGCTGAGCTGACACCAAGTCCTGCAGTGTCCCTGTCACCTGCAGAGCCACCGCATCCTCGCCACGGTAGCGGGCATTGTGACAAAGGTTCTATGTCAGCTGGGTGTGGCAGCCAGGCGCCCCCTAGGGGATGGGGAGCCTGTCAGCCCCGGGCCTGTCACTGCCTGGTGTCCCTGCTGCACCCAGCCAGGCCTCTGAAAACTTGTCAAACCATGCCCAGACTTGGGGCCAGTTTGGCCCAAAGTCTGCAAGAGACAAGTCGGGAAGAAAGATATGGGACAGAGGGAGAAAGCGAAGGGAGCAGGAGAAAGGGAAAGAAGAATAAAAAGTAGTGTTGGGCTGCAGGAGTGAGATGGAGGAATTGCAAGAAAAGAGGCAGGAAGCAGGAGAGTGAGAGAAAAGGAAAGAAGAGACATGCAGCCAGACGAGGGCTTAGTGAGAGAGGATGGGACAGAGAACAGGATGAGAAGGACATAAGGCAAGGCTAGGACAGGCAAGGACAGGCAAGGCAAGGCTAGGCTGCAGGACATGTTTTGCTTTATAGTTTCTAGCACATTCGTCTTCAGACTAGGAGGAAAGCCATAAGACCGTATGGATCAGGCCCAAGCAAAAACCCCAGCTACTTGAGACACTTAGACTAAGCCTAAAATACCAAGATCTCTCCATAAGGATGGTTTTTATACTGTACTTCCACAATCTGCTGGCAGTACAAAAAAATAAGCTGCAGATCTCCTTAGGCTGAGTCATGGTGCTTTGGGGCAGGGACCATGCATATCATGGGAATATTTCACAGTTTCTGCTTTGTTTTCAGTGTATGACACCAAAACACCCACCTGATGACATCCTTTCAAGAGCAAAGGCAGCAATTTGCAGAATTCCGCTTCTTAGGGGAAGTGAGAAATTGCTGAGCTGACACCAAGTCCTGCAGTGTCCCTGTCACCTGCAGAGCCACCGCATCCTCGCCACGGTAGCGGGCATTGTGACAAAGGTTCTATGTCAGCTGGGTGTGGCAGCCAGGCGCCCCCTAGGGGATGGGGAGCCTGTCAGCCCCGGGCCTGTCACTGCCTGCTGGCCCTGCTGCCACCAGCCAGGCCTCTGAAAACTTGTCAAACCATGCCCAGACTTGGGGCCAGTTTGGCCCAAAGTCTGCAAGAGACAAGTCAGGAAGAAAGATATGGGACAGAGGGAGAAAGCGAAGGGAGCAGGAGAAAGGGAAGGAAGAATAAAAAGTAGTGTTGGGCTGCAGGAGTGAGATGGAGGAATTGCAGGAAAAGAGGCAGGAAGCAGGAGAGTGAGAGAAAAGGAAAGAAGAGACATGCAGCCAGACGAGGGGTTAGTGAGAGAGGATGGGACAGAGAACAGGATGAGAAGGACATAAGGCAAGGCTAGGACAGGCAAGGACAGGCAAGGCAAGGCTAGGCTGCAGGACATGTTTTTGCATTATAGTTTCTAGCACATTCGTCTTCAGACTAGGAGGAAAGCCATAAGACCGTATGGATTAGGCCCAAGCAAAAAGCCCAGCTACTTGAGACACTTAGACTAAGCCTAAAATACCAAGGTCTCTCCATAAGGATGGTTTTTATACTGTACTTCCACAATCTGCTGGCAGTACAAAAAAATAAGCTGCAGATCTCCTTAGGCTGAGTTATGGTGCTTTGGGGCAGGGACCATGCATATCATGGGAATATTTCACAGTTTCTGCTCTGTTTTCAGTGTATGACACCAAAACACCCACCTGATGACATCCTTTCTAGAGCAAAGGCAGCAATTTGCAGAATTCTGCTTCTTAGGGGAAGTGAGAAATTGCTGAGCTGACACCAAGTCCTGCAGTGTCCCTGTCACCTGCAGAGCCACCGCATCCTCGCCACGGTAGCGGGCATTGTGACAAAGGTTCTATGTCAGCTGGGTGTGGCAGCCAGGCGCCCCCTAGGGGATGGGGAGCCTGTCAGCCCCGGGCCTGTCACTGCCTGGTGTCCCTGCTGCCACCAGCCAGGCCTCTGAAAACTTGTCAAACCATGCCCAGACTTGGGGCCAGTTTGGCCCAAGGTCTGCAAGAGACAAGTCGGGAAGAAAGATAGGGGACAGAGGGAGAAAGCGAAGGGAGCAGGAGAAAGGGAAGGAAGAATAAAAAGTAGTGTTGGGCTGCAGGAGTGAGATGGAGGAATTGCAAGAAAAGAGGCAGGAAGCAGGAGAGTGAGAGAAAAGGAAAGAAGAGACATGCAGCCAGACGAGGGGTTAGTGAGAGAGGATGGGACAGAGAACAGGATGAGAAGGACATAAGGCAAGGCTAGGACAGGCAAGGACAGGCAAGGCAAGGCTAGGCTGCAGGACATGTTTTTGCTTTATAGTTTCTAGCACATTCGTCTTCAGACTAGGAGGAAAGCCATAAGACCCTATGGATTAGGCCCAAGCAAAAACCCCAGCTACTTGAGACACTTAGACTAAGCCTAAAATACCAAGATCTCTCCATAAGGATGGTTTTTATACTGTACTTCCACAATCTGCTGGCAGTACAAAAAAATAAGCTGCAGATCTCCTTAGGCTGAGTCATGGTGCTTTGGGGCAGGGACCATGCATATCATGGGAATATTTCACAGTTTCTGCTCTGTTATCAGTGTATGACACCAAAACACCCACCTGATGACATCCTTTCTAGAGCAAAGGCAGCAATTTGCAGAATTCCGCTTCTTAGGGGAAGTGAGAAATTGCTGAGCTGACACCAAGTCCTGCAGTGTCCCTGTCACCTGCAGAGCCACCGCATCCTCGCCACGGTAGCGGGCATTGTGACAAAGGTTCTATGTCAGCTGGGTGTGGCAGCCAGGCGCCCCCTAGGGGATGGGGAGCCTGTCAGCCCCGGGCCTGTCACTGCCTGCTGGCCCTGCTGCCACCAGCCAGGCCTCTGAAAACTTGTCAAACCACGCCCAGACTTGGGGCCAGTTTGGCCCAAGGTCTGCAAGAGACAAGTCGGGAAGAAAGATAGGGGACAGAGGGAGAAAGCGAAGGGAGCAGGAGAAAGGGAAGGAAGAATAAAAAGTAGTGTTGGGCTGCAGGAGTGAGATGGAGGAATTGCAAGAAAAGAGGCAGGAAGCAGGAGAGTGAGAGAAAAGGAAAGAAGAGACATGCAGCCAGACGAGGGCTTAGTGAGAGAGGATGGGACAGAGAACAGGATGAGAAGGACATAAGGCAAGGCTAGGACAGGCAAGGACAGGCAAGGCAAGGCTAGGCTGCAGGACATGTTTTTGCATTATAGTTTATAGCACATTCGTCTTCAGACTAGGAGGAAAGCCATAAGACCGTATGGATTAGGCCCAAGCAAAAACCCCAGCTACTTGAGACACTTAGACTAAGCCTAAAATACCAAGATCTCTCCATAAGGAGGGTTTTTATACTGTACTTCCACAATCTGCTGGCAGTACAAAAAAATAAGCTGCAGATCTCCTTAGGCTGAGTTATGGTGCTTTGGGGCAGGGACCATGCATATCATGGGAATATTTCACAGTTTCTGCTCTGTTTTCAGTGTATGACACCAAAACACCCACCTGATGACATCCTTTCTAGAGCAAAGGCAGCAATTTGCAGAATTCTGCTTCTTAGGGGAAGTGAGAAATTGCTGAGCTGACACCAAGTCCTGCAGTGTCCCTGTCACCTGCAGAGCCACCGCATCCTCGCCACGGTAGCGGGCATTGTGACAAAGGTTCTATGTCAGCTGGGTGTGGCAGCCAGGCGCCCCCTAGGGGATGGGGAGCCTGTCAGCCCCGGGCCTGTCACTGCCTGCTGGCCCTGCTGCCACCAGCCAGGCCTCTTAAAACTTGTCAAACCATGCCCAGACTTGGGGCCAGTTTGGCCCAAAGTCTGCAAGAGACAAGTCGGGAAGAAAGATAGGGGACAGAGGGAGAAAGCGAAGGGAGCAGGAGAAAGGGAAGGAAGAATAAAAAGTAGTGTTGGGCTGCAGGAGTGAGATGGAGGAATTGCAAGAAAAGAGGCAGGAAGCAGGAGAGTGAGAGAAAAGGAAAGAAGAGACATGCAGCCAGACGAGGGGTTAGTGAGAGAGGATGGGACAGAGAACAGGATGAGAAGGACATAAGGCAAGGCTAGGACAGGCAAGGACAGGCAAGGCAAGGCTAGGCTGCAGGACATGTTTTTGCTTTATAGTTTCTAGCACATTCGTCTTCAGACTAGGAGGAAAGCCATAAGACCCTATGGATTAGGCCCAAGCAAAAACCCCAGCTACTTGAGACACTTAGACTAAGCCTAAAATACCAAGATCTCTCCATAAGGATGGTTTTTATACTGTACTTCCACAATCTGCTGGCAGTACAAAAAAATAAGCTGCAGATCTCCTTAGGCTGAGTTATGGTGCTTTGGGGCAGGGACCATGCATATCATGGGAATATTTCACAGTTTCTGCTCTGTTATCAGTGTATGACACCAAAACACCCACCTGATGACATCCTTTCTAGAGCAAAGGCAGCAATTTGCAGAATTCTGCTTCTTAGGGGAAGTGAGAAATTGCTGAGCTGACACCAAGTCCTGCAGTGTCCCTGTCACCTGCAGAGCCACCGCATCCTCGGCACGGTAGCGGGCATTGTGACAAAGGTTCTATGTCAGCTGGGTGTGGCAGCCAGGCGCCCCCTAGGGGATGGGGAGCCTGTCAGCCCCGGGCCTGTCACTGCCTGGTGGCCCTGCTGCCACCAGCCAGGCCTCTGAAAACTTGTCAAACCACGCCCAGACTTGGGGCCAGTTTGGCCCAAGGTCTGCAAGAGACAAGTCGGGAAGAAAGATAGGGGACAGAGGGAGAAAGCGAAGGAAGCAGGAGAAAGGGAAGGAAGAATAAAAAGTAGTGTTGGGCTGCAGGAGTGAGATGGAGGAATTGCAAGAAAAGAGGCAGGAAGCAGGAGAGTGAGAGAAAAGGAAAGAAGAGACATGCAGCCAGACGAGGGCTTAGTGAGAGAGGATGGGACAGAGAACAGGATGAGAAGGACATAAGGCAAGGCTAGGACAGGCAAGGACAGGCAAGGCAAGGCTAGGCTGCAGGACATTTTTTTGCATTATAGTTTCTAGCACATTCGTCTTCAGACTAGGAGGAAAGCCATAAGACCGTATGGATTAGGCCCAAGCAAAAACCCCAGCTACTTGAGACACTTAGACTAAGCCTAAAATACCAAGATCTCTCCATAAGGAGGGTTTTTATACTGTACTTCCACAATCTGCTGGCAGTACAAAAAAATAAGCTGCAGATCTCCTTAGGCTGAGTTATGGTGCTTTGGGGCAGGGACCATGCATATCATGGGAATATTTCACAGTTTCTGCTCTGTTTTCAGTGTATGACACCAAAACACCCACCTGATGACATCCTTTCTAGAGCAAAGGCAGCAATTTGCAGAATTCTGCTTCTTAGGGGAAGTGAGAAATTGCTGAGCTGACACCAAGTCCTGCAGTGTCCCTGTCACCTGCAGAGCCACCGCATCCTCGCCACGGTAGCGGGCATTGTGACAAAGGTTCTATGTCAGCTGGGTGTGGCAGCCAGGCGCCCCCTAGGGGATGGGGAGCCTGTCAGCCCCGGGCCTGTCACTGCCTGCTGGCCCTGCTGCCACCAGCCAGGCCTCTTAAAACTTGTCAAACCATGCCCAGACTTGGGGCCAGTTTGGCCCAAAGTCTGCAAGAGACAAGTCGGGAAGAAAGATAGGGGACAGAGGGAGAAAGCGAAGGGAGCAGGAGAAAGGGAAGGAAGAATAAAAAGTAGTGTTGGGCTGCAGGAGTGAGATGGAGGAATTGCAAGAAAAGAGGCAGGAAGCAGGAGAGTGAGAGAAAAGGAAAGAAGAGACATGCAGCCAGATGAGGGGTTAGTGAGAGAGGATGGGACAGAGAACAGGATGAGAAGGACATAAGGCAAGGCTAGGACAGGCAAGGACAGGCAAGGCAAGGCTAGGCTGCAGGACATGTTTTTGCTTTATAGTTTCTAGCACATTCGTCTTCAGACTAGGAGGAAAGCCATAAGACCCTATGGATTAGGCCCAAGCAAAAACCCCAGCTACTTGAGACACTTAGACTAAGCCTAAAATACCAAGGTCTCTCCATAAGGATGGTTTTTATACTGTACTTCCACAATCTGCTGGCAGTACAAAAAAATAAGCTGCAGATCTCCTTAGGCTGAGTTATGGTGCTTTGGGGCAGGGACCATGCATATCATGGGAATATTTCACAGTTTCTGCTCTGTTATCAGTGTATGACACCAAAACACCCACCTGATGACATCCTTTCTAGAGCAAAGGCAGCAATTTGCAGAATTCTGCTTCTTAGGGGAAGTGAGAAATTGCTGAGCTGACACCAAGTCCTGCAGTGTCCCTGTAACCTGCAGAGCCACCGCATCCTCGGCACGGTAGCGGGCATTGTGACAAAGGTTCTATGTCAGCTGGGTGTGGCAGCCAGGCGCCCCCTAGGGGATGGGGAGCCTGTCAGCCCCGGGCCTGTCACTGCCTGGTGGCCCTGCTGCCACCAGCCAGGCCTCTGAAAACTTGTCAAACCACGCCCAGACTTGGGGCCAGTTTGGCCCAAGGTCTGCAAGAGACAAGTCGGGAAGAAAGATAGGGGACAGAGGGAGAAAGCGAAGGAAGCAGGAGAAAGGGAAGGAAGAATAAAAAGTAGTGTTGGGCTGCAGGAGTGAGATGGAGGAATTGCAAGAAAAGAGGCAGGAAGCAGGAGAGTGAGAGAAAAGGAAAGAAGAGACATGCAGCCAGACGAGGGCTTAGTGAGAGAGGATGGGACAGAGAACAGGATGAGAAGGACATAAGGCAAGGCTAGGACAGGCAAGGACAGGCAAGGCAAGGCTAGGCTGCAGGACATTTTTTTGCATTATAGTTTCTAGCACATTCGTCTTCAGACTAGGAGGAAAGCCATAAGACCGTATGGATTAGGCCCAAGCAAAAACCCCAGCTACTTGAGACACTTAGACTAAGCCTAAAATACCAATATCTCTCCATAAGGATGGTTTTTATACTGTACTTCCACAATCTGCTGGCAGTACAAAAAAATAAGCTGCAGATCTCCTTAGGCTGAGTCATGGTGCTTTGGGGCAGGGACCATGCATATCATGGGAATATTTCACAGTTTCTGCTCTGTTTTCAGTGTATGACACCAAAACACCCACCTGATGACATCCTTTCTAGAGCAAAGGCAGCAATTTGCAGAATTCTGCTTCTTAGGGGAAGTGAGAAATTGCTGAGCTGACACCAAGTCCTGCAGTGTCCCTGTCACCTGCAGAGCCACCGCATCCTCGCCACGGTAGCGGGCATTGTGACAAAGGTTCTATGTCAGCTGGGTGTGGCAGCCAGGCGCCCCCTAGGGGATGGGGAGCCTGTCAGCCCCGGGCCTGTCACTGCCTGGTGTCCCTGCTGCCACCAGCCAGGCCTCTGAAAACTTGTCAAACCATGCCCAGACTTGGTGCCAGTTTGGCCCAAAGTCTGCAAGAGACAAGTCGGGAAGAAAGATAGGGGACAGAGGGAGAAAGCGAAGGGAGCAGGAGAAAGGGAAGGAAGAATAAAAAGTAGTGTTGGGCTGCAGGAGTGAGATGGAGGAATTGCAAGAAAAGAGGCAGGAAGCAGGAGAGTGAGAGAAAAGGAAAGAAGAGACATGCAGCCAGACGAGGGGTTAGTGAGAGAGGATGGGACAGAGAACAGGATGAGAAGGACATAAGGCAAGGCTAGGACAGGCAAGGACAGGCAAGGCAAGGCTAGGCTGCAGGACATGTTTTTGCTTTATACTTCCTAGCACATTCGTCTTCAGACTAGGAGGAAAGCCATAAGACCCTATGGATTAGGCCCAAGCAAAAACCCCAGCTACTTGAGACACTTAGACTAAGCCTAAAATACCAAGATCTCTCCATAAGGATGGTTTTTATACTGTACTTCCACAATCTGCTGGCAGTACAAAAAAATAAGCTGCAGATCTCCTTAGGCTGAGTCATGGTGCTTTGGGGCAGGGACCATGCATATCATGGGAATATTTCACAGTTTCTGCTTTGTTTTCAGTGTATGACACCAAAACACCCACCTGATGACATCCTTTCAAGAGCAAAGGCAGCAATTTGCAGAATTCCGCTTCTTAGGGGAAGTGAGAAATTGCTGAGCTGACACCAAGTCCTGCAGTGTCCCTGTCACCTGCAGAGCCACTGCATCCTCGCCACGGTAGCGGGCATTGTGACAAAGGTTCTATGTCAGCTGGGTGTGGCAGCCAGGCGCCCCCTAGGGGATGGGGAGCCTGTCAGCCCCGGGCCTGTCACTGCCTGCTGGCCCTGCTGCCACCAGCCAGGCCTCTGAAAACTTGTCAAACCATGCCCAGACTTGGGGCCAGTTTGGCCCAAAGTCTCCAAGAGACAAGTCAGGAAGAAAGATATGGGACAGAGGGAGAAAGCGAAGGGAGCAGGAGAAAGGGAAGGAAGAATAAAAAGTAGTGTTGGGCTGCAGGAGTGAGATGGAGGAATTGCAGGAAAAGAGGCAGGAAGCAGGAGAGTGAGAGAAAAGGAAAGAAGAGTCATGCAGCCAGACGAGGGTTTAGTGAGAGAGGATGGGACAGAGAACAGGATGAGAAGACATAAGGCAAGGCTAGGACAGGCAAGGACAGGCAAGGCAAGGCTAGGCTGCAGGACATGTTTTTGCTTTATAGTTTCTAGCACATTCGTCTTCAGACTAGGAGGAAAGCCATAAGACCGTATGGATTAGGACCAAGCAAAAACCCCAGCTACTTGAGACACTTAGACTAAGCCTAAAATACCAAGATCTCTCCATAAGGATGGTTTTTATACTGTACTTCCACAATCTGCTGGCAGTACAAAAAAATAAGCTGCAGATCTCCTTAGGCTGTGTCATGGTGCTTTGGGGCAGGGACCATGCATATCATGGGAATATTTCACAGTTTCTGCTCTGTTTTCAGTGTATCACACCAAAACACCCACCTGATGACATCCTTTCAAGAGCAAAGGCAGCAATTTGCACAATTCCGCTTCTTAGGGGAAGTGAGAAATTGCTGAGCTGACACCAAGTCCTGCAGTGTCCCTGTCACCTGCAGAGCCACCGCATCCTCGGCACGGTAGCGGGCATTGTGACAAAGGTTCTATGTCAGCTGGGTGTGGCAGCCAGGCGCCCCCTAGGGGATGGGGAGCCTGTCAGCCCCGGGCCTGTCACTGCCTGCTGGCCCTGCTGCCACCAGCCAGGCCTCTGAAAACTTGTCAAACCATGCCCAGACTTGGGGCCAGTTTGGCCCAAAGTCTGCAAGAGACAAGTCGGGAAGAAAGATATGGGACAGAGTGAGAAAGCAAAGGGAGCAGGAGAAAGGGAAGGAAGAATAAAAAGTAGTGTTGGGCTGCAGGAGTGAGATGGAGGAATTGCAAGAAAAGAGGCAGGAAGCAGGAGAGTGAGAGAAAAGGAAAGAAGAGACATGCAGCCAGACGAGGGCTTAGTGAGAGAGGATGGGACAGAGAACAGGATGAGAAGGACATAAGGCAAGGCTAGGACAGGCAAGGACAGGCAAGGCAAGGCTAGGCTGCAGGACATGTTTTTGCTTTATAGTTTCTAGCACATTCGTCTTCAGACTAGGAGGAAAGCCATAAGACCCTATGGATTAGGCCCAAGAAAAACCCCAGCTACTTGAGACACTTAGACTAAGCCTAAAATACCAAGATCTCTCCATAAGGATGGTTTTTATACTGTACTTCCACAATCTGCTGGCAGTACAAAAAAATAAGCTGCAGATCTCCTTAGGCTGAGTCATGGTGCTTTGGGGCAGGGACCATGCATATCATGGGAATATTTCACAGTTTCTGCTCTGTTTTCAGTGTATGACACCAAAACACCCACCTGATGACATCCTTTCAAGAGCAAAGGCAGCAATTTGCAGAATTCCGCTTCTTAGGGGAAGTGAGAAATTGCTGAGCTGACACCAAGTCCTGCAGTGTCCCTGTCACCTGCAGAGCCACCGCATCCTCGCCACGGTAGCGGGCATTGTGACAAAGGTTCTATGTCAGCTGGGTGTGGCAGCCAGGCGCCCCCTAGGGGATGGGGAGCCTATCAGCCCCGGGCCTGTCACTGCCTGGTGTCCCTGCTGCCACCAGCCAGGCCTCTGAAAACTTGTCAAACCATGCCCAGACTTGGGGTCAGTTTGGCCCAAAGTCTGCAAGAGACAAGTCGGGAAGAAAGATAGGGGACAGAGGGAGAAAGCGAAGGGAGCAGGAGAAAGGGAAGGAAGAATAAAAAGTAGTGTTGGGCTGCAGGAGTGAGATGGAGGAATTGCAAGAAAAGAGGCAGGAAGCAGGAGAGTGAGAGAAAAGGAAAGAAGAGACATGCAGCCAGACGAGGGGTTAGTGAGAGAGGATGGGACAGAGAACAGGATGAGAAGGACATAAGGCAAGGCTAGGACAGGCAAGGACAGGCAAGGCAAGGCTGGGCTGCAGGACACGTTTTTGCTTTATAGTTTCTAGCACATTCGTTTTCAGACTAGGAGGAAAGCCATAAGACCCTATGGATTAGGCCCAAGCAAAAACCCCAGCTACTTGAGACACTTAGACTAAGCCTAAAATACCAAGATCTCTCCATAAGGATGCTTTTTATACTGTACTTCCACAATCTGCTGGCAGTACAAAAAAATAAGCTGCAGATCTCCTTAGGCTGAGTCATGGTGCTTTGGGGCAGGGACCATGCATATCATGGGAATATTTCACAGTTTCTGCTCTGTTTTCAGTGTATGACACCAAAACACCCACCTGATGACATCCTTTCAAGAGCAAAGGCAGCAATTTGCAGAATTCCGCTTCTTAGGGGAAGTGAGAAATTGCTGAGCTGACACCAAGTCCTGCAGTGTCCCTGTCACCTGCAGAGCCACCGCATCCTCGCCACGGTAGCGGGCATTGTGACAAAGGTTCTATGTCAGCTGGGTGTGGCAGCCAGGCGCCCCCTAGGGGATGGGGAGCCTATCAGCCCCGGGCCTGTCACTGCCTGCTGGCCCTGCTGCCACCAGCCAGGCCTCTGAAAACTTGTCAAACCATGCCCAGACTTGGGGTCAGTTTGGCCCAAAGTCTGCAAGAGACAAGTCGGGAAGAAAGATAGGGGACAGAGGGAGAAAGCGAAGGGAGCAGGTGAAAGGGAAGGAAGAATAAAAAGTAGTGTTGGGCTGCAGGAGTGAGATGGAGGAATTGCAAGAAAAGAGGCAGGAAGCAGGAGAGTGAGAGAAAAGGAAAGAAGAGACATGCAGCCAGACGAGGGGTTAGTGAGAGAGGATGGGACAGAGAACAGGATGAGAAGGACATAAGGCAAGGCTAGGACAGGCAAGGACAGGCAAGGCAAGGCTGGGCTGCAGGACACGTTTTTGCTTTATAGTTTCTAGCACATTCGTCTTCAGACTAGGAGGAAAGCCATAAGACCCTATGGATTAGGCCCAAGCAAAAACCCCAGCTACTTGAGACACTTAGACTAAGCCTAAAATACCAAGATCTCTCCATAAGGATGCTTTTTATACTGTACTTCCACAATCTGCTGGCAGTACAAAAAAATAAGCTGAAAATCCCCTTAGGCTGAGTCATGGTGCTTTGGGGCAGGGACCATGCATATCATGGGAATATTTCACAGTTTCTGCTCTGTTTTCAGTGTATGACACCAAAACACCCACCTGATGACATCCTTTCTAGAGCAAAGGCAGCAATTTGCAGAATTCTGCTTCTTAGGGGAAGTGAGAAATTGCTGAGCTGACACCAAGTCCTGCAGTGTCCCTGTCACCTGCAGAGCCACCGCATCCTCGCCACGGTAGCGGGCATTGTGACAAAGGTTCTATGTCAGCTGGGTGTGGCAGCCAGGCGCCCCCTAGGGGATGGGGAGCCTGTCAGCCCCGGGCCTGTCACTGCCTGTTGGCCCTGCTGCCACCAACCAGGCCTCTGAAAACTTGTCAAACCATGCCCAGACTTGGGGCCAGTTTGGCCCAAGGTCTGCAAGAGACAAGTCGGGAAGAAAGATAGGGGACAGAGGGAGAAAGCGAAGGGAGCAGGAGAAAGGGAAGGAAGAATAAAAAGTAGTGTTGGGCTGCAGGAGTGAGATGGAGGAATTGCAAGAAAAGAGGCAGGAAGCAGGAGAGTGAGAGAAAAGGAAAGAAGAGACATGCAGCCAGACGAGGGGTTACTGAGAGAGGATGGGACAGAGAACAGGATGAGAAGGACATAAGGCAAGGCTAGGACAGGCAAGGACAGGCAAGGCAAGGCTAGGCTGCAGGACATGTTTTTGCTTTATAGTTTCTAGCACATTCGTCTTCAGACTAGGAGGAAAGCCATAAGACCGTATGGATTAGGCCCAAGCAAAAACCCCAGCTACTTGAGACACTTAGACTAAGCCTAAAATACCAAGGTCTCTCCATAAGGATGGTTTTTATACTGTACTTCCACAATCTGCTGGCAGTACAAAAAAATAAGCTGCAGATCTCCTTAGGCTGAGTTATGGTGCTTTGGGGCAGGGACCATGCATATCATGGGAATATTTCACAGTTTCTGCTCTGTTTTCAGTGTATGACACCAAAACACCCACCTGATGACATCCTTTCTAGAGCAAAGGCAGCAATTTGCAGAATTCTGCTTCTTAGGGGAAGTGAGAAATTGCTGAGCTGACACCAAGTCCTGCAGTGTCCCTGTCACCTGCAGAGCCACCGCATCCTCGCCACGGTAGCGGGCATTGTGACAAAGGTTCTATGTCAGCTGGGTGTGGCAGCCAGGCGCCCCCTAGGGGATGGGGAGCCTGTCAGCCCCGGGCCTGTCACTGCCTGCTGGCCCTGCTGCCACCAGCCAGGCCTCTGAAAACTTGTCAAACCATGCCCAGACTTGGGGCCAATTTGGCCCAAGGTCTGCAAGAGACAAGTCGGGAAGAAAGATAGGGGACAGAGGGAGAAAGCGAAGGGAGCAGGAGAAAGGGAAGGAAGAATAAAAAGTAGTGTTGGGCTGCAGGAGTGAGATGGAGGAATTGCAAGAAAAGAGGCAGGAAGCAGGAGAGTGAGAGAAAAGGAAAGAAGAGACATGCAGCCAGACGAGGGGTTACTGAGAGAGGATGGGACAGAGAACAGGATGAGAAGGACATAAGGCAAGGCTAGGACAGGCAAGGACAGGCAAGGCAAGGCTAGGCTGCAGGACATGTTTTTGCATTATAGTTTCTAGCACATTCGTCTTCAGACTAGGAGGAAAGCCATAAGACCGTATGGATTAGGCCCAAGCAAAAACCCCAGCTACTTGAGACACTTAGACTAAGCCTAAAATACCAAGGTCTCTCCATAAGGATGGTTTTTATACTGTACTTCCACAATCTGCTGGCAGTACAAAAAAATAAGCTGCAGATCTCCTTAGGCTGAGTTATGGTGCTTTGGGGCAGGGACCATGCATATCATGGGAATATTTCACAGTTTCTGCTCTGTTTTCAGTGTATGACACCAAAACACCCACCTGATGACATCCTTTCTAGAGCAAAGGCAGCAATTTGCAGAATTCTGCTTCTTAGGGGAAGTGAGAAATTGCTGAGCTGACACCAAGTCCTGCAGTGTCCCTGTCACCTGCAGAGCCACCGCATCCTCGCCACGGTAGCGGGCATTGTGACAAAGGTTCTATGTCAGCTGGGTGTGGCAGCCAGGCGCCCCCTAGGGGATGGGGAGCCTGTCAGCCCCGGGCCTGTCACTGCCTGGTGGCCCTGCTGCCACCAGCCAGGCCTCTGAAAACTTGTCAAACCATGCCCAGACTTGGGGCAAGTTTGGCCCAAGGTCTGCAAGAGACAAGTTGGGAAGAAAGATAGGGGACAGAGGGAGAAAGCGAAGGGAGCAGGAGAAAGGGAAGGAAGAATAAAAAGTAGTGTTGGGCTGCAGGAGTGAGATGGAGGAATTGCAAGAAAAGAGGCAGGAAGCAGGAGAGTGAGAGAAAAGGAAAGAAGAGACATGCAGCCAGACAAGGGCTTAGTGAGAGAGGATGGGACAGAGAACAGGATGAGAAGGACATAAGGCAAGGCTAGGACAGGCAAGGACAGGCAAGGCAAGGCTAGGCTGCAGGACATGTTTTTGCTTTATAGTTCCTAGCACATTCGTCTTCAGACTAGGAGGAAAGCCATAAGACCGTATGGATTAGGCCCAAGCAAAAACCCCAGCTACTTGAGACACTTAGACTAAGCCTAAAATACCAAGGTCTCTCCATAAGGATGGTTTTTATACTGTACTTCCACAATCTGCTGGCAGTACAAAAAAATAAGCTGCAGATCTCCTTAGGCTGAGTTATGGTGCTTTGGGGCAGGGACCATGCATATCATGGGAATATTTCACAGTTTCTGCTCTGTTTTCAGTGTATGACACCAAAACACCCACCTGATGACATCCTTTCTAGAGCAAAGGCAGCAATTTGCAGAATTCTGCTTCTTAGGGGAAGTGAGAAATTGCTGAGCTGACACCAAGTCCTGCAGTGTCCCTGTCACCTGCAGAGCCACCGCATCCTCGCCACGGTAGCGGGCATTGTGACAAAGGTTCTATGTCAGCTGGGTGTGGCAGCCAGGCGCCCCCTAGGCGATGGGGAGCCTGTCAGCCCCGGGCCTGTCACTGCCTGGTGTCCCTGCTGCCACCAGCCAGGCCTCTGAAAACTTGTCAAACCATGCCCAGACTTGGGGCCAGTTTGGCCCAAGGTCTGCAAGAGACAAGTCGGGAAGAAAGATAGGGGACAGAGGGAGAAAGCGAAGGGAGCAGGAGAAAGGGAAGGAAGAATAAAAAGTAGTGTTGGGCTGCAGGAGTGAGATGGAGGAATTGCAAGAAAAGAGGCAGGAAGCAGGAGAGTGAGAGAAAAGGAAAGAAGAGACATGCAGCCAGACAAGGGCTTAGTGAGAGAGGATGGGACAGAGAACAGGATGAGAAGGACATAAGGCAAGGCTAGGACAGGCAAGGACAGGCAAGGCAAGGCTAGGCTGCAGGACATGTTTTTGCTTTATACTTCCTAGCACATTCGTCTTCAGACTAGGAGGAAAGCCATAAGACCCTATGGATTAGGCCCAAGCAAAAACCCCAGCTACTTGAGACACTTAGACTAAGCCTAAAATACCAAGGTCTCTCCATAAGGATGGTTTTTATACTGTACTTCCACAATCTGCTGGCAGTACAAAAAAATAAGCTGCAGATCTCCTTAGGCTGAGTTATGGTGCTTTGGGGCAGGGACCATGCATATCATGGGAATATTTCACAGTTTCTGCTCTGTTATCAGTGTATGACACCAAAACACCCACCTGATGACATCCTTTCTAGAGCAAAGGCAGCAATTTGCAGAATTCCGCTTCTTAGGGGAAGTGAGAAATTGCTGAGCTGACACCAAGTCCTGCAGTGTCCCTGTCACCTGCAGAGCCACCGCATCCTCGCCACGGTAGCGGGCATTGTGACAAAGGTTCTATGTCAGCTGGGTGTGGCAGCCAGGCGCCCCCTAGGGGATGGGGAGCCTGTCAGCCCCGGGCCTGTCACTGCCTGCTGGCCCTGCTGCCACCAGCCAGGCCTCTTAAAACTTGTCAAACCATGCCCAGACTTGGGGCCAGTTTGGCCCAAAGTCTGCAAGAGACAAGTCGGGAAGAAAGATAGGGGACAGAGGGAGAAAGCGAAGGGAGCAGGAGAAAGGGAAGGAAGAATAAAAAGTAGTGTTGGGCTGCAGGAGTGAGATGGAGGAATTGCAAGAAAAGAGGCAGGAAGCAGGAGAGTGAGAGAAAAGGAAAGAAGAGACATGCAGCCAGACGAGGGCTTAGTGAGAGAGGATGGGACAGAGAACAGGATGAGAAGGACATAAGGCAAGGCTAGGACAGGCAAGGACAGGCAAGGCAAGGCTAGGCTGCAGGACATTTTTTTGCATTATAGTTTCTAGCACATTCGTCTTCAGACTAGGAGGAAAGCCATAAGACCGTATGGATTAGGCCCAAGCAAAAACCCCAGCTACTTGAGACACTTAGACTAAGCCTAAAATACCAAGATCTCTCCATAAGGATGGTTTTTATACTGTACTTCCACAATCTGCTGGCAGTACAAAAAAATAAGCTGCAGATCTCCTTAGGCTGAGTTATGGTGCTTTGGGGCAGGGACCATGCATATCATGGGAATATTTCACAGTTTCTGCTCTGTTTTCAGTGTATGACACCAAAACACCCACCTGATGACATCCTTTCTAGAGCAAAGGCAGCAATTTGCACAATTCCGCTTGTTAGGGGAAGTGAGAAATTGCTGAGCTGACACCAAGTCCTGCAGTGTCCCTGTCACCTGCAGAGCCACCGCATCCTCGCCACGGTAGCGGGCATTGTGACAAAGGTTCTATGTCAGCTGGGTGTGGCAGCCAGGCGCCCCCTAGGGGATGGGGAGCCTGTCAGCCCCGGGCCTGTCACTGCCTGCTGGCCCTGCTGCCACCAGCCAGGCCTCTGAAAACTTGTCAAACCATGCCCAGACTTGGGGCCAGTTTGGCCCAAAGTCTGCAAGAGACAAGTCGGGAAGAAAGATAGGGGACAGAGGGAGAAAGCGAAGGGAGCAGGAGAAAGGGAAGGAAGAATAAAAAGTAGTGTTGGGCTGCAGGAGTGAGATGGAGGAATTGCAAGAAAAGAGGCAGGAAGCAGGAGAGTGAGAGAAAAGGAAAGAAGAGACATGCAGCCAGACAAGGGCTTAGTGAGAGAGGATGGGACAGAGAACAGGATGAGAAGGACATAAGGCAAGGCTAGGACAGGCAAGGACAGGCAAGGCAAGGCTAGGCTGCAGGACATGTTTTTGCTTTATACTTCCTAGCACATTCGTCTTCAGACTAGGAGGAAAGCCATAAGACCCTATGGATTAGGCCCAAGCAAAAACCCCAGCTACTTGAGACACTTAGACTAAGCCTAAAATACCAAGATCTCTCCATAAGGATGGTTTTTATACTGTACTTCCACAATCTGCTGGCAGTACAAAAAAATAAGCTGCAGATCTCCTTAGGCTGTGTCATGGTGCTTTGGGGCAGGGACCATGCATATCATGGGAATATTTCACAGTTTCTGCTCTGTTTTCAGTGTATCACACCAAAACACCCACCTGATGACATCCTTTCAAGAGCAAAGGCAGCAATTTGCACAATTCCGCTTCTTAGGGGAAGTGAGAAATTGCTGAGCTGACACCAAGTCCTGCAGTGTCCCTGTCACCTGCAGAGCCACCGCATCCTCGCCACGGTAGCGGGCATTGTGACAAAGGTTCTATGTCAGCTGGGTGTGGCAGCCAGGCGCCCCCTAGGGGATGGGGAGCCTGTCAGCCCCGGGCCTGTCACTGCCTGCTGGCCCTGCTGCCACCAGCCAGGCCTCTGAAAACTTGTCAAACCATGCCCAGACTTGGGGCCAGTTTGGCCCAAGGTCTGCAAGAGACAAGTCGGGAAGAAAGATATGGGACAGAGGGAGAAAGCGAAGGGAGCAGGAGAAAGGGAAGGAAGAATAAAAAGTAGTGTTGGGCTGCAGGAGTGAGATGGAGGAATTGCAAGAAAAGAGGCAGGAAGCAGGAGAGTGAGAGAAAAGGAAAGAAGAGACATGCAGCCAGACAAGGGCTTAGTGAGAGAGGATGGGACAGAGAACAGGATGAGAAGGACATAAGGCAAGGCTAGGACAGGCAAGGACAGGCAAGGCAAGGCTAGGCTGCAGGACATGTTTTTGCTTTATAGTTTCTAGCACATTCGTCTTCAGACTAGGAGGAAAGCCATAAGACCGTATGGATTAGGCCCAAGAAAAACCCCAGCTACTTGAGACACTTAGACTAAGCCTAAAATACCAAGATCTCTCCATAAGGATGGTTTTTATACTGTACTTCCACAATCTGCTGGCAGTACAAAAAAATAAGCTGCAGATCTCCTTAGGCTGAGTCATGGTGCTTTGGGGCAGGGACCATGCATATCATGGGAATATTTCACAGTTTCTGCTCTGTTTTCAGTGTATGACACCAAAACACCCACCTGATGACATCCTTTCAAGAGCAAAGGCAGCAATTTGCAGAATTCCGCTTCTTAGGGGAAGTGAGAAATTGCTGAGCTGACACCAAGTCCTGCAGTGTCCCTGTCACCTGCAGAGCCACCGCATCCTCGCCACGGTAGCGGGCATTGTGACAAAGGTTCTATGTCAGCTGGGTGTGGCAGCCAGGCGCCCCCTAGGGGATGGGGAGCCTATCAGCCCCGGGCCTGTCACTGCCTGGTGTCCCTGCTGCCACCAGCCAGGCCTCTGAAAACTTGTCAAACCATGCCCAGACTTGGGGCCAGTTTGGCCCAAAGTCTGCAAGAGACAAGTCGGGAAGAAAGATAGGGGACAGAGGGAGAAAGCGAAGGGAGCAGGAGAAAGGGAAGGAAGAATAAAAAGTAGTGTTGGGCTGCAGGAGTGAGATGGAGGAATTGCAAGAAAAGAGGCAGGAAGCAGGAGAGTGAGAGAAAAGGAAAGAAGAGACATGCAGCCAGACGAGGGGTTAGTGAGAGAGGATGGGACAGAGAACAGGATGAGAAGGACATAAGGCAAGGCTAGGACAGGCAAGGACAGGCAAGGCAAGGCTAGGCTGCAGGACATGTTTTTGCTTTATAGTTTCTAGCACATTCGTCTTCAGACTAGGAGGAAAGCCATAAGACCCTATGGATTAGGCCCAAGCAAAAACCCCAGCTACTTGAGACACTTAGACTAAGCCTAAAATACCAAGATCTCTCCATAAGGAGGGTTTTTATACTGTACTTCCACAATCTGCTGGCAGTACAAAAAAATAAGCTGCAGATCTCCTTAGGCTGAGTTATGGTGCTTTGGGGCAGGGACCATGCATATCATGGGAATATTTCACAGTTTCTGCTCTGTTTTCAGTGTATGACACCAAAACACCCACCTGATGACATCCTTTCTAGAGCAAAGGCAGCAATTTGCAGAATTCTGCTTCTTAGGGGAAGTGAGAAATTGCTGAGCTGACACCAAGTCCTGCAGTGTCCCTGTCACCTGCAGAGCCACCGCATCCTCGCCACGGTAGCGGGCATTGTGACAAAGGTTCTATGTCAGCTGGGTGTGGCAGCCAGGCGCCCCCTAGGGGATGGGGAGCCTGTCAGCCCCGGGCCTGTCACTGCCTGGTGTCCCTGCTGCCACCAGCCAGGCCTCTTAAAACTTGTCAAACCATGCCCAGACTTGGGGCCAGTTTGGCCCAAAGTCTGCAAGAGACAAGTCGGGAAGAAAGATAGGGGACAGAGGGAGAAAGCGAAGGGAGCAGGAGAATGGGAAGGAAGAATAAAAAGTAGTGTTGGGCTGCAGGAGTGAGATGGAGGAATTGCAAGAAAAGAGGCAGGAAGCAGGAGAGTGAGAGAAAAGGAAAGAAGAGACATGCAGCCAGACGAGGGGTTAGTGAGAGAGGATGGGACAGAGAACAGGATGAGAAGGACATAAGGCAAGGCTAGGACAGGCAAGGACAGGCAAGGCAAGGCTAGGCTGCAGGACATGTTTTTGCTTTATAGTTTCTAGCACATTCGTCTTCAGACTAGGAGGAAAGCCATAAGACCCTATGGATTAGGCCCAAGCAAAAACCCCAGCTACTTGAGACACTTAGACTAAGCCTAAAATACCAAGATCTCTCCATAAGGATGGTTTTTATACTGTACTTCCACAATCTGCTGGCAGTACAAAAAAATAAGCTGCAGATCTCCTTAGGCTGAGTTATGGTGCTTTGGGGCAGGGACCATGCATATCATGGGAATATTTCACAGTTTCTGCTCTGTTATCAGTGTATGACACCAAAACACCCACCTGATGACATCCTTTCTAGAGCAAAGGCAGCAATTTGCAGAATTCTGCTTCTTAGGGGAAGTGAGAAATTGCTGAGCTGACACCAAGTCCTGCAGTGTCCCTGTCACCTGCAGAGCCACCGCATCCTCGCCACGGTAGCGGGCATTGTGACAAAGGTTCTATGTCAGCTGGGTGTGGCAGCCAGGCGCCCCCTAGGGGATGGGGAGCCTGTCAGCCCCGGGCCTGTCACTGCCTGCTGGCCCTGCTGCCACCAGCCAGGCCTCTGAAAACTTGTCAAACCACGCCCAGACTTGGGGCCAGTTTGGCCCAAGGTCTGCAAGAGACAAGTCGGGAAGAAAGATAGGGGACAGAGGGAGAAAGCGAAGGGAGCAGGAGAAAGGGAAGGAAGAATAAAAAGTAGTGTTGGGCTGCAGGAGTGAGATGGAGGAATTGCAAGAAAAGAGGCAGGAAGCAGGAGAGTGAGAGAAAAGGAAAGAAGAGACATGCAGCCAGACGAGGGCTTAGTGAGAGAGGATGGGACAGAGAACAGGATGAGAAGGACATAAGGCAAGGCTAGGACAGGCAAGGACAGGCAAGGCAAGGCTAGGCTGCAGGACATTTTTTTGCATTATAGTTTCTAGCACATTCGTCTTCAGACTAGGAGGAAAGCCATAAGACCGTATGGATTAGGCCCAAGCAAAAACCCCAGCTACTTGAGACACTTAGACTAAGCCTAAAATACCAAGATCTCTCCATAAGGATGGTTTTTATACTGTACTTCCACAATCTGCTGGCAGTACAAAAAAATAAGCTGCAGATCTCCTTAGGCTGAGTTATGGTGCTTTGGGGCAGGGACCATGCATATCATGGGAATATTTCACAGTTTCTGCTCTGTTTTCAGTGTATGACACCAAAACACCCACCTGATGACATCCTTTCTAGAGCAAAGGCAGCAATTTGCACAATTCCGCTTGTTAGGGGAAGTGAGAAATTGCTGAGCTGACACCAAGTCCTGCAGTGTCCCTGTCACCTGCAGAGCCACCGCATCCTCGCCACGGTAGCGGGCATTGTGACAAAGGTTCTATGTCAGCTGGGTGTGGCAGCCAGGCGCCCCCTAGGGGATGGGGAGCCTGTCAGCCCCGGGCCTGTCACTGCCTGCTGGCCCTGCTGCCACCAGCCAGGCCTCTGAAAACTTGTCAAACCATGCCCAGACTTGGGGCCAGTTTGGCCCAAAGTCTGCAAGAGACAAGTCGGGAAGAAAGATAGGGGACAGAGGGAGAAAGCGAAGGGAGCAGGAGAAAGGGAAGGAAGAATAAAAAGTAGTGTTGGGCTGCAGGAGTGAGATGGAGGAATTGCAAGAAAAGAGGCAGGAAGCAGGAGAGTGAGAGAAAAGGAAAGAAGAGACATGCAGCCAGACAAGGGCTTAGTGAGAGAGGATGGGACAGAGAACAGGATGAGAAGGACATAAGGCAAGGCTAGGACAGGCAAGGACAGGCAAGGCAAGGCTAGGCTGCAGGACATGTTTTTGCTTTATACTTCCTAGCACATTCGTCTTCAGACTAGGAGGAAAGCCATAAGACCCTATGGATTAGGCCCAAGCAAAAACCCCAGCTACTTGAGACACTTAGACTAAGCCTAAAATACCAAGATCTCTCCATAAGGATGGTTTTTATACTGTACTTCCACAATCTGCTGGCAGTACAAAAAAATAAGCTGCAGATCTCCTTAGGCTGTGTCATGGTGCTTTGGGGCAGGGACCATGCATATCATGGGAATATTTCACAGTTTCTGCTCTGTTTTCAGTGTATCACACCAAAACACCCACCTGATGACATCCTTTCAAGAGCAAAGGCAGCAATTTGCACAATTCCGCTTCTTAGGGGAAGTGAGAAATTGCTGAGCTGACACCAAGTCCTGCAGTGTCCCTGTCACCTGCAGAGCCACCGCATCCTCGCCACGGTAGCGGGCATTGTGACAAAGGTTCTATGTCAGCTGGGTGTGGCAGCCAGGCGCCCCCTAGGGGATGGGGAGCCTGTCAGCCCCGGGCCTGTCACTGCCTGCTGGCCCTGCTGCCACCAGCCAGGCCTCTGAAAACTTGTCAAACCATGCCCAGACTTGGGGCCAGTTTGGCCCAAAGTCTCCAAGAGACAAGTCGGGAAGAAAGATACGGGACAGAGGGAGAAAGCGAAGGGAGCAGGAGAAAGGGAAGGAAGAATAAAAAGTAGTGTTGGGCTGCAGGAGTGAGATGGAGGAATTGCAAGAAAAGAGGCAGGAAGCAGGAGAGTGAGAGAAAAGGAAAGAAGAGACATGCAGCCAGACAAGGGCTTAGTGAGAGAGGATGGGACAGAGAACAGGATGAGAAGGACATAAGGCAAGGCTAGGACAGGCAAGGACAGGCAAGGCAAGGCTAGGCTGCAGGACATGTTTTTGCTTTATAGTTTCTAGCACATTCGTCTTCAGACTAGGAGGAAAGCCATAAGACCGTATGGATTAGGCCCAAGAAAAACCCCAGCTACTTGAGACACTTAGACTAAGCCTAAAATACCAAGATCTCTCCATAAGGATGGTTTTTATACTGTACTTCCACAATCTGCTGGCAGTACAAAAAAATAAGCTGCAGATCTCCTTAGGCTGAGTCATGGTGCTTTGGGGCAGGGACCATGCATATCATGGGAATATTTCACAGTTTCTGCTCTGTTTTCAGTGTATGACACCAAAACACCCACCTGATGACATCCTTTCAAGAGCAAAGGCAGCAATTTGCAGAATTCCGCTTCTTAGGGGAAGTGAGAAATTGCTGAGCTGACACCAAGTCCTGCAGTGTCCCTGTCACCTGCAGAGCCACCGCATCCTCGCCACGGTAGCGGGCATTGTGACAAAGGTTCTATGTCAGCTGGGTGTGGCAGCCAGGCGCCCCCTAGGGGATGGGGAGCCTATCAGCCCCGGGCCTGTCACTGCCTGCTGGCCCTGCTGCCACCAGCCAGGCCTCTGAAAACTTGTCAAACCACGCCCAGACTTGGGGCCAGTTTGGCCCAAGGTCTGCAAGAGACAAGTCGGGAAGAAAGATAGGGGACAGAGGGAGAAAGCGAAGGGAGCAGGAGAAAGGCAAGGAAGAATAAAAAGTAGTGTTGGGCTGCAGGAGTGAGATGGAGGAATTGCAAGAAAAGAGGCAGGAAGCAGGAGAGTGAGAGAAAAGGAAAGAAGAGACATGCAGCCAGACGAGGGCTTAGTGAGAGAGGATGGGACAGAGAACAGGATGAGAAGGACATAAGGCAAGGCTAGGACAGGCAAGGACAGGCAAGGCAAGGCTAGGCTGCAGGACATTTTTTTGCATTATAGTTTCTAGCACATTCGTCTTCAGACGAGGAGGAAAGCCATAAGACCCTATGGATTAGGCCCAAGCAAAAACCCCAGCTACTTGAGACACTTAGACTAAGCCTAAAATACCAAGATCTCTCCATAAGGATGGTTTTTATACTGTACTTCCACAATCTGCTGGCAGTACAAAAAAATAAGCTGCAGATCTCCTTAGGCTGAGTTATGGTGCTTTGGGGCAGGGACCATGCATATCATGGGAATATTTCACAGTTTCTGCTCTGTTATCAGTGTATGACACCAAAACACCCACCTGATGACATCCTTTCTAGAGCAAAGGCAGCAATTTGCAGAATTCTGCTTCTTAGGGGAAGTGAGAAATTGCTGAGCTGACACCAAGTCCTGCAGTGTCCCTGTCACCTGCAGAGCCACCGCATCCTCGCCACGGTAGCGGGCATTGTGACAAAGGTTCTATGTCAGCTGGGTGTGGCAGCCAGGCGCCCCCTAGGGGATGGGGAGCCTGTCAGCCCCGGGCCTGTCACTGCCTGCTGGCCCTGCTGCCACCAGCCAGGCCTCTGAAAACTTGTCAAACCACGCCCAGACTTGGGGCCAGTTTGGCCCAAGGTCTGCAAGAGACAAGTCGGGAAGAAAGATAGGGGACAGAGGGAGAAAGCGAAGGGAGCAGGAGAAAGGGAAGGAAGAATAAAAAGTAGTGTTGGGCTGCAGGAGTGAGATGGAGGAATTGCAAGAAAAGAGGCAGGAAGCAGGAGAGTGAGAGAAAAGGAAAGAAGAGACATGCAGCCAGACGAGGGGTTAGTGAGAGAGGATGGGACAGAGAACAGGATGAGAAGGACATAAGGCAAGGCTAGGACAGGCAAGGACAGGCAAGGCAAGGCTAGGCTGCAGGACATGTTTTTGCTTTATACTTCCTAGCACATTCGTCTTCAGACTAGGAGGAAAGCCATAAGACCCTATGGATTAGGCCCAAGCAAAAACCCCAGCTACTTGAGACACTTAGACTAAGCCTAAAATACCAAGGTCTCTCCATAAGGATGGTTTTTATACTGTACTTCCACAATCTGCTGGCAGTACAAAAAAATAAGCTGCAGATCTCCTTAGGCTGAGTTATGGTGCTTTGGGGCAGGGACCATGCATATCATGGGAATATTTCACAGTTTCTGCTCTGTTATCAGTGTATGACACCAAAACACCCACCTGATGACATCCTTTCTAGAGCAAAGGCAGCAATTTGCAGAATTCTGATTCTTAGGGGAAGTGAGAAATTGCTGAGCTGACACCAAGTCCTGCAGTGTCCCTGTCACCTGCAGAGCCACCGCATCCTCGCCACGGTAGCGGGCATTGTGACAAAGGTTCTATGTCAGCTGGGTGTGGCAGCCAGGCGCCCCCTAGGGGATGGGGAGCCTGTCAGCCCCGGGCCTGTCACTGCCTGGTGTCCCTGCTGCCACCAGCCAGGCCTCTTAAAACTTGTCAAACCATGCCCAGACTTGGGGCCAGTTTGGCCCAAGGTCTGCAAGAGACAAGTCGGGAAGAAAGATAGGGGACAGAGGGAGAAAGCGAAGGGAGCAGGAGAAAGGGAAGGAAGAATAAAAAGTAGTGTTGGGCTGCAGGAGTGAGATGGAGGAATTGCAAGAAAAGAGGCAGGAAGCAGGAGAGTGAGAGAAAAGGAAAGAAGAGACATGCAGCCAGACGAGGGGTTAGTGAGAGAGGATGGGACAGAGAACAGGATGAGAAGGACATAAGGCAAGGCTAGGACAGGCAAGGACAGGCAAGGCAAGGCTAGGCTGCAGGACATGTTTTTGCTTTATAGTTTCTAGCACATTCGTCTTCAGACTAGGAGGAAAGCCATAAGACCCTATGGATTAGGCCCAAGCAAAAACCCCAGCTACTTGAGACACTTAGACTAAGCCTAAAATACCAAGATCTCTCCATAAGGATGGTTTTTATACTGTACTTCCACAATCTGCTGGCAGTACAAAAAAATAAGCTGCAGATCTCCTTAGGCTGAGTTATGGTGCTTTGGGGCAGGGACCATGCATATCATGGGAATATTTCACAGTTTCTGCTCTGTTATCAGTGTATGACACCAAAACACCCACCTGATGACATCCTTTCTAGAGCAAAGGCAGCAATTTGCAGAATTCTGATTCTTAGGGGAAGTGAGAAATTGCTGAGCTGACACCAAGTCCTGCAGTGTCCCTGTCACCTGCAGAGCCACCGCATCCTCGCCACGGTAGCGGGCATTGTGACAAAGGTTCTATGTCAGCTGGGTGTGGCAGCCAGGCGCCCCCTAGGGGATGGGGAGCCTGTCAGCCCCGGGCCTGTCACTGCCTGGTGTCCCTGCTGCCACCAGCCAGGCCTCTTAAAACTTGTCAAACCATGCCCAGACTTGGGGCCAGTTTGGCCCAAGGTCTGCAAGAGACAAGTCGGGAAGAAAGATAGGGGACAGAGGGAGAAAGCGAAGGGAGCAGGAGAAAGGGAAGGAAGAATAAAAAGTAGTGTTGGGCTGCAGGAGTGAGATGGAGGAATTGCAAGAAAAGAGGCAGGAAGCAGGAGAGTGAGAGAAAAGGAAAGAAGAGACATGCAGCCAGACGAGGGGTTAGTGAGAGAGGATGGGACAGAGAACAGGATGAGAAGGACATAAGGCAAGGCTAGGACAGGCAAGGACAGGCAAGGCAAGGCTAGGCTGCAGGACATGTTTTTGCTTTATAGTTTCTAGCACATTCGTCTTCAGACTAGGAGGAAAGCCATAAGACCCTATGGATTAGGCCCAAGCAAAAACCCCAGCTACTTGAGACACTTAGACTAAGCCTAAAATACCAAGATCTCTCCATAAGGATGGTTTTTATACTGTACTTCCACAATCTGCTGGCAGTACAAAAAAATAAGCTGCAGATCTCCTTAGGCTGAGTTATGGTGCTTTGGGGCAGGGACCATGCATATCATGGGAATATTTCACAGTTTCTGCTCTGTTATCAGTGTATGACACCAAAACACCCACCTGATGACATCCTTTCTAGAGCAAAGGCAGCAATTTGCAGAATTCTGCTTCTTAGGGGAAGTGAGAAATTGCTGAGCTGACACCAAGTCCTGCAGTGTCCCTGTCACCTGCAGAGCCACCGCATCCTCGCCACGGTAGCGGGCATTGTGACAAAGGTTCTATGTCAGCTGGGTGTGGCAGCCAGGCGCCCCCTAGGGGATGGGGAGCCTGTCAGCCCCGGGCCTGTCACTGCCTGCTGGCCCTGCTGCCACCAGCCAGGCCTCTGAAAACTTGTCAAACCACGCCCAGACTTGGGGCCAGTTTGGCCCAAGGTCTGCAAGAGACAAGTCGGGAAGAAAGATAGGGGACAGAGGGAGAAAGCGAAGGGAGCAGGAGAAAGGGAAGGAAGAATAAAAAGTAGTGTTGGGCTGCAGGAGTGAGATGGAGGAATTGCAAGAAAAGAGGCAGGAAGCAGGAGAGTGAGAGAAAAGGAAAGAAGAGACATGCAGCCAGACGAGGGCTTAGTGAGAGAGGATGGGACAGAGAACAGGATGAGAAGGACATAAGGCAAGGCTAGGACAGGCAAGGACAGGCAAGGCAAGGCTAGGCTGCAGGACATGTTTTTGCTTTATAGTTTCTAGCACATTCGTCTTCAGACTAGGAGGAAAGCCATAAGACCCTATGGATTAGGCCCAAGCAAAAACCCCAGCTACTTGAGACACTTAGACTAAGCCTAAAATACCAAGGTCTCTCCATAAGGATGGTTTTTATACTGTACTTCCACAATCTGCTGGCAGTACAAAAAAATAAGCTGCAGATCTCCTTAGGCTGAGTTATGGTGCTTTGGGGCAGGGACCATGCATATCATGGGAATATTTCACAGTTTCTGCTCTGTTATCAGTGTATGACACCAAAACACCCACCTGATGACATCCTTTCTAGAGCAAAGGCAGCAATTTGCAGAATTCTGCTTCTTAGGGGAAGTGAGAAATTGCTGAGCTGACACCAAGTCCTGCAGTGTCCCTGTCACCTGCAGAGCCACCGCATCCTCGCCACGGTAGCGGGCATTGTGACAAAGGTTCTATGTCAGCTGGGTGTGGCAGCCAGGCGCCCCCTAGGGGATGGGGAGCCTGTCAGCCCCGGGCCTGTCACTGCCTGGTGTCCCTGCTGCCACCAGCCAGGCCTCTTAAAACTTGCAAACCATGCCCAGACTTGGGGCCAGTTTGGCCCAAAGTCTGCAAGAGACAAGTCGGGAAGAAAGATAGGGGACAGAGGGAGAAAGCGAAGGGAGCAGGAGAAAGGGAAGGAAGAATAAAAAGTAGTGTTGGGCTGCAGGAGTGAGATGGAGGAATTGCAAGAAAAGAGGCAGGAAGCAGGAGAGTGAGAGAAAAGGAAAGAAGAGACATGCAGCCAGACGAGGGGTTAGTGAGAGAGGATGGGACAGAGAACAGGATGAGAACGACATAAGGCAAGGCTAGGACAGGCAAGGACAGGCAAGGCAAGGCTAGGCTGCAGGACATGTTTTTGCTTTATAGTTTCTAGCACATTCGTCTTCAGACTAGGAGGAAAGCCATAAGACCCTATGGATTAGGCCCAAGCAAAAACCCCAGCTACTTGAGACACTTAGACTAAGCCTAAAATACCAAGATCTCTCCATAAGGATGGTTTTTATACTGTACTTCCACAATCTGCTGGCAGTACAAAAAAATAAGCTGCAGATCTCCTTAGGCTGAGTTATGGTGCTTTGGGGCAGGGACCATGCATATCATGGGAATATTTCACAGTTTCTGCTCTGTTATCAGTGTATGACACCAAAACACCCACCTGATGACATCCTTTCTAGAGCAAAGGCAGCAATTTGCAGAATTCTGCTTCTTAGGGGAAGTGAGAAATTGCTGAGCTGACACCAAGTCCTGCAGTGTCCCTGTCACCTGCAGAGCCACCGCATCCTCGCCACGGTAGCGGGCATTGTGACAAAGGTTCTATGTCAGCTGGGTGTGGCAGCCAGGCGCCCCCTAGGGGATGGGGAGCCTGTCAGCCCCGGGCCTGTCACTGCCTGGTGTCCCTGCTGCCACCAGCCAGGCCTCTTAAAACTTGCAAACCATGCCCAGACTTGGGGCCAGTTTGGCCCAAAGTCTGCAAGAGACAAGTCGGGAAGAAAGATAGGGGACAGAGGGAGAAAGCGAAGGGAGCAGGAGAAAGGGAAGGAAGAATAAAAAGTAGTGTTGGGCTGCAGGAGTGAGATGGAGGAATTGCAAGAAAAGAGGCAGGAAGCAGGAGAGTGAGAGAAAAGGAAAGAAGAGACATGCAGCCAGACGAGGGGTTAGTGAGAGAGGATGGGACAGAGAACAGGATGAGAACGACATAAGGCAAGGCTAGGACAGGCAAGGACAGGCAAGGCAAGGCTAGGCTGCAGGACATGTTTTTGCTTTATAGTTTCTAGCACATTCGTCTTCAGACTAGGAGGAAAGCCATAAGACCCTATGGATTAGGCCCAAGCAAAAACCCCAGCTACTTGAGACACTTAGACTAAGCCTAAAATACCAAGATCTCTCCATAAGGATGGTTTTTATACTGTACTTCCACAATCTGCTGGCAGTACAAAAAAATAAGCTGCAGATCTCCTTAGGCTGAGTTATGGTGCTTTGGGGCAGGGACCATGCATATCATGGGAATATTTCACAGTTTCTGCTCTGTTATCAGTGTATGACACCAAAACACCCACCTGATGACATCCTTTCTAGAGCAAAGGCAGCAATTTGCAGAATTCTGCTTCTTAGGGGAAGTGAGAAATTGCTGAGCTGACACCAAGTCCTGCAGTGTCCCTGTCACCTGCAGAGCCACCGCATCCTCGCCACGGTAGCGGGCATTGTGACAAAGGTTCTATGTCAGCTGGGTGTGGCAGCCAGGGGCCCCCTAGGGGATGGGGAGCCTGTCAGCCCCGGGCCTGTCACTGCCTGCTGGCCCTGCTGCCACCAGCCAGGCCTCTGAAAACTTGTCAAACCACGCCCAGACTTGGGGCCAGTTTGGCCCAAGGTCTGCAAGAGACAAGTCGGGAAGAAAGATAGGGGACAGAGGGAGAAAGCGAAGGGAGCAGGAGAAAGGGAAGGAAGAATAAAAAGTAGTGTTGGGCTGCAGGAGTGAGATGGAGGAATTGCAAGAAAAGAGGCAGGAAGCAGGAGAGTGAGAGAAAAGGAAAGAAGAGACATGCAGCCAGACGAGGGCTTAGTGAGAGAGGATGGGACAGAGAACAGGATGAGAAGGACATAAGGCAAGGCTAGGACAGGCAAGGACAGGCAAGGCAAGGCTAGGCTGCAGGACATGTTTTTGCATTATAGTTTCTAGCACATTCGTCTTCAGACTAGGAGGAAAGCCATAAGACCGTATGGATTAGGCCCAAGCAAAAACCCCAGCTACTTGAGACACTTAGACTAAGCCTAAAATACCAAGATCTCTCCATAAGGAGGGTTTTTATACTGTACTTCCACAATCTGCTGGCAGTACAAAAAAATAAGCTGCAGATCTCCTTAGGCTGAGTTATGGTGCTTTGGGGCAGGGACCATGCATATCATGGGAATATTTCACAGTTTCTGCTCTGTTATCAGTGTATGACACCAAAACACCCACCTGATGACATCCTTTCTAGAGCAAAGGCAGCAATTTGCAGAATTCTGCTTCTTAGGGGAAGTGAGAAATTGCTGAGCTGACACCAAGTCCTGCAGTGTCCCTGTCACCTGCAGAGCCACCGCATCCTCGCCACGGTAGCGGGCATTGTGACAAAGGTTCTATGTCAGCTGGGTGTGGCAGCCAGGCGCCCCCTAGGGGATGGGGAGCCTGTCAGCCCCGGGCCTGTCACTGCCTGGTGGCCCTGCTGCCACCAGCCAGGCCTCTGAAAACTTGTCAAACCATGCCCAGACTTGGGGCCAGTTTGGCCCAAGGTCTGCAAGAGACAAGTCGGGAAGAAAGATAGGGGACAGAGGGAGAAAGCGAAGGGAGCAGGAGAAAGGGAAGGAAGAATAAAAAGTAGTGTTGGGCTGCAGGAGTGAGATGGAGGAATTGCAAGAAAAGAGGCAGGAAGCAGGAGAGTGAGAGAAAAGGAAAGAAGAGACATGCAGCCAGACGAGGGGTTAGTGAGAGAGGATGGGACAGAGAACAGGATGAGAAGGACATAAGGCAAGGCTAGGACAGGCAAGGACAGGCAAGGCAAGGCTAGGCTGCAGGACATGTTTTTGCTTTATACTTCCTAGCACATTCGTCTTCAGACTAGGAGGAAAGCCATAAGACCCTATGGATTAGGCCCAAGCAAAAACCCCAGCTACTTGAGACACTTAGACTAAGCCTAAAATACCAAGATCTCTCCATAAGGATGGTTTTTATACTGTACTTCCACAATCTGCTGGCAGTACAAAAAAATAAGCTGCAGATCTCCTTAGGCTGAGTTATGGTGCTTTGGGGCAGGGACCATGCATATCATGGGAATATTTCACAGTTTCTGCTCTGTTATCAGTGTATGACACCAAAACACCCACCTGATGACATCCTTTCTAGAGCAAAGGCAGCAATTTGCAGAATTCTGCTTCTTAGGGGAAGTGAGAAATAGCTGAGCTGACACCAAGTCCTGCAGTGTCCCTGTCACCTGCAGAGCCACCGCATCCTCGCCACGGTAGCGGGCATTGTGACAAAGGTTCTATGTCAGCTGGGTGTGGCAGCCAGGCGCCCCCTAGGGGATGGGGAGCCTGTCAGCCCCGGGCCTGTCACTGCCTGGTGTCCGTGCTGCCACCAGCCAGGCCTCTGAAAACTTGTCAAACCATGCCCAGACTTGGGGCCAGTTTGGCCCAAGGTCTGCAAGAGACAAGTCGGGAAGAAAGATAGGGGACAGAGGGAGAAAGCGAAGGGAGCAGGAGAAAGGGAAGGAAGAATAAAAAGTAGTGTTGGGCTGCAGGAGTGAGATGGAGGAATTGCAAGAAAAGAGGCAGGAAGCAGGAGAGTGAGAGAAAAGGAAAGAAGAGACATGCAGCCAGACGAGGGCTTAGTGAGAGAGGATGGGACAGAGAACAGGATGAGAAGGACATAAGGCAAGGCTAGGACAGGCAAGGACAGGCAAGGCAAGGCTAGGCTGCAGGACATGTTTTTGCATTATAGTTTCTAGCACATTCGTCTTCAGACTAGGAGGAAAGACATAAGACCGTATGGATTAGGCCCAAGCAAAAACCCCAGCTACTTGAGACACTTAGACTAAGCCTAAAATACCAAGATCTCTCCATAAGGAGGGTTTTTATACTGTACTTCCACAATCTGCTGGCAGTACAAAAAAATAAGCTGCAGATCTCCTTAGGCTGAGTTATGGTGCTTTGGGGCAGGGACCATGCATATCATGGGAATATTTCACAGTTTCTGCTCTGTTATCAGTGTATGACACCAAAACACCCACCTGATGACATCCTTTCTAGAGCAAAGGCAGCAATTTGCAGAATTCTGCTTCTTAGGGGAAGTGAGAAATTGCTGAGCTGACACCAAGTCCTGCAGTGTCCCTGTCACCTGCAGAGCCACCGCATCCTCGCCACGGTAGCGGGCATTGTGACAAAGGTTCTATGTCAGCTGGGTGTGGCAGCCAGGCGCCCCCTAGGGGATGGGGAGCCTGTCAGCCCCGGGCCTGTCACTGCCTGGTGGCCCTGCTGCCACCAGCCAGGCCTCTGAAAACTTGTCAAACCATGCCCAGACTTGGGGCCAGTTTGGCCCAAGGTCTGCAAGAGACAAGTCGGGAAGAAAGATAGGGGACAGAGGGAGAAAGCGAAGGGAGCAGGAGAAAGGGAAGGAAGAATAAAAAGTAGTGTTGGGCTGCAGGAGTGAGATGGAGGAATTGCAAGAAAAGAGGCAGGAAGCAGGAGAGTGAGAGAAAAGGAAAGAAGAGACATGCAGCCAGACGAGGGGTTAGTGAGAGAGGATGGGACAGAGAACAGGATGAGAAGGACATAAGGCAAGGCTAGGACAGGCAAGGACAGGCAAGGCAAGGCTAGGCTGCAGGACATGTTTTTGCTTTATACTTCCTAGCACATTCGTCTTCAGACTAGGAGGAAAGCCATAAGACCCTATGGATTAGGCCCAAGCAAAAACCCCAGCTACTTGAGACACTTAGACTAAGCCTAAAATACCAAGATCTCTCCATAAGGATGGTTTTTATACTGTACTTCCACAATCTGCTGGCAGTACAAAAAAATAAGCTGCAGATCTCCTTAGGCTGAGTTATGGTGCTTTGGGGCAGGGACCATGCATATCATGGGAATATTTCACAGTTTCTGCTCTGTTTTCAGTGTATGACACCAAAACACCCACCTGATGACATCCTTTCTAGAGCAAAGGCAGCAATTTGCAGAATTCTGCTTCTTAGGGGAAGTGAGAAATAGCTGAGCTGACACCAAGTCCTGCAGTGTCCCTGTCACCTGCAGAGCCACCGCATCCTCGCCACGGTAGCGGGCATTGTGACAAAGGTTCTATGTCAGCTGGGTGTGGCAGCCAGGCGCCCCCTAGGGGATGGGGAGCCTGTCAGCCCCGGGCCTGTCACTGCCTGGTGTCCGTGCTGCCACCAGCCAGGCCTCTGAAAACTTGTCAAACCATGCCCAGACTTGGGGCCAGTTTGGCCCAAGGTCTGCAAGAGACAAGTCGGGAAGAAAGATAGGGGACAGAGGGAGAAAGCGAAGGGAGCAGGAGAAAGGGAAGGAAGAATAAAAAGTAGTGTTGGGCTGCAGGAGTGAGATGGAGGAATTGCAAGAAAAGAGGCAGGAAGCAGGAGAGTGAGAGAAAAGGAAAGAAGAGACATGCAGCCAGACGAGGGGTTAGTGAGAGAGGATGGGACAGAGAACAGGATGAGAAGGACATAAGGCAAGGCTAGGACAGGCAAGGACAGGCAAGGCAAGGCTAGGCTGCAGGACATGTTTTTGCTTTATAGTTTCTAGCACATTCGTCTTCAGACTAGGAGGAAAGCCATAAGACCGTATGGATCAGGCCCAAGCAAAAACCCCAGCTACTTGAGACACTTAGACTAAGCCTAAAATACCAAGATCTCTCCATAAGGATGGTTTTTATACTGTACTTCCACAATCTGCTGGCAGTACAAAAAAATAAGCTGCAGATCTCCTTAGGCTGAGTCATGGTGCTTTGGGGCAGGGACCATGCATATCATGGGAATATTTCACAGTTTCTGCTTTGTTTTCAGTGTATGACACCAAAACACCCACCTGATGACATCCTTTCTAGAGCAAAGGCAGCAATTTGCAGAATTCCGCTTCTTAGGGGAAGTGAGAAATTGCTGAGCTGACACCAAGTCCTGCAGTGTCCCTGTCACCTGCAGAGCCACCGCATCCTCGCCACGGTAGCGGGCATTGTGACAAAGGTTCTATGTCAGCTGGGTGTGGCAGCCAGGCGCCCCCTAGGGGATGGGGAGCCTGTCAGCCCCGGGCCTGTCACTGCCTGCTGGCCCTGCTGCCACCAGCCAGGCCTCTGAAAACTTGTCAAACCATGCCCAGACTTGGGGCCAGTTTGGCCCAAAGTCTCCAAGAGACAAGTCGGGAAGAAAGATACGGGACAGAGGGAGAAAGCGAAGGGAGCAGGAGAAAGGGAAGGAAGAATAAAAAGTAGTGTTGGGCTGCAGGAGTGAGATGGAGGAATTGCAGGAAAAGAGGCAGGAAGCAGGAGAGTGAGAGAAAAGGAAAGAAGAGTCATGCAGCCAGACGAGGGTTTAGTGAGAGAGGATGGGACAGAGAACAGGATGAGAAGGACATAAGGCAAGGCTAGGACAGGCAAGGACAGGCAAGGCAAGGCTAGGCTGCAGGATATGTTTTTGCTTTATAGTTTCTAGCACATTCGTCTTCAGACTAGGAGGAAAGCCATAAGACCGTATGGATTAGGCCCAAGAAAAACCCCAGCTACTTGAGACACTTAGACTAAGCCTAAAATACCAAGATCTCTCCATAAGGATGGTTTTTATACTGTACTTCCACAATCTGCTGGCAGTACAAAAAAATAAGCTGCAGATCTCCTTAGGCTGAGTCATGGTGCTTTGGGGCAGGGACCATGCATATCATGGGAATATTTCACAGTTTCTGCTCTGTTTTCAGTGTATGACACCAAAACACCCACCTGATGACATCCTTTCAAGAGCAAAGGCAGCAATTTGCAGAATTCCGCTTCTTAGGGGAAGTGAGAAATTGCTGAGCTGACACCAAGTCCTGCAGTGTCCCTGTCACCTGCAGAGCCACCGCATCCTCGCCACGGTAGCGGGCATTGTGACAAAGGTTCTATGTCAGCTGGGTGTGGCAGCCAGGCGCCCCCTAGGGGATGGGGAGCCTATCAGCCCCGGGCCTGTCACTGCCTGGTGTCCCTGCTGCCAGCAGCCAGGCCTCTGAAATGTTGTCAAACCATGCCCAGACTTGGGGCCAGTTTGGCCCAAGGTCTGCAAGAGACAAGTCGGGAAGAAAGATGTGGGACAGAGGGAGAAAGCGAAGGGAGCAGGAGAAAGGGAAGGAAGAATAAAAAGTAGTGTTGGGCTGCAGGAGTGAGATGGAGGAATTGCAAGAAAAGAGGCAGGAAGCAGGAGAGTGAGAGAAAAGGAAAGAAGAGACATGCAGCCAGACGAGGGGTTAGTGAGAGAGGATGGGACAGAGAACAGGATGAGAAGGACATAAGGCAAGGCTAGGACAGGCAAGGACAGGCAAGGCAAGGCTGGGCTGCAGGACATGTTTTTGCTTTATAGTTTCTAGCACATTCGTTTTCAGACTAGGAGGAAAGCCATAAGACCCTATGGATTAGGCCCAAGGAAAAACCCCAGCTACTTGAGACACTTAGACTAAGCCTAAAATACCAAGATCTCTCCATAAGGATGGTTTTTATACTGTACTTCCACAATCTGCTGGCAGTACAAAAAAATAAGCTGCAGATCTCCTTAGGCTGAGTTATGGTGCTTTGGGGCAGGGACCATGCATATCATGGGAATATTTCACAGTTTCTGCTCTGTTATCAGTGTATGACACCAAAACACCCACCTGATGACATCCTTTCTAGAGCAAAGGCAGCAATTTGCAGAATTCTGCTTCTTAGGGGAAGTGAGAAATTGCTGAGCTGACACCAAGTCCTGCAGTGTCCCTGTCACCTGCAGAGCCACCGCATCCTCGCCACGGTAGCGGGCATTGTGACAAAGGTTCTATGTCAGCTGGGTGTGGCAGCCAGGCGCCCCCTAGGGGATGGGGAGCCTGTCAGCCCCGGGCCTGTCACTGCCTGGTGTCCGTGCTGCCACCAGCCAGGCCTCTGAAAACTTGTCAAACCATGCCCAGACTTGGGGCCAGTTTGGCCCAAGGTCTGCAAGAGACAAGTCGGGAAGAAAGATGTGGGACAGAGGGAGAAAGCGAAGGGAGCAGGAGAAAGGGAAGGAAGAATAAAAAGTAGTGTTGGGCTGCAGGAGTGAGATGGAGGAATTGCAAGAAAAGAGGCAGGAAGCAGGAGAGTGAGAGAAAAGGAAAGAAGAGACATGCAGCCAGACGAGGGGTTAGTGAGAGAGGATGGGACAGAGAACAGGATGAGAAGGACATAAGGCAAGGCTAGGACAGGCAAGGACAGGCAAGGCAAGGCTGGGCTGCAGGACATGTTTTTGCTTTATAGTTTCTAGCACATTCGTTTTCAGACTAGGAGGAAAGCCATAAGACCCTATGGATTAGGCCCAAGCAAAAACCCCAGCTACTTGAGACACTTAGACTAAGCCTAAAATACCAAGATCTCTCCATAAGGATGGTTTTTATACTGTACTTCCACAATCTGCTGGCAGTACAAAAAAATAAGCTGCAGATCTCCTTAGGCTGAGTTATGGTGCTTTGGGGCAGGGACCATGCATATCATGGGAATATTTCACAGTTTCTGCTCTGTTATCAGTGTATGACACCAAAACACCCACCTGATGACATCCTTTCTAGAGCAAAGGCAGCAATTTGCAGAATTCTGCTTCTTAGGGGAAGTGAGAAATTGCTGAGCTGACACCAAGTCCTGCAGTGCCCCTGTCACCTGCAGAGCCACCGCATCCTCGCCACGGTAGCGGGCATTGTGACAAAGGTTCTATGTCAGCTGGGTGTGGCAGCCAGGCGCCCCCTAGGGGATGGGGAGCCTGTCAGCCCCGGGCCTGTCACTGCCTGGTGTCCGTGCTGCCACCAGCCAGGCCTCTGAAAACTTGTCAAACCATGCCCAGACTTGGGGCCAGTTTGGCCCAAGGTCTGCAAGAGACAAGTCGGGAAGAAAGATAGGGGACAGAGGGAGAAAGCGAAGGGAGCAGGAGAAAGGGAAGGAAGAATAAAAAGTAGTGTTGGGCTGCAGGAGTGAGATGGAGGAATTGCAAGAAAAGAGGCAGGAAGCAGGAGAGTGAGAGAAAAGGAAAGAAGAGACATGCAGCCAGACGAGGGGTTAGTGAGAGAGGATGGGACAGAGAACAGGATGAGAAGGACATAAGGCAAGGCTAGGACAGGCAAGGACAGGCAAGGCAAGGCTAGGCTGCAGGACATGTTTTTGCTTTATAGTTTCTAGCACATTCGTCTTCAGACTAGGAGGAAAGCCATAAGACCGTATGGATCAGGCCCAAGCAAAAACCCCAGCTACTTGAGACACTTAGACTAAGCCTAAAATACCAAGATCTCTCCATAAGGATGGTTTTTATACTGTACTTCCACAATCTGCTGGCAGTACAAAAAAATAAGCTGCAGATCTCCTTAGGCTGAGTCATGGTGCTTTGGGGCAGGGACCATGCATATCATGGGAATATTTCACAGTTTCTGCTTTGTTTTCAGTGTATGACACCAAAACACCCACCTGATGACATCCTTTCTAGAGCAAAGGCAGCAATTTGCAGAATTCTGCTTCTTAGGGGAAGTGAGAAATTGCTGAGCTGACACCAAGTCCTGCAGTGTCCCTGTCACCTGCAGAGCCACCGCATCCTCGCCACGGTAGCGGGCATTGTGACAAAGGTTCTATGTCAGCTGGGTGTGGCAGCCAGGCGCCCCCTAGGGGATGGGGAGCCTGTCAGCCCCGGGCCTGTCACTGCCTGCTGGCCCTGCTGCCACCAGCCAGGCCTCTGAAAACTTGTCAAACCATGCCCAGACTTGGGGCCAGTTTGGCCCAAAGTCTCCAAGAGACAAGTCAGGAAGAAAGATATGGGACAGAGGGAGAAAGCGAAGGGAGCAGGAGAAAGGGAAGGAAGAATAAAAAGTAGTGTTGGGCTGCAGGAGTGAGATGGAGGAATTGCAGGAAAAGAGGCAGGAAGCAGGAGAGTGAGAGAAAAGGAAAGAAGAGTCATGCAGCCAGACGAGGGTTTAGTGAGAGAGGATGGGACAGAGAACAGGATGAGGAGGACATAAGGCAAGGCTAGGACAGGCAAGGACAGGCAAGGCAAGGCTAGGCTGCAGGACATGTTTTTGCTTTATAGTTTCTAGCACATTCGTCTTCAGACTAGGAGGAAAGCCATAAGACCGTATGGATTAGGCCCAAGCAAAAACCCCAGCTACTTGAGACACTTAGACTAAGCCTAAAATACCAAGATCTCTCCATAAGGATGGTTTTTATACTGTACTTCCACAATCTGCTGGCAGTACAAAAAAATAAGCTGCAGATCTCCTTAGGCTGTGTCATGGTGCTTTGGGGCAGGGACCATGCATATCATGGGAATATTTCACAGTTTCTGCTCTGTTTTCAGTGTATCACACCAAAACACCCACCTGATGACATCCTTTCAAGAGCAAAGGCAGCAATTTGCACAATTCCGCTTCTTAGGGGAAGTGAGAAATTGCTGAGCTGACACCAAGTCCTGCAGTGTCCCTGTCACCTGCAGAGCCACCGCATCCTCGGCACGGTAGCGGGCATTGTGACAAAGGTTCTATGTCAGCTGGGTGTGGCAGCCAGGCGCCCCCTAGGGGATGGGGAGCCTGTCAGCCCCGGGCCTGTCACTGCCTGCTGGCCCTGCTGCCACCAGCCAGGCCTCTGAAAACTTGTCAAACCATGCCCAGACTTGGGGCCAGTTTGGCCCAAAGTCTGCAAGAGACAAGTCGGGAAGAAAGATATGGGACAGAGTGAGAAAGCAAAGGGAGCAGGAGAAAGGGAAGGAAGAATAAAAAGTAGTGTTGGGCTGCAGGAGTGAGATGGAGGAATTGCAAGAAAAGAGGCAGGAAGCAGGAGAGTGAGAGAAAAGGAAAGAAGAGACATGCAGCCAGACAAGGGCTTAGTGAGAGAGGATGGGACAGAGAACAGGATGAGAAGGACATAAGGCAAGGCTAGGACAGGCAAGGACAGGCAAGGCAAGGCTAGGCTGCAGGACATGTTTTTGCTTTATAGTTTCTAGCACATTCGTCTTCAGACTAGGAGGAAAGCCATAAGACCGTATGGATTAGGCCCAAGAAAAACCCCAGCTACTTGAGACACTTAGACTAAGCCTAAAATACCAAGATCTCTCCATAAGGATGGTTTTTATACTGTACTTCCACAATCTGCTGGCAGTACAAAAAAATAAGCTGCAGATCTCCTTAGGCTGAGTCATGGTGCTTTGGGGCAGGGACCATGCATATCATGGGAATATTTCACAGTTTCTGCTCTGTTTTCAGTGTATGACACCAAAACACCCACCTGATGACATCCTTTCAAGAGCAAAGGCAGCAATTTGCAGAATTCCGCTTCTTAGGGGAAGTGAGAAATTGCTGAGCTGACACCAAGTCCTGCAGTGTCCCTGTCACCTGCAGAGCCACCGCATCCTCGCCACGGTAGCGGGCATTGTGACAAAGGTTCTATGTCAGCTGGGTGTGGCAGCCAGGCGCCCCCTAGGGGATGGGGAGCCTGTCAGCCCCGGGCCTGTCACTGCCTGCTGGCCCTGCTGCCACCAGCCAGGCCTCTGAAATGTTGTCAAACCATGCCCAGACTTGGGGCCAGTTTGGCCCAAGGTCTGCAAGAGACAAGTCGGGAAGAAAGATAGGGGACAGAGGGAGAAAGCGAAGGGAGCAGGAGAAAGGGAAGGAAGAATAAAAAGTAGTGTTGGGCTGCAGGAGTGAGATGGAGGAATTGCAAGAAAAGAGGCAGGAAGCAGGAGAGTGAGAGAAAAGGAAAGAAGAGACATGCAGCCAGACGAGGGGTTAGTGAGAGAGGATGGGACAGAGAACAGGATGAGAAGGACATAAGGAAAGGCTAGGACAGGCAAGGACAGGCAAGGCAAGGCTGGGCTGCAGGACATGTTTTTGCTTTATAGTTTCTAGCACATTCGTTTTCAGACTAGGAGGAAAGCCATAAGACCCTATGGATTAGGCCCAAGCAAAAACCCCAGCTACTTGAGACACTTAGACTAAGCCTAAAATACCAAGATCTCTCCATAAGGATGGTTTTTATACTGTACTTCCACAATCTGCTGGCAGTACAAAAAAATAAGCTGCAGATCTCCTTAGGCTGAGTCATGGTGCTTTGGGGCAGGGACCATGCATATCATGGGAATATTTCACAGTTTCTGCTCTGTTTTCAGTGTATGACACCAAAACACCCACCTGATGACATCCTTTCTAGAGCAAAGGCAGCAATTTGCAGAATTCTGCTTCTTAGGGGAAGTGAGAAATTGCTGAGCTGACACCAAGTCCTGCAGTGTCCCTGTCACCTGCAGAGCCACCGCATCCTCGCCACGGTAGCGGGCATTGTGACAAAGGTTCTATGTCAGCTGGGTGTGGCAGCCAGGCGCCCCCTAGGGGATGGGGAGCCTGTCAGCCCCGGGCCTGTCACTGCCTGGTGTCCGTGCTGCCACCAGCCAGGCCTCTGAAAACTTGTCAAACCATGCCCAGACTTGGGGCCAGTTTGGCCCAAGGTCTGCAAGAGACAAGTCGGGAAGAAAGATAGGGGACAGAGGGAGAAAGCGAAGGGAGCAGGAGAAAGGGAAGGAAGAATAAAAAGTAGTGTTGGGCTGCAGGAGTGAGATGGAGGAATTGCAAGAAAAGAGGCAGGAAGCAGGAGAGTGAGAGAAAAGGAAAGAAGAGTCATGCAGCCAGACGAGGGTTTAGTGAGAGAGGATGGGACAGAGAACAGGATGAGAAGGACATAAGGCAAGGCTAGGACAGGCAAGGACAGGCAAGGCAAGGCTAGGCTGCAGGACATGTTTTTGCTTTATAGTTTCTAGCACATTCGTCTTCAGACTAGGAGGAAAGCCATAAGACCGTATGGATTAGGCCCAAGCAAAAACCCCAGCTACTTGAGACACTTAGACTAAGCCTAAAATACCAAGATCTCTCCATAAGGATGGTTTTTATACTGTACTTCCACAATCTGCTGGCAGTACAAAAAAATAAGCTGCAGATCTCCTTAGGCTGTGTCATGGTGCTTTGGGGCAGGGACCATGCATATCATGGGAATATTTCACAGTTTCTGCCCTGTTTTCAGTGTATCACACCAAAACACCCACCTGATGACATCCTTTCAAGAGCAAAGGCAGCAATTTGCACAATTCCGCTTCTTAGGGGAAGTGAGAAATTGCTGAGCTGACACCAAGTCCTGCAGTGTCCCTGTCACCTGCAGAGCCACCGCATCCTCGGCACGGTAGCGGGCATTGTGACAAAGGTTCTATGTCAGCTGGGTGTGGCAGCCAGGCGCCCCCTAGGGGATGGGGAGCCTGTCAGCCCCGGGCCTGTCACTGCCTGCTGGCCCTGCTGCCACCAGCCAGGCCTCTGAAAACTTGTCAAACCATGCCCAGACTTGGGGCCAGTTTGGCCCAAAGTCTGCAAGAGACAAGTCGGGAAGAAAGATATGGGACAGAGTGAGAAAGCAAAGGGAGCAGGAGAAAGGGAAGGAAGAATAAAAAGTAGTGTTGGGCTGCAGGAGTGAGATGGAGGAATTGCAAGAAAAGAGGCAGGAAGCAGGAGAGTGAGAGAAAAGGAAAGAAGAGACATGCAGCCAGACGAGGGCTTAGTGAGAGAGGATGGGACAGAGAACAGGATGAGAAGGACATAAGGCAAGGCTAGGACAGGCAAGGACAGGCAAGGCAAGGCTAGGCTGCAGGACATGTTTTTGCTTTATAGTTTCTAGCACATTCGTCTTCAGACTAGGAGGAAAGCCATAAGACCGTATGGATTAGGCCCAAGAAAAACCCCAGCTACTTGAGACACTTAGACTAAGCCTAAAATACCAAGATCTCTCCATAAGGATGGTTTTTATACTGTACTTCCACAATCTGCTGGCAGTACAAAAAAATAAGCTGCAGATCTCCTTAGGCTGAGTCATGGTGCTTTGGGGCAGGGACCATGCATATCATGGGAATATTTCACAGTTTCTGCTCTGTTTTCAGTGTATGACACCAAAACACCCACCTGATGACATCCTTTCAAGAGCAAAGGCAGCAATTTGCAGAATTCCGCTTCTTAGGGGAAGTGAGAAATTGCTGAGCTGACACCAAGTCCTGCAGTGTCCCTGTCACCTGCAGAGCCACCGCATCCTCGCCACGGTAGCGGGCATTGTGACAAAGGTTCTATGTCAGCTGGGTGTGGCAGCCAGGCGCCCCCTAGGGGATGGGGAGCCTATCAGCCCCGGGCCTGTCACTGCCTGGTGTCCCTGCTGCCAGCAGCCAGGCCTCTGAAATGTTGTCAAACCATGCCCAGACTTGGGGCCAGTTTGGCCCAAGGTCTGCAAGAGACAAGTCGGGAAGAAAGATGTGGGACAGAGGGAGAAAGCGAAGGGAGCAGGAGAAAGGGAAGGAAGAATAAAAAGTAGTGTTGGGCTGCAGGAGTGAGATGGAGGAATTGCAAGAAAAGAGGCAGGAAGCAGGAGAGTGAGAGAAAAGGAAAGAAGAGACATGCAGCCAGACGAGGGGTTAGTGAGAGAGGATGGGACAGAGAACAGGATGAGAAGGACATAAGGAAAGGCTAGGACAGGCAAGGACAGGCAAGGCAAGGCTGGGCTGCAGGACATGTTTTTGCTTTATAGTTTCTAGCACATTCGTTTTCAGACTAGGAGGAAAGCCATAAGACCCTATGGATTAGGCCCAAGCAAAAACCCCAGCTACTTGAGACACTTAGACTAAGCCTAAAATACCAAGATCTCTCCATAAGGATGCTTTTTATACTGTACTTCCACAATCTGCTGGCAGTACAAAAAAATAAGCTGAAAATCCCCTTAGGCTGAGTCATGGTGCTTTGGGGCAGGGACCATGCATATCATGGGAATATTTCACAGTTTCTGCTCTGTTTTCAGTGTATGACACCAAAACACCCACCTGATGACATCCTTTCTAGAGCAAAGGCAGCAATTTGCAGAATTCTGCTTCTTAGGGGAAGTGAGAAATTGCTGAGCTGACACCAAGTCCTGCAGTGTCCCTGTCACCTGCAGAGCCACCGCATCCTCGCCACGGTAGCGGGCATTGTGACAAAGGTTCTATGTCAGCTGGGTGTGGCAGCCAGGCGCCCCCTAGGGGATGGGGAGCCTGTCAGCCCCGGGCCTGTCACTGCCTGGTGTCCCTGCTGCCACCAGCCAGGCCTCTGAAAACTTGTCAAACCATGCCCAGACTTGGGGCCAGTTTGGCCCAAGGTCTGCAAGAGACAAGTCGGGAAGAAAGATAGGGGACAGAGGGAGAAAGCGAAGGGAGCAGGAGAAAGGGAAGGAAGAATAAAAAGTAGTGTTGGGCTGCAGGAGTGAGATGGAGGAATTGCAAGAAAAGAGGCAGGAAGCAGGAGAGTGAGAGAAAAGGAAAGAAGAGACATGCAGCCAGACGAGGGGTTAGTGAGAGAGGATGGGACAGAGAACAGGATGAGAAGGACATAAGGCAAGGCTAGGACAGGCAAGGACAGGCAAGGCAAGGCTAGGCTGCAGGACATGTTTTTGCTTTATAGTTTCTAGCACATTCGTCTTCAGACTAGGAGGAAAGCCATAAGACCGTATGGATCAGGCCCAAGCAAAAACCCCAGCTACTTGAGACACTTAGACTAAGCCTAAAATACCAAGATCTCTCCATAAGGATGGTTTTTATACTGTACTTCCACAATCTGCTGGCAGTACAAAAAAATAAGCTGCAGATCTCCTTAGGCTGAGTCATGGTGCTTTGGGGCAGAGACCATGCATATCATGGGAATATTTCACAGTTTCTGCTTTGTTTTCAGTGTATGACACCAAAACACCCACCTGATGACATCCTTTCAAGAGCAAAGGCAGCAATTTGCAGAATTCCGCTTCTTAGGGGAAGTGAGAAATTGCTGAGCTGACACCAAGTCCTGCAGTGTCCCTGTCACCTGCAGAGCCACCGCATCCTCGCCACGGTAGCGGGCATTGTGACAAAGGTTCTATGTCAGCTGGGTGTGGCAGCCAGGCGCCCCTAGGGGATGGGGAGCCTGTCAGCCCCGGGCCTGTCACTGCCTGGTGTCCCTGCTGCCACCAGCCAGGCCTCTGAAAACTTGTCAAACCATGCCCAGACTTGGGGCCAGTTTGGCCCAAGGTCTGCAAGAGACAAGTCGGGAAGAAAGATAGGGGACAGAGGGAGAAAGCGAAGGGAGCAGGAGAAAGGGAAGGAAGAATAAAAAGTAGTGTTGGGCTGCAGGAGTGAGATGGAGGAATTGCAAGAAAAGAGGCAGGAAGCAGGAGAGTGAGAGAAAAGGAAAGAAGAGACATGCAGCCAGACGAGGGCTTAGTGAGAGAGGATGGGACAGAGAACAGGATGAGAAGGACATAAGGCAAGGCTAGGACAGGCAAGGACAGGCAAGGCAAGGCTAGGCTGCAGGACATGTTTTTGCTTTATACTTCCTAGCACATTCGTCTTCAGACTAGGAGGAAAGCCATAAGACCGTATGGATTAGGCCCAAGCAAAAACCCCAGCTACCTGAGACACTTAGACTAAGCCTAAAATACCAAGGTCTCTCCATAAGGATGGTTTTTATACTGTACTTCCACAATCTGCTGGCAGTACAAAAAAATAAGCTGCAGATCTCCTTAGGCTGAGTCATGGTGCTTTGGGGCAGGGACCATGCATATCATGGGAATATTTCACAGTTTCTGCTCTGTTTTCAGTGTATGACACCAAAACACCCACCTGATGACATCCTTTCAAGAGCAAAGGCAGCAATTTGCACAATTCCGCTTCTTAGGGGAAGTGAGAAATTGCTGAGCTGACACCAAGTCCTGCAGTGTCCCTGTCACCTGCAGAGCCACCGCATCCTCGCCACGGTAGCGGGCATTGTGACAAAGGTTCTATGTCAGCTGGGTGTGGCAGCCAGGCGCCCCCTAGGCGATGGGGAGCCTGTCAGCCCCGGGCCTGTCACTGCCTGGTGTCCCTGCTGCCACCAGCCAGGCCTCTGAAAACTTGTCAAACCATGCCCAGACTTGGGGCCAGTTTGGCCCAAGGTCTGCAAGAGACAAGTCGGGAAGAAAGATAGGGGACAGAGGGAGAAAGCGAAGGGAGCAGGAGAAAGGGAAGGAAGAATAAAAAGTAGTGTTGGGCTGCAGGAGTGAGATGGAGGAATTGCAAGAAAAGAGGCAGGAAGCAGGAGAGTGAGAGAAAAGGAAAGAAGAGACATGCAGCCAGACGAGGGGTTAGTGAGAGAGGATGGGACAGAGAACAGGATGAGAAGGACATAAGGCAAGGCTAGGACAGGCAAGGACAGGCAAGGCAAGGCTAGGCTGCAGGACATGTTTTTGCTTTATAGTTTCTAGCACATTCGTCTTCAGACTAGGAGGAAAGCCATAAGACCGTATGGATTAGGCCCAAGCAAAAACCCCAGCTACCTGAGACACTTAGACTAAGTCTAAAATACCAAGGTCTCTCCATAAGGATGGTTTTTATACTGTACTTCCACAATCTGCTGGCAGTACAAAAAAATAAGCTGCAGATCTCCTTAGGCTGAGTCATGGTGCTTTGGGGCAGGGACCATGCATATCATGGGAATATTTCACAGTTTCTGCTCTGTTTTCAGTGTATGACACCAAAACACCCACCTGATGACATCCTTTCAAGAGCAAAGGCAGCAATTTGCAGAATTCCGCTTCTTAGGGGAAGTGAGAAATTGCTGAGCTGACACCAAGTCCTGCAGTGTCCCTGTCACCTGCAGAGCCACCGCATCCTCGCCACGGTAGCGGGCATTGTGACAAAGGTTCTATGTCAGCTGGGTGTGGCAGCCAGGCGCCCCATAGGCGATGGGGAGCCTGACAGCCCCGGGCCTGTCACTGCCTGCTGGCCCTGCTGCCACCATCCAGGCCTCTGAAAACTTGTCAAACCATGCCCAGACTTGGGGCCAGTTTGGCCCAAGGTCTGCAAGAGACAAGTCGGGAAGAAAGATAGGGGACAGAGGGAGAAAGCGAAGGGAGCAGGAGAAAGGGAAGGAAGAATAAAAAGTAGTGTTGGGCTGCAGGAGTGAGATGGAGGAATTGCAAGAAAAGAGGCAGGAAGCAGGAGAGTGAGAGAAAAGGAAAGAAGAGACATGCAGCCAGACGAGGGGTTACTGAGAGAGGATGGGACAGAGAACAGGATGAGAAGGACATAAGGCAAGGCTAGGACAGGCAAGGACAGGCAAGGCAAGGCTAGGCTGCAGGACATGTTTTTGCTTTATAGTTCCTAGCACATTCGTCTTCAGACTAGGAGGAAAGCCATAAGACCGTATGGATTAGGCCCAAGCAAAAACCCCAGCTACTTGAGACACTTAGACTAAGCCTAAAATACCAAGGTCTCTCCATAAGGATGGTTTTTATACTGTACTTCCACAATCTGCTGGCAGTACAAAAAAATAAGCTGCAGATCTCCTTAGGCTGAGTCATGGTGCTTTGGGGCAGGGACCATGCATATCATGGGAATATTTCACAGTTTCTGCTCTGTTTTCAGTGTATGACACCAAAACACCCACCTGATGACATCCTTTCAAGAGCAAAGGCAGCAATTTGCACAATTCCGCTTCTTAGGGGAAGTGAGAAATTGCTGAGCTGACACCAAGTCCTGCAGTGTCCCTGTCACCTGCAGAGCCACCGCATCCTCGCCACGGTAGCGGGCATTGTGACAAAGGTTCTATGTCAGCTGGGTGTGGCAGCCAGGCGCCCCCTAGGCGATGGGGAGCCTGTCAGCCCCGGGCCTGTCACTGCCTGTTGTCCCTGCTGCCACCAGCCAGGCCTCTGAAAACTTGTCAAACCATGCCCAGACTTGGGGCCAGTTTGGCCCAAAATCTCCAAGAGACAAGTCGGGAAGAAAGATATGGGACAGAGGGAGAAAGCGAAGGGAGCAGGAGAAAGGGAAGGAAGAATAAAAAGTAGTGTTGGGCTGCAGGAGTGAGATGGAGGAATTGCAAGAAAAGAGGCAGGAAGCAGGACAGTGAGAGAAAAGGAAAGAAGAGACATGCAGCCAGACGAGGGCTTAGTGAGAGAGGATGGGACAGAGAACAGGATGAGAAGGACATAAGGCAAGGCTAGGACAGGCAAGGACAGGCAAGGCAAGGCTAGGCTGCAGGACATGTTTTTGCTTTATAGTTTCTAGCACATTCGTCTTCAGACTAGGAGGAAAGCCATAAGACCCTATGGATTAGGCCCAAGCAAAAACCCCAGCTACTTGAGACACTTAGACTAAGCCTAAAATACCAAGATCTCTCCATAAGGATGGTTTCTATACTGTACTTCCACAATCTGCTGGCAGTACAAAAAAATAAGCTGCAGATCTCCTTAGGCTGAGTCATGGTGCTATGGGGCAGGGACCATGCATATCAGGGGAATATTTCACAGTTTCTGCTCTGTTTTCAGTGTATGACACCAAAACACCCACCTGACGACATCCTTTCAATAGCAAAGGCAGCAATTTGCACAATTCCGCTTCTTAGGGGAAGTGAGAAATTGCTGAGCTGACACCAAGTCCTGCAGTGTCCCTGTCACCTGCAGTGCCACCGCATCCTCGCCACGGTAGCGGGCATTGTGACAAAGGTTCTATGTCAGCTGGGTGTGGCAGCCAGGTGCCCCCTAGGGGATGGGGAGCCTGTCAGCCCCGGGCCTGTCACTGCCTGCTGGCCCTGCTGCCAGCAGCCAGGCCTCTGAAACCTTGTCAAACCATGCCCAGACTTGGGGCCAGTTTGGCCCAAAGTCTGCAAGAGACAAGTCGGGAAGAAAGATATGGGACAGAGGGAGAAAGCGAAGGGAGCAGGAGAAAGGGAAGGAAGAATAAAAAGTAGTGTTGGGCTGCAGGAGTGAGATGGAGGAATTGCAAGAAAAGAGGCAGGAAGCAGGAGAGTGAGAGAAAAGGAAAGAAGAGACATGCAGCCAGACGAGGGGTTAGTGAGAGAGGATGGGACAGAGAACAGGATGAGAAGGACATAAGTCAAGGCTAGTACAGGAAAGGACAGGCAAGGCAAGGCTAGGCTGCAGGACATGTTTTTGCTTTATAGTTTCTAGCACATTCGTCTTCAGACTAGGAGGAAAGCCATAAGACCCTATGGATTAGGCCCAAGCAAAAACCCCAGCTACTTGAGACACTTAGACTAAGCCTAAAATACCAAGGTCTCTCCATAAGGATGGTTTTTATACTGTACTTCCACAATCTGCTGGCAGTACAAAAAAATAAGCTGCAGATCTCCTTAGGCTGAGTCATGGTGCTTTGGGGCAGGGACCATGCATATCATGGGAATATTTCACAGTTTCTGCTCTGTTTTCAGTGTATGACACCAAAACACCCACCTGATGACATCCTTTCAAGAGCAAAGGCAGCAATTTGCAGAATTCCGCTTCTTAGGGGAAGTGAGAAATTGCTGAGCTGACACCAAGTCCTGCAGTGTCCCTGTCACCTGCAGAGCCACCGTATCCTCGCCACGGTAGCGGGCATTGTGACAAAGGTTCTATGTCAGCTGGGTGTGGCAGCCAGGCGCCCCCTAGGGGATGGGGAGCCTGTCAGCCCCGGGCCTGTCACTGCCTGCTGGCCCTGCTGCCAGCAGCCAGGCCTCTGAAAACTTGTCAAACCATGCCCAGACTTGGGGCCAGTTTGGCCCAAAGTCTCCAAGAGACAAGTCGGGAAGAAAGATACGGGACAGAGGGAGAAAGCGAAGGGAGCAGGAGAAAGGCAAGGAAGAATAAAAAGTAGTGTTGGGCTGCAGGAGTGAGATGGAGGAATTGCAAGAAAAGAGGCAGGAAGCAGGAGAGTGAGAGAAAAGGAAAGAAGAGACATGCAGCCAGACGAGGGGTTAGTGAGAGAGGATGGGACAGAGAACAGGATGAGAAGGACATAAGGCAAGGCTAGGACAGGCAAGGACAGGCAAGGCAAGGCTAGGCTGCAGGACATGTTTTTGCTTTATAGTTTCTAGCACATTCGTCTTCAGACTAGGAGGAAAGCCATAAGACCCTATGGATTAGGCCCAAGCAAAAACCCCAGCTACTTGAGACACTTAGACTAAGCCTAAAATACCAAGGTCTCTCCATAAGGATGGTTTTTATACTGTACTTCCACAATCTGCTGGCAGTACAAAAAAATAAGCTGCAGATCTCCTTAGGCTGAGTCATGGTGCTTTGGGGCAGGGACCATGCATATCATGGGAATATTTCACAGTTTCTGCTCTGTTTTCAGTGTATGACACCAAAACACCCACCTGATGACATCCTTTCAAGAGCAAAGGCAGCAATTTGCACAATTCCGCTTCTTAGGGGAAGTGAGAAATTGCTGAGCTGACACCAAGTCCTGCAGTGTCCCTGTCACCTGCAGAGCCACCGCATCCTCGCCACGGTAGCGGGCATTGTGACAAAGGTTCTATGTCAGCTGGGTGTGGCAGCCAGGCGCCCCCTAGGGGATGGGGAGCCTGTCAGCCCCGGGCCTGTCACTGCCTGCTGGCCCTGCTGCCAGCAGCCAGGCCTCTGAAAACTTGTCAAACCATGCCCAGACTTGGGGCCAGTTTGGCCCAAAATCTCCAAGAGACAAGTCGGGAAGAAAGATATGGGACAGAGGGAGAAAGCGAAGGGAGCAGGAGAAAGGGAAGGAAGAATAAAAAGTAGTGTTGGGCTGCAGGAGTGAGATGGAGGAATTGCAAGAAAAGAGGCAGGAAGCAGGAGAGTGAGAGAAAAGGAAAGAAGAGACATGCAGCCAGACGAGGGGTTAGTGAGAGAGGATGGGACAGAGAACAGGATGAGAAGGACATAAGGCAAGGCTAGGACAGGCAAGGACAGGCAAGGCAAGGCTAGACTGCAGGACATGTTTTTGCTTTATAGTTTCTAGCACATTCGTCTTCAGACTAGGAGGAAAGCCATAATACCCTATGGATTAGGCCCAAGCAAAAACCCCAGCTACTTGAGACACTTAGACTAAGCCTAAAATACCAAGATCTCTCCATAAGGATGGTTTTTATACTGTACTTCCACAATCTGCTGGCAGTACAAAAAAATAAGCTGCAGATCTCCTTAGGCTGAGTCATGGTGCTTTGGGGCAGGGACCATGCATATCATGGGAATATTTCACAGTTTCTGCTCTGTTTTCAGTGTATGACACCAAAACACCCACCTGACGACATCCTTTCAAGAGCAAAGGCAGCAATTTGCAGAATTCCGCTTCTTAGGGGAAGTGAGAAATTGCTGAGCTGACACCAAGTCCTGCAGTGTCCCTGTCACCTGCAGAGCCACCGCATCCTCGCCACGGTAGCGGGCATTGTGACAAAGGTTCTATGTCAGCTGGGTGTGGCAGCCAGGCGCCCCCTAGGGGATGGGGAGCCTGTCAGCCCCGGGCCTGTCACTGCCTGCTGGCCCTGCTGCCACCAGCCAGGCCTCTGAAAACTTGTCAAACCATGCCCAGACTTGGGGCCAGTTTGGCCCAAAATCTCCAAGAGACAAGTCGGGAAGAAAGATATGGGACAGAGGGAGAAAGCGAAGGGAGCAGGAGAAAGGGAAGGAAGAATAAAAAGTAGTGTTGGGCTGCAGGAGTGAGATGGAGGAATTGCAAGAAAAGAGGCAGGAAGCAGGAGAGTGAGAGAAAAGGAAAGAAGAGACATGCAGCCAGACGAGGGGTTAGTGAGAGAGGATGGGACAGAGAACAGGATGAGAAGGACATAAGTCAAGGCTAGTACAGGAAAGGACAGGCAAGGCAAGGCTAGGCTGCAGGACATGTTTTTGCTTTATAGTTTCTAGCACATTCGTCTTCAGACTAGGAGGAAAGCCATAAGACCCTATGGATTAGGCCCAAGCAAAAACCCCAGCTACTTGAGACACTTAGACTAAGACTAAAATACCAAGGTCTCTCCATAAGGATGGTTTTTATACTGTACTTCCACAATCTGCTGGCAGTACAAAAAAATAAGCTGCAGATCTCCTTAGGCTGAGTCATGGTGCTTTGGGGCAGGGACCATGCATATCATGGGAATATTTCACAGTTTCTGCTCTGTTTTCAGTGTATGACACCAAAACACCCACCTGATGACATCCTTTCAAGAGCAAAGGCAGCAATTTGCAGAATTCCGCTTCTTAGGGGAAGTGAGAAATTGCTGAGCTGACACCAAGTCCTGCAGTGTCCCTGTCACCTGCAGAGCCACCGTATCCTCGCCACGGTAGCGGGCATTCTGACAAAGGTTCTATGTCAGCTGGGTGTGGCAGCCAGGCGCCCCCTAGGGGATGGGGAGCCTGTCAGCCCCGGGCCTGTCACTGCCTGCTGGCCCTGCTGCCAGCAGCCAGGCCTCTGAAAACTTGTCAAACCATGCCCAGACTTGGGGCCAGTTTGGCCCAAAGTCTCCAAGAGACAAGTCGGGAAGAAAGATACGGGACAGAGGGAGAAAGCGAAGGGAGCAGGAGAAAGGCAAGGAAGAATAAAAAGTAGTGTTGGGCTGCAGGAGTGAGATGGAGGAATTGCAAGAAAAGAGGCAGGAAGCAGGAGAGTGAGAGAAAAGTAAAGAAGAGACATGCAGCCAGACGAGGGGTTAGTGAGAGAGGATGGGACAGAGAACAGGATGAGAAGGACATAAGGCAAGGCTAGGACAGGCAAGGACAGGCAAGGCAAGGCTAGGCTGCAGGACATGTTTTTGCTTTATAGTTTCTAGCACATTCGTCTTCAGACTAGGAGGAAAGCCATAAGACCCTATGGATTAGGCCCAAGCAAAAACCCCAGCTACTTGAGACACTTAGACTAAGCCTAAAATACCAAGGTCTCTCCATAAGGATGGTTTTTATACTGTACTTCCACAATCTGCTGGCAGTACAAAAAAATAAGCTGCAGATCTCCTTAGGCTGAGTCATGGTGCTTTGGGGCAGGGACCATGCATATCATGGGAATATTTCACAGTTTCTGCTCTGTTTTCAGTGTATGACACCAAAACACCCACCTGACGACATCCTTTCAAGAGCAAAGGCAGCAATTTGCAGAATTCCGCTTCTTAGGGGAAGTGAGAAATTGCTGAGCTGACACCAAGTCCTGCAGTGTCCCTGTCACCTGCAGTGCCACCGCATCCTCGCCACGGTAGCGGGCATTGTGACAAAGGTTCTATGTCAGCTGGGTGTGGCAGCCAGGTGCCCCCTAGGGGATGGGGAGCCTGTCAGCCCCGGGCCTGTCACTGCCTGCTGGCCCTGCTGCCAGCAGCCAGGCCTCTGAAACCTTGTCAAACCATGCCCAGACTTGGGGCCAGTTTGGCCCAAAGTCTGCAAGAGACAAGTCGGGAAGAAAGATATGGGACAGAGGGAGAAAGCGAAGGGAGCAGGAGAAAGGGAAGGAAGAATAAAAAGTAGTGTTGGGCTGCAGGAGTGAGATGGAGGAATTGCAAGAAAAGAGGCAGGAAGCAGGAGAGTGAGAGAAAAGGAAAGAAGAGACATGCAGCCAGACGAGGGCTTAGTGAGAGAGGATGGGACAGAGAACAGGATGAGAAGGACATAAGGCAAGGCTAGGACAGGCAAGGACAGGCAAGGCAAGGCTAGGCTGCAGGACATGTTTTTGCTTTATAGTTTCTAGCACATTCGTCTTCAGACGAGGAGGAAAGCCATAAGACCGTATGGATTAGGCCCAAGCAAAAACCCCAGCTACTTGAGACACTTAGACTAAGCCTAAAATACCAAGATCTCTCCATAAGGATGGTTTTTATACTGTACTTCCACAATCTGCTGGCAGTACAAAAAAATAAGCTGCAGATCTCCTTAGGCTGAGTCATGGTGCTTTGGGGCAGGGACCATGCATATCATGGGAATATTTCACAGTTTCTGCTCTGTTTTCAGTGTATGACACCAAAACACCCACCTGATGACATCCTTTCAAGAGCAAAGGCAGCAATTTGCAGAATTCCACTTCTTAGGGGAAGTGAGAAATTGCTGAGCTGACACCAAGTCCTGCAGTGTCCCTGTCACCTGCAGAGCCACCGCATCCTCGCCACGGTAGCGGGCATTGTGACAAAGGTTCTATGTCAGCTGGGTGTGGCAGCCAGGCGCCCCCTAGGGGATGGGGAGCCTGTCAGCCCCGGGCCTGTCACTGCCTGCTGGCCCTGCTGCCAGCAGCCAGGCCTCTGAAAACTTGTCAAACCATGCCCAGACTTGGGGCCAGTTTGGCCCAAAATCTCCAAGAGACAAGTCGGGAAGAAAGATATGGGACAGAGGGAGAAAGCGAAGGGAGCAGGAGAAAGGGAAGGAAGAATAAAAAGAAGTGTTGGGCTGCAGGAGTGAGATGGAGGAATTGCAAGAAAAGAGGCAGGAAGCAGGAGAGTGAGAGAAAAGGAAAGAAGAGACATGCAGCCAGACGAGGGCTTAGTGAGAGAGAATGGGACAGAGAACAGGATGAGAAGAACATAAGGCAAGGCTAGGACAGGCAAGGACAGGCAAGGCAAGGCTAGGCTGCAGGACATGTTTTTGCTTTATAGTTTCTAGCACATTCGTCTTCAGACGAGGAGGAAAGCCATAAGACCGTATGGATTAGGCCCAAGCAAAAACCCCAGCTACTTGAGACACTTAGACTAAGCCTAAAATACCAAGGTCTCTCCATAAGGATGGTTTTTATACTATACTTCCACAATCTGCTGGCAGTACAAAAATATAAGCTGCAGATCTCCTTAGGCTGAGTCATGGTGCTTTGGGGCAGAGACCATGCATATCATGGGAATATTTCACAGTTTCTGCTCTGTTTTCAGTGTATGACACCAAAACACCCACCTGATGACATCCTTTCAAGAGCAAAGGCAGCAATTTGCAGAATTCCGCTTCTTAGGGGAAGTGAGAAATTGCTGAGCTGACACCAAGTCCTGCAGTGTCCCTGTCACCTGCAGAGCCACCGCATCCTCGCCACGGTAGCGGGCATTGTGACAAAGGTTCTATGTCAGCTGGGTGTGGCAGCCAGGCGCCCCCTAGGGGATGAGGAGCCTGTCAGCCCCGGGCCTGTCACTGCCTGGTGTCCCTGCTGCCACCAGCCAGGCCTCTGAAAACTTGTCAAACCATGCCCAGACTTGGGGCCAGTTTGGCCCAAAGTCTGCAAGAGACAAGTCGGGAAGAAAGATACGGGACAGAGGGAGAAATCGAAGGGAGCAGGAGAAAGGGAAGGAAGAATAAAAAGTAGTGTTGGGCTGCAGGAGTGAGATGGAGGAATTGCAAGAAAAGAGGCAGGAAGCAGGAGAGTGAGAGAAAAGGAAAGAAGAGACATGCAGCCAGACGAAGGGTTAGTGAGAGAGGATGGGACAGAGAACAGGATGAGAAGGACATAAGGCAAGTCTAGTACAGGCAAGGACAGGCAAGGCAAGGCTAGGCTGCAGGACATGTTTTTGCTTTATAGTTTCTAGCACATTCGTCTTCAGACTAGGAGGAAAGCCATAAGACCCTATGGATTAGGCCCAAGCAAAAACCCCAGCTACTTGAGACACTTAGACTAAGCCTAAAATACCAAGGTCTCTCCATAAGGATGGTTTTTATACTGTACTTCCACAATCTGCTGGCAGTACAAAAAAATAAGCTGCAGATCTCCTTAGGCTGAGTCATGGTGCTTTGGGGCAGGGACCATGCATATCATGGGAATATTTCACAGTTTCTGCTCTGTTTTCAGTGTATGACACCAAAACACCCACCTGATGACATCCTTTCAAGAGCAAAGGCAGCAATTTGCAGAATTCCGCTTCTTAGGGGAAGTGAGAAATTGCTGAGCTGACACCAAGTCCTGCAGTGTCCCTGTCACCTGCAGAGCCACCGCATCCTCGCCACGGTAGCGGGCATTGTGACAAAGGTTCTATGTCAGCTGGGTGTGGCAGCCAGGCGCCCCCTAGGGGATGGGGAGCCTGTCAGCCCCGGGCCTGTCACTGCCTGCTGGCCCTGCTGCCACCAGCCAGGCCTCTGAAAACTTGTCAAACCATGCCCAGACTTGGGGCCAGTTTGGCCCAAAGTCTCCAAGAGACAAGTCGGGAAGAAAGATACGGGACAGAGGGAGAAAGCGAAGGGAGCAGGAGAAAGGCAAGGAAGAATAAAAAGTAGTGTTGGGCTGCAGGAGTGAGATGGAGGAATTGCAAGAAAAGAGGCAGGAAGCAGGAGAGTGAGAGAAAAGGAAAGAAGAGACATGCAGCCAGACGAGGGCTTAGTGAGAGAGGATGGGACAGAGAACAGGATGAGAAGGACATAAGGCAAGGCTAGGACAGGCAAGGACAGGCAAGGCAAGGCTAGGCTGCAGGACATGTTTTTGCTTTATAGTTTCTAGCACATTCGTCTTCAGACTAGGAGGAAAGCCATAAGACCGTATGGATTAGGCCCAAGCAAAAACCCCAGCTACTTGAGACACTTAGACTAAGCCTAAAATACCAAGATCTCTCCATAAGGATGGTTTTTATACTGTACTTCCACAATCTGCTGGCAGTACAAAAAAATAAGCTGCAGATCTCCTTAGGCTGAGTCATGGTGCTTTGGGGCAGGGACCATGCATATCATGGGAATATTTCACAGTTTCTGCTCTGTTTTCAGTGTATGACACCAAAACACCCACCTGATGACATCCTTTCAAGAGCAAAGGCAGCAATTTGCAGAATTCCGCTTCTTAGGGGAAGTGAGAAATTGCTGAGCTGACACCAAGTCCTGCAGTGTCCCTGTCACCTGCAGAGCCACCGCATCCTCGCCACGGTAGCGGGCATTGTGACAAAGGTTCTATGTCAGCTGGGTGTGGCAGCCAGGCGCCCCTAGGGGATGGGGAGCCTGTCAGCCCCGGGCCTGTCACTGCCTGCTGGCCCTGCTGCCAGCAGCCAGGCCTCTGAAAACTTGTCAAACCATGCCCAGACTTGGGGCCAGTTTGGCCCAAAATCTCCAAGAGACAAGTCGGGAAGAAAGATATGGGACAGAGGGAGAAAGCGAAGGGAGCAGGAGAAAGGGAAGGAAGAATAAAAAGTAGTGTTGGGCTGCAGGAGTGAGATGGAGGAATTTCAAGAAAAGAGGCAGGAAGCAGGAGAGTGAGAGAAAAGGAAAGAAGAGACATGCAGCCAGACGAGGGCTTAGTGAGAGAGGATGGGACAGAGAACAGGATGAGAAGGACATAAGGCAAGGCTAGTACAGGCAAGGACAGGCAAGGCAAGGCTAGGCTGCAGGACATGTTTTTGCTTTATAGTTTCTAGCACATTCGTCTTCAGACTAGGAGGAAAGCCATAAGACCCTATGGATTAGGCCCAAGCAAAAACCCCAGCTACTTGAGACACTTAGACTAAGCCTAAAATACCAAGATCTCTCCATAAGGATGGTTTCTATACTGTACTTCCACAATCTGCTGGCAGTACAAAAAAATAAGCTGCAGATCTCCTTAGGCTGAGTCATGGTGCTATGGGGCAGGGACCATGCATATCATGGGAATATTTCACAGTTTCTGCTCTGTTTTCAGTGTATGACACCAAAACACCCACCTGACGACATCCTTTCAAGAGCAAAGGCAGCAATTTGCAGAATTCCGCTTCTTAGGGGAAGTGAGAAATTGCTGAGCTGACACCAAGTCCTGCAGTGTCCCTGTCACCTGCAGAGCCACCGCATCCTCGCCACGGTAGCGGGCATTGTGACAAAGGTTCTATGTCAGCTGGGTGTGGCAGCCAGGCGCCCCCTAGGGGATGGGGAGCCTGTCAGCCCCGGGCCTGTCACTGCCTGCTGGCCCTGCTGCCAGCAGCCAGGCCTCTGAAAACTTGTCAAACCATGCCCAGACTTGGGGCCAGTTTGGCCCAAAATCTCCAAGAGACAAGTCGGGAAGAAAGATATGGGACAGAGGGAGAAAGCGAAGGGAGCAGGAGAAAGGGAAGGAAGAATAAAAAGAAGTGTTGGGCTGCAGGAGTGAGATGGAGGAATTGCAAGAAAAGAGGCAGGAAGCAGGAGAGTGAGAGAAAAGGAAAGAAGAGACATGCAGCCAGACGAGGGCTTAGTGAGAGAGAATGGGACAGAGAACAGGATGAGAAGAACATAAGGCAAGGCTAGGACAGGCAAGGACAGGCAAGGCAAGGCTAGGCTGCAGGACATGTTTTTGCTTTATAGTTTCTAGCACATTCGTCTTCAGACGAGGAGGAAAGCCATAAGACCGTATGGATTAGGCCCAAGCAAAAACCCCAGCTACTTGAGACACTTAGACTAAGCCTAAAATACCAAGGTCTCTCCATAAGGATGGTTTTTATACTATACTTCCACAATCTGCTGGCAGTACAAAAATATAAGCTGCAGATCTCCTTAGGCTGAGTCATGGTGCTTTGGGGCAGAGACCATGCATATCATGGGAATATTTCACAGTTTCTGCTCTGTTTTCAGTGTATGACACCAAAACACCCACCTGATGACATCCTTTCAAGAGCAAAGGCAGCAATTTGCACAATTCCGCTTCTTAGGGGAAGTGAGAAATTGCTGAGCTGACACCAAGTCCTGCAGTGTCCCTGTCACCTGCAGAGCCACCGCATCCTCGCCACGGTAGCGGGCATTGTGACAAAGGTTCTATGTCAGCTGGGTGTGGCAGCCAGGCGCCCCCTAGGGGATGAGGAGCCTGTCAGCCCCGGGCCTGTCACTGCCTGCTGTCCCTGCTGCCACCAGCCAGGCCTCTGAAAACTTGTCAAACCATGCCCAGACTTGGGGCCAGTTTGGCCCAAAGTCTGCAAGAGACAAGTCGGGAAGAAAGATACGGGACAGAGGGAGAAATCGAAGGGAGCAGGAGAAAGGGAAGGAAGAATAAAAAGTAGTGTTGGGCTGCAGGAGTGAGATGGAGGAATTGCAAGAAAAGAGGCAGGAAGCAGGAGAGTGAGAGAAAAGGAAAGAAGAGACATGCAGCCAGACGAAGGGTTAGTGAGAGAGGATGGGACAGAGAACAGGATGAGAAGGACATAAGGCAAGTCTAGTACAGGCAAGGACAGGCAAGGCAAGGCTAGGCTGCAGGACATGTTTTTGCTTTATAGTTTCTAGCACATTCGTCTTCAGACTAGGAGGAAAGCCATAAGACCCTATGGATTAGGCCCAAGCAAAAACCCCAGCTACTTGAGACACTTAGACTAAGCCTAAAATACCAAGGTCTCTCCATAAGGATGGTTTTTATACTGTACTTCCACAATCTGCTGGCAGTACAAAAAAATAAGCTGCAGATCTCCTTAGGCTGAGTCATGGTGCTTTGGGGCAGGGACCATGCATATCATGGGAATATTTCACAGTTTCTGCTCTGTTTTCAGTGTATGACACCAAAACACCCACCTGATGACATCCTTTCAAGAGCAAAGGCAGCAATTTGCAGAATTCCGCTTCTTAGGGGAAGTGAGAAATTGCTGAGCTGACACCAAGTCCTGCAGTGTCCCTGTCACCTGCAGAGCCACCGCATCCTCGCCACGGTAGCGGGCATTGTGACAAAGGTTCTATGTCAGCTGGGTGTGGCAGCCAGGCGCCCCCTAGGGGATGGGGAGCCTGTCAGCCCCGGGCCTGTCACTGCCTGCTGGCCCTGCTGCCACCAGCCAGGCCTCTGAAAACTTGTCAAACCATGCCCAGACTTGGGGCCAGTTTGGCCCAAGGTCTGCAAGAGACAAGTCGGGAAGAAAGATAGGGGACAGAGGGAGAAAGCGAAGGGAGCAGGAGAAAGGCAAGGAAGAATAAAAAGTAGTGTTGGGCTGCAGGAGTGAGATGGAGGAATTGCAAGAAAAGAGGCAGGAAGCAGGAGAGTGAGAGAAAAGGAAAGAAGAGACATGCAGCCAGACGAGGGCTTAGTGAGAGAGGATGGGACAGAGAACAGGATGAGAAGGACATAAGGCAAGGCTAGGACAGGCAAGGACAGGCAAGGCAAGGCTAGGCTGCAGGACATGTTTTTGCTTTATAGTTTCTAGCACATTCGTCTTCAGACTAGGAGGAAAGCCATAAGACCGTATGGATTAGGCCCAAGCAAAAACCCCAGCTACTTGAGACACTTAGACTAAGCCTAAAATACCAAGATCTCTCCATAAGGATGGTTTTTATACTGTACTTCCACAATCTGCTGGCAGTACAAAAAAATAAACTGCAGATCTCCTTAGGCTGAGTCATGGTGCTTTGGGGCAGGGACCATGCATATCATGGGAATATTTCACAGTTTCTGCTCTGTTTTCAGTGTATGACACCAAAACACCCACCTGATGACATCCTTTCAAGAGCAAAGGCAGCAATTTGCAGAATTCCGCTTCTTAGGGGAAGTGAGAAATTGCTGAGCTGACACCAAGTCCTGCAGTGTCCCTGTCACCTGCAGAGCCACCGCATCCTCGCCACGGTAGCGGGCATTGTGACAAAGGTTCTATGTCAGCTGGGTGTGGCAGCCAGGCGCCCCTAGGGGATGAGGAGCCTGTCAGCCCCGGGCCTGTCACTGCCTGGTGTCCCTGCTGCCACCAGCCAGGCCTCTGAAAACTTGTCAAACCATGCCCAGACTTGGGGCCAGTTTGGCCCAAAGTCTGCAAGAGACAAGTCGGGAAGAAAGATACGGGACAGAGGGAGAAATCGAAGGGAGCAGGAGAAAGGGAAGGAAGAATAAAAAGTAGTGTTGGGCTGCAGGAGTGAGATGGAGGAATTGCAAGAAAAGAGGCAGGAAGCAGGAGAGTGAGAGAAAAGGAAAGAAGAGACATGCAGCCAGACGAAGGGTTAGTGAGAGAGGATGGGACAGAGAACAGGATGAGAAGGACATAAGGCAAGTCTAGTACAGGCAAGGACAGGCAAGGCAAGGCTAGGCTGCAGGACATGTTTTTGCTTTATAGTTTCTAGCACATTCGTCTTCAGACTAGGAGGAAAGCCATAAGACCCTATGGATTAGGCCCAAGCAAAAACCCCAGCTACTTGAGACACTTAGACTAAGCCTAAAATACCAAGGTCTCTCCATAAGGATGGTTTTTATACTGTACTTCCACAATCTGCTGGCAGTACAAAAAAATAAGCTGCAGATCTCCTTAGGCTGAGTCATGGTGCTTTGGGGCAGGGACCATGCATATCATGGGAATATTTCACAGTTTCTGCTCTGTTTTCAGTGTATGACACCAAAACACCCACCTGATGACATCCTTTCAAGAGCAAAGGCAGCAATTTGCAGAATTCCGCTTCTTAGGGGAAGTGAGAAATTGCTGAGCTGACACCAAGTCCTGCAGTGTCCCTGTCACCTGCAGAGCCACCGCATCCTCGCCACGGTAGCGGGCATTGTGACAAAGGTTCTATGTCAGCTGGGTGTGGCAGCCAGGCGCCCCCTAGGGGATGGGGAGCCTGTCAGCCCCGGGCCTGTCACTGCCTGCTGGCCCTGCTGCCACCAGCCAGGCCTCTGAAAACTTGTCAAACCATGCCCAGACTTGGGGCCAGTTTGGCCCAAAGTCTCCAAGAGACAAGTCGGGAAGAAAGATACGGGACAGAGGGAGAAAGCGAAGGGAGCAGGAGAAAGGCAAGGAAGAATAAAAAGTAGTGTTGGGCTGCAGGAGTGAGATGGAGGAATTGCAAGAAAAGAGGCAGGAAGCAGGAGAGTGAGAGAAAAGGAAAGAAGAGACATGCAGCCAGACGAGGGCTTAGTGAGAGAGGATGGGACAGAGAACAGGATGAGAAGGACATAAGGCAAGGCTAGGACAGGCAAGGACAGGCAAGGCAAGGCTAGGCTGCAGGACATGTTTTTGCTTTATAGTTTCTAGCACATTCGTCTTCAGACTAGGAGGAAAGCCATAAGACCGTATGGATTAGGCCCAAGCAAAAACCCCAGCTACCTGAGACACTTAGACTAAGCCTAAAATACCAAGGTCTCTCCATAAGGATGGTTTTTATACTGTACTTCCACAATCTGCTGGCAGTACAAAAAAATAAGCTGCAGATCTCCTTAGGCTGAGTCATGGTGCTTTGGGGCAGGGACCATGCATATCATGGGAATATTTCACAGTTTCTGCTCTGTTTTCAGTGTATGACACCAAAACACCCACCTGATGACATCCTTTCAAGAGCAAAGGCAGCAATTTGCACAATTCCGCTTCTTAGGGGAAGTGAGAAATTGCTGAGCTGACACCAAGTCCTGCAGTGTCCCTGTCACCTGCAGAGCCACCGCATCCTCGCCACGGTAGCGGGCATTGTGACAAAGGTTCTATGTCAGCTGGGTGTGGCAGCCAGGCGCCCCCTAGGGGATGGGGAGCCTGTCAGCCCCAGGCCTGTCACTGCCTGGTGTCCCTGCTGCCACAAGCCAGGCCTCTGAAAACTTGTCAAACCATGCCCAGACTTGGGGCCAGTTTGGCCCAAGGTCTGCAAGAGACAAGTCGGGAAGAAAGATAGGGGACAGAGGGAGAAAGCGAAGGGAGCAGGAGAAAGGGAAGGAAGAATAAATAGTAGTGTTGGGCTGCAGGAGTGAGATGGAGGAATTGCAAGAAAAGAGGCAGGAAGCAGGAGAGTGAGAGAAAAGGAAAGAAGAGACATGCAGCCAGACGAGGGCTTAGTGAGAGAGGATGGGACAGAGAACAGGATGAGAAGGACATAAGGCAAGGCTAGGACAGGCAAGGCAAGGCAAGGCAAGGCTAGGCTGCAGGACATGTTTTTACATTATAGTTTCTAGCACATTCGTCTTCAGACTAGGAGGAAAGCCATAAGACCGTATGGATTAGGCCCAAGCAAAAACCCCAGCTACTTGAGACACTTAGACTAAGCCTAAAATACCAAGATCTCTCCATAAGGATGGTTTTTATACTGTACTTCCACAATCTGCTGGCAGTACAAAAAAATAAGCTGCAGATCTCCTTAGGCTGAGTCATGGTGCTTTGGGGCAGGGACCATGCATATCATGGGAATATTTCACAGTTTCTGCTCTGTTTTCAGTGTATGACACCAAAACACCCACCTGATGACATCCTTTCAAGAGCAAAGGCAGCAATTTGCACAATTCCGCTTCTTAGGGGAAGTGAGAAATTGCTGAGCTGACACCAAGTCCTGCAGTGTCCCTGTCACCTGCAGAGCCACCGCATCCTCGCCAAGGTAGCGGGCATTGTGACAAAGGTTCTATGTCAGCTGGGTGTGGCAGCCAGGCGCCCCCTAGGCGATGGGGAGCCTGTCAGCCCCGGGCCTGTCACTGCCTGTTGTCCCTGCTGCCACCAGCCAGGCCTCTGAAAACTTGTCAAACCATGCCCAGACTTGGGGCCAGTTTGGCCCAAAATCTCCAAGAGACAAGTCGGGAAGAAAGATATGGGACAGAGGGAGAAAGCGAAGGGAGCAGGAGAAAGGGAAGGAAGAATAAAAAGTAGTGTTGGGCTGCAGGAGTGAGATGGAGGAATTGCAAGAAAAGAGGCAGGAAGCAGGAGAGTGAGAGAAAAGGAAAGAAGAGACATGCAGCCAGACGAGGGCTTAGTGAGAGAGGATGGGACAGAGAACAGGATGAGAAGGACATAAGGCAAGGCTAGGACAGGCAAGGACAGGCAAGGCAAGGCTAGGCTGCAGGACATGTTTTTGCATTATAGTTTCTAGCACATTCGTCTTCAGACTAGGAGGAAAGCCATAAGACCGTATGGATTAGGCCCAAGCAAAAACCCCAGCTACTTGAGACACTTAGACTAAGCCTAAAATACCAAGATCTCTCCATAAGGATGGTTTTTATACTGTACTTCCACAATCTGCTGGCAGTACAAAAAAATAAGCTGCAGATCTCCTTAGGCTGAGTTATGGTGCTTTGGGCAGGGACCATGCATAACATGGGAATATTTCACAGTTTCGGCTCTGTTTTCAGTGTATGACACCAAAACACCCACCTGATGACATCCTTTCTAGAGCAAAGGCAGCAATTTGCAGAATTCTGCTTCTTAGGGGAAGTGAGAAATTGCTGAGCTGACACCAAGTCCTGCAGTGTCCCTGTCACCTGCAGAGCCACCGCATCCTCGCCACGGTAGCGGGCATTGTGACAAAGGTTCTATGTCAGCTGGGTGTGGCAGCCAGGCGCCCCCTAGGGGATGGGGAGGCTGTCAGCCCCGGGCCTGTCACTGCCTGCTGGCCCTGCTGCCACCATCCAGGCCTCTGAAAACTTGTCAAACCATGCCCAGACTTGGGGCCAGTTTGGCCCAAAGTCTGCAAGAGACAAGTCGGGAAGAAAGATAGGGGACAGAGGGAGAAAGCGAAGGGAGCAGGAGAAAGGGAAGGAAGAATAAAAAGTAGTGTTGGGCTGCAGGAGTGAGATGGAGGAATTGCAAGAAAAGAGGCAGGAAGCAGGAGAGTGAGAGAAAAGGAAAGAAGAGACATGCAGCCAGACGAGGGCTTAGTGAGAGAGGATGGGACAGAGAACAGGATGAGAAGGACATAAGGCAAGGCTAGGACAGGCAAGGACAGGCAAGGCAAGGCTAGGCTGCAGGACATGTTTTTGCATTATAGTTTCTAGCACATTCGTCTTCAGACTAGGAGGAAAGCCATAAGACCCTATGGATTAGGCCCAAGCAAAAACCCCAGCTACTTGAGACACTTAGACTAAGCCTAAAATACCAAGATCTCTCCATAAGGATGGTTTTTATACTGTACTTCCACAATCTGCTGGCAGTACAAAAAAATAAGCTGCAGATCTCCTTAGGCTGAGTCATGGTGCTTTGGGGCAGGGACCATGCATATCATGGGAATATTTCACAGTTTCTGCTCTGTTTTCAGTGTATGACACCAAAACACCCACCTGATGACATCCTTTCAAGAGCAAAGGCAGCAATTTGCAGAATTCCGCTTCTTAGGGGAAGTGAGAAATTGCTGAGCTGACACCAAGTCCTGCAGTGTCCCTGTCACCTGCAGAGCCACCGCATCCTCGCCACGGTAGCGGGCATTGTGACAAAGGTTCTATGTCAGCTGGGTGTGGCAGCCAGGCGCCCCTAGGGGATGAGGAGCCTGTCAGCCCCGGGCCTGTCACTGCCTGGTGTCCCTGCTGCCACCAGCCAGGCCTCTGAAAACTTGTCAAACCATGCCCAGACTTGGGGCCAGTTTGGCCCAAAGTCTGCAAGAGACAAGTCGGGAAGAAAGATACGGGACAGAGGGAGAAATCGAAGGGAGCAGGAGAAAGGGAAGGAAGAATAAAAAGTAGTGTTGGGCTGCAGGAGTGAGATGGAGGAATTGCAAGAAAAGAGGCAGGAAGCAGGAGAGTGAGAGAAAAGGAAAGAAGAGACATGCAGCCAGACGAAGGGTTAGTGAGAGAGGATGGGACAGAGAACAGGATGAGAAGGACATAAGGCAAGGCTAGGACAGGCAAGGACAGGCAAGGCAAGGCTAGGCTGCAGGACATGTTTTTGCTTTATAGTTTCTAGCACATTCGTCTTCAGACTAGGAGGAAAGCCATAAGACCCTATGGATTAGGCCCAAGCAAAAACCCCAGCTACTTGAGACACTTAGACTAAGCCTAAAATACCAAGGTCTCTCCATAAGGATGGTTTTTATACTGTACTTCCACAATCTGCTGGCAGTACAAAAAAATAAGCTGCAGATCTCCTTAGGCTGAGTCATGGTGCTTTGGGGCAGGGACCATGCATATCATGGGAATATTTCACAGTTTCTGCTCTGTTTTCAGTGTATGACACCAAAACACCCACCTGATGACATCCTTTCAAGAGCAAAGGCAGCAATTTGCAGAATTCCGCTTCTTAGGGGAAGTGAGAAATTGCTGAGCTGACACCAAGTCCTGCAGTGTCCCTGTCACCTGCAGAGCCACCGCATCCTCGCCACGGTAGCGGGCATTGTGACAAAGGTTCTATGTCAGCTGGGTGTGGCAGCCAGGCGCCCCCTAGGGGATGGGGAGCCTGTCAGCCCCGGGCCTGTCACTGCCTGCTGGCCCTGCTGCCACCAGCCAGGCCTCTGAAAACTTGTCAAACCATGCCCAGACTTGGGGCCAGTTTGGCCCAAAGTCTCCAAGAGACAAGTCGGGAAGAAAGATACGGGACAGAGGGAGAAAGCGAAGGGAGCAGGAGAAAGGCAAGGAAGAATAAAAAGTAGTGTTGGGCTGCAGGAGTGAGATGGAGGAATTGCAAGAAAAGAGGCAGGAAGCAGGAGAGTGAGAGAAAAGGAAAGAAGAGACATGCAGCCAGACGAGGGCTTAGTGAGAGAGGATGGGACAGAGAACAGGATGAGAAGGACATAAGGCAAGGCTAGGACAGGCAAGGACAGGCAAGGCAAGGCTAGGCTGCAGGACATGTTTTTGCTTTATAGTTTCTAGCACATTCGTCTTCAGACTAGGAGGAAAGCCATAAGACCGTATGGATTAGGCCCAAGCAAAAACCCCAGCTACCTGAGACACTTAGACTAAGCCTAAAATACCAAGGTCTCTCCATAAGGATGGTTTTTATACTGTACTTCCACAATCTGCTGGCAGTACAAAAAAATAAGCTGCAGATCTCCTTAGGCTGAGTCATGGTGCTTTGGGGCAGGGACCATGCATATCATGGGAATATTTCACAGTTTCTGCTCTGTTTTCAGTGTATGACACCAAAACACCCACCTGATGACATCCTTTCAAGAGCAAAGGCAGCAATTTGCACAATTCCGCTTCTTAGGGGAAGTGAGAAATTGCTGAGCTGACACCAAGTCCTGCAGTGTCCCTGTCACCTGCAGAGCCACCGCATCCTCGCCAAGGTAGCGGGCATTGTGACAAAGGTTCTATGTCAGCTGGGTGTGGCAGCCAGGCGCCCCCTAGGGGATGGGGAGCCTGTCAGCCCCGGGCCTGTCACTGCCTGGTGTCCCTGCTGCCACCAGCCAGGCCTCTGAAAACTTGTCAAACCATGCCCAGACTTGGGGCCAGTTTGGCCCAAGGTCTGCAAGAGACAAGTCGGGAAGAAAGATAGGGGACAGAGGGAGAAAGCGAAGGGAGCAGGAGAAAGGGAAGGAAGAATAAAAAGTAGTGTTGGGCTGCAGGAGTGAGATGGAGGAATTGCAAGAAAAGAGGCAGGAAGCAGGAGAGTGAGAGAAAAGGAAAGAAGAGACATGCAGCCAGACGAGGGCTTAGTGAGAGAGGATGGGACAGAGAACAGGATGAGAAGGACATAAGGCAAGGCTAGGACAGGCAAGGCAAGGCAAGGCAAGGCTAGGCTGCAGGACATGTTTTTACATTATAGTTTCTAGCACATTCGTCTTCAGACTAGGAGGAAAGCCATAAGACCGTATGGATTAGGCCCAAGCAAAAACCCCAGCTACTTGAGACACTTAGACTAAGCCTAAAATACCAAGATCTCTCCATAAGGATGGTTTTTATACTGTACTTCCACAATCTGCTGGCAGTACAAAAAAATAAGCTGCAGATCTCCTTAGGCTGAGTCATGGTGCTTTGGGGCAGGGACCATGCATATCATGGGAATATTTCACAGTTTCTGCTCTGTTTTCAGTGTATGACACCAAAACACCCACCTGATGACATCCTTTCAAGAGCAAAGGCAGCAATTTGCACAATTCCGCTTCTTAGGGGAAGTGAGAAATTGCTGAGCTGACACCAAGTCCTGCAGTGTCCCTGTCACCTGCAGAGCCACCGCATCCTCGCCAAGGTAGCGGGCATTGTGACAAAGGTTCTATGTCAGCTGGGTGTGGCAGCCAGGCGCCCCCTAGGCGATGGGGAGCCTGTCAGCCCCGGGCCTGTCACTGCCTGTTGTCCCTGCTGCCACCAGCCAGGCCTCTGAAAACTTGTCAAACCATGCCCAGACTTGGGGCCAGTTTGGCCCAAAATCTCCAAGAGACAAGTCGGGAAGAAAGATATGGGACAGAGGGAGAAAGCGAAGGGAGCAGGAGAAAGGGAAGGAAGAATAAAAAGTAGTGTTGGGCTGCAGGAGTGAGATGGAGGAATTGCAAGAAAAGAGGCAGGAAGCAGGAGAGTGAGAGAAAAGGAAAGAAGAGACATGCAGCCAGACGAGGGCTTAGTGAGAGAGGATGGGACAGAGAACAGGATGAGAAGGACATAAGGCAAGGCTAGGACAGGCAAGGACAGGCAAGGCAAGGCTAGGCTGCAGGACATGTTTTTGCATTATAGTTTCTAGCACATTCGTCTTCAGACTAGGAGGAAAGCCATAAGACCGTATGGATTAGGCCCAAGCAAAAACCCCAGCTACTTGAGACACTTAGACTAAGCCTAAAATACCAAGATCTCTCCATAAGGATGGTTTTTATACTGTACTTCCACAATCTGCTGGCAGTACAAAAAAATAAGCTGCAGATCTCCTTAGGCTGAGTTATGGTGCTTTGGGGCAGGGACCATGCATAACATGGGAATATTTCACAGTTTCGGCTCTGTTTTCAGTGTATGACACCAAAACAGCCACCTGACGACATCCTTTCAAGAGCAAAGGCAGCAATTTGCAGAATTCCGCTTCTTAGGGGAAGTGAGAAATTGCTGAGCTGACACCAAGTCCTGCAGTGTCCCTGTCACCTGCAGAGCCACCGCATCCTCGCCATGGTAGCGGGCATTGTGACAAAGGTTCTATGTCAGCTGGGTGTGGCATCCAGGCACCCCCTAGGAGATGGGGAGCCTGTCAGCCCCGGGCCTGTCACTGCCTGGTGTCTCTGCTGCCACCAGCCAGGCCTCTGAAAACTTGTCAAACCATGCCCAGACTTGGGGCCAGTTTGGCCCAAAGTCTCCAAGAGACAAGTCGGGAAGAAAGATACGGGACAGAGGGAGAAAGCGAAGGGAGCAGGAGAAAGGGAAGGAAGAATAAAAAGTAGTGTTGGGCTGCAGGAGTGAGATGGAGGAATTGCAAGAAAAGAGGCAGGAAGCAGGAGAGTGAGAGAAAAGGAAAGAAGAGACATGCAGCCAGACGAGGGGTTAGTGAGAGAGGATGGGACAGAGAACAGGATGAGAAGGACATAAGGCAAGGCTAGGACAGGCAAGGACAGGCAAGGCAAGGCTAGGCTGCAGGACATGTTTTTGCTTTATAGTTTCTAGCACATTCGTCTTCAGACGAGGAGGAAAGCCATAAGACCGTATGGATTAGGCCCAAGCAAAAACCCCAGCTACTTGAGACACTTAGACTAAGCCTAAAATACCAAGATCTCTCCATAAGGATGGTTTTTATACTGTACTTCCACAATCTGCTGGCAGTACAAAAAAATAAGCTGCAGATCTCCTTAGGCTGAGTCATGGTGCTTTGGGGCAGGGACCATGCATATCATGGGAATATTTCACAGTTTCTGCTCTGTTTTCAGTGTATGACACCAAAACACCCACCTGATGACATCCTTTCAAGAGCAAAGGCAGCAATTTGCAGAATTCCGCTTCTTAGGGGAAGTGAGAAATTGCTGAGCTGACACCAAGTCCTGCAGTGTCCCTGTCACCTGCAGAGCCACCGCATCCTCGCCACGGTAGCGGGCATTGTGACAAAGGTTCTATGTCAGCTGGGTGTGGCAGCCAGGCGCCCCCTAGGGGATGGGGAGCCTGTCAGCCCCGGGCCTGTCACTGCCTGCTGGCCCTGCTGCCACCAGCCAGGCCTCTGAAAACTTGTCAAACCATGCCCAGACTTGGGGCCAGTTTGGCCCAAGGTCTGCAAGAGACAAGTCGGGAAGAAAGATAGGGGACAGAGGGAGAAAGCGAAGGGAGCAGGAGAAAGGCAAGGAAGAATAAAAAGTAGTGTTGGGCTGCAGGAGTGAGATGGAGGAATTGCAAGAAAAGAGGCAGGAAGCAGGAGAGTGAGAGAAAAGGAAAGAAGAGACATGCAGCCAGACGAGGGCTTAGTGAGAGAGGATGGGACAGAGAACAGGATGAGAAGGACATAAGGCAAGGCTAGGACAGGCAAGGACAGGCAAGGCAAGGCTAGGCTGCAGGACATGTTTTTGCTTTATAGTTTCTAGCACATTCGTCTTCAGACGAGGAGGAAAGCCATAAGACCGTATGGATTAGGCCCAAGCAAAAACCCCAGCTACTTGAGACACTTAGACTAAGCCTAAAATACCAAGATCTCTCCATAAGGATGGTTTTTATACTGTACTTCCACAATCTGCTGGCAGTACAAAAAAATAAGCTGCAGATCTCCTTAGGCTGAGTCATGGTGCTTTGGGGCAGGGACCATGCATATCATGGGAATATTTCACAGTTTCTGCTCTGTTTTCAGTGTAGACACCAAAACACCCACCTGATGACATCCTTTCAAGAGCAAAGGCAGCAATTTGCAGAATTCCACTTCTTAGGGGAAGTGAGAAATTGCTGAGCTGACACCAAGTCCTGCAGTGTCCCTGTCACCTGCAGAGCCACCGCATCCTCGCCACGGTAGCGGGCATTGTGACAAAGGTTCTATGTCAGCTGGGTGTGGCAGCCAGGCGCCCCCTAGGGGATGGGGAGCCTGTCAGCCCCGGGCCTGTCACTGCCTGCTGGCCCTGCTGCCAGCAGCCAGGCCTCTGAAAACTTGTCAAACCATGCCCAGACTTGGGGCCAGTTTGGCCCAAAGTCTGCAAGAGACAAGTCGGGAGGAAAGATACGGGACAGAGGGAGAAATCGAAGGGAGCAGGAGAAAGGGAAGGAAGAATAAAAAGTAGTGTTGGGCTGCAGGAGTGAGATGGAGGAATTGCAAGAAAAGAGGCAGGAAGCAGGAGAGTGAGAGAAAAGGAAAGAAGAGACATGCAGCCAGACGAAGGGTTAGTGAGAGAGGATGGGACAGAGAACAGGATGAGAAGGACATAAGGCAAGTCTAGTACAGGCAAGGACAGGCAAGGCAAGGCTAGGCTGCAGGACATGTTTTTGCTTTATAGTTTCTAGCACATTCGTCTTCAGACTAGGAGGAAAGCCATAAGACCCTATGGATTAGGCCCAAGCAAAAACCCCAGCTACTTGAGACACTTAGACTAAGCCTAAAATACCAAGGTCTCTCCATAAGGATGGTTTTTATACTGTACTTCCACAATCTGCTGGCAGTACAAAAAAATAAGCTGCAGATCTCCTTAGGCTGAGTCATGGTGCTTTGGGGCAGGGACCATGCATATCATGGGAATATTTCACAGTTTCTGCTCTGTTTTCAGTGTATGACACCAAAACACCCACCTGATGACATCCTTTCAAGAGCAAAGGCAGCAATTTGCAGAATTCCGCTTCTTAGGGGAAGTGAGAAATTGCTGAGCTGACACCAAGTCCTGCAGTGTCCCTGTCACCTGCAGAGCCACCGCATCCTCGCCACGGTAGCGGGCATTGTGACAAAGGTTCTATGTCAGCTGGGTGTGGCATCCAGGCACCCCCTAGGGGATGGGGAGCCTGTCAGCCCCGGGCCTGTCACTGCCTGGTGTCTCTGCTGCCACCAGCCAGGCCTCTGAAAACTTGTCAAACCATGCCCAGACTTGGGGCCAGTTTGGCCCAAAGTCTCCAAGAGACAAGTCGGGAAGAAAGATACGGGACAGAGGGAGAAAGCGAAGGGAGCAGGAGAAAGGGAAGGAAGAATAAAAAGTAGTGTTGGGCTGCAGGAGTGAGATGGAGGAATTGCAAGAAAAGAGGCAGGAAGCAGGAGAGTGAGAGAAAAGGAAAGAAGAGACATGCAGCCAGACGAGGGCTTAGTGAGAGAGGATGGGACAGAGAACAGGATGAGAAGGACATAAGGCAAGGCTAGGACAGGCAAGGACAGGCAAGGCAAGGCTAGGCTGCAGGACATGTTTTTGCTTTATAGTTTCTAGCACATTCGTCTTCAGACTAGGAGGAAAGCCATAAGACCGTATGGATTAGGCCCAAGCAAAAACCCCAGCTACTTGAGACACTTAGACTAAGCCTAAAATACCAAGATCTCTCCATAAGGATGGTTTTTATACTGTACTTCCACAATCTGCTGGCAGTACAAAAAAATAAGCTGCAGATCTCCTTAGGCTGAGTCATGGTGCTTTGGGGCAGGGACCATGCATATCATGGGAATATTTCACAGTTTCTGCTCTGTTTTCAGTGTATGACACCAAAACACCCACCTGATGACATCCTTTCAAGAGCAAAGGCAGCAATTTGCAGAATTCCGCTTCTTAGGGGAAGTGAGAAATTGCTGAGCTGACACCAAGTCCTGCAGTGTCCCTGTCACCTGCAGAGCCACCGCATCCTCGCCACGGTAGCGGGCATTGTGACAAAGGTTCTATGTCAGCTGGGTGTGGCAGCCAGGCGCCCCCTAGGGGATGGGGAGCCTGTCAGCCCCGGGCCTGTCACTGCCTGCTGGCCCTGCTGCCACCAGCCAGGCCTCTGAAAACTTGTCAAACCATGCCCAGACTTGGGGCCAGTTTGGCCCAAGGTCTGCAAGAGACAAGTCGGGAAGAAAGATAGGGGACAGAGGGAGAAAGCGAAGGGAGCAGGAGAAAGGCAAGGAAGAATAAAAAGTAGTGTTGGGCTGCAGGAGTGAGATGGAGGAATTGCAAGAAAAGAGGCAGGAAGCAGGAGAGTGAGAGAAAAGGAAAGAAGAGACATGCAGCCAGACGAGGGCTTAGTGAGAGAGGATGGGACAGAGAACAGGATGAGAAGGACATAAGGCAAGGCTAGGACAGGCAAGGACAGGCAAGGCAAGGCTAGGCTGCAGGACATGTTTTTGCTTTATAGTTTCTAGCACATTCGTCTTCAGACGAGGAGGAAAGCCATAAGACCGTATGGATTAGGCCCAAGCAAAAACCCCAGCTACTTGAGACACTTAGACTAAGCCTAAAATACCAAGATCTCTCCATAAGGATGGTTTTTATACTGTACTTCCACAATCTGCTGGCAGTACAAAAAAATAAGCTGCAGATCTCCTTAGGCTGAGTCATGGTGCTTTGGGGCAGGGACCATGCATATCATGGGAATATTTCACAGTTTCTGCTCTGTTTTCAGTGTAGACACCAAAACACCCACCTGATGACATCCTTTCAAGAGCAAAGGCAGCAATTTGCAGAATTCCACTTCTTAGGGGAAGTGAGAAATTGCTGAGCTGACACCAAGTCCTGCAGTGTCCCTGTCACCTGCAGAGCCACCGCATCCTCGCCACGGTAGCGGGCATTGTGACAAAGGTTCTATGTCAGCTGGGTGTGGCAGCCAGGCGCCCCCTAGGGGATGGGGAGCCTGTCAGCCCCGGGCCTGTCACTGCCTGCTGGCCCTGCTGCCAGCAGCCAGGCCTCTGAAAACTTGTCAAACCATGCCCAGACTTGGGGCCAGTTTGGCCCAAAGTCTGCAAGAGACAAGTCGGGAGGAAAGATACGGGACAGAGGGAGAAATCGAAGGGAGCAGGAGAAAGGGAAGGAAGAATAAAAAGTAGTGTTGGGCTGCAGGAGTGAGATGGAGGAATTGCAAGAAAAGAGGCAGGAAGCAGGAGAGTGAGAGAAAAGGAAAGAAGAGACATGCAGCCAGACGAAGGGTTAGTGAGAGAGGATGGGACAGAGAACAGGATGAGAAGGACATAAGGCAAGTCTAGTACAGGCAAGGACAGGCAAGGCAAGGCTAGGCTGCAGGACATGTTTTTGCTTTATAGTTTCTAGCACATTCGTCTTCAGACTAGGAGGAAAGCCATAAGACCGTATGGATTAGGCCCAAGCAAAAACCCCAGCTACTTGAGACACTTAGACTAAGCCTAAAATACCAAGGTCTCTCCATAAGGATGGTTTTTATACTGTACTTCCACAATCTGCTGGCAGTACAAAAAAATAAGCTGCAGATCTCCTTAGGCTGAGTTATGGTGCTTTGGGGCAGGGACCATGCATATCATGGGAATATTTCACAGTTTCTGCTCTGTTTTCAGTGTATGACACCAAAACACCCACCTGATGACATCCTTTCAAGAGCAAAGGCAGCAATTTGCAGAATTCCGCTTCTTAGGGGAAGTGAGAAATTGCTGAGCTGACACCAAGTCCTGCAGTGTCCCTGTCACCTGCAGAGCCACCGCATCCTCGCCACGGTAGCGGGCATTGTGACAAAGGTTCTATGTCAGCTGGGTGTGGCAGCCAGGCGCCCCCTAGGGGATGGGGAGCCTGTCAGCCCCGGGCCTGTCACTGCCTGCTGGCCCTGCTGCCACCAGCCAGGCCTCTGAAAACTTGTCAAACCATGCCCAGACTTGGGGCCAGTTTGGCCCAAAGTCTCCAAGAGACAAGTCGGGAAGAAAGATACGGGACAGAGGGAGAAAGCGAAGGGAGCAGGAGAAAGGCAAGGAAGAATAAAAAGTAGTGTTGGGCTGCAGGAGTGAGATGGAGGAATTGCAAGAAAAGAGGCAGGAAGCAGGAGAGTGAGAGAAAAGGAAATAAGAGACATGCAGCCAGACGAGGGCTTAGTGAGAGAGGATGGGACAGAGAACAGGATGAGAAGGACATAAGGCAAGGCTAGGACAGGCAAGGACAGGCAAGGCAAGGCTAGGCTGCAGGACATGTTTTTGCTTTATAGTTTCTAGCACATTCGTCTTCAGACTAGGAGGAAAGCCATAAGACCGTATGGATTAGGCCCAAGCAAAAACCCCAGCTACTTGAGACACTTAGACTAAGCCTAAAATACCAAGATCTCTCCATAAGGATGGTTTTTATACTGTACTTCCACAATCTGCTGGCAGTACAAAAAAATAAGCTGCAGATCTCCTTAGGCTGAGTCATGGTGCTTTGGGGCAGGGACCATGCATATCATGGGAATATTTCACAGTTTCTGCTCTGTTTTCAGTGTATGACACCAAAACACCCACCTGATGACATCCTTTCAAGAGCAAAGGCAGCAATTTGCAGAATTCCGCTTCTTAGGGGAAGTGAGAAATTGCTGAGCTGACACCAAGTCCTGCAGTGTCCCTGTCACCTGCAGAGCCACCGCATCCTCGCCACGGTAGCGGGCATTGTGACAAAGGTTCTATGTCAGCTGGGTGTGGCAGCCAGGCGCCCCTAGGGGATGAGGAGCCTGTCAGCCCCGGGCCTGTCACTGCCTGGTGTCCCTGCTGCCACCAGCCAGGCCTCTGAAAACTTGTCAAACCATGCCCAGACTTGGGGCCAGTTTGGCCCAAAGTCTGCAAGAGACAAGTCGGGAAGAAAGATACGGGACAGAGGGAGAAATCGAAGGGAGCAGGAGAAAGGGAAGGAAGAATAAAAAGTAGTGTTGGGCTGCAGGAGTGAGATGGAGGAATTGCAAGAAAAGAGGCAGGAAGCAGGAGAGTGAGAGAAAAGGAAAGAAGAGACATGCAGCCAGACGAAGGGTTAGTGAGAGAGGATGGGACAGAGAACAGGATGAGAAGGACATAAGGCAAGTCTAGTACAGGCAAGGACAGGCAAGGCAAGGCTAGGCTGCAGGACATGTTTTTGCTTTATAGTTTCTAGCACATTCGTCTTCAGACTAGGAGGAAAGCCATAAGACCCTATGGATTAGGCCCAAGCAAAAACCCCAGCTACTTGAGACACTTAGACTAAGCCTAAAATACCAAGGTCTCTCCATAAGGATGGTTTTTATACTGTACTTCCACAATCTGCTGGCAGTACAAAAAAATAAGCTGCAGATCTCCTTAGGCTGAGTCATGGTGCTTTGGGGCAGGGACCATGCATATCATGGGAATATTTCACAGTTTCTGCTCTGTTTTCAGTGTATGACACCAAAACACCCACCTGATGACATCCTTTCAAGAGCAAAGGCAGCAATTTGCAGAATTCCGCTTCTTAGGGGAAGTGAGAAATTGCTGAGCTGACACCAAGTCCTGCAGTGTCCCTGTCACCTGCAGAGCCACCGCATCCTCGCCACGGTAGCGGGCATTGTGACAAAGGTTCTATGTCAGCTGGGTGTGGCAGCCAGGCGCCCCCTAGGGGATGGGGAGCCTGTCAGCCCCGGGCCTGTCACTGCCTGCTGGCCCTGCTGCCACCAGCCAGGCCTCTGAAAACTTGTCAAACCATGCCCAGACTTGGGGCCAGTTTGGCCCAAAGTCTCCAAGAGACAAGTCGGGAAGAAAGATACGGGACAGAGGGAGAAAGCGAAGGGAGCAGGAGAAAGGCAAGGAAGAATAAAAAGTAGTGTTGGGCTGCAGGAGTGAGATGGAGGAATTGCAAGAAAAGAGGCAGGAAGCAGGAGAGTGAGAGAAAAGGAAAGAAGAGACATGCAGCCAGACGAGGGGTTAGTGAGAGAGGATGGGACAGAGAACAGGATGAGAAGGACATAAGGCAAGGCTAGGACAGGCAAGGACAGGCAAGGCAAGGCTAGGCTGCAGGACATGTTTTTGCTTTATAGTTTCTAGCACATTCGTCTTCAGACTAGGAGGAAAGCCATAAGACCGTATGGATTAGGCCCAAGCAAAAACCCCAGCTACGTGAGACACTTAGACTAAGCCTAAAATACCAAGGTCTCTCCATAAGGATGGTTTTTATACTGTACTTCCACAATCTGCTGGCAGTACAAAAAAATAAGCTGCAGATCTCCTTAGGCTGAGTCATGGTGCTTTGGGGCAGGGACCATGCATATCATGGGAATATTTCACAGTTTCTGCTCTGTTTTCAGTGTATGACACCAAAACACCCACCTGATGACATCCTTTCAAGAGCAAAGGCAGCAATTTGCACAATTCCGCTTCTTAGGGGAAGTGAGAAATTGCTGAGCTGACACCAAGTCCTGCAGTGTCCCTGTCACCTGCAGAGCCACCGCATCCTCGCCACGGTAGCGGGCATTGTGACAAAGGTTCTATGTCAGCTGGGTGTGGCAGCCAGGCGCCCCCTAGGGGATGGGGAGCCTGTCAGCCCCGGGCCTGTCACTGCCTGGTGTCCCTGCTGCCACCAGCCAGGCCTCTGAAAACTTGTCAAACCATGCCCAGACTTGGGGCCAGTTTGGCCCAAGGTCTGCAAGAGACAAGTCGGGAAGAAAGATAGGGGACAGAGGGAGAAAGCGAAGGGAGCAGGAGAAAGGGAAGGAAGAATAAAAAGTAGTGTTGGGCTGCAGGAGTGAGATGGAGGAATTGCAAGAAAAGAGGCAGGAAGCAGGAGAGTGAGAGAAAAGGAAAGAAGAGACATGCAGCCAGACGAGGGCTTAGTGAGAGAGGATGGGACAGAGAACAGGATGAGAAGGACATAAGGCAAGGCTAGGACAGGCAAGGCAAGGCAAGGCAAGGCTAGGCTGCAGGACATGTTTTTACATTATAGTTTCTAGCACATTCGTCTTCAGACTAGGAGGAAAGCCATAAGACCGTATGGATTAGGCCCAAGCAAAAACCCCAGCTACTTGAGACACTTAGACTAAGCCTAAAATACCAAGATCTCTCCATAAGGATGGTTTTTATACTGTACTTCCACAATCTGCTGGCAGTACAAAAAAATAAGCTGCAGATCTCCTTAGGCTGAGTCATGGTGCTTTGGGGCAGGGACCATGCATATCATGGGAATATTTCACAGTTTCTGCTCTGTTTTCAGTGTATGACACCAAAACACCCACCTGATGACATCCTTTCAAGAGCAAAGGCAGCAATTTGCACAATTCCGCTTCTTAGGGGAAGTGAGAAATTGCTGAGCTGACACCAAGTCCTGCAGTGTCCCTGTCACCTGCAGAGCCACCGCATCCTCGCCAAGGTAGCGGGCATTGTGACAAAGGTTCTATGTCAGCTGGGTGTGGCAGCCAGGCGCCCCCTAGGCGATGGGGAGCCTGTCAGCCCCGGGCCTGTCACTGCCTGTTGTCCCTGCTGCCACCAGCCAGGCCTCTGAAAACTTGTCAAACCATGCCCAGACTTGGGGCCAGTTTGGCCCAAAATCTCCAAGAGACAAGTCGGGAAGAAAGATATGGGACAGAGGGAGAAAGCGAAGGGAGCAGGAGAAAGGGAAGGAAGAATAAAAAGTAGTGTTGGGCTGCAGGAGTGAGATGGAGGAATTGCAAGAAAAGAGGCAGGAAGCAGGAGAGTGAGAGAAAAGGAAAGAAGAGACATGCAGCCAGACGAGGGCTTAGTGAGAGAGGATGGGACAGAGAACAGGATGAGAAGGACATAAGGCAAGGCTAGGACAGGCAAGGACAGGCAAGGCAAGGCTAGGCTGCAGGACATGTTTTTGCATTATAGTTTCTAGCACATTCGTCTTCAGACTAGGAGGAAAGCCATAAGACCGTATGGATTAGGCCCAAGCAAAAACCCCAGCTACTTGAGACACTTAGACTAAGCCTAAAATACCAAGATCTCTCCATAAGGATGGTTTTTATACTGTACTTCCACAATCTGCTGGCAGTACAAAAAAATAAGCTGCAGATCTCCTTAGGCTGAGTTATGGTGCTTTGGGGCAGGGACCATGCATAACATGGGAATATTTCACAGTTTCGGCTCTGTTTTCAGTGTATGACACCAAAACACCCACCTGATGACATCCTTTCTAGAGCAAAGGCAGAAATTTGCAGAATTCTGCTTCTTAGGGGAAGTGAGAAATTGCTGAGCTGACACCAAGTCCTGCAGTGTCCCTGTCACCTGCAGAGCCACCGCATCCTCGCCACGGTAGCGGGCATTGTGACAAAGGTTCTATGTCAGCTGGGTGTGGCAGCCAGGCGCCCCCTAGGGGATGGGGAGCCTGTCAGCCCCGGGCCTGTCACTGCCTGCTGGCCCTGCTGCCACCATCCAGGCCTCTGAAAACTTGTCAAACCATGCCCAGACTTGGGGCCAGTTTGGCCCAAAGTCTGCAAGAGACAAGTCGGGAAGAAAGATAGGGGACAGAGGGAGAAAGCGAAGGGAGCAGGAGAAAGGGAAGGAAGAATAAAAAGTAGTGTTGGGCTGCAGGAGTGAGATGGAGGAATTGCAAGAAAAGAGGCAGGAAGCAGGAGAGTGAGAGAAAAGGAAAGAAGAGACATGCAGCCAGACGAGGGCTTAGTGAGAGAGGATGGGACAGAGAACAGGATGAGAAGGACATAAGGCAAGGCTAGGACAGGCAAGGACAGGCAAGGCAAGGCTAGGCTGCAGGACATGTTTTTGCATTATAGTTTCTAGCACATTCGTCTTCAGACTAGGAGGAAAGCCATAAGACCGTATGGATTAGGCCCAAGCAAAAACCCCAGCTACTTGAGACACTTAGACTAAGCCTAAAATACCAAGATCTCTCCATAAGGATGGTTTTTATACTGTACTTCCACAATCTGCTGGCAGTACAAAAAAATAAGCTGCAGATCTCCTTAGGCTGAGTCATGGTGCTTTGGGGCAGGGACCATGCATATCATGGGAATATTTCACAGTTTCTGCTCTGTTTTCAGTGTATGACACCAAAACACCCACCTGATGACATCCTTTCAAGAGCAAAGGCAGCAATTTGCAGAATTCCGCTTCTTAGGGGAAGTGAGAAATTGCTGAGCTGACACCAAGTCCTGCAGTGTCCCTGTCACCTGCAGAGCCACCGCATCCTCGCCACGGTAGCGGGCATTGTGACAAAGGTTCTATGTCAGCTGGGTGTGGCAGCCAGGCGCCCCTAGGGGATGAGGAGCCTGTCAGCCCCGGGCCTGTCACTGCCTGGTGTCCCTGCTGCCACCAGCCAGGCCTCTGAAAACTTGTCAAACCATGCCCAGACTTGGGGCCAGTTTGGCCCAAAGTCTGCAAGAGACAAGTCGGGAAGAAAGATACGGGACAGAGGGAGAAATCGAAGGGAGCAGGAGAAAGGGAAGGAAGAATAAAAAGTAGTGTTGGGCTGCAGGAGTGAGATGGAGGAATTGCAAGAAAAGAGGCAGGAAGCAGGAGAGTGAGAGAAAAGGAAAGAAGAGACATGCAGCCAGACGAAGGGTTAGTGAGAGAGGATGGGACAGAGAACAGGATGAGAAGGACATAAGGCAAGTCTAGTACAGGCAAGGACAGGCAAGGCAAGGCTAGGCTGCAGGACATGTTTTTGCTTTATAGTTTCTAGCACATTCGTCTTCAGACTAGGAGGAAAGCCATAAGACCGTATGGATTAGGCCCAAGCAAAAACCCCAGCTACTTGAGACACTTAGACTAAGCCTAAAATACCAAGGTCTCTCCATAAGGATGGTTTTTATACTGTACTTCCACAATCTGCTGGCAGTACAAAAAAATAAGCTGCAGATCTCCTTAGCCTGAGTTATGGTGCTTTGGGGCAGGGACCATGCATATCATGGGAATATTTCACAGTTTCTGCTCTGTTTTCAGTGTATGACACCAAAACACCCACCTGATGACATCCTTTCAAGAGCAAAGGCAGCAATTTGCAGAATTCCGCTTCTTAGGGGAAGTGAGAAATTGCTGAGCTGACACCAAGTCCTGCAGTGTCCCTGTCACCTGCAGAGCCACCGCATCCTCGCCACGGTAGCGGGCATTGTGACAAAGGTTCTATGTCAGCTGGGTGTGGCAGCCAGGCGCCCCCTAGGGGATGGGGAGCCTGTCAGCCCCGGGCCTGTCACTGCCTGCTGGCCCTGCTGCCACCAGCCAGGCCTCTGAAAACTTGTCAAACCATGCCCAGACTTGGGGCCAGTTTGGCCCAAAGTCTCCAAGAGACAAGTCGGGAAGAAAGATACGGGACAGAGGGAGAAAGCGAAGGGAGCAGGAGAAAGGGAAGGAAGAATAAAAAGTAGTGTTGGGCTGCAGGAGTGAGATGGAGGAATTGCAAGAAAAGAGGCAGGAAGCAGGAGAGTGAGAGAAAAGGAAAGAAGAGACATGCAGCCAGACGAGGGCTTAGTGAGAGAGGATGGGACAGAGAACAGGATGAGAAGGACATAAGGCAAGGCTAGGACAGGCAAGGACAGGCAAGGCAAGGCTAGGCTGCAGGACATGTTTTTGCTTTATAGTTTCTAGCACATTCGTCTTCAGACTAGGAGGAAAGCCATAAGACCGTATGGATTAGGCCCAAGCAAAAACCCCAGCTACCTGAGACACTTAGACTAAGCCTAAAATACCAAGGTCTCTCCATAAGGATGGTTTTTATACTGTACTTCCACAATCTGCTGGCAGTACAAAAAAATAAGCTGCAGATCTCCTTAGGCTGAGTCATGGTGCTTTGGGGCAGGGACCATGCATATCATGGGAATATTTCACAGTTTCTGCTCTGTTTTCAGTGTATGACACCAAAACACCCACCTGATGACATCCTTTCAAGAGCAAAGGCAGCAATTTGCAGAATTCCGCTTCTTAGGGGAAGTGAGAAATTGCTGAGCTGACACCAAGTCCTGCAGTGTCCCTGTCACCTGCAGAGCCACCGCATCCTCGCCACGGTAGCGGGCATTGTGACAAAGGTTCTATGTCAGCTGGGTGTGGCAGCCAGGCGCCCCCTAGGGGATGAGGAGCCTGTCAGCCCCGGGCCTGTCACTGCCTGGTGTCCCTGCTGCCACCAGCCAGGCCTCTGAAAACTTGTCAAACCATGCCCAGACTTGGGGCCAGTTTGGCCCAAAATCTCCAAGAGACAAGTCGGGAAGAAAGATAGGGGACAGAGGGAGAAAGCGAAGGGAGCAGGAGAAAGGGAAGGAAGAATAAAAAGTAGTGTTGGGCTGCAGGAGTGAGATGGAGGAATTGCAAGAAAAGAGGCAGGAAGCAGGAGAGTGAGAGAAAAGGAAAGAAGAGACATGCAGCCAGACGAGGGCTTAGTGAGAGAGGATGGGACAGAGAACAGGATGAGAAGGACATAAGGCAAGGCTAGGACAGGCAAGGACAGGCAAGGCAAGGCTAGGCTGCAGGACATGTTTTTGCATTATAGTTTCTAGCACATTCGTCTTCAGACTAGGAGGAAAGCCATAAGACCCTATGGATTAGGCCCAAGCAAAAACCCCAGCTACTTGAGACACTTAGACTAAGCCTAAAATACCAAGATCTCTCCATAACGATGGTTTTTATACTGTACTTCCACAATCTGCTGGCAGTACAAAAAAATAAGCTGCAGATCTCCTTAGGCTGAGTCATGGTGCTTTGGGGCAGGGACCATGCATATCATGGGAATATTTCACAGTTTCTGCTCTGTTTTCAGTGTATGACACCAAAACACCCACCTGATGACATCCTTTCAAGAGCAAAGGCAGCAATTTGCACAATTCCGCTTCTTAGGGGAAGTGAGAAATTGCTGAGCTGACACCAAGTCCTGCAGTGTCCCTGTCACCTGCAGAGCCACCGCATCCTCGCCACGGTAGCGGGCATTGTGACAAAGGTTCTATGTCAGCTGGGTGTGGCAGCCAGGCGCCCCCTAGGCGATGGGGAGCCTGTCAGCCCCGGGCCTGTCACTGCCTGCTGGCCCTGCTGCCACCAGCCAGGCCTCTGAAAACTTGTCAAACCATGCCCAGACTTGGGGCCAGTTTGGCCCAAAGTCTGCAAGAGACAAGTCGGGAAGAAAGATAGGGGACAGAGGGAGAAAGCGAAGGGAGCAGGAGAAAGGGAAGGAAGAATAAAAAGTAGTGTTGGGCTGCAGGAGTGAGATGGAGGAATTGCAAGAAAAGAGGCAGGAAGCAGGAGAGTGAGAGAAAAGGAAAGAAGAGACATGCAGCCAGACGAGGGCTTAGTGAGAGAGGATGGGACAGAGAACAGGATGAGAAGGACATAAGGCAAGGCAAGGACAGGCAAGGCAAGGCAAGGCAAGGCTAGGCTGCAGGACATGTTTTTGCTTTATAGTTTCTAGCACATTCGTCTTCAGACTAGGAGGAAAGCCATAAGACCCTATGGATTAGGCCCAAGCAAAAACCCCAGCTACTTGAGACACTTAGACTAAGCCTAAAATACCAAGATCTCTCCATAAGGATGGTTTTTATACTGTACTTCCACAATCTGCTGGCAGTACAAAAAAATAAGCTGCAGATCTCCTTAGGCTGAGTCATGGTGCTTTGGGGCAGGGACCATGCATATCATGGGAATATTTCACAGTTTCTGCTCTGTTTTCAGTGTATGACAGCAAAACACCCACCTGATGACATCCTTTCAAGAGCAAAGGCAGCAATTTGCAGAATTCCGCTTCTTAGGGGAAGTGAGAAATTGCTGAGCTGACACCAAGTCCTGCAGTGTCCCTGTCACCTGCAGAGCCACCGCATCCTCGCCACGGTAGCGGGCATTGTGACAAAGGTTCTATGTCAGCTGGGTGTGGCAGCCAGGCGCCCCCTAGGCGATGGGGAGCCTGTCAGCCCCGGGCCTGTCACTGCCTGCTGGCCCTGCTGCCACCAGCCAGGCCTCTGAAAACTTGTCAAACCATGCCCAGACTTGGGGCCAGTTTGGCCCAAGGTCTGCAAGAGACAAGTCGGGAAGAAAGATAGGGGACAGAGGGAGAAAGCGAAGGGAGCAGGAGAAAGGGAAGGAAGAATAAAAAGTAGTGTTGGGCTGCAGGAGTGAGATGGAGGAATTGCAAGAAAAGAGGCAGGAAGCAGGAGAGTGAGAGAAAAGGAAAGAAGAGACATGCAGCCAGACGAGGGCTTAGTGAGAGAGGATGGGACAGAGAACAGGATGAGAAGGACATAAGGCAAGGCTAGGACAGGCAAGGACAGGCAAGGCAAGGCTAGGCTGCAGGACATGTTTTTGCTTTATAGTTCCTAGCACATTCGTCTTCAGACTAGGAGGAAAGCCATAAGACCGTATGGATTAGGCCCAAGCAAAAACCCCAGCTACTTGAGACACTTAGACTAAGCCTAAAATACCAAGGTCTCTCCATAAGGATGGTTTTTATACTGTACTTCCACAATCTGCTGGCAGTACAAAAAAATAAGCTGCAGATCTCCTTAGCCTGAGTTATGGTGCTTTGGGGCAGGGACCATGCATATCATGGGAATATTTCACAGTTTCTGCTCTGTTTTCAGTGTATGACACCAAAACACCCACCTGATGACATCCTTTCAAGAGCAAAGGCAGCAATTTGCACAATTCCGCTTCTTAGGGGAAGTGAGAAATTGCTGAGCTGACACCAAGTCCTGCAGTGTCCCTGTCACCTGCAGAGCCACCGCATCCTCGCCACGGTAGCGGGCATTGTGACAAAGGTTCTATGTCAGCTGGGTGTGGCAGCCAGGCGCCCCCTAGGCGATGGGGAGCCTGTCAGCCCCGGGCCTGTCACTGCCTGGTGTCCCTGCTGCCACCAGCCAGGCCTCTGAAAACTTGTCAAACCATGCCCAGACTTGGGGCCAGTTTGGCCCAAAATCTCCAAGAGACAAGTCGGGAAGAAAGATATGGGACAGAGGGAGAAAGCGAAGGGAGCAGGAGAAAGGGAAGGAAGAATAAAAAGTAGTGTTGGGCTGCAGGAGTGAGATGGAGGAATTGCAAGAAAAGAGGCAGGAAGCAGGAGAGTGAGAGAAAAGGAAAGAAGAGACATGCAGCCAGACGAGGGCTTAGTGAGAGAGGATGGGACAGAGAACAGGATGAGAAGGACATAAGGCAAGGCTAGGACAGGCAAGGACAGGCAAGGCAAGGCTAGGCTGCAGGACATGTTTTTGCATTATAGTTTCTAGCACATTCGTCTTCAGACTAGGAGGAAAGCCATAAGACCCTATGGATTAGGCCCAAGCAAAAACCCCAGCTACTTGAGACACTTAGACTAAGCCTAAAATACCAAGATCTCTCCATAAGGATGGTTTTTATACTGTACTTCCACAATCTGCTGGCAGTACAAAAAAATAAGCTGCAGATCTCCTTAGGCTGAGTCATGGTGCTTTGGGGCAGGGACCATGCATATCATGGGAATATTTAAACAGTTTCTGCTCTGTTTTCAGTGTATGACACCAAAACACCCACCTGATGACATCCTTTCAAGAGCAAAGGCAGCAATTGGCAGAATACCGCTTCTTAGGGGAAGTGAGAAATTGCTGAGCTGACACCAAGTCCTGCAGTGTCCCTGTCACCTGCAGAGCCACCGCATCCTCGCCACGGTAGCGGGCATTGTGACAAAGGTTCTATGTCAGCTGGGTGTGGCAGCCAGGCGCCCCCTAGGCGATGGGGAGCCTGTCAGCCCCGGGCCTGTCACTGCCTGCTGGCCCTGCTGCCACCAGCCAGGCCTCTGAAAACTTGTCAAACCATGCCCAGACTTGGGGCCAGTTTGGCCCAAAGTCTGCAAGAGACAAGTCGGGAAGAAAGATAGGGGACAGAGGGAGAAAGCGAAGGGAGCAGGAGAAAGGGAAGGAAGAATAAAAAGTAGTGTTGGGCTGCAGGAGTGAGATGGAGGAATTGCAAGAAAAGAGGCAGGAAGCAGGAGAGTGAGAGAAAAGGAAAGAAGAGACATGCAGCCAGACGAGGGCTTAGTGAGAGAGGATGGGACAGAGAACAGGATGAGAAGGACATAAGGCAAGGCTAGGACAGGCAAGGACAGGCAAGGCAAGGCTAGGCTGCAGGACATGTTTTTGCATTATAGTTTCTAGCACATTCGTCTTCAGACTAGGAGGAAAGCCATAAGACCCTATGGATTAGGCCCAAGCAAAAACCCCAGCTACTTGAGACACTTAGACTAAGCCTAAAATACCAAGATCTCTCCATAACGATGGTTTTTATACTGTACTTCCACAATCTGCTGGCAGTACAAAAAAATAAGCTGCAGATCTCCTTAGGCTGAGTCATGGTGCTTTGGGGCAGGGACCATGCATATCATGGGAATATTTCACAGTTTCTGCTCTGTTTTCAGTGTATGACACCAAAACACCCACCTGATGACATCCTTTCAAGAGCAAAGGCAGCAATTTGCACAATTCCGCTTCTTAGGGGAAGTGAGAAATTGCTGAGCTGACACCAAGTCCTGCAGTGTCCCTGTCACCTGCAGAGCCACCGCATCCTCGCCACGGTAGCGGGCATTGTGACAAAGGTTCTATGTCAGCTGGGTGTGGCAGCCAGGCGCCCCCTAGGCGATGGGGAGCCTGTCAGCCCCGGGCCTGTCACTGCCTGCTGGCCCTGCTGCCACCAGCCAGGCCTCTGAAAACTTGTCAAACCATGCCCAGACTTGGGGCCAGTTTGGCCCAAAGTCTGCAAGAGACAAGTCGGGAAGAAAGATAGGGGACAGAGGGAGAAAGCGAAGGGAGCAGGAGAAAGGGAAGGAAGAATAAAAAGTAGTGTTGGGCTGCAGGAGTGAGATGGAGGAATTGCAAGAAAAGAGGCAGGAAGCAGGAGAGTGAGAGAAAAGGAAAGAAGAGACATGCAGCCAGACGAGGGCTTAGTGAGAGAGGATGGGACAGAGAACAGGATGAGAAGGACATAAGGCAAGGCAAGGACAGGCAAGGCAAGGCAAGGCAAGGCTAGGCTGCAGGACATGTTTTTGCTTTATAGTTTCTAGCACATTCGTCTTCAGACTAGGAGGAAAGCCATAAGACCCTATGGATTAGGCCCAAGCAAAAACCCCAGCTACTTGAGACACTTAGACTAAGCCAAAAATACCAAGATCTCTCCATAAGGATGGTTTTTATACTGTACTTCCACAATCTGCTGGCAGTACAAAAAAATAAGCTGCAGATCTCCTTAGGCTGAGTCATGGTGCTTTGGGGCAGGGACCATGCATATCATGGGAATATTTCACAGTTTCTGCTCTGTTTTCAGTGTATGACACCAAAACACCCACCTGATGACATCCTTTCAAGAGCAAAGGCAGCAATTTGCAGAATTCCGCTTCTTAGGGGAAGTGAGAAATTGCTGAGCTGACACCAAGTCCTGCAGTGTCCCTGTCACCTGCAGAGCCACCGCATCCTCGCCACGGTAGCGGGCATTGTGACAAAGGTCCTATGTCAGCTGGGTGTGGCAGCCAGGCGCCCCCTAGGCGATGGGGAGCCTGTCAGCCCCGGGCCTGTCACTGCCTGCTGGCCCTGCTGCCACCAGCCAGGCCTCTGAAAACTTGTCAAACCATGCCCAGACTTGGGGCCAGTTTGGCCCAAGGTCTGCAAGAGACAAGTCGGGAAGAAAGATAGGGGACAGAGGGAGAAAGCGAAGGGAGCAGGAGAAAGGGAAGGAAGAATAAAAAGTAGTGTTGGGCTGCAGGAGTGAGATGGAGGAATTGCAAGAAAAGAGGCAGGAAGCAGGAGAGTGAGAGAAAAGGAAAGAAGAGACATGCAGCCAGACGAGGGCTTAGTGAGAGAGGATGGGACAGAGAACAGGATGAGAAGGACATAAGGCAAGGCTAGGACAGGCAAGGACAGGCAAGGCAAGGCTAGGCTGCAGGACATGTTTTTGCTTTATAGTTCCTAGCACATTCGTCTTCAGACTAGGAGGAAAGCCATAAGACCGTATGGATTAGGCCCAAGCAAAAACCCCAGCTACTTGAGACACTTAGACTAAGCCTAAAATACCAAGGTCTCTCCATAAGGATGGTTTTTATACTGTACTTCCACAATCTGCTGGCAGTACAAAAAAATAAGCTGCAGATCTCCTTAGCCTGAGTTATGGTGCTTTGGGGCAGGGACCATGCATATCATGGGAATATTTCACAGTTTCTGCTCTGTTTTCAGTGTATGACACCAAAACACCCACCTGATGACATCCTTTCAAGAGCAAAGGCAGCAATTTGCACAATTCCGCTTCTTAGGGGAAGTGAGAAATTGCTGAGCTGACACCAAGTCCTGCAGTGTCCCTGTCACCTGCAGAGCCACCGCATCCTCGCCACGGTAGCGGGCATTGTGACAAAGGTTCTATGTCAGCTGGGTGTGGCAGCCAGGCGCCCCCTAGGCGATGGGGAGCCTGTCAGCCCCGGGCCTGTCACTGCCTGGTGTCCCTGCTGCCACCAGCCAGGCCTCTGAAAACTTGTCAAACCATGCCCAGACTTGGGGCCAGTTTGGCCCAAAATCTCCAAGAGACAAGTCGGGAAGAAAGATATGGGACAGAGGGAGAAAGCGAAGGGAGCAGGAGAAAGGGAAGGAAGAATAAAAAGTAGTGTTGGGCTGCAGGAGTGAGATGGAGGAATTGCAAGAAAAGAGGCAGGAAGCAGGAGAGTGAGAGAAAAGGAAAGAAGAGACATGCAGCCAGACGAGGGCTTAGTGAGAGAGGATGGGACAGAGAACAGGATGAGAAGGACATAAGGCAAGGCTAGGACAGGCAAGGACAGGCAAGGCAAGGCTAGGCTGCAGGACATGTTTTTGCATTATAGTTTCTAGCACATTCGTCTTCAGACTAGGAGGAAAGCCATAAGACCCTATGGATTAGGCCCAAGCAAAGACCCCAGCTACTTGAGACACTTAGACTAAGCCTAAAATACCAAGATCTCTCCATAAGGATGGTTTTTATACTGTACTTCCACAATCTGCTGGCAGTACAAAAAAATAAGCTGCAGATCTCCTTAGGCTGAGTCATGGTGCTTTGGGGCAGGGACCATGCATATCATGGGAATATTTAAACAGTTTCTGCTCTGTTTTCAGTGTATGACACCAAAACACCCACCTGATGACATCCTTTCAAGAGCAAAGGCAGCAATTGGCAGAATACCGCTTCTTAGGGGAAGTGAGAAATTGCTGAGCTGACACCAAGTCCTGCAGTGTCCCTGTCACCTGCAGAGCCACCGCATCCTCGCCACGGTAGCGGGCATTGTGACAAAGGTTCTATGTCAGCTGGGTGTGGCAGCCAGGCGCCCCCTAGGGGATGGGGAGCCTGTCAGCCTCGGGCCTGTCACTGCCTGGTGTCCCTGCTGCCACCAGCCAGGCCTCTGAAAACTTGTCAAACCATGCCCAGACTTGGGGCCAGTTTGGCCCAAAGTCTGCAAGAGACAAGTCGGGAAGAAAGATAGGGGACAGAGGGAGAAAGCGAAGGGAGCAGGAGAAAGGGAAGGAAGAATAAAAAGAAGTGTTGGGCTGCAGGAGTGAGATGGAGGAATTGCAAGAAAAGATGCACGAAGCAGGAGAGTGAGAGAAAAGGAAAGAAGAGACATGCAGCCAGACGAGGGCTTAGTGAGAGAGGATGGGACAGAGAACAGGATGAGAAGGACATAAGGCAAGGCTAGGACAGGCAAGGACAGGCAAGGCAAGGCTAGGCTGCAGGACATGTTTTTGCTTTATAGTTTCTAGCACATTCGTCTTCAGACTAGGAGGAAAGCCATAAGACCCTATGGATTAGGCCCAAGCAAAAACCCCAGCTACTTGAGACACTTAGACTAAGCCTAAAATACCAAGATCTCTCCATAAGGATGGTTTCTATACTGTACTTCCACAATCTGCTGGCAGTACAAAAAAATAAGCTGCAGATCTCCTTAGGCTGAGTCATGGTGCTATGGGGCAGGGACCATGCATATCAGGGGAATATTTCACAGTTTCTGCTCTGTTTTCAGTGTATGACAACAAAACACCCACCTGACGACATCCTTTCAAGAGCAAAGGCAGCAATTTGCAGAATTCCGCTTCTTAGGGGAAGTGAGAAATTGCTGAGCTGACACCAAGTCCTGCAGTGTCCCTGTCACCTGCAGTGCCACCGCATCCTCGCCACGGTAGCGGGCATTGTGACAAAGGTTCTATGTCAGCTGGGTGTGGCAGCCAGGTGCCCCCTAGGGGATGGGGAGCCTGTCAGCCCCGGGCCTGTCACTGCCTGCTGGCCCTGCTGCCAGCAGCCAGGCCTCTGAAACCTTGTCAAACCATGCCCAGACTTGGGGCCAGTTTGGCCCAAAGTCTGCAAGAGACAAGTCGGGAAGAAAGATATGGGACAGAGGGAGAAAGCGAAGGGAGCAGGAGAAAGGGAAGGAAGAATAAAAAGTAGTGTTGGGCTACAGGAGTGAGATGGAGGAATTGCAAGAAAAGAGGCAGGAAGCAGGAGAGTGAGAGAAAAGGAAAGAAGAGACATGCAGCCAGACGAGGGCTTAGTGAGAGAGGATGGGACAGAGAACAGGATGAGAAGGACATAAGGCAAGGCTGGGACAGGCAAGGACAGGCAAGGCAAGGCTAGGCTGCAGGACATGTTTTTGCTTTATAGTTTCTAGCACATTCGTCTTCAGACGAGGAGGAAAGCCATAAGACCCTATGGATTAGGCCCAAGCAAAAACCCCAGCTACTTGAGACACTTAGACTAAGCCTAAAATACCAAGATCTCTCCATAAGGATGGTTTTTATACTGTACTTCCACAATCTGCTGGCAGTACAAAAATATAAGCTGCAGATCTCCTTAGGCTGAGTCATGGTGCTTTGGGGCAGGGACCATGCATATCATGGGAATATTTCACAGTTTCTGCTCTGTTTTCAGTGTATGACACCAAAACACCCACCTGACGACATCCTTTCAAGAGCAAAGGCAGCAATTTGCACAATTCCGCTTCTTAGGGGAAGTGAGAAATTGCTGAGCTGACACCAAGTCCTGCAGTGTCCCTGTCACCTGCAGAGCCACCGCATCCTCGCCACGGTAGCGGGCATTGTGACAAAGGTTCTATGTCAGCTGGGTGTGGCAGCCAGGTACCCCCTAGGGGATGGGGAGCCTGTCAGCCCCGGGCCTGTCACTGCCTGCTGGCCCTGCTGCCAGCAGCCAGGCCTCTGAAACCTTGTCAAACCATGCCCAGACTTGGGGCCAGTTTGGCCCAAAGTCTGCAAGAGACAAGTCGGGAAGAAAGATATGGGACAGAGGGAGAAAGCGAAGGGAGCAGGAGAAAGGGAAGGAAGAATAAAAAGTAGTGTTGGGCTGCAGGAGTGAGATGGAGGAATTGCAAGAAAAGAGGCAGGAAGCAGGAGAGTGAGAGAAAAGGAAAGAAGAGACATGCAGCCAGACGAGGGCTTAGTGAGAGAGGATGGGACAGAGAACAGGATGAGAAGGACATAAGGCAAGGCTAGGACAAGCAAGGACAGGCAAGGCAAGGCTAGGCTGCAGGACATGTTTTTGCTTTATAGTTTCTAGCACATTCGTCTTCAGATGAGGAGGAAAGCCATAAGACCCTATGGATTAGGCCCAAGCAAAAACCCCAGCTACTTGAGACACTTAGACTAAGCCTAAAATACCAAGGTCTCTCCATAAGGATGGTTTTTATACTGTACTTCCACAATCTGCTGGCAGTACAAAAAAATAAGCTGCAGATCTCCTTAGGCTGAGTCATGGTGCTTTGGGGCAGGGACCATGCATATCATGGGAATATTTCACAGTTTCTGCTCTGTTTTCAGTGTATGACACCAAAACACCCACCTGATGACATCCTTTCAAGAGCAAAGGCAGCAATTTGCACAATTCCGCTTCTTAGGGGAAGTGAGAAATTGCTGAGCTGACACCAAGTCCTGCAGTGTCCCTGTCACCTGCAGAGCCACCGCATCCTCGCCACGGTAGCGGGCATTGTGACAAAGGTTCTATGTCAGCTGGGTGTGGCAGCCAGGCGCCCCCTAGGCGATGGGGAGCCTGTCAGCCCCGGGCCTGTCACTGCCTGCTGGCCCTGCTGCCACCAGCCAGGCCTCTGAAAACTTGTCAAACCATGCCCAGACTTGGGGCCAGTTTGGCCCAAAGTCTCCAAGAGACAAGTCGGGAAGAAAGATACGGGACAGAGGGAGAAAGCGAAGGGAGCAGGAGAAAGGCAAGGAAGAATAAAAAGTAGTGTTGGGCTGCAGGAGTGAGATGGAGGAATTGCAAGAAAAGAGGCAGGAAGCAGGAGAGTGAGAGAAAAGGAAAGAAGAGACATGCAGCCAGACGAGGGCTTAGTGAGAGAGGATGGGACAGAGAACAGGATGAGAAGGACATAAGGCAAGGCTAGGACAGGCAAGGACAGGCAAGGCAAGGCTAGGCTGCAGGACATGTTTTTGCTTTATAGTTTCTAGCACATTCGTCTTCAGACTAGGAGGAAAGCCATAAGACCGTATGGATTAGGCCCAAGCAAAAACCCCAGCTACTTGAGACACTTAGACTAAGCCTAAAATACCAAGATCTCTCCATAAGGATGGTTTCTATACTGTACTTCCACAATCTGCTGGCAGTACAAAAAAATAAGCTGCAGATCTCCTTAGGCTGAGTCATGGTGCTATGGGGCAGGGACCATGCATATCATGGGAATATTTCACAGTTTCTGCTCTGTTTTCAGTGTATGACACCAAAACAGCCACCTGACGACATCCTTTCAAGAGCAAAGGCAGCAATTTGCAGAATTCCGCTTCTTAGGGGAAGTGAGAAATTGCTGAGCTGACACCAAGTCCTGCAGTGTCCCTGTCACCTGCAGAGCCACCGCATCCTCGCCATGGTAGCGGGCATTGTGACAAAGGTTCTATGTCAGCTGGGTGTGGCATCCAGGCACCCCCTAGGAGATGGGGAGCCTGTCAGCCCCGGGCCTGTCACTGCCTGGTGTCTCTGCTGCCACCAGCCAGGCCTCTGAAAACTTGTCAAACCATGCCCAGACTTGGGGCCAGTTTGGCCCAAAATCTCCAAGAGACAAGTCGGGAAGAAAGATATGGGACAGAGGGAGAAAGCGAAGGGAGCAGGAGAAAGGGAAGGAAGAATAAAAAGTAGTGTTGGGCTGCAGGAGTGAGATGGAGGAATTGCAAGAAAAGAGGCAGGAAGCAGGAGAGTGAGAGAAAAGGAAAGAAGAGACATGCAGCCAGACGAGGGCTTAGTGAGAGAGGATGGGACAGAGAACAGGATGAGAAGGACATAAGGCAAGGCTAGTACAGGCAAGGACAGGCAAGGCAAGGCTAGGCTGCAGGACATGTTTTTGCTTTATAGTTTCTAGCACATTCGTCTTCAGACGAGGAGGAAAGCCATAAGACCGTATGGATTAGGCCCAAGCAAAAACCCCAGCTACTTGAGACACTTAGACTAAGCCTAAAATACCAAGATCTCTCCATAAGGATGGTTTTTACACTGTACTTCCACAATCTGCTGGCAGTACAAAAAAATAAGCTGCAGATCTCCTTAGGCTGAGTCATGGTGCTATGGGGCAGGGACCATGCATATCATGGGAATATTTCACAGTTTCTGCTCTGTTTTCAGTGTATGACACCAAAACAGCCACCTGACGACATCCTTTCAAGAGCAAAGGCAGCAATTTGCACAATTCCGCTTCTTAGGGGAAGTGAGAAATTGCTGAGCTGACACCAAGTCCTGCAGTGTCCCTGTCACCTGCAGAGCCACCGCATCCTCGCCACGGTAGCGGGCATTGTGACAAAGGTTCTATGTCAGCTGGGTGTGGCAGCCAGGTGCCCCCTAGGGGATGGGGAGCCTGTCAGCCCCGGGCCTGTCACTGCCTGCTGGCCCTGCTGCCAGCAGCCAGGCCTCTGAAACCTTGTCAAACCATGCCCAGACTTGGGGCCAGTTTGGCCCAAAGTCTGCAAGAGACAAGTCGGGAAGAAAGATATGGGACAGAGGGAGAAAGCGAAGGGAGCAGGAGAAAGGGAAGGAAGAATAAAAAGTAGTGTTGGGCTGCAGGAGTGAGATGGAGGAATTGCAAGAAAAGAGGCAGGAAGCAGGAGAGTGAGAGAAAAGGAAAGAAGAGACATGCAGCCAGACGAGGGCTTAGTGAGAGAGGATGGGACAGAGAACAGGATGAGAAGGACATAAGGCAAGGCTAGGACAAGCAAGGACAGGCAAGGCAAGGCTAGGCTGCTGGACATGTTTTTGCTTTATAGTTTCTAGCACATTCGTCTTCAGACGAGGAGGAAAGCCATAAGACCGTATGGATTAGGCCCAAGCAAAAACCCCAGCTACTTGAGACACTTAGACTAAGCCTAAAATACCAAGATCTCTCCATAAGGATGGTTTTTATACTGTACTTCCACAATCTGCTGGCAGTACAAAAAAATAAGCTGCAGATCTCCTTAGGCTGAGTCATGGTGCTTTGGGGCAGGGACCATGCATATCATGGGAATATTTCACAGTTTCTGCTCTGTTTTCAGTGTATGACACCAAAACACCCACCTGATGACATCCTTTCAAGAGCAAAGGCAGCAATTTGCAGAATTCCGCTTCTTAGGGGAAGTGAGAAATTGCTGAGCTGACACCAAGTCCTGCAGTGTCCCTGTCACCTGCAGAGCCACCGCATCCTCGCCACGGTAGCGGGCATTGTGACAAAGGTTCTATGTCAGCTGGGTGTGGCAGCCAGGCGCCCCTAGGGGATGGGGAGCCTGTCAGCCCCGGGCCTGTCACTGCCTGCTGGCCCTGCTGCCAGCAGCCAGGCCTCTGAAAACTTGTCAAACCATGCCCAGACTTGGGGCCAGTTTGGCCCAAAATCTCCAAGAGACAAGTCGGGAAGAAAGATATGGGACAGAGGGAGAAAGCGAAGGGAGCAGGAGAAAGGGAAGGAAGAATAAAAAGTAGTGTTGGGCTGCAGGAGTGAGATGGAGGAATTGCAAGAAAAGAGGCAGGAAGCAGGAGAGTGAGAGAAAAGGAAAGAAGAGACATGCAGCCAGACGAGGGCTTAGTGAGAGAGGATGGGACAGAGAACAGGATGAGAAGGACATAAGGCAAGGCTAGGACAGGCAAGGACAGGCAAGGCAAGGCTAGGCTGCAGGACATGTTTTTGCTTTATAGTTTCTAGCACATTCGTCTTCAGACTAGGAGGAAAGCCATAAGACCCTATGGATTAGGCCCAAGCAAAAACCCCAGCTACTTGAGACACTTAGACTAAGCCTAAAATACCAAGATCTCTCCATAAGGATGGTTTCTATACTGTACTTCCACAATCTGCTGGCAGTACAAAAAAATAAGCTGCAGATCTCCTTAGGCTGAGTCATGGTGCTATGGGGCAGGGACCATGCATATCATGGGAATATTTCACAGTTTCTGCTCTGTTTTCAGTGTATGACACCAAAACAGCCACCTGACGACATCCTTTCAAGAGCAAAGGCAGCAATTTGCAGAATTCCGCTTCTTAGGGGAAGTGAGAAATTGCTGAGCTGACACCAAGTCCTGCAGTGTCCCTGTCACCTGCAGAGCCACCGCATCCTCGCCATGGTAGCGGGCATTGTGACAAAGGTTCTATGTCAGCTGGGTGTGGCATCCAGGCACCCCCTAGGAGATGGGGAGCCTGTCAGCCCCGGGCCTGTCACTGCCTGGTGTCTCTGCTGCCAGCAGCCAGGCCTCTGAAAACTTGTCAAACCATGCCCAGACTTGGGGCCAGTTTGGCCCAAAGTCTCCAAGAGACAAGTCGGGAAGAAAGATACGGGACAGAGGGAGAAAGCTAAGGGAGCAGGAGAAAGGGAAGGAAGAATAAAAAGTAGTGTTGGGCTGCAGGAGTGAGATGGAGGAATTGCAAGAAAAGAGGCAGGAAGCAGGAGAGTGAGAGAAAAGGAAAGAAGAGACATGCAGCCAGACGAGGGGTTAGTGAGAGAGGATGGGACAGAGAACAGGATGAGAAGGACATAAGGCAAGGCTAGTACAGGCAAGGACAGGCAAGGCAAGGCTAGGCTGCAGGACATGTTTTTGCTTTATAGTTTCTAGCACATTCGTCTTCAGACGAGGAGGAAAGCCATAAGACCGTATGGATTAGGCCCAAGCAAAAACCCCAGCTACTTGAGACACTTAGACTAAGCCTAAAATACCAAGATCTCTCCATAAGGATGGTTTTTACACTGTACTTCCACAATCTGCTGGCAGTACAAAAAAATAAGCTGCAGATCTCCTTAGGCTGAGTCATGGTGCTATGGGGCAGGGACCATGCATATCATGGGAATATTTCACAGTTTCTGCTCTGTTTTCAGTGTATGACACCAAAACAGCCACCTGACGACATCCTTTCAAGAGCAAAGGCAGCAATTTGCACAATTCCGCTTCTTAGGGGAAGTGAGAAATTGCTGAGCTGACACCAAGTCCTGCAGTGTCCCTGTCACCTGCAGAGCCACCGCATCCTCGCCACGGTAGCGGGCATTGTGACAAAGGTTCTATGTCAGCTGGGTGTGGCAGCCAGGTGCCCCCTAGGGGATGGGGAGCCTGTCAGCCCCGGGCCTGTCACTGCCTGCTGGCCCTGCTGCCAGCAGCCAGGCCTCTGAAACCTTGTCAAACCATGCCCAGACTTGGGGCCAGTTTGGCCCAAAGTCTGCAAGAGACAAGTCGGGAAGAAAGATATGGGACAGAGGGAGAAAGCGAAGGGAGCAGGAGAAAGGGAAGGAAGAATAAAAAGTAGTGTTGGGCTGCAGGAGTGAGATGGAGGAATTGCAAGAAAAGAGGCAGGAAGCAGGAGAGTGAGAGAAAAGGAAAGAAGAGACATGCAGCCAGACGAGGGCTTAGTGAGAGAGGATGGGACAGAGAACAGGATGAGAAGGACATAAGGCAAGGCTAGGACAAGCAAGGACAGGCAAGGCAAGGCTAGGCTGCTGGACATGTTTTTGCTTTATAGTTTCTAGCACATTCGTCTTCAGACGAGGAGGAAAGCCATAAGACCGTATGGATTAGGCCCAAGCAAAAACCCCAGCTACTTGAGACACTTAGACTAAGCCTAAAATACCAAGATCTCTCCATAAGGATGGTTTTTATACTGTACTTCCACAATCTGCTGGCAGTACAAAAAAATAAGCTGCAGATCTCCTTAGGCTGAGTCATGGTGCTTTGGGGCAGGGACCATGCATATCATGGGAATATTTCACAGTTTCTGCTCTGTTTTCAGTGTATGACACCAAAACACCCACCTGATGACATCCTTTCAAGAGCAAAGGCAGCAATTTGCAGAATTCCGCTTCTTAGGGGAAGTGAGAAATTGCTGAGCTGACACCAAGTCCTGCAGTGTCCCTGTCACCTGCAGAGCCACCGCATCCTCGCCACGGTAGCGGGCATTGTGACAAAGGTTCTATGTCAGCTGGGTGTGGCAGCCAGGCGCCCCTAGGGGATGGGGAGCCTGTCAGCCCCGGGCCTGTCACTGCCTGCTGGCCCTGCTGCCAGCAGCCAGGCCTCTGAAAACTTGTCAAACCATGCCCAGACTTGGGGCCAGTTTGGCCCAAAATCTCCAAGAGACAAGTCGGGAAGAAAGATATGGGACAGAGGGAGAAAGCGAAGGGAGCAGGAGAAAGGGAAGGAAGAATAAAAAGTAGTGTTGGGCTGCAGGAGTGAGATGGAGGAATTGCAAGAAAAGAGGCAGGAAGCAGGAGAGTGAGAGAAAAGGAAAGAAGAGACATGCAGCCAGACGAGGGCTTAGTGAGAGAGGATGGGACAGAGAACAGGATGAGAAGGACATAAGGCAAGGCTAGGACAGGCAAGGACAGGCAAGGCAAGGCTAGGCTGCAGGACATGTTTTTGCTTTATAGTTTCTAGCACATTCGTCTTCAGACTAGGAGGAAAGCCATAAGACCCTATGGATTAGGCCCAAGCAAAAACCCCAGCTACTTGAGACACTTAGACTAAGCCTAAAATACCAAGATCTCTCCATAAGGATGGTTTCTATACTGTACTTCCACAATCTGCTGGCAGTACAAAAAAATAAGCTGCAGATCTCCTTAGGCTGAGTCATGGTGCTATGGGGCAGGGACCATGCATATCATGGGAATATTTCACAGTTTCTGCTCTGTTTTCAGTGTATGACACCAAAACAGCCACCTGACGACATCCTTTCAAGAGCAAAGGCAGCAATTTGCAGAATTCCGCTTCTTAGGGGAAGTGAGAAATTGCTGAGCTGACACCAAGTCCTGCAGTGTCCCTGTCACCTGCAGAGCCACCGCATCCTCGCCATGGTAGCGGGCATTGTGACAAAGGTTCTATGTCAGCTGGGTGTGGCATCCAGGCACCCCCTAGGAGATGGGGAGCCTGTCAGCCCCGGGCCTGTCACTGCCTGGTGTCTCTGCTGCCAGCAGCCAGGCCTCTGAAAACTTGTCAAACCATGCCCAGACTTGGGGCCAGTTTGGCCCAAAGTCTCCAAGAGACAAGTCGGGAAGAAAGATACGGGACAGAGGGAGAAAGCTAAGGGAGCAGGAGAAAGGGAAGGAAGAATAAAAAGTAGTGTTGGGCTGCAGGAGTGAGATGGAGGAATTGCAAGAAAAGAGGCAGGAAGCAGGAGAGTGAGAGAAAAGGAAAGAAGAGACATGCAGCCAGACGAGGGGTTAGTGAGAGAGGATGGGACAGAGAACAGGATGAGAAGGACATAAGGCAAGGCTAGGACAGGCAAGGACAGGCAAGGCAAGGCTAGGCTGCAGGACATGTTTTTGCTTTATAGTTACTAGCACATTCGTCTTCAGACGAGGAGGAAAGCCATAAGACCGTATGGATTAGGCCCAAGCAAAAACCCCAGCTACTTGAGACACTTAGACTAAGCCTAAAATACCAAGATCTCTCCATAAGGATGGTTTTTATACTGTACTTCCACAATCTGCTGGCAGTACAAAAATATAAGCTGCAGATCTCCTTAGGCTGAGTCATGGTGCTTTGGGGCAGGGACCATGCATATCATGGGAATATTTCACAGTTTAGGCTCTGTTTTCAGTGTATGACACCAAAACACCCACCTGACGACATCCTTTCAAGAGCAAAGGCAGCAATTTGCACAATTCCGCTTCTTAGGGGAAGTGAGAAATTGCTGAGCTGACACCAAGTCCTGCAGTGTCCCTGTCACCTGCAGTGCCACCGCATCCTCGCCACGGTAGCGGGCATTGTGACAAAGGTTCTATGTCAGCTGGGTGTGGCAGCCAGGTGCCCCCTAGGGGATGGGGAGCCTGTCAGTCCCGGGCCTGTCACTGCCTGCTGGCCCTGCTGCCAGCAGCCAGGCCTCTGAAACCTTGTCAAACCATGCCCAGACTTGGGGCCAGTTTGGCCCAAAGTCTGCAAGAGACAAGTCGGGAAGAAAGATAGGGGACAGAGGGAGAAAGCGAAGGGAGCAGGAGAAAGGGAAGGAAGAATAAAAAGTAGTGTTGGGCTGCAGGAGTGAGATGGAGGAATTGCAAGAAAAGAGGCAGGAAGCAGGAGAGTGAGAGAAAAGGAAAGAAGAGACATGCAGCCAGACGAGGGCTTAGTGAGAGAGGATGGGACAGAGAACAGGATGAGAAGGACATAAGGCAAGCCTAGGACAAGCAAGGACAGGCAAGGCAAGGCTAGGCTGCAGGACATGTTTTTGCTTTATAGTTTCTAGCACATTCGTCTTCAGACGAGGAGGAAAGCCATAAGACCCTATGGATTAGGCCCAAGCAAAAACCCCAGCTACTTGAGACACTTAGACTAAGCCTAAAATACCAAGGTCTCTCCATAAGGATGGTTTTTATACTGTACTTCCACAATCTCCTGGCAGTACAAAAAAATAAGCTGCAGATCTCTTTAGGCTGCGTCATGGTGCTTTGGGGCAGGGACCATGCATATCATGGGAATATTTCACAGTTTCTGCACTGTTTTCATTGTATGACACCAAAACACCCACCTGATGACATCCTTTCAAGAGCAAAGGCAGCAATTTGCAGAATTCCGCTTCTTAGGGGAAGTGAGAAATTGCTGAGCTGACACCAAGTCCTGCAGTGTCCCTGTCACCTGCAGAGCCACCGCATCCTCGCCACGGTAGCGGGCATTGTGACAAAGGTTCTATGTCAGCTGGGTGTGGCAGCCAGGCGCCCCCTAGGGGATGGGGAGCCTGTCAGCCCCGGGCCTGTCACTGCCTGCTGGCCCTGCTGCCAGCAGCCAGGCCTCTGAAAACTTGTCAAACCATGCCCAGACTTGGGGCCAGTTTGGCCCAAAGTCTGCAAGAGACAAGTCGGGAAGAAAGATATGGGACAGAGGGAGAAATAGAAGGGAGCAGGAGAAAGGGAAGGAAGAATAAAAAGTAGTGTTGGGCTGCAGGAGTGAGATGGAGGAATTGCAAGAAAAGAGGCAGGAAGCAGGAGAGTGAGAGAAAAGGAAAGAAGAGACATGCAGCCAGACGAGGGCTTAGTGAGAGAGGATGGGACAGAGAACAGGATGAGAAGGACATAAGGCAAGGCTAGGACAGGCAAGGACAGGCAAGGCAAGGCTAGGCTGCAGGACATGTTTTTGCTTTATAGTTTCTAGCACATTCGTCTTCAGACTAGGAGGAAAGCCATAAGACCCTATGGATTAGGCCCAAGCAAAAACCCCAGCTACTTGAGACACTTAGACTAAGCCTAAAATACCAAGATCTCTCCATAAGGATGGTTTTTATACTGTACTTCCACAATCTGCTGGCAGTACAAAAAAATAAGCTGCAGATCTCCTTAGGCTGAGTCATGGTGCTTTGGGGCAGGGACCATGCATATCATGGGAATATTTCACAGTTTCTGCTCTGTTTTCAGTGTATGACACCAAAACACCCACCTGATGACATCCTTTCAAGAGCAAAGGCAGCAATTTGCAGAATTCCGCTTCTTAGGGGAAGTGAGAAATTGCTGAGCTGACACCAAGTCCTGCAGTGTCCCTGTCACCTGCAGAGCCACCGCATCCTCGCCACGGTAGCGGGCATTGTGACAAAGGTTCTATGTCAGCTGGGTGTGGCAGCCAGGCGCCCCCTAGGGGATGGGGAGCGTGTCAGCCCCGGGCCTGTCACTGCCTGGTGTCCCTGCTGCCACCAGCCAGGCCTCTGAAAACTTGTCAAACCATGCCCAGACTTGGGGCCAGTTTGGCCCAAAGTCTCCAAGAGACAAGTCGGGAAGAAAGATACGGGACAGAGGGAGAAATCGAAGGGAGCAGGAGAAAGGGAAGGAAGAATAAAAAGTAGTGTTGGGCTGCAGGAGTGAGATGGAGGAATTGCAAGAAAAGAGGCAGGAAGCAGGAGAGTGAGAGAAAAGGAAAGAAGAGACATGCAGCCAGACGAAGGGTTAGTGAGAGAGGATGGGACAGAGAACAGGATGAGAAGGACATAAGGCAAGGCTAGGACAGGCAAGGACAGGCAAGGCAAGGCTAGGCTGCAGGACATGTTTTTGCTTTATAGTTTCTAGCACATTCGTCTTCAGACTAGGAGGAAAGCCATAAGACCCTATGGATTAGGCCCAAGCAAAAACCCCAGCTACTTGAGACACTTAGACTAAGCCTAAAATACCAAGGTCTCTCCATAAGGATGGTTTTTATACTGTACTTCCACAATCTGCTGGCAGTACAAAAAAATAAGCTGCAGATCTCCTTAGGCTGAGTCATGGTGCTTTGGGGCAGGGACCATGCATATCATGGGAATATTTCACAGTTTCTGCTCTGTTTTCAGTGTATGACACCAAAACACCCACCTGATGACATCCTTTCAAGAGCAAAGGCAGCAATTTGCAGAATTCCGCTTCTTAGGGGAAGTGAGAAATTGCTGAGCTGACACCAAGTCCTGCAGTGTCCCTGTCACCTGCAGAGCCACCGCATCCTCGCCACGGTAGCGGGCATTGTGACAAAGGTTCTATGTCAGCTGGGTGTGGCAGCCAGGCGCCCCCTAGGGGATGGGGAGCGTGTCAGCCCCGGGCCTGTCACTGCCTGGTGTCCCTGCTGCCACCAGCCAGGCCTCTGAAAACTTGTCAAACCATGCCCAGACTTGGGGCCAGTTTGGCCCAAAGTCTCCAAGAGACAAGTCGGGAATAAAGATATGGGACAGAGGGAGAAAGCGAAGGGAGCAGGAGAAAGGGAAGGAAGAATAAAAAGTAGTGTTGGGCTGCAGGAGTGAGATGGAGGAATTGCAAGAAAAGATGCACGAAGCAGGAGAGTGAGAGAAAAGGAAAGAAGAGACATGCAGCCAGACGAAGGGTTAGTGAGAGAGGATGGGACAGAGAACAGGATGAGAAGGACATAAGGCAAGGCTAGGACAGGCAAGGACAGGCAAGGCAAGGCTAGGCTGCAGGACATGTTTTTGCTTTATAGTTTCTAGCACGTTCGTCTTCAGACTAGGAGGAAAGCCATAAGACCCTATGGATTAGGCCCAAGCAAAAACCCCAGCTACTTGAGACACTTAGACTAAGCCTAAAATACCAAGGTCTCTCCATAAGGATGGTTTTTATACTGTACTTCCACAATCTGCTGGCAGTACAAAAAAAGAAGCTGCAGATCTCCTTAGGCTGAGTCATGGTGCTTTGGGGCAGGGACCATGCATATCATGGGAATATTTCACAGTTTCAGCTCTGTTTTCAGTGTATGACAGCAAAACACCCACCTGATGACATCCTTTCAAGAGCAAAGGCAGCAATTTGCAGAATTCCGCTTCTTAGGGGAAGTGAGAAATTGCTGAGCTGACACCAAGTCCTGCAGTGTCCCTGTCACCTGCAGAGCCACCGCATCCTCGCCACGGTAGCGGGCATTGTGACAAAGGTTCTATGTCAGCTGGGTGTGGCAGCCAGGCGCCCCCTAGGGGATGGGGAGCCTGTCAGCCCTGGGCCTGTCACTGCCTGGTGTCCCTGCTGCCACCAGCCAGGCCTCTGAAAACTTGTCAAACCATGCCCAGACTTGGGGCCAGTTTGGCCCAAAGTCTGCAAGAGACAAGTCGGGAAGAAAGATATGGGACAGAGGGAGAAATCGAAGGGAGCAGGAGAAAGGGAAGGAAGAATAAAAAGTAGTGTTGGGCTGCAGGAGTGAGATGGAGGAATTGCAAGAAAAGAGGCAGGAAGCAGGAGAGTGAGAGAAAAGGAAAGAAGAGACATGCAGCCAGACGAAGGGTTAGTGAGAGAGGATGGGACAGAGAACAGGATGAGAAGGACATAAGGCAAGGCTAGGACAGGCAAGGACAGGCAAGGCAAGGCTAGGCTGCAGGACATGTTTTTGCTTTATAGTTTCTAGCACATTCGTCTTCAGACTAGGAGGAAAGCCATAAGACCCTATGGATTAGGCCCAAGCAAAAACCCCAGCTACTTGAGACACTTAGACTAAGCCTAAAATACCAAGGTCTCTCCATAAGGATGGTTTTTATACTGTACTTCCACAATCTGCTGGCAGTACAAAAAAATAAGCTGCAGATCTCCTTAGGCTGAGTCATGGTGCTTTGGGGCAGGGACCATGCATATCATGGGAATATTTCACAGTTTCTGCTCTGTTTTCAGTGTATGACACCAAAACACCCACCTGATGACATCCTTTCAAGAGCAAAGGCAGCAATTTGCAGAATTCCGCTTCTTAGGGGAAGTGAGAAATTGCTGAGCTGACACCAAGTCCTGCAGTGTCCCTGTCACCTGCAGAGCCACCGCATCCTCGCCACGGTAGCGGGCATTGTGACAAAGGTTCTATGTCAGCTGGGTGTGGCAGCCAGGCGCCCCCTAGGGGATGGGGAGCCTGTCAGCCCCGGGCCTGTCACTGCCTGCTGGCCCTGCTGCCAGCAGCCAGGCCTCTGAAAACTTGTCAAACCATGCCCAGACTTGGGGCCAGTTTGGCCCAAAGTCTGCAAGAGACAAGTCGGGAAGAAAGATATGGGACAGAGGGAGAAAGCGAAGGGAGCAGGAGAAAGGGAAGGAAGAATAAAAAGTAGTGTTGGGCTGCAGGAGTGAGATGGAGGAATTGCAAGAAAAGAGGCAGGAAGCAGGAGAGTGAGAGAAAAGGAAAGAAGAGACATGCAGCCAGACGAGGGCTTAGTGAGAGAGGATGGGACAGAGAACAGGATGAGAAGGACATAAGGCAAGGCTAGGACAGGCAAGGACAGGCAAGGCAAGGCTAGGCTGCAGGACATGTTTTTGCTTTATAGTTTCTAGCACATTCGTCTTCAGACTAGGAGGAAAGCCATAAGACCGTATGGATTAGGCCCAAGCAAAAACCCCAGCTACTTGAGACACTTAGACTAAGCCTAAAATACCAAGATCTCTCCATAAGGATGGTTTTTATACTGTACTTCCACAATCTGCTGGCAGTACAAAAAAATAAGCTGCAGATCTCCTTAGGCTGAGTCATGGTGCTTTGGGGCAGGGACCATGCATATCATGGGAATATTTCACAGTTTCTGCTCTGTTTTCAGTGTATGACACCAAAACACCCACCTGATGACATCCTTTCAAGAGCAAAGGCAGCAATTTGCAGAATTCCGCTTCTTAGGGGAAGTGAGAAATTGCTGAGCTGACACCAAGTCCTGCAGTGTCCCTGTCACCTGCAGAGCCACCGCATCCTCGCCACGGTAGCGGGCATTGTGACAAAGGTTCTATGTCAGCTGGGTGTGGCAGCCAGGCGCCCCCTAGGGGATGGGGAGCCTGTCAGCCCCGGGCCTGTCACTGCCTGCTGGCCCTGCTGCCACCAGCCAGGCCTCTGAAAACTTGTCAAACCATGCCCAGACTTGGGGCCAGTTTGGCCCAAAGTCTCCAAGAGACAAGTCGGGAAGAAAGATACGGGACAGAGGGAGAAATCGAAGGGAGCAGGAGAAAGGGAAGGAAGAATAAAAAGTAGTGTTGGGCTGCAGGAGTGAGATGGAGGAATTGCAAGAAAAGAGGCAGGAAGCAGGAGAGTGAGAGAAAAGGAAAGAAGAGACATGCAGCCAGACGAAGGGTTAGTGAGAGAGGATGGGACAGAGAACAGGATGAGAAGGACATAAGGCAAGGCTAGGACAGGCAAGGACAGGCAAGGCAAGGCTAGGCTGCAGGACATGTTTTTGCTTTATAGTTTCTAGCACATTCGTCTTCAGACTAGGAGGAAAGCCATAAGACCCTATGGATTAGGCCCAAGCAAAAACCCCAGCTACTTGAGACACTTAGACTAAGCCTAAAATACCAAGGTCTCTCCATAAGGATGGTTTTTATACTGTACTTCCACAATCTGCTGGCAGTACAAAAAAATAAGCTGCAGATCTCCTTAGGCTGAGTCATGGTGCTTTGGGGCAGGGACCATGCATATCATGGGAATATTTCACAGTTTCTGCTCTGTTTTCAGTGTATGACACCAAAACACCCACCTGATGACATCCTTTCAAGAGCAAAGGCAGCAATTTGCAGAATTCCGCTTCTTAGGGGAAGTGAGAAATTGCTGAGCTGACACCAAGTCCTGCAGTGTCCCTGTCACCTGCAGAGCCACCGCATCCTCGCCACGGTAGCGGGCATTGTGACAAAGGTTCTATGTCAGCTGGGTGTGGCAGCCAGGCGCCCCCTAGGGGATGGGGAGCCTGTCAGCCCTGGGCCTGTCACTGCCTGGTGTCCCTGCTGCCACCAGCCAGGCCTCTGAAAACTTGTCAAACCATGCCCAGACTTGGGGCCAGTTTGGCCCAAAGTCTCCAAGAGAGAAGTCGGGAAGAAAGATACGGGACAGAGGGAGAAATCGAAGGGAGCAGGAGAAAGGGAAGGAAGAATAAAAAGTAGTGTTGGGCTGCAGGAGTGAGATGGAGGAATTGCAAGAAAAGAGGCAGGAAGCAGGAGAGTGAGAGAAAAGGAAAGAAGAGACATGCAGCCAGACGAAGGGTTAGTGAGAGAGGATGGGACAGAGAACAGGATGAGAAGGACATAAGGCAAGGCTAGGACAGGCAAGGACAGGCAAGGCAAGGCTAGGCTGCAGGACATGTTTTTGCTTTATAGTTTCTAGCACATTCGTCTTCAGACTAGGAGGAAAGCCATAAGACCCTATGGATTAGGCCCAAGCAAAAACCCCAGCTACTTGAGACACTTAGACTAAGCCTAAAATACCAAGGTCTCTCCATAAGGATGGTTTTTATACTGTACTTCCACAATCTGCTGGCAGTACAAAAAAATAAGCTGCAGATCTCCTTAGGCTGAGTCATGGTGCTTTGGGGCAGGGACCATGCATATCATGGGAATATTTCACAGTTTCTGCTCTGTTTTCAGTGTATGACACCAAAACACCCACCTGATGACATCCTTTCAAGAGCAAAGGCAGCAATTTGCAGAATTCCGCTTCTTAGGGGAAGTGAGAAATTGCTGAGCTGACACCAAGTCCTGCAGTGTCCCTGTCACCTGCAGAGCCACCGCATCCTTGCCACGGTAGCGGGCATTGTGACAAAGGTTCTATGTCAGCTGGGTGTGGCAGCCAGGCGCCCCCTAGGGGATGGGGAGCGTGTCAGCCCCGGGCCTGTCACTGCCCGCTGGCCCTGCTGCCACCAGCCAGGCCTCTGAAAACTTGTCAAACCATGCCCAGACTTGGGGCCAGTTTGGCCCAAAGTCTCCAAGAGACAAGTCGGGAAGAAAGATATGGGACAGAGGGAGAAAGCGAAGGGAGCAGGAGAAAGGGAAGGAAGAATAAAAAGTAGTGTTGGGCTGCAGGAGTGAGATGGAGGAATTGCAAGAAAAGAGGCAGGAAGCAGGAGAGTGAGAGAAAAGGAAAGAAGAGACATGCAGCCAGACGAAGGGTTAGTGAGAGAGGATGGGACAGAGAACAGGATGAGAAGGACATAAGGCAAGGCTAGGACAGGCAAGGACAGGCAAGGCAAGGCTAGGCTGCAGGACATGTTTTTGCTCTATAGTTTCTAGCACATTCGTCTTCAGACTAGGAGGAAAGCCATAAGACCCTATGGATTAGGCCCAAGCAAAAACCCCAGCTACTTGAGACACTTAGACTAAGCCTAAAATACCAAGGTCTCTCCATAAAGATGGTTTTTATACTGTACTTCCACAATCTGCTGGCAGTACAAAAAAATAAGCTGCAGATCTCCTTAGGCTGAGTCATGGTGCTTTGGGGCAGGGACCATGCATATCATGGGAATATTTCACAGTTTCTGCTCTGTTTTCAGTGTATGACACCAAAACACCCACCTGATGACATCCTTTCAAGAGCAAAGGCAGCAATTTGCAGAATTCCGCTTCTTAGGGGAAGTGAGAAATTGCTGAGCTGACACCAAGTCCTGCAGTGTCCCTGTCACCTGCAGAGCCACCGCATCCTTGCCACGGTAGCGGGCATTGTGACAAAGGTTCTATGTCAGCTGGGTGTGGCAGCCAGGCGCCCCCTAGGGGATGGGGAGCGTCTCAGCCCCGGGCCTGTCACTGCCTGGTGTCCCTGCTGCCACCAGCCAGGCCTCTGAAAACTTGTCAAACCATGCCCAGACTTGGGGCCAGTTTGGCCCAAAGTCTCCAAGAGACAAGTCGGGAAGAAAGATATGGGACAGAGGGAGAAAGCGAAGGGAGCAGGAGAAAGGGAAGGAAGAATAAAAAGTAGTGTTGGGCTGCAGGAGTGAGATGGAGGAATTGCAAGAAAAGAGGCAGGAAGCAGGAGAGTGAGAGAAAAGGAAAGAAGAGACATGCAGCCAGACAAAGGGTTAGTGAGAGAGGATGGGACAGAGAACAGGATGAGAAGGACATAAGGCAAGGCTAGGACAGGCAAGGACAGGCAAGGCAAGGCTAGGCTGCAGGACATGTTTTTGCTTTATAGTTTCTAGCACATTCGTCTTCAGACTAGGAGGAAAGCCATAAGACCCTATGGATTAGGCCCAAGCAAAAACCCCAGCTACTTGAGACACTTAGACTAAGCCTAAAATACCAAGGTCTCTCCATAAGGATGGTTTTTATACTGTACTTCCACAATCTGCTGGCAGTACAAAAAAATAAGCTGCAGATCTCCTTAGGCTGAGTCATGGTGCTTTGGGGCAGGGACCATGCATATCATGGGAATATTTCACAGTTTCTGCTCTGTTTTCAGTGTATGACACCAAAACACCCACCTGATGACATCCTTTCAAGAGCAAAGGCAGCAATTTGCAGAATTCCGCTTCTTAGGGGAAGTGAGAAATTGCTGAGCTGACACCAAGTCCTGCAGTGTCCCTGTCACCTGCAGAGCCACCGCATCCTCGCCACGGTAGCGGGCATTGTGACAAAGGTTCTATGTCAGCTGGGTGTGGCAGCCAGGCGCCCCCTAGGGGATGGGGAGCCTGTCAGCCCCGGGCCTGTCACTGCCTGGTGTCCCTGCTGCCACCAGCCAGGCCTCTGAAAACTTGTCAAACCATGCCCAGACTTGGGGCCAGTTTGGCCCAAAGTCTGCAAGAGACAAGTCGGGAAGAAAGATATGGGACAGAGGGAGAAAGCGAAGGGAGCAGGAGAAAGGGAAGGAAGAATAAAAAGTAGTGTTGGGCTGCAGGAGTGAGATGGAGGAATTGCAAGAAAAGAGGCAGGAAGCAGGAGAGTGAGAGAAAAGGAAAGAAGAGACATGCAGCCAGACGAAGGGTTAGTGAGAGAGGATGGGACAGAGAACAGGATGAGAAGGACATAAGGCAAGGCTAGGACAGGCAAGGACAGGCAAGGCAAGGCTAGGCTGCAGGACATGTTTTTGCTTTATAGTTTCTAGCACATTCGTCTTCAGACTAGGAGGAAAGCCATAAGACCCTATGGATTAGGCCCAAGCAAAAACCCCAGCTACTTGAGACACTTAGACTAATCCTAAAATACCAAGATCTCTCCATAAGGATGGTTTTTATACTGTACTTCCACAATCTGCTGGCAGTACAAAAAAATAAGCTGCAGATCTCCTTAGGCTGAGTCATGGTGCTTTGGGGCAGGGACCATGCATATCATGGGAATATTTCACAGTTTCTGCTCTGTTTTCAGTGTATGACACCAAAACACCCACCTGATGACATCCTTTCAAGAGCAAAGGCAGCAATTTGCAGAATTCCGCTTCTTAGGGGAAGTGAGAAATTGCTGAGCTGACACCAAGTCCTGCAGTGTCCCTGTCACCTGCAGAGCCACCGCATCCTCGCCACGGTAGCGGGCATTGTGACAAAGGTTCTATGTCATCTGGGTGTGGCAGCCAGGCGCCCCCTAGAAGATGGGGAGCCTGTCAGCCCCGGGCCTGTCACTGCCTGCTGGCCCTGCTGCCAGCAGCCAGGCCTCTGAAAACTTGTCAAACCATGCCCAGACTTGGGGCCAGTTTGGCCCAAAGTCTGCAAGAGACAAGTCGGGAAGAAAGATATGGGACAGAGGGAGAAATAGAAGGGAGCAGGAGAAAGGGAAGGAAGAATAAAAAGTAGTGTTGGGCTGCAGGAGTGAGATGGAGGAATTGCAAGAAAAGAGGCAGGAAGCAGGAGAGTGAGAGAAAAGTAAAGAAGAGACATGCAGCCAGACGAGGGGTTAGTGAGAGAGGATGGGACAGAGAACAGGATGAGAAGGACATAAGGCAAGGCTAGGACAGGCAAGGACAGGCAAGGCAAGGCTAGGCTGCAGGACATGTTTTTGCTTTATAGTTTCTAGCACGTTCGTCTTCAGACTAGGAGGAAAGCCATAAGACCCTATGGATTAGGCCCAAGCAAAAACCCCAGCTACGTGAGACACTTAGACTAAGCCTAAAATACCAAGATCTCTCCATAAGGATGGTTTTTATACTGTACTTCCACAATCTGCTGGCAGTACAAAAAAATAAGCTGCAGATCTCCTTAGGCTGAGTCATGGTGCTTTGGGGCAGGGACCATGCATATCATGGGAATATTTCACAGTTTCTGCTCTGTTTTCAGTGTATGACACCAAAACACCCACCTGACGACATCCTTTCAAGAGCAAAGGCAGCAATTTGCAGAATTCCGCTTCTTAGGGGAAGTGAGAAATTGCTGAGCTGACACCAAGTCCTGCAGTGTCCCTGTCACCTGCAGAGCCACCGCATCCTCGCCACGGTAGCGGGCATTGTGACAAAGGTTCTATGTCAGCTGGGTGTGGCAGCCAGGCGCCCCCTAGGGGATGGGGAGCCTGTCAGCCCCGGGCCTGTCACTGCCTGCTGGCCCTGCTGCCAGCAGCCAGGCCTCTGAAAACTTGTCAAACCATGCCCAGACTTGGGGCCAGTTTGGCCCAAAGTCTGCAAGAGACAAGTCGGGAAGAAAGATACGGGACAGAGGGAGAAATCGAAGGGAGCAGGAGAAAGGGAAGGAAGAATAAAAAGTAGTGTTGGGCTGCAGGAGTGAGATGGAGGAATTGCAAGAAAAGAGGCAGGAAGCAGGAGAGTGAGAGAAAAGGAAAGAAGAGACATGCAGCCAGACGAGGGGTTAGTGAGAGAGGATGGGACAGAGAACAGGATGAGAAGGACATAAGGCAAGGCTAGGACAGGCAAGGACAGGCAAGGCAAGGCTAGGCTGCAGGACATGTTTTTGCTTGATAGTTTCTAGCACATTCGTCTTCAGACTAGGAGGAAAGCCATAAGACCCTATGGATTAGGCCCAAGCAAAAACCCCAGCTACTTGAGACACTTAGACTAAGCCTAAAATACCAAGATCTCTCCATAAGGATGGTTTTTATACTGTACTTCCACAATCTGCTGGCAGTACAAAAAAATAAGCTGCAGATCTCCTTAGGCTGAGTCATGGTGCTTTGGGGCAGGGACCATGCATATCATGGGAATATTTCACAGTTTCTGCTCTGTTTTCAGTGTATGACACCAAAACACCCACCTGATGACATCCTTTCAAGAGCAAAGGCAGCAATTTGCAGAATTCCGCTTCTTAGGGGAAGTGAGAAATTGCTGAGCTGACACCAAGTCCTGCAGTGTCCCTGTCACCTGCAGAGCCACCGCATCCTCGCCACGGTAGCGGGCATTGTGACAAAGGTTCTATGTCAGCTGGGTGTGGCAGCCAGGCGCCCCCTAGGGGATGGGGAGCCTGTCAGCCCCGGGCCTGTCACTGCCTGCTGGCCCTGCTGCCAGCAGCCAGGCCTCTGAAAACTTGTCAAACCATGCCCAGACTTGGGGCCAGTTTGGCCCAAAGTCTGCAAGAGACAAGTCGGGAAGAAAGATACGGGACAGAGGGAGAAATCGAAGGGAGCAGGGGAAAGGGAAGGAAGAATAAAAAGTAGTGTTGGGCTGCAGGAGTGAGATGGAGGAATTGCAAGAAAAGAGGCAGGAAGCAGGAGAGTGAGAGAAAAGGAAAGAAGAGACATGCAGCCAGACGAGGGGTTAGTGAGAGAGGATGGGACAGAGAACAGGATGAGAAGGACATAAGGCAAGGCTAGGACAGGCAAGGACAGGCAAGGCAAGGCTAGGCTGCAGGACATGTTTTTGCTTTATAGTTTCTAGCACATTCGTCTTCAGACTAGGAGGAAAGCCATAAGACCCTATGGATTAGGCCCAAGCAAAAACCCCAGCTACTTGAGACACTTAGACTAAGCCTAAAATACCAAGGTCTCTCCATAAGGATGGTTTTTATACTGTACTTCCACAATCTGCTGGCAGTACAAAAAAATAAGCTGCAGATCTCCTTAGGCTGAGTCATGGTGCTTTGGGGCAGGGACCATGCATATCATGGGAATATTTCACAGTTTCTGCTCTGTTTTCAGTGTATGACACCAAAACACCCACCTGATGACATCCTTTCAAGAGCAAAGGCAGCAATTGGCAGAATTCCGCTTCTTAGGGGAAGTGAGAAATTGCTGAGCTGACACCAAGTCCTGCAGTGTCCCTGTCACCTGCAGAGCCACCGCATCCTCGCCACGGTAGCGGGCATTGTGACAAAGGTTCTATGTCAGCTGGGTGTGGCAGCCAGGCGCCCCCTAGGGGATGGGGAGCCTGTCAGCCCCGGGCCTGTCACTGCCTGCTGGCCCTGCTGCCACCAGCCAGGCCTCTGAAAACTTGTCAAACCATGCCCAGACTTGGGGCCAGTTTGGCCCAAAGTCTGCAAGAGACAAGTCGGGAAGAAAGATAGGGGACAGAGGGAGAAAGCGAAGGGAGCAGGAGAAAGGGAAGGAAGAATAAAAAGTAGTGTTGGGCTGCAGGAGTGAGATGGAGGAATTGCAAGAAAAGAGGCAGGAAGCAGGAGAGTGAGAGAAAAGTAAAGAAGAGACATGCAGCCAGACGAGGGGTTAGTGAGAGAGGATGGGACAGAGAACAGGATGAGAAGGACATAAGGCAAGGCTAGGACAGGCAAGGACAGGCAAGGCAAGGCTAGGCTGCAGGACATGTTTTTGCTTTATAGTTTCTAGCACATTCGTCTTCAGACTAGGAGGAAAGCCATAAGACCCTATGGATTAGGCCCAAGCAAAAACCCCAGCTACGTGAGACACTTAGACTAAGCCTAAAATACCAAGATCTCTCCATAAGGATGGTTTTTATACTGTACTTCCACAATCTGCTGGCAGTACAAAAAAATAAGCTGCAGATCTCCTTAGGCTGAGTCATGGTGCTTTGGGGCAGGGACCATGCATATCATGGGAATATTTCACAGTTTCTGCTCTGTTTTCAGTGTATGACACCAAAACACCCACCTGACGACATCCTTTCAAGAGCAAAGGCAGCAATTTGCAGAATTCCGCTTCTTAGGGGAAGTGAGAAATTGCTGAGCTGACACCAAGTCCTGCAGTGTCCCTGTCACCTGCAGAGCCACCGCATCCTCGCCACGGTAGCGGGCATTGTGACAAAGGTTCTATGTCAGCTGGGTGTGGCAGCCAGGCGCCCCCTAGGGGATGGGGAGCCTGTCAGCCCCGGGCCTGTCACTGCCTGCTGGCCCTGCTGCCACCAGCCAGGCCTCTGAAAACTTGTCAAACCATGCCCAGACTTGGGGCCAGTTTGGCCCAAAGTCTCCAAGAGACAAGTCGGGAAGAAAGATACGGGACAGAGGGAGAAATCGAAGGGAGCAGGAGAAAGGGAAGGAAGAATAAAAAGTAGTGTTGGGCTGCAGGAGTGAGATGGAGGAATTGCAAGAAAAGAGGCAGGAAGCAGGAGAGTGAGAGAAAAGGAAAGAAGAGACATGCAGCCAGACGAAGGGTTAGTGAGAGAGGATGGGACAGAGAACAGGATGAGAAGGACATAAGGCAAGGCTAGGACAGGCAAGGACAGGCAAGGCAAGGCTAGGCTGCAGGACATGTTTTTGCTTTATAGTTTCTAGCACATTCGTCTTCAGACTAGGAGGAAAGCCATAAGACCCTATGGATTAGGCCAAAGCAAAAACCCCAGCTACTTGAGACACTTACACTAAGCCTAAAATACCAAGATCTCTCCATAAGGATGGTTTTTATACTGTACTTCCACAATCTGCTGGCAGTACAAAAAAATAAGCTGCAGATCGCCTTAGGCTGAGTCATGGTGCTTTGGGGCAGGGACCATGCATATCATGGGAATATTTCACAGTTTCTGCTCTTTTTTCAGTGTATGACACCAAAACACCCACCTGATGACATCCTTTCAAGAGCAAAGGCAGCAATTTGCAGAATTCCGCTTCTTAGGGGAAGTGAGAAATTGCTGAGCTGACACCAAGTCCTGCAGTGTCCCTGTCACCTGCAGAGCCACCGCATCCTCGCCACGGTAGCGGGCATTGTGACAAAGGTTCTATGTCAGCTGGGTGTGGCAGCCAGGCGCCCCCTAGGGGATGGGGAGCCTGTCAGCCCCGGGCCTGTCACTGCCTGCTGGCCCTGCTGCCACCAGCCAGGCCTCTGAAAACTTGTCAAACCATGCCCAGACTTGGGGCCAGTTTGGCCCAAAGTCTGCAAGAGACAAGTCGGGAAGAAAGATTCGGGACAGAGGGAGAAAGCGAAGGGAGCAGGAGAAAGGGAAGGAAGAATAAAAAGTAGTGTTGGGCTGCAGGAGTGAGATGGAGGAATTGCAAGAAAAGAGGCAGGAAGCAGGAGAGTGAGAGAAAAGGAAAGAAGAGACATGCAGCCAGACGAAGGGTTAGTGAGAGAGGATGGGACAGAGAACAGGATGAGAAGGACATAAGGCAAGGCTAGGACAGGCAAGGACAGGCAAGGCAAGGCTAGGCTGCAGGACATGTTTTTGCTTTATAGTTTCTAGCACATTCGTCTTCAGACTAGGAGGAAAGCCATAAGACCCTATGGATTAGGCCAAAGCAAAAACCCCAGCTACTTGAGACACTTAGACTAAGCCTAAAATACCAAGATCTCTCCATAAGGATGGTTTTTATACTGTACTTCCACAATCTGCTGGCAGTACAAAAAAATAAGCTGCAGATCGCCTTAGGCTGAGTCATGGTGCTTTGGGGCAGGGACCATGCATATCATGGGAATATTTCACAGTTTCTGCTCTTTTTTCAGTGTATGACACCAAAACACCCACCTGATGACATCCTTTCAAGAGCAAAGGCAGCAATTTGCAGAATTCCGCTTCTTAGGGGAAGTGAGAAATTGCTGAGCTGACACCAAGTCCTGCAGTGTCCCTGTCACCTGCAGAGCCACCGCATCCTCGCCACGGTAGCGGGCATTGTGACAAAGGTTCTATGTCAGCTGGGTGTGGCAGCCAGGCGCCCCCTAGGGGATGGGGAGCCTGTCAGCCCCGGGCCTGTCACTGCCTGCTGGCCCTGCTGCCAGCAGCCAGGCCTCTGAAAACTTGTCAAACCATGCCCAGACTTGGGGCCAGTTTGGCCCAAAGTCTGCAAGAGACAAGTCGGGAAGAAAGATTCGGGACAGAGGGAGAAAGCGAAGGGAGCAGGAGAAAGGGAAGGAAGAATAAAAAGTAGTGTTGGGCTGCAGGAGTGAGATGGAGGAATTGCAAGAAAAGAGGCAGGAAGCAGGAGAGTGAGAGAAAAGGAAAGAAGAGACATGCAGCCAGACGAGGGCTTAGTGAGAGAGGATGGGACAGAGAACAGGATGAGAAGGACATAAGGCAAGGCTAGGACAGGCAAGGACAGGCAAGGCAAGGCTAGGCTGCAGGACATGTTTTTGCTTTATAGTTTCTAGCACATTCGTCTTCAGACTAGGAGGAAAGCCATAAGACCCTATGGATTAGGCCCAAGCAAAAACCCCAGCTACGTGAGACACTTAGACTAAGCCTAAAATACCAAGATCTCTCCATAAGGATGGTTTTTATACTGTACTTCCACAATCTGCTGGCAGTACAAAAAAATAAGCTGCAGATCTCCTTAGGCTGAGTCATGGTGCTTTGGGGCAGGGACCATGCATATCATGGGAATATTTCACAGTTTCTGCTCTGTTTTCAGTGTATGACACCAAAACACCCACCTGACGACATCCTTTCAAGAGCAAAGGCAGCAATTTGCAGAATTCCGCTTCTTAGGGGAAGTGAGAAATTGCTGAGCTGACACCAAGTCCTGCAGTGTCCCTGTCACCTGCAGAGCCACCGCATCCTCGCCACGGTAGCGGGCATTGTGACAAAGGTTCTATGTCAGCTGGGTGTGGCAGCCAGGCGCCCCCTAGGGGATGGGGAGCCTGTCAGCCCCGGGCCTGTCACTGCCTGCTGGCCCTGCTGCCAGCAGCCAGGCCTCTGAAAACTTGTCAAACCATGCCCAGACTTGGGGCCAGTTTGGCCCAAAGTCTGCAAGAGACAAGTCGGGAAGAAAGATACGGGACAGAGGGAGAAATCGAAGGGAGCAGGAGAAAGGGAAGGAAGAATAAAAAGTAGTGTTGGGCTGCAGGAGTGAGATGGAGGAATTGCAAGAAAAGAGGCAGGAAGGAGGAGAGTGAGAGAAAAGGAAAGAAGAGACATGCAGCCAGACAAAGGGTTAGTGAGAGAGGATGGGACAGAGAACAGGATGAGAAGGACATAAGGCAAGGCTAGGACAGGCAAGGACAGGCAAGGCAAGGCTAGGCTGCAGGACATGTTTTTGCTTTATAGTTTCTAGCACATTCGTCTTCAGACTAGGAGGAAAGCCATAAGACCCTATGGATTAGGCCCAAGCAAAAACCCCAGCTACTTGAGACACTTAGACTAAGCCTAAAATACCAAGATCTCTCCATAAGGATGGTTTTTATACTGTACTTCCACAATCTGCTGGCAGTACAAAAAAATAAGCTGCAGATCTCCTTAGGCTGAGTCATGGTGCTTTGGGGCAGGGACCATGCATATCATGGGAATATTTCACAGTTTCTGCTCTGTTTTCAGTGTATGACACCAAAACACCCACCTGATGACATCCTTTCAAGAGCAAAGGCAGCAATTTGCAGAATTTCGCTTCTTAGGGGAAGTGAGAAATTGCTGAGCTGACACCAAGTCCTGCAGTGTCCCTGTCACCTGCAGAGCCACCGCATCCTCGCCACGGTAGCGGGCATTGTGACAAAGGTTCTATGTCAGCTGGGTGTGGCAGCCAGGCGCCCCCTAGGGGATGGGGAGCCTGTCAGCCCCGGGCCTGTCACTGCCTGCTGTCCCTGCTGCCAGCAGCCAGGCCTCTGAAAACTTGTCAAACCATGCCCAGACTTGGGGCCAGTTTGGCCCAAAGTCTGCAAGAGACAAGTCGGGAAGAAAGATACGGGACAGAGGGAGAAATCGAAGGGAGCAGGGGAAAGGGAAGGAAGAATAAAAAGTAGTGTTGGGCTGCAGGAGTGAGATGGAGGAATTGCAAGAAAAGAGGCAGGAAGCAGGAGAGTGAGAGAAAAGGAAAGAAGAGACATGCAGCCAGACGAGGGGTTAGTGAGAGAGGATGGGACAGAGAACAGGATGAGAAGGACATAAGGCAAGGCTAGGACAGGCAAGGACAGGCAAGGCAAGGCTAGGCTGCAGGACATGTTTTTGCTTTATAGTTTCTAGCACATTCGTCTTCAGACTAGGAGGAAAGCCATAAGACCCTATGGATTAGGCCCAAGCAAAAACCCCAGCTACGTGAGACACTTAGACTAAGCCTAAAATACCAAGATCTCTCCATAAGGATGGTTTTTATACTGTACTTCCACAATCTGCTGGCAGTACAAAAAAATAAGCTGCAGATCTCCTTAGGCTGAGTCATGGTGCTTTGGGGCAGGGACCATGCATATCATGGGAATATTTCACAGTTTCTGCTCTGTTTTCAGTGTATGACACCAAAACACCCACCTGACGACATCCTTTCAAGAGCAAAGGCAGCAATTTGCAGAATTCCGCTTCTTAGGGGAAGTGAGAAATTGCTGAGCTGACACCAAGTCCTGCAGTGTCCCTGTCACCTGCAGAGCCACCGCATCCTCGCCACGGTAGCGGGCATTGTGACAAAGGTTCTATGTCAGCTGGGTGTGGCAGCCAGGCGCCCCCTAGGGGATGGGGAGCCTGTCAGCCCCGGGCCTGTCACTGCCTGCTGGCCCTGCTGCCAGCAGCCAGGCCTCTGAAAACTTGTCAAACCATGCCCAGACTTGGGGCCAGTTTGGCCCAAAGTCTGCAAGAGACAAGTCGGGAAGAAAGATACGGGACAGAGGGAGAAATCGAAGGGAGCAGGAGAAAGGGAAGGAAGAATAAAAAGTAGTGTTGGGCTGCAGGAGTGAGATGGAGGAATTGCAAGAAAAGAGGCAGGAAGGAGGAGAGTGAGAGAAAAGGAAAGAAGAGACATGCAGCCAGACAAAGGGTTAGTGAGAGAGGATGGGACAGAGAACAGGATGAGAAGGACATAAGGCAAGGCTAGGACAGGCAAGGACAGGCAAGGCAAGGCTAGGCTGCAGGACATGTTTTTGCTTTATAGTTTCTAGCACATTCGTCTTCAGACTAGGAGGAAAGCCATAAGACCCTATGGATTAGGCCCAAGCAAAAACCCCAGCTACTTGAGACACTTAGACTAAGCCTAAAATACCAAGATCTCTCCATAAGGATGGTTTTTATACTGTACTTCCACAATCTGCTGGCAGTACAAAAAAATAAGCTGCAGATCTCCTTAGGCTGAGTCATGGTGCTTTGGGGCAGGGACCATGCATATCATGGGAATATTTCACAGTTTCTGCTCTGTTTTCAGTGTATGACACCAAAACACCCACCTGATGACATCCTTTCAAGAGCAAAGGCAGCAATTTGCAGAATTTCGCTTCTTAGGGGAAGTGAGAAATTGCTGAGCTGACACCAAGTCCTGCAGTGTCCCTGTCACCTGCAGAGCCACCGCATCCTCGCCACGGTAGCGGGCATTGTGACAAAGGTTCTATGTCAGCTGGGTGTGGCAGCCAGGCGCCCCCTAGGGGATGGGGAGCCTGTCAGCCCCGGGCCTGTCACTGCCTGCTGTCCCTGCTGCCAGCAGCCAGGCCTCTGAAAACTTGTCAAACCATGCCCAGACTTGGGGCCAGTTTGGCCCAAAGTCTGCAAGAGACAAGTCGGGAAGAAAGATACGGGACAGAGGGAGAAATCGAAGGGAGCAGGGGAAAGGGAAGGAAGAATAAAAAGTAGTGTTGGGCTGCAGGAGTGAGATGGAGGAATTGCAAGAAAAGAGGCAGGAAGCAGGAGAGTGAGAGAAAAGGAAAGAAGAGACATGCAGCCAGACGAGGGGTTAGTGAGAGAGGATGGGACAGAGAACAGGATGACAAGGACATAAGGCAAGGCTAGGACAGGCAAGGACAGGCAAGGCAAGGCTAGGCTGCAGGACATGTTTTTGCTTTATAGTTTCTAGCACATTCGTCTTCAGACTAGGAGGAAAGCCATAAGACCCTATGGATTAGGCCCAAGCAAAAACCCCAGCTACTTGAGACACTTAGACTAAGCCTAAAATACCAAGGTCTCTCCATAAGGATGGTTTTTATACTGTACTTCCACAATCTGCTGGCAGTACAAAAAAATAAGCTGCAGATCTCCTTAGGCTGAGTCATGGTGCTTTGGGGCAGGGACCATGCATATCATGGGAATATTTCACAGTTTCTGCTCTGTTTTCAGTGTATGACACCAAAACACCCACCTGACGACATCCTTTCAAGAGCAAAGGCAGCAATTTGCAGAATTCCGCTTCTTAGGGGAAGTGAGAAATTGCTGAGCTGACACCAAGTCCTGCAGTGTCCCTGTCACCTGCAGAGCCACCGCATCCTCGCCACGGTAGCGGGCATTGTGACAAAGGTTCTATGTCAGCTGGGTGTGGCAGCCAGGCGCCCCCTAGGGGATGGGGAGCCTGTCAGCCCCGGGCCTGTCACTGCCTGCTGGCCCTGCTGCCACCAGCCAGGCCTCTGAAAACTTGTCAAACCATGCCCATACTTGGGGCCAGTTTGGCCCAAAGTCTCCAAGAGACAAGTCGGGAAGAAAGATACGGGACAGAGGGAGAAAGCGAAGGGAGCAGGAGAAAGGCAAGGAAGAATAAAAAGTAGTGTTGGGCTGCAGGAGTGAGATGGAGGAATTGCAAGAAAAGAGGCAGGAAGCAGGAGAGTGAGAGAAAAGTAAAGAAGAGACATGCAGCCAGACGAGGGGTTAGTGAGAGAGGATGGGACAGAGAACAGGATGAGAAGGACATAAGGCAAGGCTAGGACAGGCAAGGACAGGCAAGGCAAGGCTAGGCTGCAGGACATGTTTTTGCTTTATAGTTTCTAGCACATTCGTCTTCAGACTAGGAGGAAAGCCATAAGACCCTATGGATTAGGCCCAAGCAAAAACCCCAGCTACGTGAGACACTTAGACTAAGCCTAAAATACCAAGATCTCTCCATAAGGATGGTTTTTATACTGTACTTCCACAATCTGCTGGCAGTACAAAAAAATAAGCTGCAGATCTCCTTAGGCTGAGTCATGGTGCTTTGGGGCAGGGACCATGCATATCATGGGAATATTTCACAGTTTCTGCTCTGTTTTCAGTGTATGACACCAAAACACCCACCTGACGACATCCTTTCAAGAGCAAAGGCAGCAATTTGCAGAATTCCGCTTCTTAGGGGAAGTGAGAAATTGCTGAGCTGACACCAAGTCCTGCAGTGTCCCTGTCACCTGCAGAGCCACCGCATCCTCGCCACGGTAGCGGGCATTGTGACAAAGGTTCTATGTCAGCTGGGTGTGGCAGCCAGGCGCCCCCTAGGGGATGGGGAGCCTGTCAGCCCCGGGCCTGTCACTGCCTGCTGGCCCTGCTGCCAGCAGCCAGGCCTCTGAAAACTTGTCAAACCATGCCCAGACTTGGGGCCAGTTTGGCCCAAAGTCTCCAAGAGACAAGTCGGGAAGAAAGATACGGGACAGAGGGAGAAATCGAAGGGAGCAGGAGAAAGGGAAGGAAGAATAAAAAGTAGTGTTGGGCTGCAGGAGTGAGATGGAGGAATTGCAAGAAAAGAGGCAGGAAGCAGGAGAGTGAGAGAAAAGGAAAGAAGAGACATGCAGCCAGACGAAGGGTTAGTGAGAGAGGATGGGACAGAGAACAGGATGAGAAGGACATAAGGCAAGGCTAGGACAGGCAAGGACAGGCAAGGCAAGGCTAGGCTGCAGGACATGTTTTTGCTTTATAGTTTCTAGCACATTCGTCTTCAGACTAGGAGGAAAGCCATAAGACCGTATGGATTAGGCCCAAGCAAAAACCCCAGCTACTTGAGACACTTAGACTAAGCCTAAAATACCAAGATCTCTCCATAAGGATGGTTTTTATACTGTACTTCCACAATCTGCTGGCAGTACAAAAAAATAAGCTGCAGATCGCCTTAGGCTGAGTCATGGTGCTTTGGGGCAGGGACCATGCATATCATGGGAATATTTCACAGTTTCTGCTCTTTTTTCAGTGTATGACACCAAAACACCCACCTGATGACATCCTTTCAAGAGCAAAGGCAGCAATTTGCAGAATTCCGCTTCTTAGGGGAAGTGAGAAATTGCTGAGCTGACACCAAGTCCTGCAGTGTCCCTGTCACCTGCAGAGCCACCGCATCCTCGCCACGGTAGCGGGCATTGTGACAAAGGTTCTATGTCAGCTGGGTGTGGCAGCCAGGCGCCCCCTAGGGGATGAGGAGCCTGTCAGCCCCGGGCCTGTCACTGCCTGGTGTCCCTGCTGCCACCAGCCAGGCCTCTGAAACCTTGTCAAACCATGCCCAGACTTGGGGCCAGTTTGGCCCAAGGTCTGCAAGAGACAAGTCGGGAAGAAAGATTCGGGACAGAGGGAGAAAGCGAAGGGAGCAGGAGAAAGGGAAGGAAGAATAAAAAGTAGTGTTGGGCTGCAGGAGTGAGATGGAGGAATTGCAAGAAAAGAGGCAGGAAGCAGGAGAGTGAGAGAAAAGGAAAGAAGAGACATGCAGCCAGACGAAGGGTTAGTGAGAGAGGATGGGACAGAGAACAGGATGAGAAGGACATAAGGCAAGGCTAGGATAGGCAAGGACAGGCAAGGCAAGGCTAGGCTGCAGGACATGTTTTTGCTTTATAGTTTCTAGCACATTCGTCTTCAGACTAGGAGGAAAGCCATAAGACCCTATGGATTAGGCCAAAGCAAAAACCCCAGCTACTTGAGACACTTAGACTAAGCCTAAAATACCAAGATCTCTCCATAAGGATGGTTTTTATACTGTACTTCCACAATCTGCTGGCAGTACAAAAAAATAAGCTGCAGATCGCCTTAGGCTGAGTCATGGTGCTTTGGGGCAGGGACCATGCATATCATGGGAATATTTCACAGTTTCTGCTCTGTTTTCAGTGTATGACACCAAAACACCCACCTGATGACATCCTTTCAAGAGCAAAGGCAGCAATTTGCAGAATTCCGCTTCTTAGGGGAAGTGAGAAATTGCTGAGCTGACACCAAGTCCTGCAGTGTCCCTGTCACCTGCAGAGCCACCGCATCCTCGCCACGGTAGCGGGCATTGTGACAAAGGTTCTATGTCAGCTGGGTGTGGCAGCCAGGCGCCCCCTAGGGGATGGGGAGCCTGTCAGCCCCGGGCCTGTCACTGCCTGCTGGCCCTGCTGCCACCAGCCAGGCCTCTGAAAACTTGTCAAACCATGCCCAGACTTGGGGCCAGTTTGGCCCAAAGTCTGCAAGAGACAAGTCGGGAAGAAAGATTCGGGACAGAGGGAGAAAGCGAAGGGAGCAGGAGAAAGGGAAGGAAGAATAAAAAGTAGTGTTGGGCTGCAGGAGTGAGATGGAGGAATTGCAAGAAAAGAGGCAGGAAGCAGGAGAGTGAGAGAAAAGGAAAGAAGAGACATGCAGCCAGACGAAGGGTTAGTGAGAGAGGATGGGACAGAGAACAGGATGAGAAGGACATAAGGCAAGGCTAGGACAGGCAAGGACAGGCAAGGCAAGGCTAGGCTGCAGGACATGTTTTTGCTTTATAGTTTCTAGCACATTCGTCTTCAGACTAGGAGGAAAGCCATAAGACCCTATGGATTAGGCCAAAGCAAAAACCCCAGCTACTTGAGACACTTAGACTAAGCCTAAAATACCAAGATCTCTCCATAAGGATGGTTTTTATACTGTACTTCCACAATCTGCTGGCAGTACAAAAAAATAAGCTGCAGATCGCCTTAGGCTGAGTCATGGTGCTTTGGGGCAGGGACCATGCATATCATGGGAATATTTCACAGTTTCTGCTCTTTTTTCAGTGTATGACACCAAAACACCCACCTGATGACATCCTTTCAAGAGCAAAGGCAGCAATTTGCAGAATTCCGCTTCTTAGGGGAAGTGAGAAATTGCTGAGCTGACACCAAGTCCTGCAGTGTCCCTGTCACCTGCAGAGCCACCGCATCCTCGCCACGGTAGCGGGCATTGTGACAAAGGTTCTATGTCAGCTGGGTGTGGCAGCCAGGCGCCCCCTAGGGGATGGGGAGCCTGTCAGCCCCGGGCCTGTCACTGCCTGCTGGCCCTGCTGCCAGCAGCCAGGCCTCTGAAAACTTGTCAAACCATGCCCAGACTTGGGGCCAGTTTGGCCCAAAGTCTGCAAGAGACAAGTCGGGAAGAAAGATTCGGGACAGAGGGAGAAAGCGAAGGGAGCAGGAGAAAGGGAAGGAAGAATAAAAAGTAGTGTTGGGCTGCAGGAGTGAGATGGAGGAATTGCAAGAAAAGAGGCAGGAAGCAGGAGAGTGAGAGAAAAGGAAAGAAGAGACATGCAGCCAGACGAGGGCTTAGTGAGAGAGGATGGGACAGAGAACAGGATGAGAAGGACATAAGGCAAGGCTAGGACAGGCAAGGACAGGCAAGGCAAGGCTAGGCTGCAGGACATGTTTTTGCTTTATAGTTTCTAGCACATTCGTCTTCAGACTAGGAGGAAAGCCATAAGACCCTATGGATTAGGCCCAAGCAAAAACCCCAGCTACGTGAGACACTTAGACTAAGCCTAAAATACCAAGATCTCTCCATAAGGATGGTTTTTATACTGTACTTCCACAATCTGCTGGCAGTACAAAAAAATAAGCTGCAGATCTCCTTAGGCTGAGTCATGGTGCTTTGGGGCAGGGACCATGCATATCATGGGAATATTTCACAGTTTCTGCTCTGTTTTCAGTGTATGACACCAAAACACCCACCTGACGACATCCTTTCAAGAGCAAAGGCAGCAATTTGCAGAATTCCGCTTCTTAGGGGAAGTGAGAAATTGCTGAGCTGACACCAAGTCCTGCAGTGTCCCTGTCACCTGCAGAGCCACCGCAGCCTCGCCACGGTCGCGGGCATTGTGACAAAGGTTCTATGTCAGATGGGTGTGGCAGCCAGGCGCCCCCTAGGGGATGGGGAGCCTGTCAGCCCCGGGCCTGTCACTGCCTGCTGGCCCTGCTGCCAGCAGCCAGGCCTCTGAAAACTTGTCAAACCATGCCCAGACTTGGGGCCAGTTTGGCCCAAAGTCTCCAAGAGACAAGTCGGGAAGAAAGATACGGGACAGAGGGAGAAAGCGAAGGGAGCAGGAGAAAGGGAAGGAAGAATAAAAAGTAGTGTTGGGCTGCAGGAGTGAGATGGAGGAATTGCAAGAAAAGAGGCAGGAAGCAGGAGAGTGAGAGAAAAGGAAAGAAGAGACATGCAGCCAGACGAGGGCTTAGTGAGAGAGGATGGGACAGAGAACAGGATGAGAAGGACATAAGGCAAGGCTAGGACAGGCAAGGACAGGCAAGGCAAGGCTAGGCTGCAGGACATGTTTTTGCTTTATAGTTTCTAGCACATTCGTCTTCAGACTAGGAGGAAAGCCATAAGACCCTATGGATTAGGCCCAAGCAAAAACCCCAGCTACTTGAGACACTTAGACTAAGCCTAAAATACCAAGGTCTCTCCATAAGGATGGTTTTTATACTGTACTTCCACAATCTGCTGGCAGTACAAAAAAATAAGCTGCAGATCTCCTTAGGCTGAGTCATGGTGCTTTGGGGCAGGGACCATGCATATCATGGGAATATTTCACAGTTTCTGCTCTGTTTTCAGTGTATGACACCAAAACACCCACCTGATGACATCCTTTCAAGAGCAAAGGCAGCAATTGGCAGAATTCCGCTTCTTAGGGGAAGTGAGAAATTGCTGAGCTGACACCAAGTCCTGCAGTGTCCCTGTCACCTGCAGAGCCACCGCATCCTCGCCACGGTAGCGGGCATTGTGACAAAGGTTCTATGTCAGCTGGGTGTGGCAGCCAGGCGCCCCCTAGGGGATGGGGAGCCTGTCAGCCCCGGGCCTGTCACTGCCTGGTGTCCCTGCTGCCACCAGCCAGGCCTCTGAAAACTTGTCAAACCATGCCCAGACTTGGGGCCAGTTTGGCCCAAAGTCTGCAAGAGACAAGTCGGGAAGAAAGATAGGGGACAGAGGGAGAAAGCGAAGGGAGCAGGAGAAAGGGAAGGAAGAATAAAAAGTAGTGTTGGGCTGCAGGAGTGAGATGGAGGAATTGCAAGAAAAGAGGCAGGAAGCAGGAGAGTGAGAGAAAAGGAAAGAAGAGACATGCAGCCAGACGAGGGGTTAGTGAGAGAGGATGGGACAGAGAACAGGATGACAAGGACATAAGGCAAGGCTAGGACAGGCAAGGACAGGCAAGGCAAGGCTAGGCTGCAGGACATGTTTTTGCTTTATAGTTTCTAGCACATTCGTCTTCAGACTAGGAGGAAAGCCATAAGACCCTATGGATTAGGCCCAAGCAAAAACCCCAGCTACGTGAGACACTTAGACTAAGCCTAAAATACCAAGATCTCTCCATAAGGATGGTTTTTATACTGTACTTCCACAATCTGCTGGCAGTACAAAAAAATAAGCTGCAGATCTCCTTAGGCTGAGTCATGGTGCTTTGGGGCAGGGACCATGCATATCATGGGAATATTTCACAGTTTCTGCTCTGTTTTCAGTGTATGACACCAAAACACCCACCTGACGACATCCTTTCAAGAGCAAAGGCAGCAATTTGCAGAATTCCGCTTCTTAGGGGAAGTGAGAAATTGCTGAGCTGACACCAAGTCCTGCAGTGTCCCTGTCACCTGCAGAGCCACCGCATCCTCGCCACGGTAGCGGGCATTGTGACAAAGGTTCTATGTCAGCTGGGTGTGGCAGCCAGGCGCCCCCTAGGGGATGGGGAGCCTGTCAGCCCCGGGCCTTTCACTGCCTGCTGGCCCTGCTGCCAGCAGCCAGGCCTCTGAAAACTTGTCAAACCATGCCCAGACTTGGGGCCAGTTTGGCCCAAAGTCTGCAAGAGACAAGTCGGGAAGAAAGATACGGGACAGAGGGAGAAATCGAAGGGAGCAGGAGAAAGGGAAGGAAGAATAAAAAGTAGTGTTGGGCTGCAGGAGTGAGATGGAGGAATTGCAAGAAAAGAGGCAGGAAGGAGGAGAGTGAGAGAAAAGGAAAGAAGAGACATGCAGCCAGACAAAGGGTTAGTGAGAGAGGATGGGACAGAGAACAGGATGAGAAGGACATAAGGCAAGGCTAGGACAGGCAAGGACAGGCAAGGCAAGGCTAGGCTGCAGGACATGTTTTTGCTTTATAGTTTCTAGCACATTCGTCTTCAGACTAGGAGGAAAGCCATAAGACCCTATGGATTAGGCCCAAGCAAAAACCCCAGCTACTTGAGACACTTAGACTAAGCCTAAAATACCAAGATCTCTCCATAAGGATGGTTTTTATACTGTACTTCCACAATCTGCTGGCAGTACAAAAAAATAAGCTGCAGATCTCCTTAGGCTGAGTCATGGTGCTTTGGGGCAGGGACCATGCATATCATGGGAATATTTCACAGTTTCTGCTCTGTTTTCAGTGTATGACACCAAAACACCCACCTGATGACATCCTTTCAAGAGCAAAGGCAGCAATTTGCAGAATTTCGCTTCTTAGGGGAAGTGAGAAATTGCTGAGCTGACACCAAGTCCTGCAGTGTCCCTGTCACCTGCAGAGCCACCGCATCCTCGCCACGGTAGCGGGCATTGTGACAAAGGTTCTATGTCAGCTGGGTGTGGCAGCCAGGCGCCCCCTAGGGGATGGGGAGCCTGTCAGCCCCGGGCCTGTCACTGCCTGCTGTCCCTGCTGCCAGCAGCCAGGCCTCTGAAAACTTGTCAAACCATGCCCAGACTTGGGGCCAGTTTGGCCCAAAGTCTGCAAGAGACAAGTCGGGAAGAAAGATACGGGACAGAGGGAGAAATCGAAGGGAGCAGGGGAAAGGGAAGGAAGAATAAAAAGTAGTGTTGGGCTGCAGGAGTGAGATGGAGGAATTGCAAGAAAAGAGGCAGGAAGCAGGAGAGTGAGAGAAAAGGAAAGAAGAGACATGCAGCCAGACGAGGGGTTAGTGAGAGAGGATGGGACAGAGAACAGGATGACAAGGACATAAGGCAAGGCTAGGACAGGCAAGGACAGGCAAGGCAAGGCTAGGCTGCAGGACATGTTTTTGCTTTATAGTTTCTAGCACATTCGTCTTCAGACTAGGAGGAAAGCCATAAGACCCTATGGATTAGGCCCAAGCAAAAACCCCAGCTACTTGAGACACTTAGACTAAGCCTAAAATACCAAGGTCTCTCCATAAGGATGGTTTTTATACTGTACTTCCACAATCTGCTGGCAGTACAAAAAAATAAGCTGCAGATCTCCTTAGGCTGAGTCATGGTGCTTTGGGGCAGGGACCATGCATATCATGGGAATATTTCACAGTTTCTGCTCTGTTTTCAGTGTATGACACCAAAACACCCACCTGATGACATCCTTTCAAGAGCAAAGGCAGCAATTGGCAGAATTCCGCTTCTTAGGGGAAGTGAGAAATTGCTGAGCTGACACCAAGTCCTGCAGTGTCCCTGTCACCTGCAGAGCCACCGCATCCTCGCCACGGTAGCGGGCATTGTGACAAAGGTTCTATGTCAGCTGGGTGTGGCAGCCAGGCGCCCCCTAGGGGATGGGGAGCCTGTCAGCCCCGGGCCTGTCACTGCCTGCTGGCCCTGCTGCCACCAGCCAGGCCTCTGAAAACTTGTCAAACCATGCCCAGACTTGGGGCCAGTTTGGCCCAAAGTCTCCAAGAGACAAGTCGGGAAGAAAGATACGGGACAGAGGGAGAAAGCGAAGGGAGCAGGAGAAAGGCAAGGAAGAATAAAAAGTAGTGTTGGGCTGCAGGAGTGAGATGGAGGAATTGCAAGAAAAGAGGCAGGAAGCAGGAGAGTGAGAGAAAAGTAAAGAAGAGACATGCAGCCAGACGAGGGGTTAGTGAGAGAGGATGGGACAGAGAACAGGATGAGAAGGACATAAGGCAAGGCTAGGACAGGCAAGGACAGGCAAGGCAAGGCTAGGCTGCAGGACATGTTTTTGCTTTATAGTTTCTAGCACATTCGTCTTCAGACTAGGAGGAAAGCCATAAGACCCTATGGATTAGGCCCAAGCAAAAACCCCAGCTACGTGAGACACTTAGACTAAGCCTAAAATACCAAGATCTCTCCATAAGGATGGTTTTTATACTGTACTTCCACAATCTGCTGGCAGTACAAAAAAATAAGCTGCAGATCTCCTTAGGCTGAGTCATGGTGCTTTGGGGCAGGGACCATGCATATCATGGGAATATTTCACAGTTTCTGCTCTGTTTTCAGTGTATGACACCAAAACACCCACCTGACGACATCCTTTCAAGAGCAAAGGCAGCAATTTGCAGAATTCCGCTTCTTAGGGGAAGTGAGAAATTGCTGAGCTGACACCAAGTCCTGCAGTGTCCCTGTCACCTGCAGAGCCACCGCATCCTCGCCACGGTAGCGGGCATTGTGACAAAGGTTCTATGTCAGCTGGGTGTGGCAGCCAGGCGCCCCCTAGGGGATGGGGAGCCTGTCAGCCCCGGGCCTGTCACTGCCTGCTGGCCCTGCTGCCAGCAGCCAGGCCTCTGAAAACTTGTCAAACCATGCCCAGACTTGGGGCCAGTTTGGCCCAAAGTCTCCAAGAGACAAGTCGGGAAGAAAGATACGGGACAGAGGGAGAAATCGAAGGGAGCAGGAGAAAGGGAAGGAAGAATAAAAAGTAGTGTTGGGCTGCAGGAGTGAGATGGAGGAATTGCAAGAAAAGAGGCAGGAAGCAGGAGAGTGAGAGAAAAGGAAAGAAGAGACATGCAGCCAGACGAAGGGTTAGTGAGAGAGGATGGGACAGAGAACAGGATGAGAAGGACATAAGGCAAGGCTAGGACAGGCAAGGACAGGCAAGGCAAGGCTAGGCTGCAGGACATGTTTTTGCTTTATAGTTTCTAGCACATTCGTCTTCAGACTAGGAGGAAAGCCATAAGACCGTATGGATTAGGCCCAAGCAAAAACCCCAGCTACTTGAGACACTTAGACTAAGCCTAAAATACCAAGATCTCTCCATAAGGATGGTTTTTATACTGTACTTCCACAATCTGCTGGCAGTACAAAAAAATAAGCTGCAGATCGCCTTAGGCTGAGTCATGGTGCTTTGGGGCAGGGACCATGCATATCATGGGAATATTTCACAGTTTCTGCTCTTTTTTCAGTGTATGACACCAAAACACCCACCTGATGACATCCTTTCAAGAGCAAAGGCAGCAATTTGCAGAATTCCGCTTCTTAGGGGAAGTGAGAAATTGCTGAGCTGACACCAAGTCCTGCAGTGTCCCTGTCACCTGCAGAGCCACCGCATCCTCGCCACGGTAGCGGGCATTGTGACAAAGGTTCTATGTCAGCTGGGTGTGGCAGCCAGGCGCCCCCTAGGGGATGAGGAGCCTGTCAGCCCCGGGCCTGTCACTGCCTGGTGTCCCTGCTGCCACCAGCCAGGCCTCTGAAACCTTGTCAAACCATGCCCAGACTTGGGGCCAGTTTGGCCCAAGGTCTGCAAGAGACAAGTCGGGAAGAAAGATTCGGGACAGAGGGAGAAAGCGAAGGGAGCAGGAGAAAGGGAAGGAAGAATAAAAAGTAGTGTTGGGCTGCAGGAGTGAGATGGAGGAATTGCAAGAAAAGAGGCAGGAAGCAGGAGAGTGAGAGAAAAGGAAAGAAGAGACATGCAGCCAGACGAAGGGTTAGTGAGAGAGGATGGGACAGAGAACAGGATGAGAAGGACATAAGGCAAGGCTAGGATAGGCAAGGACAGGCAAGGCAAGGCTAGGCTGCAGGACATGTTTTTGCTTTATAGTTTCTAGCACATTCGTCTTCAGACTAGGAGGAAAGCCATAAGACCCTATGGATTAGGCCAAAGCAAAAACCCCAGCTACTTGAGACACTTAGACTAAGCCTAAAATACCAAGATCTCTCCATAAGGATGGTTTTTATACTGTACTTCCACAATCTGCTGGCAGTACAAAAAAATAAGCTGCAGATCGCCTTAGGCTGAGTCATGGTGCTTTGGGGCAGGGACCATGCATATCATGGGAATATTTCACAGTTTCTGCTCTTTTTTCAGTGTATGACACCAAAACACCCACCTGATGACATCCTTTCAAGAGCAAAGGCAGCAATTTGCAGAATTCCGCTTCTTAGGGGAAGTGAGAAATTGCTGAGCTGACACCAAGTCCTGCAGTGTCCCTGTCACCTGCAGAGCCACCGCAGCCTCGCCACGGTAGCGGTCATTGTGACAAAGGTTCTATGTCAGATGGGTGTGGCAGCCAGGCGCCCCCTAGGGGATGGGGAGCCTGTCAGCCCCGGGCCTGTCACTGCCTGCTGGCCCTGCTGCCAGCAGCCAGGCCTCTGAAAACTTGTCAAACCATGCCCAGACTTGGGGCCAGTTTGGCCCAAAGTCTCCAAGAGACAAGTCGGGAAGAAAGATACGGGACAGAGGGAGAAAGCGAAGGGAGCAGGAGAAAGGGAAGGAAGAATAAAAAGTAGTGTTGGGCTGCAGGAGTGAGATGGAGGAATTGCAAGAAAAGAGGCAGGAAGCAGGAGAGTGAGAGAAAAGGAAAGAAGAGACATGCAGCCAGACGAGGGCTTAGTGAGAGAGGATGGGACAGAGAACAGGATGAGAAGGACATAAGGCAAGGCTAGGACAGGCAAGGACAGGCAAGGCAAGGCTAGGCTGCAGGACATGTTTTTGCTTTATAGTTTCTAGCACATTCGTCTTCAGACTAGGAGGAAAGCCATAAGACCCTATGGATTAGGCCCAAGCAAAAACCCCAGCTACTTGAGACACTTAGACTAAGCCTAAAATACCAAGGTCTCTCCATAAGGATGGTTTTTATACTGTACTTCCACAATCTGCTGGCAGTACAAAAAAATAAGCTGCAGATCTCCTTAGGCTGAGTCATGGTGCTTTGGGGCAGGGACCATGCATATCATGGGAATATTTCACAGTTTCTGCTCTGTTTTCAGTGTATGACACCGAAACACCCACCTGATGACATCCTTTCAAGAGCAAAGGCAGCAATTTGCAGAATTCCGCTTCTTAGGGGAAGTGAGAAATTGCTGAGCTGACACCAAGTCCTGCAGTGTCCCTGTCACCTGCAGAGCCACCGCATCCTCGCCACGGTAGCGGGCATTGTGACAAAGGTTCTATGTCAGCTGGGTGTGGCAGCCAGGCGCCCCCTAGGGGATGGGGAGCCTGTCAGCCCCGGGCCTGTCACTGCCTGGTGTCCCTGCTGCCACCAGCCAGGCCTCTGAAAACTTGTCAAACCATGCCCAGACTTGGGGCCAGTTTGGCCCAAAGTCTGCAAGAGACAGGTCGGGAAGAAAGATACGGGACAGAGGGAGAAAGCGAAGGGAGCAGGAGAAAGGGAAGGAAGAATAAAAAGTAATGTTGGGCTGCAGGAGTGAGATGGAGGAATTGCAAGAAAAGAGGCAGGAAGCAGGAGAGTGAGAGAAAAGGAAAGAAGAGACATGCAGCCAGACAAAGGGTTAGTGAGAGAGGATGGGACAGAGAACAGGATGAGAAGGACATAAGGCAAGGCTAGGACAGGCAAGGACAGGCAAGGCAAGGCTAGGCTGCAGGACATGTTTTTGCTTTATAGTTTCTAGCACATTCGTCTTCAGACTAGGAGGAATGCCATAAGACCCTATGGATTAGGCCCAAGCAAAAACCCCAGCTACTTGAGACACTTAGACTAAGCCTAAAATACCAAGGTCTCTCCATAAGGATGGTTTTTATACTGTACTTCCACAATCTGCTGGCAGTACAAAAAAATAAGCTGCAGATCTCCTTAGGCTGAGTCATGGTGCTTTGGGGCAGGGACCATGCATATCATGGGAATATTTCACAGTTTCTGCTCTGTTTTCAGTGTATGACACCGAAACACCCACCTGATGACATCCTTTCAAGAGCAAAGGCAGCAATTTGCAGAATTCCGCTTCTTAGGGGAAGTGAGAAATTGCTGAGCTGACACCAAGTCCTGCAGTGTCCCTGTCACCTGCAGAGCCACCGCAGCCTCGCCACGGTAGCGGGCATTGTGACAAAGGTTCTATGTCAGATGGGTGTGGCAGCCAGGCGCCCCCTAGGGGATGGGGAGCCTGTCAGCCCCGGGCCTGTCACTGCCTGGTGTCCCTGCTGCCAACAGCCAGGCCTCTGAAAACTTGTCAAACCATGCCCAGACTTGGGGCCAGTTTGGCCCAAAGTCTGCAAGAGACAAGTCGGGAAGAAAGATACGGGACAGAGGGAGAAATCGAAGGGAGCAGGAGAAAGGGAAGGAAGAATAAAAAGTATTGTTGGGCTGCAGGAGTGAGATGGAGGAATTGGAAGAAAAGAGGCAGGAAGCAGGAGAGTGAGAGAAAAGGAAAGAAGAGACATGCAGCCAGACAAAGGGTTAGTGAGAGAGGATGGGACAGAGAACAGGATGAGAAGGACATAAGGCAAGGCTAGGACAGGCAAGGACAGGCAAGGCAAGGCTAGGCTGCAGGACATGTTTTTGCTTTATAGTTTCTAGCACATTCGTCTTCAGACTAGGAGGAATGCCATAAGACCCTATGGATTAGGCCCAAGCAAAAACCCCAGCTACTTGAGACACTTAGACTAAGCCTAAAATACCAAGATCTCTCCATAAGGATGGTTTTTATACTGTACTTCCACAATCTGCTGGCAGTACAAAAAAATAAGCTGCAGATCTCCTTAGGCTGAGTCATGGTGCTTTGGGGCAGGGACCATGCATATCATGGGAATATTTCACAGTTTCTGCTCTGTTTTCAGTGTATGACACCAAAACACCCACCTGATGACATCCTTTCAAGAGCAAAGGCAGCAATTTGCAGAATTCCGCTTCTTAGGGGAAGTGAGAAATTGCTGAGCTGACACCAAGTCCTGCAGTGTCCCTGTCACCTGCAGAGCCACCGCATCCTCGCCACGGTAGCGGGCATTGTGACAAAGGTTCTATGTCAGCTGGGTGTGGCAGCCAGGCTCCCCCTAGGGGATGGGGAGCCTGTCAGCCCCGGGCCTGTCACTGCCTGGTGTCCCTGCTGCCAGCAGCCAGGCCTCTGAAAACTTGTCAAACCATGCCCAGACTTGGGGCCAGTTTGGCCCAAAGTCTCCAAGAGACAAGTCGGGAAGAAAGATATGGGACAGAGGGAGAAAGCGAAGGGAGCAGGAGAAAGGGAAGGAAGAATAAAAAGTAGTGTTGGGCTGCAGGAGTGAGATGGAGGAATTGCAAGAAAAGAGGCAGGAAGCAGGAGAGTGAGAGAAAAGGAAAGAAGAGACATGCAGCCAGACGAGGGGTTAGTGAGAGAGGATGGGACAGAGAACAGGATGAGAAGGACATAAGGCAAGGCTAGGACAGGCAAGGACAGGCAAGGCAAGGCTAGGCTGCAGGACATGTTTTTGCTTTATAGTTTCTAGCACATTCGTCTTCAGACTAGGAGGAAAGCCATAAGACCCTATGGATTAGGCCCAAGCAAAAACCCCAGCTACTTGAGACACTTAGACTAAGCCTAAAATACCAAGGTCTCTCCATAAGGATGGTTTTTATACTGTACTTCCACAATCTGCTGGCAGTACAAAAAAATAAGCTGCAGATCTCCTTAGGCTGAGTCATGGTGCTTTGGGGCAGGGACCATGCATATCATGGGAATATTTCACAGTTTCTGCTCTGTTTTCAGTGTATGACACCAAAACACCCACCTGATGACATCTTTTCAAGAGCAAAGGCAGCAATTTGCAGAATTCCGCTTCTTAGGGGAAGTGAGAAATTGCTGAGCTGACACCAAGTCCTGCAGTGTCCCTGTCACCTGCAGAGCCACCGCAGCCTCGCCACGGTAGCGGGCATTGTGACAAAGGTTCTATGTCAGCTGGGTGTGGCAGCCAATCGCCCCCTAGGGGATGGGGAGCCTGTCAGCCCCGGGCCTGTCACTGCCTGGTGTCCCTGCTGCCACCAGCCAGGCCTCTGAAAACTTGTCTAACCATGCCCAGAATAGGGGCCAGTTTGGCCCAAAGTCTGCAAGAGACAAGTCGGGAAGAAAGATACGGGACAGAGGGAGAAATCGAAGGGAGCAGGAGAAAGGGAAGGAAGAATAAAAAGTAGTGTTGGGCTGCAGGAGTGAGATGGAGGAATTGCAAGAAAAGAGGCAGGAAGCAGGAGAGTGAGAGAAAAGGAAAGAAGAGACATGCAGCCAGACAAAGGGTTAGTGAGAGAGGATGGGACAGAGAACAGGATGAGAAGGACATAAGACAAGGCTAGGACAGGCAAGGACAGGCAAGGCAAGGCTAGGCTGCAGGACATGTTTTTGCTTTATAGTTTCTAGCACATTCGTCTTCAGACTAGGAGGAAAGCCATAAGACCCTATGGATTAGGCCCAAGCAAAAACCCCAGCTACTTGAGACACTTAGACTAAGCCTAAAATACCAAGGTCTCTCCATAAGGATGGTTTTTATACTGTACTTCCACAATCTGCTGGCAGTACAAAAAAATAAGCTGCAGATCTCCTTAGGCTGAGACATGGTGCTTTGGGGCAGGGACCATGCATATCATGGGAATATTTCACAGTTTCTGTTCTGTTTTCAGTGTATGACACCAAAACACCCACCTGATGACATCTTTTCAAGAGCAAAGGCAGCAATTTGCAGAATTCCGCTTCTTAGGGGAAGTGAGAAATTGCTGAGCTGACACCAAGTCCTGCAGTGTCCCTGTCACCTGCAGAGCCACCGCAGCCTCGCCACGGTAGCGGGCATTGTGACAAAGGTTCTATGTCAGCTGGGTGTGGCAGCCAATCGCCCCCTAGGGGATGGGGAGCCTGTCAGCCCCGGGCCTGTCACTGCCTGGTGTCCCTGCTGCCACCAGCCAGGCCTCTGAAAACTTGTCTAACCATGCCCAGAATAGGGGCCAGTTTGGCCCAAAGTCTGCAAGAGACAAGTCGGGAAGAAAGATACGGGACAGAGGGAGAAATCGAAGGGAGCAGGAGAAAGGGAAGGAAGAATAAAAAGTAGTGTTGGGCTGCAGGAGTGAGATGGAGGAATTGCAAGAAAAGAGGCAGGAAGCAGGAGAGTGAGAGAAAAGGAAAGAAGAGACATGCAGCCAGACAAAGGGTTAGTGAGAGAGGATGGGACAGAGAACAGGATGAGAAGGACATAAGACAAGGCTAGGACAGGCAAGGACAGGCAAGGCAAGGCTAGGCTGCAGGACATGTTTTTGCTTTATAGTTTCTAGCACATTCGTCTTCAGACTAGGAGGAAAGCCATAAGACCCTATGGATTAGGCCCAAGCAAAAACCCCAGCTACTTGAGACACTTAGACTAAGCCTAAAATACCAAGGTCTCTCCATAAGGATGGTTTTTATACTGTACTTCCACAATCTGCTGGCAGTACAAAAAAATAAGCTGCAGATCTCCTTAGGCTGAGTCATGGTGCTTTGGGGCAGGGACCATGCATATCATGGGAATATTTCACAGTTTCTGCTCTGTTTTCAGTGTATGACACCAAAACACCCACCTGATGACATCCTTTCAAGAGCAAAGGCAGCAATTTGCAGAATTCCGCTTCTTAGGGGAAGTGAGAAATTGCTGAGCTGACACCAAGTCCTGCAGTGTCCCTGTCACCTGCAGAGCCACCGCATCCTCGCCACGGTAGCGGGCATTGTGACAAAGGTTCTATGTCAGCTGGGTGTGGCAGCCAGGCGCCCCCTAGGGGATGGGGAGCCTGTCAGCCCCGGGCCTGTCACTGCCTGGTGTCCCTGCTGCCAGCAGCCAGGCCTCTGAAAACTTGTCAAACCATGCCCAGACTTGGGGCCAGTTTGGCCCAAAGTCTGCAAGAGACACGTCGGGAAGAAAGATATGGGACAGAGGGAGAAAGCGAAGGGAGCAGGAGAAAGGGAAGGAAGAATAAAAAGTAGTGTTGGGCTGCAGGAGTGAGATGGAGGAATTGCAAGAAAAGAGGCAGGAAGCAGGAGAGTGAGAGAAAAGGAAAGAAGAGACATGCAGCCAGACGAGGGCTTAGTGAGAGAGGATGGGACAGAGAACAGGATGAGAAGGACATAAGGCAAGGCTAGGACAGGCAAGGACAGGCAAGGCAAGGCTAGGCTGCAGGACATGTTTTTGCTTTATAGCTTCTAGCACATTCGTCTTCAGACTAGGAGGAAAGCCATAAGACCCTATGGATTAGGCCCAAGCAAAAACCCCAGCTACTTGAGACACTTAGACTAAGCCTAAAATACCAAGGTCTCTCCATAAGGATGGTTTTTATACTGTACTTCCACAATCTGCTGGCAGTACAAAAAAATAAGCTGCAGATCTCCTTAGGCTGAGTCATGGTGCTTTGGGGCAGGGACCATGCATATCATGGGAATATTTCACAGTTTCTGCTCTGTTTTCAGTGTATGACACCAAAACACCCACCTGATGACATCCTTTCAAGAGCAAAGGCAGCAATTTGCAGAATTCCGCTTCTTAGGGGAAGTGAGAAATTGCTGAGCTGACACCAAGTCCTGCAGTGTCCCTGTCACCTGCAGAGCCACCGCATCCTCGCCACGGTAGCGGGCATTGTGACAAAGGTTCTATGTCAGCTGGGTGTGGCAGCCAGGCGCCCCCTAGGGGATGGGGAGCCTGTCAGCCCCGGGCCTGTCACTGCCTGGTGTCCCTGCTGCCACCAGCCAGGCCTCTAAAAACTTGTCAAACCATGCCCAGACTTGGGGCCAGTTTGGCCCAAAGTCTGCAAGAGACAAGTCGGGAAGAAAGATAGGGGACAGAGGGAGAAATCGAAGGGAGCAGGAGAAAGGGAAGGAAGAATAAAAAGTAGTGTTGGGCTGCAGGAGTGAGATGGAGGAATTGCAAGAAAAGAGGCAGGAAGCAGGAGAGTGAGAGAAAATGAAAGAAAAGACATGCAGCCAGACGAGGGCTTAGTGAGAGAGGATGGGACAGAGAACAGGATGAGAAGGACATAAGGCAAGGCTAGGACAGGCAAGGACAGGCAAGGCAAGGCTAGGCTGCAGGACATGTTTTTGCTTTATAGTTTCTAGCACATTCGTCTTCAGACTAGGAGGAAAGCCATAAGACCCTATGGATTAGGCCCAAGCAAAAACCCCAGCTACTTGAGACACTTAGACTAAGCCTAAAATACCAAGATCTCTCCATAAGGATGGTTTTTATACTGTACTTCCACAATCTGATGGCAGTACAAAAAAATAAGCTGCAGATCTCCTTAGGCTGAGTCATGGTGCTTTGGGGCAGGGACCATGCATATCATGGGAATATTTCACAGTTTCTGCTCTGTTTTCAGTGTATGACACCAAAACACCCACCTGAGGACATCCTTTCAAGAGCAAAGGCAGCAATTTGCAGAATTCCGCTTCTTAGGGGAAGTGAGAAATTGCTGAGCTGACACCAAGTCCTGCAGTGTCCCTGTCACCTGCAGAGCCACCGCAGCCTCGCCACGGTAGCGGGCATTGTGACAAAGGTTCTATGTCAGCTGGGTGTGGCAGCCAGGCGCCCCCTAGGGGATGGGGAGCCTGTCAGCCCCGGGCCTGTCACTGCCTGGTGTCCCTGCTGCCACCAGCCAGGCCTCTGAAAACTTGTCAAACCATGCCCAGACTACGGGCCAGTTTGGCCCAAAGTCTGCAAGAGACAAGTCGGGAAGAAAGATAGGGGACAGAGGGAGAAAGCGAAGGGAGCAGGAGAAAGGGAAGGAAGAATAAAAAGTAGTGTTGGGCTGCAGGAGTGAGATGGAGGAATTGCAAGAAAAGAGGCAGGAAGCAGGAGAGTGAGAGAAAAGGAAAGAAGAGACATGCAGCCAGACAAAGGGTTAGTGAGAGAGGATGGGACAGAGAACAGGATGAGAAGGACATAAGGCAAGGCTAGGACAGGCAAGGACAGGCAAGGCAAGGCTAGGCTGCAGGACATGTTTTTGCTTTATAGTTTCTAGCACATTCGTCTTCAGACTAGGAGGAAAGCCATAAGACCCTATGGATTAGGCCCAAGCAAAAACCCCAGCTACTTGAGACACTTAGACTAAGCCTAAAATACCAAGGTCTCTCCATAAGGATGGTTTTTATACTGTACTTCCACAATCTGCTGGCAGTACAAAAAAATAAGCTGCAGATCTCCTTAGGCTGAGTCATGGTGCTTTGGGGCAGGGACCATGCATATCATGGGAATATTTCACAGTTTCTGCTCTGTTTTCAGTGTATGACACCAAAACACCCACCTGATGACATCCTTTCAAGAGCAAAGGCAGCAATTTGCAGAATTCCGCTTCTTAGGGGAAGTGAGAAATTGCTGAGCTGACACCAAGTCCTGCAGTGTCCCTGTCACCTGCAGAGCCACCGCATCCTCGCCACGGTAGCGGGCATTGTGACAAAGGTTCTATGTCAGCTGGGTGTGGCAGCCAGGCGCCCCCTAGGGGATGGGGAGCCTGTCAGCCCCGGGCCTGTCACTGCCTGGTGTCCCTGCTGCCAGCAGCCAGGCCTCTGAAAACTTGTCAAACCATGCCCAGACTTGGGGCCAGTTTGGCCCAAAGTCTGCAAGAGACACGTCGGGAAGAAAGATATGGGACAGAGGGAGAAAGCGAAGGGAGCAGGAGAAAGGGAAGGAAGAATAAAAAGTAGTGTTGGGCTGCAGGAGTGAGATGGAGGAATTGCAAGAAAAGAGGCAGGAAGCAGGAGACTGAGAGAAAAGGAAAGAAGAGACATGCAGCCAGACGAGGGCTTAGTGAGAGAGGATGGGACAGAGAACAGGATGAGAAGGACATAAGGCAAGGCTAGGACAGGCAAGGACAGGCAAGGCAAGGCTAGGCTGCAGGACATGTTTTTGCTTTATAGCTTCTAGCACATTCGTCTTCAGACTAGGAGGAAAGCCATAAGACCCTATGGATTAGGCCCAAGCAAAAACCCCAGCTACTTGAGACACTTAGACTAAGCCTAAAATACCAAGGTCTCTCCATAAGGATGGTTTTTATACTGTACTTCCACAATCTGCTGGCAGTACAAAAAAATAAGCTGCAGATCTCCTTAGGCTGAGTCATGGTGCTTTGGGGCAGGGACCATGCATATCATGGGAATATTTCACAGTTTCTGCTCTGTTTTCAGTGTATGACACCAAAACACCCACCTGATGACATCCTTTCAAGAGCAAAGGCAGCAATTTGCAGAATTCCGCTTCTTAGGGGAAGTGAGAAATTGCTGAGCTGACACCAAGTCCTGCAGTGTCCCTGTCACCTGCAGAGCCACCGCATCCTCGCCACGGTAGCGGGCATTGTGACAAAGGTTCTATGTCAGCTGGGTGTGGCAGCCAGGCGCCCCCTAGGGGATGGGGAGCCTGTCAGCCCCGGGCCTGTCACTGCCTGGTGTCCCTGCTGCCACCAGCCAGGCCTCTAAAAACTTGTCAAACCATGCCCAGACTTGGGGCCAGTTTGGCCCAAAGTCTGCAAGAGACAAGTCGGGAAGAAAGATAGGGGACAGAGGGAGAAAGCGAAGGGAGCAGGAGAAAGGGAAGGAAGAATAAAAAGTAGTGTTGGGCTGCAGGAGTGAGATGGAGGAATTGCAAGAAAAGAGGCAGGAAGCAGGAGAGTGAGAGAAAATGAAAGAAAAGACATGCAGCCAGACGAGGGCTTAGTGAGAGAGGATGGGACAGAGAACAGGATGAGAAGGAAAGAAGGCAAGGCTAGGACAGGCAAGGACAGGCAAGGCAAGGCTAGGCTGCAGGACATGTTTTTGCTTTATATTTTCTAGCACATTCGTCTTCAGACTAGGAGGAAAGCCATAAGACCCTATGGATTAGGCCCAAGCAAAAACCCCAGCTACTTGAGACACTTAGACTAAGCCTAAAATACCAAAGTCTCTCCATAAGGATGGGTTTTATACTGTACTTCCACAATCTGGTGGCAGTACAAAAAAATAAGCTGCAGATCTCCTTAGGCTGAGTCATGGTGCTTTGGGGCAAGGACCATGCATATCACGGGAATATTTCACAGTTTCTGCTCTGTTTTCAGTGTATGACACCAAAACACCCACCTGATGACATCCTTTCAAGAGCAAAGGCAGCAATTTGCACAATTCCGCTTCTTTGGGGAACTGAGAAATTGCTGAGCTGACACCAAGTCCTGCAGTGTCCCTGTCACCTGCAGAGCCACCGCATCCTCGCCACGGTAGCGGGCATTGTGACAAAGGTTCTATGTCAGCTGGGTGTGGCAGCCAGGCGCCCCCTAGGGGATGGGGAGCCTGTCAGCCCCGGGCCTGTCACTGCCTGGTGTCCCTGCTGCCAGCAGCCAGGCCTCTGAAAACTTGTCAAACCATGCCCAGACTTGGGGCCAGTTTGGCCCAAAGTCTCCAAGAGACACGTCGGGAAGAAAGATATGGGACAGAGGGAGAAAGCGAAGGGAGCAGGAGAAAGGGAAGGAAGAATAAAAAGTAGTGTTGGGCTGCAGGAGTGAGATGGAGGAATTGCAAGAAAAGAGGCAGGAAGCAGGAGAGTGAGAGAAAAGTAAAGAAGAGACATGCAGCCAGACGAGGGGTTAGTGAGAGAGGATGGGACAGAGAACAGGATGAGAAGGACATAAGGCAAGGCTAGGACAGGCAAGGACAGGCAAGGCAAGGCTAGGCTGCAGGACATGTTTTTGCTTTATAGTTTCTAGCACATTCGTCTTCAGACTAGGAGGAAAGCCATAAGACCCTATGGATTAGGCCCAAGCAAAAACCCCAGCTACTTGAGACACTTAGACTAAGCCTAAAATACCAAGATCTCTCCATAAGGATGGTTTTTATACTGTACTTCCACAATCTGCTGGCAGTACAAAAAAATAAGCTGCAGATCTCCTTAGGCTGAGTCATAGTGCTTTGGGGCAGGGACCATGCATATCATGGGAATATTTCACAGTTTCTGCTCTGTTTTCAGTGTATGACACCAAAACACCCACCTGATGACATCCTTTCAAGAGCAAAGGCAGCAATTTGCAGAATTCCGCTTCTTAGGGGAAGTGAGAAATTGCTGAGCTGACACCAAGTCCTGCAGTGTCCCTGTCACCTGCAGAGCCACCGCATCCTCGCCACGGTAGCGGGCATTGTGACAAAGGTTCTATGTCAGCTGGGTGTGGCAGCCAGGCGCCCCCTAGGGGATGGGGAGCCTGTCAGCCCCGGGCCTGTCACTGCCTGGTGTCCCTGCTGCCACCAGCCAGGCCTCTGAAAACTTGTCAAACCATGCCCAGACTAGGGGCCAGTTTGGCCCAAAGTCTGCAAGAGACAAGTCGGGAAGAAAGATATGGGACAGAGGGAGAAAGCGAAGGGAGCAGGAGAAAGGGAAGGAAGAATAAAAAGTAGTGTTGGGCTGCAGGAGTGAGATGGAGGAATTGCAAGAAAAGAGGCAGGAAGCAGGAGAGTGAGCGAAAAGGAAAGAAGAGACATGCAGCCAGACAAAGGGTTAGTGAGAGAGGATGGGACAGAGAACAGGATGAGAAGGACATAAGGCAAGGCTAGGACAGGCAAGGACAGGCAAGGCAAGGCTAGGCTGCAGGACATGTTTTTGCTTTATAGTTTCTAGCACATTCGTCTTCAGACTAGGAGGAAAGCCATAAGACCCTATGGATTAGGCCCAAGCAAAAACCCCAGCTACTTGAGACACTTAGACTAAGCCTAAAATACCAAGGTCTCTCCATAAGGATGGTTTTTATACTGTACTTCCACAATCTGCTGGCAGTAGAAAAAAATAAGCTGCAGATCTCCTTAGGCTGAGTCATGGTGCTTTGGGGCAGGGACCATGCATATCATGGGAATATTTCACAGTTTCTGCTCTGTTTTCAGTGTATGACACCAAAACACCCACCTGATGACATCCTTTCAAGAGCAAAGGCAGCAATTGGCAGAATTCCGCTTCTTAGGGGAAGTGAGAAATTGCTGAGCTGACACCAAGTCCTGCAGTGTCCCTGTCACCTGCAGAGCCACCGCATCCTCGCCACGGTAGCGGGCATTGTGACAAAGGTTCTATGTCAGCTGGGTGTGGCAGCCAGGCGCCCCCTAGGGGATGGGGAGCCTGTCAGCCCCGGGCCTGTCACTGCCTGGTGTACCTGCTGCCACCAGCCAGGCCTCTGAAAACTTGTCAAACCATGCCCAGACTTGGGGCCAGTTTGGCCCAAAGTCTGCAAGAGACAAGTCGGGAAGAAAGATATGGGACAGAGGGAGAAAGCGAAGGGAGCAGGAGAAAGGGAAGGAAGAATAAAAAGTAGTGTTGGGCTGCAGGAGTGAGATGGAGGAATTGCAAGAAAAGAGGCAGGAAGCAGGAGAGTGAGAGAAAAGGAAAGAAGAGACATGCAGCCAGACGAGGGCTTAGTGAGAGAGGATGGGACAGAGAACAGGATGAGAAGGACATAAGGCAAGGCTAGGACAGGCAAGGACAGGCAAGGCAAGGCTAGGCTGCAGGACATGTTTTTGCTTTATAGTTTCTAGCACGTTCGTCTTCAGACTAGGAGGAAAGCCATAAGACCCTATGGATTAGGCCCAAGCAAAAACCCCAGCTACTTGAGACACTTAGACTAAGCCTAAAATACCAAGATCTCTCCATAAGGATGGTTTTTATACTGTACTTCCACAATCTGCTGGCAGTACAAAAAAATAAGCTGCAGATCTCCTTAGGCTGAGTCATGGTGCTTTGGGGCAGGGACCATGCATATCATGGGAATATTTCACAGTTTCTGCTGTGTTTTCAGTGTATGACACCAAAACACCCACCTGATGACATCCTTTCAAGAGCAAAGGCAGCAATTTGCACAATTCCGCTTCTTAGGGGAAGTGAGAAATTGCTGAGCTGACACCAAGTCCTGCAGTGTCCCTGTCACCTGCAGAGCCACCGCAGCCTCGCCACGGTAGCGGGCATTGTGACAAAGGTTCTATGTCAGCTGGGTGTGGCAGCCAGGCGCCCCCTAGGGGATGGGGAGCCTGTCAGCCCCGGGCCTGTCACTGACTGGTGTCCCTGCTGCCACCAGCCAGGCCTCTGAAAACTTGTCAAACCATGCCCAGACTTGGGGCCAGTTTGGCCCAAAGTCTCCAAGAGACAAGTCGGGAAGAAAGATAGGGGACAGAGGGAGAAAGCGAAGGGAGCAGGAGAAAGGGAAGGAAGAATAAAAAGTAGTGTTGGGCTGCAGGAGTGAGATGGAGGAATTGCAAGAAAAGAGGCAGGAAGCAGGAGAGTGAGCGAAAAGGAAAGAAGAGACATGCAGCCAGACGAGGGCTTAGTGAGAGAGGATGGGACAGAGAACAGGATGAGAAGGACATAAGGCAAGGCTAGGACAGGCAAGGACAGGCAAGGCAAGGCTAGGCTGCAGGACATGTTTTTGCTTTATAGTTTCTAGCACGTTCGTCTTCAGACTAGCAGGAAAGCCATAAGACCGTATGGATTAGGCCCAAGCAAAAACCCCAGCTACTTGAGACACTTAGACTAAGCCTAAAATACCAAGATCTCTCCATAAGGATGGTTTTTATACTGTACTTCCACAATCTGCTGGCAGTACAAAAAATAAGCTGCAGATCTCCTTAGGCTGAGTCATGGTGTTTTGGGGCAGGGACCATGCATATCATGGGAATATTTCACAGTTTCTGCTCTGTTTTCAGTGTATGACACCAAAACACCCACCTGATGACATCCTTTCAAGAGCAAAGGCAGCAATTTGCAGAATTCCGCTTCTTAGGGGAAGTGAGAAATTGCTGAGCTGACACCAAGTCCTGCAGTGTCCCTGTCACCTGCAGAGCCACCGCATCCTCGCCACGGTAGCGGGCATTGTGACAAAGGTTCTATGTCAGCTGGGTGTGGCAGCCAGGCGCCCCCTAGGGGATGGGGAGCCTGTCAGCCCCGGGCCTGTCACTGCCTGGTGTCCCTGCTGCCACCAGCCAGGCCTCTGAAAACTTGTCAAACCATGCCCAGACTTGGGGCCAGTTTGGCCCAAAGTCTCCAAGAGACAAGTCGGGAAGAAAGATATGGGACAGAGGGAGAAAGCGAAGGGAGCAGGAGAAAGGGAAGGAAGAATAAAAAGTAGTGTTGGGCTGCAGGAGTGAGATGGAGGAATTGCAAGAAAAGAGGCAGGAAGCAGGAGAGTGAGAGAAAAGGAAAGAAGAGACATGCAGCCAGACGAGGGCTTAGTGAGAGAGGATGGGACAGAGAACAGGATGAGAAGGACATAAGGCAAGGCTAGGACAGGCAAGGACAGGCAAGGCAAGGCTAGGCTGCAGGACATGTTTTTGCTTTATAGTTTCTAGCACGTTCGTCTTCAGACTAGGAGGAAAGCCATAAGACCCTATGGATTAGGCCCAAGCAAAAACCCCAGCTACTTGAGACACTTAGACTAAGCCTAAAATACCAAGATCTCTCCATAAGGATGGTTTATATACTGTACTTCCACAATCTGCTGGCAGTACAAAAAAATAAGCTGCAGATCTCCTTAGGCTGAGTCATGGTGCTTTGGGGCAGGGACCATGCATATCATGGGAATATTTCACAGTTTCTGCTCTGTTTTTAGTGTATGACACCAAAACACCCACCCGATGACATCCTTTCAAGAGCAAAGGCAGCAATTTGCACAATTCCGCTTCTTAGGGGAAGTGAGAAATTGCTGAGCTGACACCAAGTCCTGCAGTGTCCCTGTCACCTGCAGAGCCACCGCAGCCTCGCCACGGTAGCGGGCATTGTGACAAAGGTTCTATGTCAGCTGGGTGTGGCAGCCAGGCGCCCCCTAGGGGATGGGGAGCCTGTCAGCCCCGGGCCTGTCACTGCCTGCTGGCCCTGCTGCCACCAGCCAGGCCTCTGAAAACTTGTCAAACCATGCCCAGACTTGGGGCCAGTTTGGCCCAAAGTCTGCAAGAGACAAGTCGGGAAGAAAGATATGGGACAGAGGGAGAAAGCGAAGGGAGCAGGAGAAAGGGAAGGAAGAATAAAAAGTAGTGTTGGGCTGCAGGAGTGAGATGGAGGAATTGCAAGAAAAGAGGCAGAAAGCAGGAGAGTGAGAGAAAAGGAAAGAAGAGACATGCAGCCAGACGAGGGCTTAGTGAGAGAGGATGGGACAGAGAACAGGATGAGAAGGACATAAGGCAAGGCTAGGACAGGCAAGGACAGGCAAGGCAAGGCTAGGCTGCAGGACATGTTTTTGCTTTATAGTTTCTAGCACATTCGTCTTCAGACTAGCAGGAAAGCCATAAGACCGTATGGATTAGGCCCAAGCAAAATCCCAGCTACTTGAGACACTTAGACTAAGCCTAAAATACCAAGATCTCTCCATAAGGATGGTTTTTATACTGTACTTCCACAATCTGCTGGCAGTACAAAAAAATAAGCTGCAGATCTCCTTAGGCTGAGTCATGGTGCTTTGGGGCAGGGACCATGCATATCATGGGAATATTTCACAGTTTCTGCTCTGTTTTCAGTGTATGACACCAAAACACCCACCTGATGACATCCTTTCAAGAGCAAAGGCAGCAATTTGCAGAATTCCGCTTCTTAGGGGAAGTGTGAAATTGCTGAGCTGACACCAAGTCCTGCAGTGTCCCTGTCACCTGCAGAGCCACAGCAGCCTCGCCACGGTAGCGGGCATTGTGACAAAGGTTCTATGTCAGCTGGGTGTGGCAGCCAGGCGCCCCCTAGGGGATGGGGAGCCTGTCAGCCCCGGGCCTGTCACTGCCTGCTGGCCCTGCTGCCAGCAGCCAGGCCTCTGAAAACTTGTCAAACCATGCCCAGACTTGGGGCCAGTTTGGCCCAAAGTCTGCAAGAGACAAGTCGGGAAGAAATACAGGGGACAGAGGGAGAAAGCGAAGGGAGCAGGAGAAAGGGAAGGAAGAATAAAAAGTAGTGTTGGGCTGCAGGAGTGAGATGGAGGAATTGCAAGAAAAGAGGCAGGAAGCAGGAGAGTGAGAGAAAAGGAAAGAAGAGACATGCAGCCAGACGAGGGCTTAGTGAGAGAGGATGGGACAGAGAACAGGATGAGAAGGACATAAGGCAAGGCTAGGACAGGCAAGGACAGGCAAGGCAAGGCTAGGCTGCAGGACATGTTTTTGCTTTATAGTTTCTAGCACGTTCGTCTTCAGACTAGCAGGAAAGCCATAAGACCGTATGGATTAGGCCCAAGCAAAAACCCCAGCTACTTGAGACACTTAGACTAAGCCTAAAATACCAAGATCTCTCCATAAGGATGGTTTTTATACTGTACTTCCACAATCTGCTGGCAGTACAAAAAAATAAGCTGCAGATCTCCTTAGGCTGAGTCATGGTGCTTTGGGGCTGGGACCATGCATATCATGGGAATATTTCACAGTTTCTGCTCTGTTTTCAGTGTATGACACCAAAACACCCACCTGACGACATCCTTTCAAGAGCAAAGGCAGCAATTGGCAGAATTCCGCTTCTTAGGGGAAGTGAGAAATTGCTGAGCTGACACCAAGTCCTGCAGTGTCCCTGTCACCTGCAGAGCCACCGCAGCCTCGCCACGGTAGCGGGCATTGTGACAAAGGTTCTATGTCAGCTGGGTGTGGCAGCCAGGCGCCCCCTAGGGGATGGGGAGCCTGTCAGCCCCGGGCCTGTCACTGCCTGGTGTCCCTGCTGCCACCAGCCAGGCCTCTGAAAACTTGTCAAACCATGCCCAGACTTGGGGCCAGTTTGGCCCAAAGTCTGCAAGAGACAAGTCGGGAAGAAAGATATGGGACAGAGGGAGAAAGCGAAGGGAGCAGGAGAAAGGGAAGGAAGAATAAAAAGTAGTGTTGGGCTGCAGGAGTGAGATGGAGGAATTGCAAGAAAAGAGGCAGGAAGCAGGAGAGTGAGAGAAAAGGAAAGAAGAGACATGCAGCCAGACGAGGGCTTAGTGAGAGAGGATGGGACAGAGAACAGGATGAGAAGGACATAAGGCAAGGCTAGGACAGGCAAGGACAGGCAAGGCAAGGCTAGGCTGCAGGACATGTTTTTGCTTTATAGTTTCTAGCACGTTCGTCTTCAGACTAGGAGGAAAGCCATAAGACCCTATGGATTAGGCCCAAGCAAAAACCCCAGCTACTTGAGACACTTAGACTAAGCCTAAAATACCAAGATCTCTCCATAAGGATGGTTTTTATACTGTACTTCCACAATCTGCTGACAGTACAAAAAAATAAGCTGCAGATCTCCTGAGGCTGAGTCATGGTGCTTTGGGGCAGGGACCATGCATATCATGGGAATATTTCACAGTTTCTGCTGTGTTTTCAGTGTATGACACCAAAACACCCACCTGATGACATCCTTTCAAGAGCAAAGGCAGCAATTTGCAGAATTCCGCTTCTTAGGGGAAGTGAGAAATTGCTGAGCTGACACCAAGTCCTGCAGTGTCCCTGTCACCTGAAGAGCCACCGCATCCTCGCCACGGTAGCGGGCATTGTGACAAAGGTTCTATGTCAGCTGGGTGTGGCAGCCAGGCGCCCCCTAGGGGATGGGGAGCCTGTCAGCCCCGGGCCTGTCACTGCCTGCTGGCCCTGCTGCCACCAGCCAGGCCTCTGAAAACTTGTCAAACCATGCCCAGACTTGGGGCCAGTTTGGCCCAAAGTCTGCAAGAGACAAGTCGGGAAGAAAGATATGGGACAGAGGGAGAAAGCGAAGGGAGCAGGAGAAAGGGAAGGAAGAATAAAAAGTAGTGTTGGGCTGCAGGAGTGAGATGGAGGAATTGCAAGAAAAGAGGCAGGAAGCAGGAGAGTGAGCGAAAAGGAAAGAAGAGACATGCAGCCAGACGAGGGCTTAGTGAGAGAGGATGGGACAGAGAACAGGATGAGAAGGACATAAGGCAAGGCTAGGACAGGCAAGGACAGGCAAGGCAAGGCTAGGCTGCAGGACATGTTTTTGCTTTATAGTTTCTAGCACGTTCGTCTTCAGACTAGGAGGAAAGCCATAAGACCGTATGGATTAGGCCCAAGCAAAAACCCCAGCTACTTGAGACACTTAGACTAAGCCTAAAATACCAAGATCTCTCCATAAGGATGGTTTTTATACTGTACTTCCACAATCTGCTGGCAGTACAAAAAAATAAGCTGCAGATCTCCTTAGGCTGAGTCATGGTGCTTTGGGACAGGGACCATGCATATCATGGGAATATTTCACAGTTTCTGCTCTGTTTTCAGTGTATGACACCAAAACACCCACCTGATGACATCCTTTCAAGAGCAAAGGCAGCAATTTGCACAATTCCGCTTCTTAGGGGAAGTGAGAAATTGCTGAGCTGACACCAAGTCCTGCAGTGTCCCTGTCACCTGCAGAGCCACCGCATCCTCGCCACGGTAGCGGGCATTGTGACAAAGGTTCTATGTCAGCTGGGTGTGGCAGCCAGGCGCCCCCTAGGGGATGGGGAGCCTGTCAGCCCCGGGCCTGTCACTGCCTGGTGTCCCTCCTGCCACCAGCCAGGCCTCTGAAAACTTGTCAAACCATGCCCAGACTTGGGGCCAGTTTGGCCCAAAGTCTGCAAGAGACAAGTCGGGAAGAAAGATATGGGACAGAGGGAGAAAGCGAAGGGAGCAGGAGAAAGGGAAGGAAGAATAAAAAGTAGTGTTGGGCTGCAGGAGTGAGATGGAGGAATTGCAAGAAAAGAGGCAGGAAGCAGGAGAGTGAGCGAAAAGGAAAGAAGAGACATGCAGCCAGACGAGGGCTTAGTGAGAGAGGATGGGACAGAGAACAGGATGAGAAGGACATAAGGCAAGGCTAGGACAGGCAAGGACAGGCAAGGCAAGGCTAGGCTGCAGGACATGTTTTTGCTTTATAGTTTCTAGCACGTTCGTCTTCAGACTAGCAGGAAAGCCATAAGACCTTATGGATTAGGCCCAAGCAAAAACCCCAGCTACTTGAGACACTTAGACTAAGCCTAAAATACCAAGATCTCTCCATAAGGATGGTTTTTATACTGTACTTCCACAATCTGCTGGCAGTACAAAAAAATAAGCTGCAGATCTCCTTAGGCTGAGTCATGGTGCTTTGGGGCAGGGACCATGCATATCATGGGAATATTTCACAGTTTCTGCTCTGTTTTCAGTGTATGACACCAAAACACCCACCTGACGACATCCTTTCAAGAGCAAAGGCAGCAATTTGCAGAATTCCGCTTCTTAGGGGAAGTGAGAAATTGCTGAGCTGACACCAAGTCCTGCAGTGTCCCTGTCACCTGCAGAGCCACCGCATCCTCGCCACGGTAGCGGGCATTGTGACAAAGGTTCTATGTCAGCTGGGTGTGGCAGCCAGGCGCCCCCTAGGGGATGGGGAGCCTGTCAGCCCCGGGCCTGTCACTGTCTGCTGGCCCTGCTGCCACCAGCCAGGCCTCTGAAAACTTGTCAAACCATGCCCAGACTTGGGGCCAGTTTGGCCCAAAGTCTGCAAGAGACAAGTCGGGAAGAAAGATATGGGACAGAGGGAGAAAGCGAAGGGAGCAGGAGAAAGGGAAGGAAGAATAAAAAGTAGTGTTGGGCTGCAGGAGTGAGATGGAGGAATTGCAAGAAAAGAGGCAGGAAGCAGGAGAGTGAGAGAAAAGGAAAGAAGAGACATGCAGCCAGACGAGGGCTTAGTGAGAGAGGATGGGACAGAGAACAGGATGAGAAGGACATAAGGCAAGGCTAGGACAGGCAAGGACAGGCAAGGCAAGGCTAGGCTGCAGGACATGTTTTTGCTTTATAGTTTCTAGCACATTCGTCTTCAGACTAGCAGGAAAGCCATAAGACCGTATGGATTAGGCCCAAGCAAAAACCCCAGCTACTTGAGACACTTAGACTAAGCCTAAAATACCAAGATCTCTCCATAAGGATGGTTTTTATACTGTACTTCCACAATCTGCTGGCAGTACAAAAAAATAAGCTGCAGATCTCCTTAGGCTGAGTCATGGTGCTTTGGCGCAGGGACCATGCATATCATGGGAATATTTCACAGTTTCTGCTCTGTTTTCAGTGTATGACACCAAAACACCCACCTGATGACATCCTTTCAAGAGCAAAGGCAGCAATTTGCAGAATTCCGCTTCTTAGGGGAAGTGTGAAATTGCTGAGCTGACACCAAGTCCTGCAGTGTCCCTGTCACCTGCAGAGCCACCGCAGCCTCGCCACGGTAGCGGGCATTGTGACAAAGGTTCTATGTCAGCTGGGTGTGGCAGCCAGGCGCCCCCTAGGGGATGGGGAGCCTGTCAGCCCCGGGCCTGTCACTGCCTGCTGGCCCTGCTGCCAGCAGCCAGGCCTCTGAAAACTTGTCAAACCATGCCCAGACTTGGGGCCAGTTTGGCCCAAAGTCTGCAAGAGACAAGTCGGGAAGAAATACAGGGGACAGAGGGAGAAAGCGAAGGGAGCAGGAGAAAGGGAAGGAAGAATAAAAAGTAGTGTTGGGCTGCAGGAGTGAGATGGAGGAATTGCAAGAAAAGAGGCAGGAAGCAGGAGAGTGAGAGAAAAGGAAAGAAGAGACATGCAGCCAGACGAGGGCTTAGTGAGAGAGGATGGGACAGAGAACAGGATGAGAAGGACATAAGGCAAGGCTAGGACAGGCAAGGACAGGCAAGGCAAGGCTAGGCTGCAGGACATGTTTTTGCTTTATAGTTTCTAGCACGTTCGTCTTCAGACTAGCAGGAAAGCCATAAGACCGTATGGATTAGGCCCAAGCAAAAACCCCAGCTACTTGAGACACTTAGACTAAGCCTAAAATACCAAGATCTCTCCATAAGGATGGTTTTTATACTGTACTTCCACAATCTGCTGGCAGTACAAAAAAATAAGCTGCAGATCTCCTTAGGCTGAGTCATGGTGCTTTGGGGCTGGGACCATGCATATCATGGGAATATTTCACAGTTTCTGCTCTGTTTTCAGTGTATGACACCAAAACACCCACCTGACGACATCCTTTCAAGAGCAAAGGCAGCAATTGGCAGAATTCCGCTTCTTAGGGGAAGTGAGAAATTGCTGAGCTGACACCAAGTCCTGCAGTGTCCCTGTCACCTGCAGAGCCACCGCAGCCTCGCCACGGTAGCGGGCATTGTGACAAAGGTTCTATGTCAGCTGGGTGTGGCAGCCAGGCGCCCCCTAGGGGATGGGGAGCCTGTCAGCCCCGGGCCTGTCACTGCCTGGTGTCCCTGCTGCCACCAGCCAGGCCTCTGAAAACTTGTCAAACCATGCCCAGACTTGGGGCCAGTTTGGCCCAAAGTCTGCAAGAGACAAGTCGGGAAGAAAGATATGGGACAGAGGGAGAAAGCGAAGGGAGCAGGAGAAAGGGAAGGAAGAATAAAAAGTAGTGTTGGGCTGCAGGAGTGAGATGGAGGAATTGCAAGAAAAGAGGCAGGAAGCAGGAGAGTGAGAGAAAAGGAAAGAAGAGACATGCAGCCAGACGAGGGCTTAGTGAGAGAGGATGGGACAGAGAACAGGATGAGAAGGACATAAGGCAAGGCTAGGACAGGCAAGGACAGGCAAGGCAAGGCTAGGCTGCAGGACATGTTTTTGCTTTATAGTTTCTAGCACGTTCGTCTTCAGACTAGGAGGAAAGCCATAAGACCCTATGGATTAGGCCCAAGCAAAAACCCCAGCTACTTGAGACACTTAGACTAAGCCTAAAATACCAAGATCTCTCCATAAGGATGGTTTTTATACTGTACTTCCACAATCTGCTGACAGTACAAAAAAATAAGCTGCAGATCTCCTGAGGCTGAGTCATGGTGCTTTGGGGCAGGGACCATGCATATCATGGGAATATTTCACAGTTTCTGCTGTGTTTTCAGTGTATGACACCAAAACACCCACCTGATGACATCCTTTCAAGAGCAAAGGCAGCAATTTGCAGAATTCCGCTTCTTAGGGGAAGTGAGAAATTGCTGAGCTGACACCAAGTCCTGCAGTGTCCCTGTCACCTGAAGAGCCACCGCATCCTCGCCACGGTAGCGGGCATTGTGACAAAGGTTCTATGTCAGCTGGGTGTGGCAGCCAGGCGCCCCCTAGGGGATGGGGAGCCTGTCAGCCCCGGGCCTGTCACTGCCTGCTGGCCCTGCTGCCACCAGCCAGGCCTCTGAAAACTTGTCAAACCATGCCCAGACTTGGGGCCAGTTTGGCCCAAAGTCTGCAAGAGACAAGTCGGGAAGAAAGATATGGGACAGAGGGAGAAAGCGAAGGGAGCAGGAGAAAGGGAAGGAAGAATAAAAAGTAGTGTTGGGCTGCAGGAGTGAGATGGAGGAATTGCAAGAAAAGAGGCAGGAAGCAGGAGAGTGAGCGAAAAGGAAAGAAGAGACATGCAGCCAGACGAGGGCTTAGTGAGAGAGGATGGGACAGAGAACAGGATGAGAAGGACATAAGGCAAGGCTAGGACAGGCAAGGACAGGCAAGGCAAGGCTAGGCTGCAGGACATGTTTTTGCTTTATAGTTTCTAGCACGTTCGTCTTCAGACTAGGAGGAAAGCCATAAGACCGTATGGATTAGGCCCAAGCAAAAACCCCAGCTACTTGAGACACTTAGACTAAGCCTAAAATACCAAGATCTCTCCATAAGGATGGTTTTTATACTGTACTTCCACAATCTGCTGGCAGTACAAAAAAATAAGCTGCAGATCTCCTTAGGCTGAGTCATGGTGCTTTGGGACAGGGACCATGCATATCATGGGAATATTTCACAGTTTCTGCTCTGTTTTCAGTGTATGACACCAAAACACCCACCTGATGACATCCTTTCAAGAGCAAAGGCAGCAATTTGCACAATTCCGCTTCTTAGGGGAAGTGAGAAATTGCTGAGCTGACACCAAGTCCTGCAGTGTCCCTGTCACCTGCAGAGCCACCGCATCCTCGCCACGGTAGCGGGCATTGTGACAAAGGTTCTATGTCAGCTGGGTGTGGCAGCCAGGCGCCCCCTAGGGGATGGGGAGCCTGTCAGCCCCGGGCCTGTCACTGCCTGGTGTCCCTGCTGCCACCAGCCAGGCCTCTGAAAACTTGTCAAACCATGCCCAGACTTGGGGCCAGTTTGGCCCAAAGTCTGCAAGAGACAAGTCGGGAAGAAAGATATGGGACAGAGGGAGAAAGCGAAGGGAGCAGGAGAAAGGGAAGGAAGAATAAAAAGTAGTGTTGGGCTGCAGGAGTGAGATGGAGGAATTGCAAGAAAAGAGGCAGGAAGCAGGAGAGTGAGCGAAAAGGAAAGAAGAGACATGCAGCCAGACGAGGGCTTAGTGAGAGAGGATGGGACAGAGAACAGGATGAGAAGGACATAAGGCAAGGCTAGGACAGGCAAGGACAGGCAAGGCAAGGCTAGGCTGCAGGACATGTTTTTGCTTTATAGTTTCTAGCACGTTCGTCTTCAGACTAGCAGGAAAGCCATAAGACCTTATGGATTAGGCCCAAGCAAAAACCCCAGCTACTTGAGACACTTAGACTAAGCCTAAAATACCAAGATCTCTCCATAAGGATGGTTTTTATACTGTACTTCCACAATCTGCTGGCAGTACAAAAAAATAAGCTGCAGATCTCCTTAGGCTGAGTCATGGTGCTTTGGGGCAGGGACCATGCATATCATGGGAATATTTCACAGTTTCTGCTCTGTTTTCAGTGTATGACACCAAAACACCCACCTGACGACATCCTTTCAAGAGCAAAGGCAGCAATTTGCAGAATTCCGCTTCTTAGGGGAAGTGAGAAATTGCTGAGCTGACACCAAGTCCTGCAGTGTCCCTGTCACCTGCAGAGCCACCGCATCCTCGCCACGGTAGCGGGCATTGTGACAAAGGTTCTATGTCAGCTGGGTGTGGCAGCCAGGCGCCCCCTAGGGGATGGGGAGCCTGTCAGCCCCGGGCCTGTCACTGTCTGCTGGCCCTGCTGCCACCAGCCAGGCCTCTGAAAACTTGTCAAACCATGCCCAGACTTGGGGCCAGTTTGGCCCAAAGTCTGCAAGAGACAAGTCGGGAAGAAAGATATGGGACAGAGGGAGAAAGCGAAGGGAGCAGGAGAAAGGGAAGGAAGAATAAAAAGTAGTGTTGGGCTGCAGGAGTGAGATGGAGGAATTGCAAGAAAAGAGGCAGGAAGCAGGAGAGTGAGAGAAAAGGAAAGAAGAGACATGCAGCCAGACGAGGGCTTAGTGAGAGAGGATGGGACAGAGAACAGGATGAGAAGGACATAAGGCAAGGCTAGGACAGGCAAGGACAGGCAAGGCAAGGCTAGGCTGCAGGACATGTTTTTGCTTTATAGTTTCTAGCACATTCGTCTTCAGACTAGCAGGAAAGCCATAAGACCGTATGGATTAGGCCCAAGCAAAAACCCCAGCTACTTGAGACACTTAGACTAAGCCTAAAATACCAAGATCTCTCCATAAGGATGGTTTTTATACTGTACTTCCACAATCTGCTGGCAGTACAAAAAAATAAGCTGCAGATCTCCTTAGGCTGAGTCATGGTGCTTTGGCGCAGGGACCATGCATATCATGGGAATATTTCACAGTTTCTGCTCTGTTTTCAGTGTATGACACCAAAACACCCACCTGATGACATCCTTTCAAGAGCAAAGGCAGCAATTTGCAGAATTCCGCTTCTTAGGGGAAGTGAGAAATTGCTGAGCTGACACCAAGTCCTGCAGTGTCCCTGTCACCTGCAGAGCCACCGCAGCCTCGCCACGGTAGCGGGCATTGTGACAAAGGTTCTATGTCAGCTGGGTGTGGCAGCCAGGCGCCCCCTAGGGGATGGGGAGCCTGTCAGCCCCGGGCCTGTCACTGCCTGGTGTCCCTGCTGCCACCAGCCAGGCCTCTGAAAACTTGTCAAACCATGCCCAGACTTGGGGCCAGTTTCGCCCAAAGTCTCCAAGAGACAAGTCGGGAAGAAAGATATGGGACAGAGGGAGAAAGCGAAGGGAGCAGGAGAAAGGGAAGGAAGAATAAAAAGTAGTGTTGGGCTGCAGGAGTGAGATGGATGAATTGCAAGAAAAGAAGCAGGAAGCAGGAGAGTGAGAGAAAAGGAAAGAAGAGACATGCAGCCAGACGAGGGCTTAGTGAGAGAGGATGGGACAGAGAACAGGATGAGAAGGACATAAGGCAAGGCTAGGACAGGCAAGGACAGGCAAGGCAAGGCTAGGCTGCAGGACATGTTTTTGCTTTATAGTTTCTAGCACATTCGTCTTCAGACTAGCAGGAAAGCCATAAGACCGTATGGATTAGTCCCAAGCAAAAACCCCAGCTACTTGAGACACTTAGACTAAGCCTAAAATACCAAGATCTCTCCATAAGGATGGTTTTTATACTGTACTTCCACAATCTGCTGGCAGTACAAAAAAATAAGCTGCAGATCTCCTTAGGCTGAGTCATGGTGCTTTGGGGCAGGGACCATGCATATCATGGGAATATTTCACAGTTTCTGCTCTGTTTTCAGTGTATGACACCAAAACACCCACCTGATGACATCCTTTCAAGAGCAAAGGCAGCAATTTGCAGAATTCCGCTTCTTAGGGGAAGTGAGAAATTGCTGAGCTGACACCAAGTCCTGCAGTGTCCCTGTCACCTGCAGAGCCACCGCATCCTCGCCACGGTAGCGGGCATTGTGACAAAGGTTCTATGTCAGCTGGGTGTGGCAGCCAGGCGCCCCCTAGGGGATGGGGAGCCTGTCAGCCCCGGGCCTGTCACTGCCTGGTGTCCCTGCTGCCACCAGCCAGGCCTCTGAAAACTTGTCAAACCATGCCCAGACTTGGGGCCAGGTTGGCCCAAAGTCTCCAAGAGACAAGTCGGGAAGAAAGATAGGGGACAGAGGGAGAAAGCGAAGGGAGCAGGAGAAAGGGAAGGAAGAATAAAAAGTAGTGTTGGGCTGCAGGAGTGAGATGGAGGAATTGCAAGAAAAGAGGCAGGAAGCAGGAGAGTGAGAGAAAAGGTAAGAAGAGACATGCAGCCAGACGAGGGCTTAGTGAGAGAGGATGGGACAGAGAACAGGATGAGAAGGACATAAGGCAAGGCTAGGACAGGCAAGGACGGGCAAGGCAAGGCTAGGCTGCAGGACATGTTTTTGCTTTATAGTTTCTAGCACGTTCGTCTTCAGACTAGCAGGAAAGCCATAAGACCGTATGGATTAGGCCCAAGCAAAAACCCCAGCTACTTGAGACACTTAGACTAAGCCTAAAATACCAAGATCTCTCCATAAGGATGGTTTTTATACTGTACTTCCACAATCTGCTGGCAGTACAAAAAAATAAGCTGCAGATCTCCTTAGGCTGAGTCATGGTGCTTTGGGGCAGGGACCATGCATATCATGGGAATATTTCACAGTTTCTGCTCTGTTTTCAGTGTATGACACCAAAACACCCACCTGACGACATCCTTTCAAGAGCAAAGGCAGCAATTTGCAGAATTCCGCTTCTTAGGGGAAGTGAGAAATTGCTGAGCTGACACCAAGTCCTGCAGTGTCCCTGTCACCTGCAGAGCCACCGCATCCTCGCCACGGTAGCGGGCATTGTGACAAAGGTTCTATGTCAGCTGGGTGTGGCAGCCAGGCGCCCCCTAGGGGATGGGGAGCCTGTCAGCCCCGGGCCTGTCACTGCCTGGTGTCCCTGCTGCCACCAGCCAGGCCTCTGAAAACTTGTCAAACCATGCCCAGACTTGGGGCCAGGTTGGCCCAAAGTCTCCAAGAGACAAGTCGGGAAGAAAGATAGGGGACAGAGGGAGAAAGCGAAGGGAGCAGGAGAAAGGGAAGGAAGAATAAAAAGTAGTGTTGGGCTGCAGGAGTGAGATGGAGGAATTGCAAGAAAAGAGGCAGGAAGCAGGAGAGTGAGAGAAAAGGTAAGAAGAGACATGCAGCCAGACGAGGGCTTAGTGAGAGAGGATGGGACAGAGAACAGGATGAGAAGGACATAAGGCAAGGCTAGGACAGGCAAGGACGGGCAAGGCAAGGCTAGGCTGCAGGACATGTTTTTGCTTTATAGTTTCTAGCACGTTCGTCTTCAGACTAGCAGGAAAGCCATAAGACCGTATGGATTAGGCCCAAGCAAAAACCCCAGCTACTTGAGACACTTAGACTAAGCCTAAAATACCAAGATCTCTCCATAAGGATGGTTTTTATACTGTACTTCCACAATCTGCTGGCAGTACAAAAAAATAAGCTGCAGATCTCCTTAGGCTGAGTCATGGTGCTTTGGGGCAGGGACCATGCATATCATGGGAATATTTCACAGTTTCTGCTGTGTTTTCAGTGTATGACACCAAAACACCCACCTGACGACATCCTTTCAAGAGCAAAGGCAGCAATTTGCAGAATTCCGCTTCTTAGGGGAAGTGAGAAATTGCTGAGCTGACACCAAGTCCTGCAGTGTCCCTGTCACCTGCAGAGCCACCGCATCCTCGCCACGGTAGCGGGCATTGTGACAAAGGTTCTATGTCAGCTGGGTGTGGCAGCCAGGCGCCCCCTAGGGGATGGGGAGCCTGTCAGCCCCGGGCCTGTCACTGCCTGGTGTCCCTGCTGCCAGCAGCCAGGCCTCTGAAAACTTGTCAAACCATGCCCAGGCTTGGGGCCAGTTTGGCCCAAAGTCTCCAAGAGACAAGTCGGGAAGAAAGATAGGGGACAGAGGGAGAAAGCGAAGGGAGCAGGAGAAAGGGAAGGAAGAATAAAAAGTAGTGTTGGGCTGCAGGAGTGAGATGGAGGAATTGCAAGAAAAGAGGCAGGAAGCAGGAGAGTGAGCGAAAAGGAAAGAAGAGACATGCAGCCAGACGAGGGCTTAGTGAGAGAGGATGGGACAGAGAACAGGATGAGAAGGACATAAGGCAAGGCTAGGACAGGCAAGGACGGGCAAGGCAAGGCTAGGCTGCAGGACATGTTTTTGCTTTATAGTTTCTAGCACGTTCGTCTTCAGACTAGCAGGAAAGCCATAAGACCGTATGGATTAGGCCCAAGCAAAAACCCCAGCTACTTGAGACACTTAGACTAAGCCTAAAATACCAAGATCTCTCCATAAGGATGGTTTTTATACTGTACTTCCACAATCTGCTGGCAGTACAAAAAAATAAGCTGCAGATCTCCTTAGGCTGAGTCATGGTGCTTTGGGGCAGGGACCATGCATATCATGGGAATATTTCACAGTTTCTGCTCTGTTTTCAGTGTATGACACCAAAACACCCACCTGATGACATCCTTTCAAGAGCAAAGGCAGCAATTTGCAGAATTCCGCTTCTTAGGGGAAGTGAGAAATTGCTGAGCTGACACCAAGTCCTGCAGTGTCCCTGTCACCTGCAGAGCCACCGCATCCTCGCCACGGTAGCGGGCATTGTGACAAAGGTTCTATGTCAGCTGGGTGTGGCAGCCAGGCGCCCCCTAGGGGATGGGGAGCCTGTCAGCCCCGGGCCTGTCACTGTCTGCTGGCCCTGCTGCCACCAGCCAGGCCTCTGAAAACTTGTCAAACCATGCCCAGACTTGGGGCCAGTTTGGCCCAAAGTCTGCAAGAGACAAGTCGGGAAGAAAGATATGGGACAGAGGGAGAAAGCGAAGGGAGCAGGAGAAAGGGAAGGAAGAATAAAAAGTAGTGTTGGGCTGCAGGAGTGAGATGGAGGAATTGCAAGAAAAGAGGCAGGAAGCAGGAGAGTGAGAGAAAAGGAAAGAAGAGACATGCAGCCAGACGAGGGCTTAGTGAGAGAGGATGGGACAGAGAACAGGATGAGAAGGACATAAGGCAAGGCTAGGACAGGCAAGGACAGGCAAGGCAAGGCTAGGCTGCAGGACATGTTTTTGCTTTATAGTTTCTAGCACGTTCGTCTTCAGACTAGCAGGAAAGCCATAAGACCGTATGGATTAGGCCCAAGCAAAAACCCCAGCTACTTGAGACACTTAGACTAAGCCTAAAATAGGAAGATGTCTCCATAAGGATGGTTTTTATACTGTACTTCCACAATCTGCTGGCAGTACAAAAAAATCAGCTGCAGATCTCCTTAGGCTGAGTCATGGTGCTTTGGGGCAGGGACCATGCATATCATGGGAATATTTCACAGTTTCTGCTCTGTTTTCAGTGTATGACACCAAAACACCCACCTGATGACATCCTTTCAAGAGCAAAGGCAGCAATTTGCAGAATTCCGCTTCTTAGGGGAAGTGAGAAATTGCTAAGCTGACACCAAGTCCTGCAGTGTCCCTGTCACCTGCAGAGCCACCTCATCCTCACCACGGTAGCGGGCATTGTGACAAAGGTTCTATGTCAGCTGGGTGTGGCAGCCAGGCGCCCCCTAGGGGATGGGGAGCCTGTCAGCCCCGGGCCTGTCACTGCCTGGTGTCCCTGCTGCCACCAGCCAGGCCTCTGAAAACTTGTCAAACCATGCCCAGACTTGGGGCCAGTTTGGCCCAAAGTCTCCAAGAGACAAGTCGGGAAGAAAGATATGGGACAGAGGGAGAAAGCGAAGGGAGCAGGAGAAAGGGAAGGAAGAATAAAAAGTAGTGTTGGGCTGCAGGAGTGAGATGGAGGAATTGCAAGAAAAGAGGCAGGAAGCAGGAGAGTGAGAGAAAAGGAAAGAAGAGACATGCAGCCAGACGAGGGCTTAGTGAGAGAGGATGGGACAGAGAACAGGATGAGAAGGACATAAGGCAAGGCTAGGACAGGCAAGGACGGGCAAGGCAAGGCTAGGCTGCAGGACATGTTTTTGCTTTATAGTTTCTAGCACGTTCGTCTTCAGACTAGCAGGAAAGCCATAAGACCGTATGGATTAGGCCCAAGCAAAAACCCCAGCTACTTGAGACACTTAGACTAAGCCTAAAATACCAAGATCTCTCCATAAGGATGGTTTTTATACTGTACTTCCACAATCTGCTGGCAGTACAAAAAAATAAGCTGCAGATCTCCTTAGGCTGAGTCATGGTGCTTTGGGGCAGGGACCATGCATATCATGGGAATATTTCACAGTTTCTGCTCTGTTTTCAGTGTATGACACCAAAACACCCACCCGATGACATCCTTTCAAGAGCAAAGGCAGCAATTTGCAGAATTCCGCTTCTTAGGGGAAGTGAGAAATTGCTGAGCTGACACCAAGTCCTGCAGTGTCCCTGTCACCTGCAGAGCCACCGCATCCTCGCCACGGTAGCGGGCATTGTGACAAAGGTTCTATGTCAGCTGGGTGTGGCAGCCAGGTGCCCCCTAGGGGATGGGGAGCCTGTCAGCCCCGGGCCTGTCACTGCCTGGTGTCCCTGCTGCCACCAGCCAGGCCTCTGAAAACTTGTCAAACCATGCCCAGACTTGGGGCCAGTTTGGCCCAAAGTCTCCAAGAGACAAGTCGGGAAGAAAGATAGGGGACAGAGGGAGAAAGCGAAGGGAGCAGGAGAAAGGGAAGGAAGAATAAAAAGTAGTGTTGGGCTGCAGGAGTGAGATGGAGGCGTTGCAAGAAAAGAGGCAGGAAGCAGGAGAGTGAGAGAAAAGGAAAGAAGAGACATGCAGCCAGACGAGGGCTTAGTGAGAGAGGATGGGACAGAGAACAGGATGAGAAGGACATAAGGCAAGGCTAGGAAAGGCAAGGACAGGCAAGGCAAGGCTAGGCTGCAGGACATGTTTTTGCTTTATAGTTTCTAGCACATTCGTCTTCAGACTAGCAGGAAAGCCATAAGACCGTATGGATTAGGCCCAAGCAAAAACCCCAGCTACTTGAGACACTTAGACTAAGCCTAAAATACCAAGATCTCTCCATAAGGATGGTTTTTATACTGTACTTCCACAATCTGCTGGCAGTACAAAAAAATAAGCTGCAGATCTCCTTAGGCTGAGTCATGGTGCTTTGGGGCAGGGACCATGCATATCATGGGAATATTTCACAGTTTCTGCTCTGTTTTCAGTGTATGACACCAAAACACCCACCCGATGACATCCTTTCAAGAGCAAAGGCAGCAATTTGCAGAATTCCGCTTCTTAGGGGAAGTGAGAAATTGCTGAGCTGACACCAAGTCCTGCAGTGTCCCTGTCACCTGCAGAGCCACCGCATCCTCGCCACGGTAGCGGGCATTGTGACAAAGGTTCTATGTCAGCTGGGTGTGGCAGCCAGGCGCCCCCTAGGGGATGGGGAGCCTGTCAGCCCCGGGCCTGTCACTGCCTGGTGTCCCTGCTGCCACCAGCCAGGCCTCTGAAAACTTGTCAAACCATGCCCAGACTTGGGGCCAGGTTGGCCCAAAGTCTCCAAGAGACAAGTCGGGAAGAAAGATAGGGGACAGAGGGAGAAAGCGAAGGGAGCAGGAGAAAGGGAAGGAAGAATAAAAAGTAGTGTTGGGCTGCAGGAGTGAGATGGAGGAATTGCAAGAAAAGAGGCAGGAAGCAGGAGAGTGAGAGAAAAGGAAAGAAGAGACATGCAGCCAGACGAGGGCTTAGTGAGAGAGGATGGGACAGAGAACAGGATGAGAAGGACATAAGGCAAGGCTAGGACAGGCAAGGACGGGCAAGGCAAGGCTAGGCTGCAGGATATGTTTTTGCTTTATAGTTTCTAGCACGTTCGTCTTCAGACTAGCAGGAAAGCCATAAGACCGTATGGATTAGGCCCAAGCAAAAACCCCAGCTACTTGAGACACTTAGACTAAGCCAAAAATACCAAGATCTCTCCATAAGGATGGTTTTTATACTGTACTTCCACAATCTGCTGGCAGTACAAAAAAATAAGCTGCAGATCTCCTTAGGCTGAGTCATGGTGCTTTGGGGCAGGGACCATGCATATCATGGGAATATTTCACAGTTTCTGCTCTGTTTTCAGTGTATGACACCAAAACACCCACCCGATGACATCCTTTCAAGAGCAAAGGCAGCAATTTGCACAATTCCGCTTCTTAGGGGAAGTGAGAAATTGCTGAGCTGACACCAAGTCCTGCAGTGTCCCTGTCACCTGCAGAGCCACCGCATCCTCGCCACAGTAGCGGGCATTGTGACAAAGGTTCTATGTCAGCTGGGTGTGGCAGCCAGGAGCCCCCTAGGGGATGGGGAGCCTGTCAGCCCCGGGCCTGTCACTGACTGGTGTCCCTGCTGCCACCAGCCAGGCCTCTGAAAACTTGTCAAACCATGCCCAGACTTGGGGCCAGTTTGGCCCAAGGTCTGCAAGAGACAAGTCGGGAAGAAAGATAGGGGACAGAGGGAGAAAGCGAAGGGAGCAGGAGAAAGGGAAGGAAGAATAAAAAGTAGTGTTGGGCTGCAGGAGTGAGATGGAGGAATTGCAAGAAAAGAGGCAGGAAGCAGGAGAGTGAGAGAAAAGGAAAGAAGAGACATGCAGCCAGACGAGGGCTTAGTGAGAGAGGGTGGGACAGAGAACAGGATGAGAAGGACATAAGGCAAGGCTAGGACAGGCAAGGACGGGCAAGGCAAGGTTAGGCTGCAGGACATGTTTTTGCTTTATAGTTTCTAGCACGTTCGTCTTCAGACTAGCAGGAGAGCCATAAGACCGTATGGATTAGGCCCAAGCAAAAACCCCAGCTACTTGAGACACTTAGACTAAGCCTAAAATACCAAGATCTCTCCATAAGGATGGTTTTTATACTGTACTTCCACAATCTGCTGGCAGTACAAAAAAATAAGCTGCAGATCTCCTCAGGCTGAGTCATGGTGCTTTGGGGCAGGGACCATGCATATCATGGGAATATTTCACAGTTTCTGCTCTGTTTTCAGTGTATGACACCAAAACACCCACCTGATGACATCCTTTCAAGAGCAAAGGCAGCAATTGGCAGAATTCCGCTTCTTAGGGGAAGTGAGAAATTGCTGAGCTGACACCAAGTCCTGCAGTGTCCCTCTCAACTGCAGAGCCACCGCAGCCTCGCCACGGTAGCGGGCATTGTGACAAAGGTTCTATGTCAGCTGGGTGTGGCAGCCAGGCGCCCCCTAGGGGATGGGGAGCCTGTCAGCCCCGGGCCTGTCACTGCCTGGTGTCCCTGCTGCCACCAGCCAGGCCTCTGAAAACTTGTCAAACCATGCCCAGACTTGGGGCCAGTTTGGCCCACAGTCTCCAAGAGACAAGTAGGGAAGAAAGAAAGGGGACAGAGGGAGAAAGCGAAGGGAGCAGGAGAAAGGGAAGGAAGAATAAAAAGTAGTGTTGGGCTGCAGGAGTGAGATGGAGGAATTGCAGGAAAAGAGGCAGGAAGCAGGAGAGTGAGAGAAAAGGAAAGAAGAGACATGCAGCCAGACGAGGGGTTAGTGAGAGAGGATGGGACAGAGAACAGGATGAGAAGGACATAAGGCAAGGCTAGGACAGGCAAGGACAGGCAAGGCAAGGCTAGGCTGCAGGACATTTTTTGCTTTATAGTTTCTAGCACATTCGTCTTCAGACTAGGAGGAAAGCCATAAGACCGTATGGATTAGGCCCAAGCAAAAACCCCAGCTACTTGAGACACTTAGACTAAGCCTAAAATACCAAGATCTCTCCATAAGGATGGTTTTTATACTGTACTTCCACAATCTGCTGGCAGTACAAAAAAATAAGCTGCAGATCTCCTTAGGCTGAGTCATGGTGCTTTGGGGCAGGGACCATGCATATCATGGGAATATTTCACAGTTTCTGCTCTGTTTTCAGTGTATGACACCAAAACACCCACCTGACGACATCCTTTCAAGAGCAAAGGCAGCAATTTGCAGAATTCCGCTTCTTAGGGGAAGTGAGAAATTGCTGAGCTGACACCAAGTCCTGCAGTGTCCCTGTCACCTGCAGAGCCACCGCAGCCACGGTAGCGGGCATTGTGACAAAGGTTCTATGTCAGCTGGGTGTGGCAGCCAGGCGCCCCCTAGGGGATGGGGAGCCTGTCAGCCCCGGGCCTGTCACTGACTGGTGTCCCTGCTGCCACCAGCCAGGCCTCTGAAAACTTGTCAAACAATGCCCAGACTTGGGGCCAGTTTGGCCCAAAGTCTGCAAGAGACAAGTCGGGAAGAAAGATATGGGACAGAGGGAGAAAGCGAAGGGAGCAGGAGAAAGGGAAGGAAGAATAAAAAGTAGTGTTGGGCTGCAGGAGTGAGATGGAGGAATTGCAAGAAAAGAGGCAGGAAGCAGGAGAGTGAGAGAAAAGGAAAGAAGAGACATGCAGCCAGACGAGGGCTTAGTGAGAGAGGATGGGACAGAGAACAGGATGAGAAGGACATAAGGCAAGGCTAGGACAGGCAAGGACAGGCAAGGCAAGGCTAGGCTGCAGTACATGTTTTTGCTTTATAGTTTCTAGCACATTCGTCTTCAGACTAGCAGGAAAGCCATAAGACCGTATGGATTAGGCCCAAGCAAAAACCCCAGCTACTTGAGACACTTAGACTAAGCCTAAAATACCAAGATCTCTCCATAAGGATGGTTTTTATACTGTACTTCCACAATCTGCTGGCAGTAGAAAAAAATAAGCTGCAGATCTCCTTAGGCTGAGTCATGGTGCTTTGGGGCAGGGACCATGCATATCATGGGAATATTTCACAGTTTCTGCTCTGTTTTCAGTGTATGACACCAAAACACCCACCCGATGACATCCTTTCAAGAGCAAAGGCAGCAATTTGCACAATTCCGCTTCTTAGGGGAAGTGAGAAATTGCTGAGCTGACACCAAGTCCTGCAGTGTCCCTGTCACCTGCAGAGCCACCGCATCCTCGCCACGGTAGCGGGCATTGTGACAAAGGTTCTATGTCAGCTGGGTGTGGCAGCCAGGCGCCCCCGAGGGGATGGGGAGCCTGTCAGCCCCGGGCCTGTCACTGCCTGGTGTCCCTGCTGCCACCAGCCAGGCCTCTGAAAACTTGTCAAACCATGCCCAGACTTGGGGCCAGTTTGGCCCAAAGTCTCCAAGAGACAAGTCGGGAAGAAAGATAGGGGACAGAGGGAGAAAGCGAAGGGAGCAGGAGAAAGGGAAGGAAGAATAAAAAGTAGTGTTGGGCTGCAGGAGTGAGATGGAGGAATTGCAAGAAAAGAGGCAGGAAGCAGGAGAGTGAGAGAAAAGGAAAGAAGAGACATGCAGCCAGACGAGGGGTTAGTGAGAGAGGATGGGACAGAGAACAGGATGAGAAGGACATAAGGCAAGGCTAGGACAGGCAAGGACAGGCAAGGCAAGGCTAGGCTGCAGGACATGTTTTTGCTTTATAGTTTCTAGCACATTCGTCTTCAGACTAGGAGGAAAGCCATAAGACCGTATGGATTAGGCCCAAGCAAAAACCCCAGCTACTTGAGACACTTAGACTAAGCCTAAAATACCAAGATCTCTCCATAAGGATGGTTTTTATACTGTACTTCCACAATCTGCTGGCAGTAGAAAAAAATAAGCTGCAGATCTCCTTAGGCTGAGTCATGGTGCTTTGGGGCAGGGACCATGCATATCATGGGAATATTTCCCAGTTTCTGCTCTGTTTTCAGTGTATGACACCAAAACACCCACCCGATGACATCCTTTCAAGAGCAAAGGCAGCAATTTGCAGAATTCCGCTTCTTAGGGGAAGTGAGAAATTGCTGAGCTGACACCAAGTCCTGCAGTGTCCCTGTCACCTGCAGAGCCACCGCATCCTCGCCACGGTAGCGGGCATTGTGACAAAGGTTCTATGTCAGCTGGGTGTGGCAGCCAGGCGCCCCCTAGGGGATGGGGAGCCTGTCAGCCCCGGGCCTGTCACTGCCTGGTGTCCCTGCTGCCACCAGCCAGGCCTCTGAAAACTTGTCAAACCATGCCCAGACTTGGGGCCAGTTAGGCCCAAAGTCTCCAAGAGACAAGTCGGGAAGAAAGATAGGGGACAGAGGGAGAAAGCGAAGGGAGCAGGAGAAAGGGAAGGAAGAATAAAAAGTAGTGTTGGGCTGCAGGAGTGAGATGGAGGAATTGCAAGAAAAGAGGCAGGAAGCAGGAGAGTGAGAGAAAAGGAAAGAAGAGACGTGCAGCCAGACGAGGGATTAGAGAGAGAGGATGGGACAGAGAACAGGATGAGAAGGACATAAGGCAAGGCTAGGACAGGCAAGGACAGGCAAGGCAAGGCTAGGCTGCAGGACATGTTTTTGCTTTATAGTTTCTAGCACATTCGTCTTCAGACTAGGAGGAAAGCCATAAGACCCTATGGATTAGGCCCAAGCAAAAACCCCAGCTACTTGAGACACTTAGACTAAGCCTAAAATACCAAGATCTCTCCATAAGGATGGTTTTTATACTGTACTTCCACAATCTGCTGGCAGTAGAAAAAAATAAGCTGCAGATCTCCTTAGGCTGAGTCATGGTGCTTTGGGGCAGGGACCATGCATATCATGGGAATATTTCACAGTTTCTGCTCTGTTTTCAGTGTATGACACCAAAACACCCACCCGATGACATCCTTTCAAGAGCAAAGGCAGCAATTTGCACAATTCCGCTTCTTAGGGGAAGTGAGAAATTGCTGAGCTGACACCAAGTCCTGCAGTGTCCCTGTCACCTGCAGAGCCACCGCATCCTCGCCACGGTAGCGGGCATTGTGACAAAGGTTCTATGTCAGCTGGGTGTGGCAGCCAGGCGCCCCCTAGGGGATGGGGAGCCTGTCAGCCCCGGGCCTGTCACTGCCTGGTGTCCCTGCTGCCACCAGCCAGGCCTCTGAAAACTTGTCAAACCATGCCCAGACTTGGGGCCAGTTTGGCCCAAAGTCTCCAAGAGACAAGTCGGGAAGAAAGATAGGGGACAGAGGGAGAAAGCGAAGGGAGCAGGAGAAAGGGAAGGAAGAATAAAAAGTAGTGTTGGGCTGCAGGAGTGAGATGGAGGAATTGCAAGAAAAGAGGCAGGAAGCAGGAGAGTGAGAGAAAAGGAAAGAAGAGACATGCAGCCAGACGAGGGGTTAGTGAGAGAGGATGGGACAGAGAACAGGATGAGAAGGACATAAGGCAAGGCTAGGACAGGCAAGGCAAGGCAAGGCAAGGCTAGGCTGCAGGACATGTTTCTGCTTTATAGTTTCTAGCACATTCGTGTTCAGACTAGGAGGAAAGCCATAAGACCCTATGGATTAGGCCCAAGCAAAAACCCCACCTACTTGAGACACTTAGACTAAGCCTAAAATACCAAGATCTCTCCATAAGGATGGTTTTTATACTGTACTTCCACAATCTGCTGGCAGTAGAAAAAAATAAGCTGCAGATCTCCTTAGGCTGAGTCATGGTGCTTTGGGGCAGGGACCATGCATATCATGGGAATATTTCACAGTTTCTGCTCTGTTTTCAGTGTATGACACCAAAACACCCACCCGATGACATCCTTTCAAGAGCAAAGGCAGCAATTTGCAGAATTCCGCTTCTTAGGGGAAGTGAGAAATTGCTGAGCTGACACCAAGTCCTGCAGTGTCCCTGTCACCTGCAGAGCCACCGCATCCTCGCCACGGTAGCGGGCATTGTGACAAAGGTTCTATGTCAGCTGGGTGTGGCAGCCAGGCGCCCCCTAGGGGATGGGGAGCCTGTCAGCCCCGGGCCTGTCACTGCCTGGTGTCCATGCTGCCACCAGCCAGGCCTCTGAAAACTTGTCAAACCATGCCCAGACTTGGGGCCAGTTTGGCCCAAAGTCTGCAAGAGACAAGTCGGGAAGAAAGATAGGGGACAGAGGGAGAAAGCGAAGGGAGCAGGAGAAAGGGAAGGAAGAATAAAAAGTAGTGTTGGGCTGCAGGAATGAGATGGAGGAATTGCAAGAAAAGAGGCAGGAAGCAGGAGAGTGAGAGAAAAGGAAAGAAGAGACGTGCAGCCAGACGTGGGGTTAGTGAGAGAGGATGGGACAGAGAACAGGATGAGAAGGACATAAGGCAAGGCTAGGACAGGCAAGGACAGGCAAGGCAAGGCTAGGCTGCAGGACATGTTTTTGCTTTATAGTTTCTAGCACATTCGTCTTCGGACTAGGAGGAAAGCCATAAGACCCTATGGATTAGGCCCAAGCAAAAACCCCAGCTACTTGAGACACTTAGACTAAGCCTAAAATACCAAGATCTCTCCATAAGGATGGTTTTTATACTGTACTTCCACAATCTGCTGGCAGTACAAAAAAATAAGCTGCAGATCTCCTTAGGCTGAGTCATGGTGCTTTGGGGCAGGGACCATGCATATCATGGGAATATTTCACAGTTTCTGCTCTGTTTTCAGTGTATGACACCAAAACACCCACCCGATGACATCCTTTCAAGAGCAAAGGCAGCAATTTGCACAATTCCGCTTCTTAGGGGAAGTGAGAAATTGCTGAGCTGACACCAAGTCCTGCAGTGTCCCTGTCACCTGCAGAGCCACCGCATCCTCGCCACGGTAGCGGGCATTGTGACAAAGGTTCTATGTCAGCTGGGTGTGGCAGCCAGGCGCCCCCTAGGGGATGGGGAGCCTGTCAGCCCCGGGCCTGTCACTGCCTGGTGTCCCTGCTGCCACCAGCCAGGCCTCTGAAAACTTGTCAAATCATGCCCAGACTTGGGGCCAGTTTGGCCCAAAGTCTCCAAGAGACAAGTCGGGAAGAAAGATAGGGACAGAGGGAGAAAGCGAAGGGAGCAGGAGAAAGGGAAGGAAGAATAAAAAGTAGTGTTGGGCTGCAGGAGTGAGATGGAGGAATTGCAAGAAAAGAGGCAGGAAGCAGGAGAGTGAGAGAAAAGGAAAGAAGAGACATGCAGCCAGACGAGGGCTGAGTGAGAGAGGATGGGACAGAGAACAGGATGAGAAGGACATAAGGCAAGGCTAGGACAGGCAAGGACAGGCAAGGCAAGGCTAGGCTGCAGGACATGTTTTTGCTTTATAGTTTCTAGCACATTCGTCTTCAGACTAGCAGGAAAGCCATAAGACCGTATGGATTAGGCCCAAGCAAAAACCCCAGCTACTTGAGACACTTAGACTAAGCCTAAAATACCAAGATCTCTCCATAAGGATGGTTTTTATACTGTACTTCCACAATCTGCTGGCAGTAGAAAAAAATAAGCTGCAGATCTCCTTAGGCTGAGTCATGGTGCTTTGGGGCAGGGACCATGCATATCATGGGAATATTTCACAGTTTCTGCTCTGTTTTCAGTGTATGACACCAAAACACCCACCCGATGACATCCTTTCAAGAGCAAAGGCAGCAATTTGCACAATTCCGCTTCTTAGGGGAAGTGAGAAATTGCTGAGCTGACACCAAGTCCTGCAGTGTCCCTGTCACCTGCAGAGCCACCGCATCCTCGCCACGGTAGCGGGCATTGTGACAAAGGTTCTATGTCAGCTGGGTGTGGCAGCCAGGCGCCCCCTAGGGGATGGGGAGCCTGTCAGCCCCGGGCCTGTCACTGCCTGGTGTCCCTGCTGCCACCAGCCAGGCCTCTGAAAACTTGTCAAACCATGCCCAGACTTGGGGCCAGTTTGGCCCAAAGTCTGCAAGAGACAAGTCGGGAAGAAAGATATGGGACAGAGGGAGAAAGCAAAGGGAGCAGGAGAAAGGGAAGGAAGAATAAAAAGTAGTGTTGGGCTGCAGGAGTGAGATGGAGGAATTGCAAGAAAAGAGGCAGGAAGCAGGAGAGTGAGAGAAAAGGAAAGAAGAGACATGCAGCCAGACGAGGGCTTAGTGAGAGAGGATGGGACAGAGAACAGGATGAGAAGGACATAAGGCAATGCTAGGACAGGCAAGGCAAGGCAAGGCAAGGCTAGGCTGCAGGACATGTTTCTGCTTTATAGTTTCTAGCACATTCGTGTTCAGACTAGGAGGAAAGCCATAAGACCCTATGGATTAGGCCCAAGCAAAAACCCCAGCTACTTGAGACACTTAGACTAAGCCTAAAATACCAAGATCTCTCCATAAGGATGGTTTTTATACTGTACTTCCACAATCTGCTGGCAGTAGAAAAAAATAAGCTGCAGATCTCCTTAGGCTGAGTCATGGTGCTTTGGGGCAGGGACCATGCATATCATGGGAATATTTCACAGTTTCTGCTCTGTTTTCAGTGTATGACACCAAAACACCCACCCGATGACATCCTTTCAAGAGCAAAGGCAGCAATTTGCACAATTCCGCTTCTTAGGGGAAGTGAGAAATTGCTGAGCTGACACCAAGTCCTGCAGTGTCCCTGTCACCTGCAGAGCCACCGCATCCTCGCCACGGTAGCGGGCATTGTGACAAAGGTTCTATGTCAGCTGGGTGTGGCAGCCAGGCGCCCCCGAGGGGATGGGGAGCCTGTCAGCCCCGGGCCTGTCACTGCCTGGTGTCCATGCTGCCACCAGCCAGGCCTCTGAAAACTTGTCAAACCATGCCCAGACTTGGGGCCAGTTTGGCCCAAAGTCTCCAAGAGACAAGTCGGGAAGAAAGATAGGGGACAGAGGGAGAAAGCGAAGGGAGCAGGAGAAAGGGAAGGAAGAATAAAAAGTAGTGTTGGGCTGCAGGAATGAGATGGAGGAATTGCAAGAAAAGAGGCAGGAAGCAGGAGAGTGAGAGAAAAGGAAAGAAGAGACGTGCAGCCAGACGAGGGGTTAGAGAGAGAGGATGGGACAGAGAACAGGATGAGAAGGACATAAGGCAAGGCTAGGACAGGCAAGGACAGGCAAGGCAAGGCTAGGCTGCAGGACATGTTTTTGCTTTATAGTTTCTAGCACATTCTTCTTCGGACTAGGAGGAAAGCCATAAGACCCTATGGATTAGGCCCAAGCAAAAACCCCAGCTACTTGAGACACTTAGACTAAGCCTAAAATACCAAGATCTCTCCATAAGGATGGTTTTTATACTGTACTTCCACAATCTGCTGGCAGTACAAAAAAATAAGCTGCAGATCTCCTTAGGCTGAGTCATGGTGCTTTGGGGCAGGGACCATGCATATCATGGGAATATTTCACAGTTTCTGTTCTGTTTTCAGTGTATGACACCAAAACACCCACCCGATGACATCCTTTCAAGAGCAAAGGCAGCAATTTGCAGAATTCCGCTTCTTAGGGGAAGTGAGAAATTGCTGAGCTGACACCAAGTCCTGCAGTGTCCCTGTCACCTGCAGAGCCACCGCATCCTCGCCACGGTAGCGGGCATTGTGACAAAGGTTCTATGTCAGCTGGGTGTGGCAGCCAGGCGCCCCCTAGGGGATGGGGAGCCTGTCAGCCCCGGGCCTGTCACTGCCTGGTGTCCCTGCTGCCACCAGCCAGGCCTCTGAAAACTTGTCAAATCATGCCCAGACTTGGGGCCAGTTTGGCCCAAAGTCTCCAAGAGACAAGTCAGGAAGAAAGATAGGGGACAGAGGGAGAAAGCGAAGGGAGCAGGAGAAAGGGAAGGAAGAATAAAAAGTAGTGTTGGGCTGCAGGAGTGAGATGGAGGAATTGCAAGAAAAGAGGCAGGAAGCAGGAGAGTGAGAGAAAAGGAAAGAAGAGACATGCAGCCAGACGAGGGCTTAGTGAGAGAGGATGGGACAGAGAACAGGATGAGAAGGACATAAGGCAAGGCTAGGACAGGCAAGGACAGGCAAGGCAAGGCTAGGCTGCAGGACATGTTTTTGCTTTATAGTTTCTAGCACATTCGTCTTCAGACTAGGAGGAAAGCCATAAGACCCTATGGATTAGGCCCAAGCAAAAACCCCAGCTACTTGAGACACTTAGACTAAGCCTAAAATACCAAGATCTCTCCATAAGGATGGTTTTTATACTGTACTTCCACAACCTGCTGGCAGTACAAAAAAATAAGCTGCAGATCTCCTTAGGCTGGGTCATGGTGCTTTGGGGCAGGGACCATGCATATCATGGGAATATTTCACAGTTTCTGCTCTGTTTTCAGTGTATGACACCAAAACACCCACCTTACGACATCCTTTCAAGAGCAAAGGCAGCAATTTGCACAATTCCGCTTCTTAGGGGAAGTGAGAAATTGCTGAGCTGACACCAAGTCCTGCAGTGTCCCTGTCACCTGCAGAGCCACCGCAGCCTCGCCACGGTAGCGGGCATTGTGACAAAGGTTCTGTGTCAGCTGGGTGTGGCAGCCAGGCGCCCCCGAGGGGATGGGGAGCCTGTCAGCCCCGGGCCTGTCACTGCCTGGTGTCCCTGCTGCCACCAGCCAGGCCTCTGAAAACTTGTCAAGCCATGCCCAGACTTGGGGCCAGTTTGGCCCAAAGTCTCCAAGAGACAAGTCGGGAAGAAAGATATGGGACAGAGGGAGAAAGCGAAGGGAGCAGGAGAAAGGGAAGGAAGAATAAAAAGTAGTGTTGGGCTGCAGGAGTGAGATGGAGGAATTGCAAGAAAAGAGGCAGGAAGCAGGAGAGTGAGAGAAAAGGAAAGAAGAGACATGCAGCCAGACGAGGGCTTAGTGAGAGAGGATGGGACAGAGAACAGGATGAGAAGGACATAAGGCAAGGCTAGGACAGGCAAGGACAGGCAAGGCAAGGCTAGGCTGCAGGACATGTTTTTGCTTTATAGTTTCTAGCACATTCGTCTTCAGACTAGCAGGAAAGCCATAAGACCCTATGGATTAGGCCCAAGCAAAAACCCCAGCTACTTGAGACACTTAGACTAAGCCTAAAATACCAAGATCTCTCCATAAGGATGGTTTTTATACTGTACTTCCACAACCTGCTGGCAGTACAAAAAAATAAGCTGCAGATCTCCTTAGGCTGAGTCATGGTGCTTTGGGGCAGGGACCATGCATATCATGGGAATATTTCACAGTTTCTGCTCTGTTTTCAGTGTATGACACCAAAACACCCACCTTACGACATCCTTTCAAGAGCAAAGGCAGCAATTTGCAGAATTCCGCTTCTTAGGGGAAGTGAGAAATTGCTGAGCTGACACCAAGTCCTGCAGTGTCCCTGTCACCTGCAGAGCCACCGCAGCCTCGCCACGGTAGCGGGCATTGTGACAAAGGTTCTATGTCAGCTGGGTGTGGCAGCCAGGCGCCCCCGAGGGGATGGGGAGCCTGTCAGCCCCGGGCCTGTCACTGCCTGGTGTCCCTGCTGCCACCAGCCAGGCCTCTGAAAACTTGTCAAACCACGCCCAGACTTGGGGCCAGTTTGGCCCAAAGTCTCCAAGAGACAAGTCGGGAAGAAAGATATGGGACAGAGGGAGAAAGCGAAGGGAGCAGGAGAAAGGGAAGGAAGAATAAAAAGTAGTGTTGGGCTGCAGGAGTGAGATGGAGGAATTGCAAGAAAAGAGGCAGGAAGCAGGAGAGTGAGAGAAAAGGAAAGAAGAGACATGCAGCCAGACGAGGGCTTAGTGAGAGAGGATGGGACAGAGAACAGGATGAGAAGGACATAAGGCAAGGCTAGGACAGGCAAGGCAAGGCAAGGCAAGGCTAGGCTGCAGGACATGTTTCTGCTTTATAGTTTCTAGCACATTCGTGTTCAGACTAGGAGGAAAGCCATAAGACCCTATGGATTAGGCCCAAGCAAAAACCCCACCTACTTGAGACACTTAGACTAAGCCTAAAATACCAAGATCTCTCCATAAGGATGGTTTTTATACTGTACTTCCACAATCTGCTGGCAGTAGAAAAAAATAAGCTGCAGATCTCCTTAGGCTGAGTCATGGTGCTTTGGGGCAGGGACCATGCATATCATGGGAATATTTCACAGTTTCTGCTCTGTTTTCAGTGTATGACACCAAAACACCCACCCGATGACATCCTTTCAAGAGCAAAGGCAGCAATTTGCACAATTCCGCTTCTTAGGGGAAGTGAGAAATTGCTGAGCTGACACCAAGTCCTGCAGTGTCCCTGTCACCTGCAGAGCCACCGCATCCTCGCCACGGTAGCGGGCATTGTGACAAAGGTTCTATGTCAGCTGGGTGTGGCAGCCAGGCGCCCCCTAGGGGATGGGGAGCCTGTCAGCCCCGGGCCTGTCACTGCCTGGTGTCCATGCTGCCACCAGCCAGGCCTCTGAAAACTTGTCAAACCATGCCCAGACTTGGGGCCAGTTTGGCCCAAAGTCTCCAAGAGACAAGTCGGGAAGAAAGATAGGGGACAGAGGGAGAAAGCGAAGGGAGCAGGAGAAAGGGAAGGAAGAATAAAAAGTAGTGTTGGGCTGCAGGAGTGAGATGGAGGAATTGCAAGAAAAGAGGCAGGAAGCAGGAGAGTGAGAGAAAAGGAAAGAAGAGACATGCAGCCAGACGAGGGCTTAGTGAGAGAGGATGGGACAGAGAACAGGATGAGAAGGACATAAGGCAAGGCTAGGACAGGCAAGGACAGGCAAGTCAAGGCTAGGCTGCAGGACATGTTTTTGCTTTATAGTTTCTAGCACATTCGTCTTCAGACTAGCAGGAAAGCCATAAGACCCTATGGATTAGGCCCAAGCAAAAACCCCAGCTACTTGAGACACTTAGACTAAGCCTAAAATACCAAGATCTCTCCATAAGGATGGTTTTTATACTGTACTTCCACAACCTGCTGGCAGTACAAAAAAATAAGCTGCAGATCTCCTTAGGCTGAGTCATGGTGCTTTGGGGCAGGGACCATGCATATCATGGGAATATTTCACAGTTTCTGCTCTGTTTTCAGTGTATGACACCAAAACACCCACCTTACGACATCCTTTCAAGAGCAAAGGCAGCAATTTGCAGAATTCCGCTTCTTAGGGGAAGTGAGAAATTGCTGAGCTGACACCAAGTCCTGCAGTGTCCCTGTCACCTGCAGAGCCACCGCAGCCTCGCCACGGTAGCGGGCATTGTGACAAAGGTTCTATGTCAGCTGGGTGTGGCAGCCAGGCGCCCCCGAGGGGATGGGGAGCCTGTCAGCCCCGGGCCTGTCACTGACTGGTGTCCCTGCTGCCACCAGCCAGGCCTCTGAAAACTTGTCAAACCATGCCCAGACTTGGGGCCAGTTTGGCCCAAAGTCTCCAAGAGACAAGTCGGGAAGAAAGATAGGGACAGAGGGAGAAAGCGAAGGGAGCAGGAGAAAGGGAAGGAAGAATAAAAAGTAGTGTTGGGCTGCAGGAGTGAGATGGAGGAATTGCAAGAAAAGAGGCAGGAAGCAGGAGAGTGAGAGAAAAGGAAAGAAGAGACATGCAGCCAGACGAGGGCTTAGTGAGAGAGGATGGGACAGAGAACAGGATGAGAAGGACATAAGGCAAGGCTAGGACAGGCAAGGACAGGCAAGGCAAGGCTAGGCTGCAGGACATGTTTTTGCTTTATAGTTTCTAGCACATTCGTCTTCAGACTAGCAGGAAAGCCATAAGACCCTATGGATTAGGCCCAAGCAAAAACCCCAGCTACTTGAGACACTTAGACTAAGCCTAAAATACCAAGATCTCTCCATAAGGATGGTTTTTATACTGTACTTCCACAATCTGCTGGCAGTACAAAAAAATAACCTGCAGATCTCCTTAGGCTGAGTCATGGTGCTTTGGGGCAGGGACCATGCATATCATGGGAATATTTCACAGTTTCTGCTCTGTTTTCAGTGTATGACACCAAAACACCCACCTGATGACATCCTTTCAAGAGCAAAGGCAGCAATTTGCAGAATTCCGCTTCTTAGGGGAAGTGAGAAATTGCTGAGCTGACACCAAGTCCTGCAGTGTCCCTGTCACCTGCAGAGCCACCGCAGCCTCGCCACGGTAGCGGGCATTGTGACAAAGGTTCTATGTCAGCTGGGTGTGGCAGCCAGGCGCCCCCTAGGGGATGGGGAGCCTGTCAGCCCCGGGCCTGTCACTGCCTGGTGTCCCTGCTGCCAGCAGCCAGGCCTCTGAAAACTTGTCAAACAATGCCCAGACTTGGGGCCAGTTTGGCCCAAAGTCTCCAAGAGACAAGTCGGGAAGAAAGATAGGGGACAGAGGGAGAAAGCGAAGGGAGCAGGAGAAAGGGAAGGAAGAATAAAAAGTAGTGTTGGGCTGCAGGAGTGAGATGGAGGAATTGCAAGAAAAGAGGCAGGAAGCAGGAGAGTGAGAGAAAAGGAAAGAAGAGACGTGCAGCCAGACGAGGGGTTAGTGAGAGAGGATGGGACAGAGAACAGGATGAGAAGGACATAAGGCAAGGCTAGGACAGGCAAGGACAGGCAAGGCAAGGCTAGGCTGCAGGACATGTTTTTGCTTTATAGTTTCTAGCACATTCGTCTTCAGACTAGGAGGAAAGCCATAAGACCGTATGGATTAGGCCCAAGCAAAAACCCCAGCTACTTGAGACACTTAGACTAAGCCTAAAATACCAAGATCTCTCCATAAGGATGGTTTTTATACTGTACTTCCACAATCTGCTGGCAGTACAAAAAAATAAGCTGCAGATCTCCTTAGGCTGAGTCATGGTGCTTTGGGGCAGGGACCATGCATATCATGGGAATATTTCACAGTTTCTGCTGTGTTTTCAGTGTATGACACCAAAACACCCACCTGACGACATCCTTTCAAGAGCAAAGGCAGCAATTTGCAGAATTCCGCTTCTTAGGGGAAGTGAGAAATTGCTGAGCTGACACCAAGTCCTGCAGTGTCCCTGTCACCTGCAGAGCCACCGCATCCTCGCCACGGTAGCGGGCATTGTGACAAAGGTTCTATGTCAGCTGGGTGTGGCAGCCAGGCGCCCCCTAGGGGATGGGGAGCCTGTCAGCCCCGGGCCTGTCACTGACTGGTGTCCCTGCTGCCACCAGCCAGGCCTCTGAAAACTTGTCAAACCATGCCCAGACTTGGGGCCAGTTTGGCCCAAAGTCTCCAAGAGACAAGTCGGGAAGAAAGATAGGGGACAGAGGGAGAAAGCGAAGGGAGCAGGAGAAAGGGAAGGAAGAATAAAAAGTAGTGTTGGGCTGCAGGAGTGAGATGGAGGAATTGCAAGAAAAGAGGCAGGAAGCAGGAGAGTCAGAGAAAAGGAAAGAAGAGACGTGCAGCCAGACGAGGGGTTAGAGAGAGAAGATGGGACAGAGAACAGGATGAGAAGGACATAAGGCAAGGCTAGGACAGGCAAGGACGGGCAAGGCAAGGCTAGGCTGCAGGACATGTTTTTGCTTTATAGTTTCTAGCACATTCGTCTTCAGACTAGCAGGAAAGCCATAAGACCCTATGGATTAGGCCCAAGCAAAAACCCCAGCTACTTGAGACACTTAGACTAAGCCTAAAATACCAAGATCTCTCCATAAGGATGGTTTTTATACTGTACTTCCACAATCTGCTGGCAGTACAAAAAAATAAGCTGCAGATCTCCTTAGGCTGAGTCATGGTGCTTTGGGGCAGGGACCATGCATATCATGGGAATATTTCACAGTTTCTGCTCTGTTTTCAGTGTATGACACCAAAACACCCACCCGATGACATCCTTTCAAGAGCAAAGGCAGCAATTTGCAGAATTCCGCTTCTTAGGGGAAGTGAGAAATTGCTGAGCTGACACCAAGTCCTGCAGTGTCCCTGTCACCTGCAGAGCCACCGCATCCTTGCCACGGTAGCGGGCATTGTGACAAAGGTTCTATGTCAGCTGGGTGTGGCAGCCAGGCGCCCCCTAGGGGATGGGGAGCCTGTCAGCCCCGGGCCTGTCACTGCCTGGTGTCCCTGCTGCCACCAGCCAGGCCTCTGAAAACTTGTCAAACCATGCCCAGACTTGGGGCCAGGTTGGCCCAAAGTCTCCAAGAGACAAGTCGGGAAGAAAGATAGGGGACAGAGGGAGAAAGCGAAGGGAGCAGGAGAAAGGGAAGGAAGAATAAAAAGTAGTGTTGGGCTGCAGGAGTGAGATGGAGGAATTGCAAGAAAAGAGGCAGGAAGCAGGAGAGTGAGAGAAAAGGAAAGAAGAGACATGCAGCCAGACGAGGGCTTAGTGAGAGAGGATGGGACAGAGAACAGGATGAGAAGGACATAAGGCAAGGCTAGGACAGGCAAGGACGGGCAAGGCAAGGCTAGGCTGCAGGACATGTTTTTGCTTTATAGTTTCTAGCACGTTCGTCTTCAGACTAGCAGGAAAGCCATAAGACCGTATGGATTAGGCCCAAGCAAAAACCCCAGCTACTTGAGACACTTAGACTAAGCCTAAAATACCAAGATCTCTCCATAAGGATGGTTTTTATACTGTACTTCCACAATCTGCTGGCAGTACAAAAAAATAAGCTGCAGATCTCCTTAGGCTGAGTCATGGTGCTTTGGGGCAGGGACCATGCATATCATGGGAATATTTCACAGTTTCTGCTCTGTTTTCAGTGTATGACACCAAAACACCCACCCGATGACATCCTTTCAAGAGCAAAGGCAGCAATTTGCAGAATTCCGCTTCTTAGGGGAAGTGAGAAATTGCTGAGCTGACACCAAGTCCTGCAGTGTCCCTGTCACCTGCAGAGCCACCGCATCCTCGCCACGGTAGCGGGCATTGTGACAAAGGTTCTATGTCAGCTGGGTGTGGCAGCCAGGCGCCCCCTAGGGGATGGGGAGCCTGTCAGCCCCGGGCCTGTCACTGTCTGCTGGCCCTGCTGCCACCAGCCAGGCCTCTGAAAACTTGTCAAACCATGCCCAGACTTGGGGCCAGTTTGGCCCAAAGTCTCCAAGAGACAAGTCGGGAAGAAAGATAGGGGACAGAGGGAGAAAGCGAAGGGAGCAGGAGAAAGGGAAGGAAGAATAAAAAGTAGTGTTGGGCTGCAGGAGTGAGATGGAGGAATTGCAAGAAAAGAGGCAGGAAGCAGGAGAGTGAGAGAAAAGGAAAGAAGAGACATGCAGCCAGACGAGGGCTTAGTGAGAGAGGATGGGACAGAGAACAGGATGAGAAGGACATAAGGCAAGGCTAGGACAGGCAAGGACGGGCAAGGCAAGGCTAGGCTGCAGGACATGTTTTTGCTTTATAGTTTCTAGCACGTTCGTCTTCAGACTAGCAGGAAAGCCATAAGACCGTATGGATTAGGCCCAAGCAAAAACCCCAGCTACTTGAGACACTTAGACTAAGCCAAAAATACCAAGATCTCTCCATAAGGATGGTTTTTATACTGTACTTCCACAATCTGCTGGCAGTACAAAAAAATAAGCTGCAGATCTCCTTAGGCTGAGTCATGGTGCTTTGGGGCAGGGACCATGCATATCATGGGAATATTTCACAGTTTCTGTTCTGTTTTCAGTGTATGACACCAAAACACCCACCCGATGACATCCTTTCAAGAGCAAAGGCAGCAATTTGCAGAATTCCGCTTCTTAGGGGAAGTGAGAAATTGCTGAGCTGACACCAAGTCCTGCAGTGTCCCTGTCACCTGCAGAGCCACCGCATCCTCGCCACGGTAGCGGGCATTGCGACAAAGGTTCTATGTCAGCTGGGTGTGGCAGCCAGGAGCCCCCTAGGGGATGGGGAGCCTGTCAGCCCCGGGCCTGTCACTGCCTGGTGTCCCTGCTGCCACCAGCCAGGCCTCTGAAAACTTGTCAAACCATGCCCAGACTTGGGGCCAGTTTGGCCCAAAGTCTCCAAGAGACAAGTCGGGAAGAAAGATAGGGGACAGAGGGAGAAAGCGAAGGGAGCAGGAGAAAGGGAAGGAAGAATAAAAAGTAGTGTTGGGCTGCAGGAGTGAGATGGAGGAATTGCAAGAAAAGAGCAGGAAGCAGGAGAGTTTGAGAAAAGGAAAGAAGAGACATGCAGCCAGACGAGGGCTTAGTGAGAGAGGATGGGACAGAGAACAGGATGAGAAGGACATAAGGCAAGGCTAGGACAGGCAAGGACAGGCAAGTCAAGGCTAGGCTGCAGGACATGTTTTTGCTTTATAGTTTCTAGCACATTCGTCTTCAGACTAGCAGGAAAGCCATAAGACCGTATGGATTAGGCCCAAGCAAAAACCCCAGCTACTTGAGACACTTAGACTAAGCCTAAAATACCAAGATCTCTCCATAAGGATGGTTTTTATACTGTACTTCCACAATCTGCTGGCAGTACAAAAAAATAAGCTGCAGATCTCCTTAGGCTGAGTCATGGTGCTTTGGGGCAGGGACCATGCATATCATGGGAATATTTCACAGTTTCTGCTCTGTTTTCAGTGTATGACACCAAAACACCCACCTGATGACATCCTTTCAAGAGCAAAGGCAGCAATTTGCAGAATTCCGCTTCTTAGGGGAAGTGAGAAATTGCTGAGCTGACACCAAGTCCTGCAGTGTCCCTGTCACCTGCAGAGCCACCGCATCCTCGCCACGGTAGCGGGCATTGTGACAAAGGTTCTATGTCAGCTGGGTGTGGCAGCCAGGCGCCCCCTAGGGGATGGGGAGCCTGTCAGCCCCGGGCCTGTCACTGCCTGGTGTCCCTGCTGCCACCAGCCAGGCCTCTGAAAACTTGTCAAACCATGCCCAGACTTGGGGCCAGTTTGGCCCACAGTCTCCAAGAGACAAGTCGGGAAGAAAGATAGGGGACAGAGGGAGAAAGCGAAGGGAGCAGGAGAAAGGGAAGGAAGAATAAAAAGTAGTGTTGGGCTGCAGGAGTGAGATGGAGGAATTGCAAGAAAAGAGGCAGGAAACAGGAGAGTGAGAGAAAAGGAAAGAAGAGACATGCAGCCAGACGAGGGCTTAGTGAGAGAGGATGGGACAGAGAACAGGATGAGAAGGACATAAGGCAAGGCTAGGACAGGCAAGGACGGGCAAGGCAAGGCTAGGCTGCAGGATATGTTTTTGCTTTATAGTTTCTAGCACGTTCGTCTTCAGACTAGCAGGAAAGCCATAAGACCCTATGGATTAGGCCCAAGCAAAAACCCCAGCTACTTGAGACACTTAGACTAAGCCTAAAATACCAAGATCTCTCCATAAGGATGGTTTTTATACTGTACTTCCACAATCTGCTGGCAGTACAAAAAAATAAGCTGCAGATCTCCTTAGGCTGAGTCATGGTGCTTTGGGGCAGGGACCATGCATATCATGGGAATATTTCACAGTTTCTGCTCTGTTTTCAGTGTATGACACCAAAACACCCACCTGATGACATCCTTTCAAGAGCAAAGGCAGCAATTTGCAGAATTCCGCTTCTTAGGGGAAGTGAGAAATTGCTGAGCTGACACCAAGTCCTGCAGTGTCCCTGTCACCTGCAGAGCCACCGCATCCTCGCCACGGTAGCGGGCATTGTGACAAAGGTTCTATGTCAGCTGGGTGTGGCAGCCAGGAGCCCCCTAGGGGATGGGGAGACTGTCAGCCCCGGGCCTGTCACTGCCTGGTGTCCGTGCTGCCACCAGCCAGGCCTCTGAAAACTTGTCAAACCATGCCCAGACTTGGGGCCAGTTTGGCCCACAGTCTCCAAGAGACAAGTCGGGAAGAAAGATAGGGGACAGAGGGAGAAAGCGAAGGGAGCAGGAGAAAGGGAAGGAAGAATAAAAAGTAGTGTTGGGCTGCAGGAGTGAGATGGAGGAATTGCAAGAAAAGAGGCAGGAAGCAGGAGAGTGAGAGAAAAGGAAAGAAGAGACATGCAGCCAGACGAGGGCTTAGTGAGAGAGGATGGGACAGAGAACAGGATGAGAAGGACATAAGGCAAGGCTAGGACAGGCAAGGACGGGCAAGGCAAGGCTAGGCTGCAGGACATGTTTTTGCTTTATAGTTTCTAGCACGTTCGTCTTCAGACTAGCAGGAAAGCCATAAGACCGTATGGATTAGGCCCAAGCAAAAACCCCAGCTACTTGAGACACTTAGACTAAGCCTAAAATACCAAGATCTCTCCATAAGGATGGTTTTTATACTGTACTTCCACAATCTGCTGGCAGTACAAAAAAATAAGCTGCAGATCTCCTTAGGCTGAGTCATGGTGCTTTGGGGTAGGGACCATGCATATCATTGGAATATTTCACAGTTTCTGCTCAGTTTTCAGTGTATGACACCAAAACACCCACCTGATGACATCCTTTCAAGAGCAAAGGCAGCAATTTGCAGAATTCCGCTTCTTAGGGGAAGTGAGAAATTGCTGAGCTGACACCAAGTCCTGCAGTTTCCCTCTCAACTGCAGAGCCACCGCACCCTCGCCACGGTAGCGGGCATTGTGACAAAGGTTCTATGTCAGCTGGGTGTGGCAGCCAGGCGCCCCCTAGGGGATGGGGAGCCTGTCAGCCCCGGGCCTGTCACTGCCTGGTGTCCCTGCTGCCGCCAGCCAGGCCTCTGAAAACTTGTCAAACCATGCCCAGACTTGGGGCCAGTTTGGCCCACAGTCTCCAAGAGACAAGTCGGGAAGAAAGATAGGGGACAGAGGGAGAAAGCGAAGGGAGCAGGAGAAAGGGAAGGAAGAATAAAAAGTAGTGTTGGGCTGCAGGAGTGAGATGGAGGAATTGCAAGAAAAGAGGCAGGAAGCAGGAGAGTGAGAGAAAAGGAAAGAAGAGACGTGCAGCCAGACGAGGGGTTAGTGAGAGAGGATGGGACAGAGAACAGGATGAGAAGGACATAAGGCAAGGCTAGGACAGGCAAGGACAGGCAAGGCAAGGCTAGGCTGCAGGACATTTTTTGCTTTATCGTTTCTAGCACATTCGTCTTCAGACTAGGAGGAAAGCCATAAGACCGTATGGATTAGGCCCAAGCAAAAACCCCAGCTACTTGAGACACTTAGACTAAGCCTAAAATACCAAGATCTCTCCATAAGGATGGTTTTTATACTGTACTTCCACAACCTGCTTGCAGTACAAAAAAATAAGCTGCAGATCTCCTTAGGCTGAGTCATGGTGCTTTGGGGCAGGGACCATGCATATCATGGAAATATTTCACAGTTTCTGCTCTGTTTTCAGTGTATGACACCAAAACACCCACCTGACGACATCCTTTCAAGAGCAAAGGCAGCAATTTGCAGAATTCCGCTTCTTAGGGGAAGTGAGAAATTGCTGAGCTGACACCAAGTCCTGCAGTGTCCCTGTCACCTGCAGAGCCACCGCAGCCTCGCCACGGTAGCGGGCATTGTGACAAAGGTTCTATGTCAGCTGGGTGTGGCAGCCAGGCGCCCCCTAGGGGATGGGGAGCCTGTCAGCCCCGGGCCTGTCACTGCCTGGTGTCCCTGCTGCCACCAGCCAGGCCTCTGAAAACTTGTCAAACCATGCCCAGACTTGGGGCCAGTTTGGCCCAAAGTCTCCAAGAGACAAGTCGGGAAGAAAGATAGGGGACAGAGGGAGAAAGCGAAGGGAGAAGGAGAAAGAGAAGGAAGAACAAAAAGTAGTGTTGTGCTGCAGGAGTGAGATGGAGGAATTGCAAGAAAAGAGGCAGGAAGCAGGAGAGTGAGAGAAAAGGAAAGAAGAGACGTGCAGCCAGACGAGGGCTTAGTGAGAGAGGATGGGACAGAGAACAGGATGAGAAGGACATAAGGCAAGGCTAGGACAGGCAAGGACAGGCAAGGCAAGGCTAGGCTGCAGGACATTTTTTGCTTTATCGTTTCTAGCACATTCGTCTTCAGACTGGGAGGAAAGCCATAAGACCGTATGGATTAGGCCCAAGCAAAAACCCCAGCTACTTGAGACACTTAGACTAAGCCTAAAATACCAAGATCTCTCCATAAGGATGGTTTTTATACTGTACTTCCACAATCTGCTGGCAGTACAAAAAAATAAGCTGCAGATCTCCTTAGGCTGAGTCATGGTGCTTTGGGGCAGGGACCATGCATATCATGGGAATATTTCACAGTTTCTGCTCTGTTTTCAGTGTATGACACCAAAACACCCACCTGACGACATCCTTTCAAGAGCAAAGGCAGCAATTTGCAGAATTCCGCTTCTTAGGGGAAGTGAGAAATTGCTGAGCTGACACCAAGTCCTGCAGTGTCCCTGTCACCTGCAGAGCCACCGCATCCTCGCCACGGTAGCGGGCATTGTGACAAAGGTTCTATGTCAGCTGGGTGTGGCAGCCAGGCGCCCCCTAGGGGATGGGGAGCCTGTCAGCCCCGGGCCTGTCACTGCCTGCTGGCCCTGCTGCCACCAGCCAGGCCTCTGAAAACTTGTCAAACAATGCCCAGACTTGGGGCCAGTTTGGCCCAAAGTCTCCAAGAGACAAGTCGGGAAGAAAGATAGGGGACAGAGGGAGAAAGCGAAGGGAGCAGGAGAAAGGGAAGGAAGAATAAAAAGTAGTGTTGGGCTGCAGGAGTGAGATGGAGGAATTGCAAGAAAAGAGGCAGGAAGCAGGAGAGTGAGAGAAAAGGAAAGAAGAGACATGCAGCCAGACGAGGGCTTAGTGAGAGAGGATGGGACAGAGAACAGGATGAGAAGGACATAAGGCAAGGCTAGGACAGGCAAGGCAAGGCAAGGCAAGGCTAGGCTGCAGGACATGTTTTTGCTTTATAGTTTCTAGCACATTCGTCTTCAGACTAGGAGGAAAGCCATAAGACCCTATGGATTAGGCCCAAGCAAAAACCCCAGCTACTTGAGACACTTAGACTAAGCCTAAAATACCAAGATCTCTCCATAAGGATGGTTTTTATACTGTACTTCCACAATCTGCTGGCAGTACAAAAAAATAAGCTGCAGATCTCCTTAGGCTGAGTCATGGTGCTTTGGGGCAGGGACCATGCATATCATGGGAATATTTCACAGTTTCTGCTCTGTTTTCAGTGTATGACACCAAAACACCCACCTGACGACATCCTTTCAAGAGCAAAGGCAGCAATTTGCAGAATTCCGCTTCTTAGGGGAAGTGAGAAATTGCTGAGCTGACACCAAGTCCTGCAGTGTCCCTGTCACCTGCAGAGCCACCGCAGCCTCGCCACGGTAGCGGGCATTGTGACAAAGGTTCTATGTCAGCTGGGTGTGGCAGCCAGGCGCCCCCTAGGGGATGGGGAGCCTGTCAGCCCCAGGCCTGTCACTGCCTGGTGTCCCTGCTGCCACCAGCCAGGCCTCTGAAAACTTGTCAAACAATGCCCAGACTTGGGGCCAGTTTGGCCCAAAGTCTCCAAGAGACAAGTCGGGAAGAAAGATAGGGGACAGAGGGAGAAAGCGAAGGGAGCAGGAGAAAGGGAAGGAAGAATAGGAAGTAGTGTTGGGCTGCAGGAGTGAGATGGAGGAATTGCAAGAAAAGAGGCAGGAAGCAGGAGAGTGAGAGAAAAGGAAAGAAGAGACATGCAGCCAGACGAGGGCTTAGTGAGAGAGGATGGGACAGAGAACAGGATGAGAAGGACATAAGGCAAGGCTAGGACAGGCAAGGACAGGCAAGGCAAGGCTAGGCTGCAGGACATGTTTTTGCTTTATAGTTTCTAGCACATTCGTCTTCAGACTAGGAGGAAAGCCATAAGACCGTATGGATTAGGCCCAAGCAAAAACCCCAGCTACTTGAGACACTTAGACTAAGCCTAAAATACCAAGATCTCTCCATAAGGATGGTTTTTATACTGTACTTCCACAATCTGCTGGCAGTAGAAAAAAATAAGCTGCAGATCTCCTTAGGCTGAGTCATGGTGCTTTGGGGCAGGGACCATGCATATCATGGGAATATTTCACAGTTTCTGCTCTGTTTTCAGTGTATGACACCAAAACACCCACCCGATGACATCCTTTCAAGAGCAAAGGCAGCAATTTGCAGAATTCCGCTTCTTAGGGGAAGTGAGAAATTGCTGAGCTGACACCAAGTCCTGCAGTGTCCCTGTCACCTGCAGAGCCACCGCAGCCTCGCCACGGTAGCGGGCATTGTGACAAAGGTTCTATGTCAGCTGGGTGTGGCAGCCAGGCGCCCCCTAGGGGATGGGGAGCCTGTCAGCCCCGGGCCTGTCACTGACTGGTGTCCCTGCTGCCACCAGCCAGGCCTCTGAAAACTTGTCAAACCATGCCCAGACTTGGGGCCAGGTTGGCCCAAAGTCTCCAAGAGACAAGTCGGGAAGAAAGATAGGGGACAGAGGGAGAAAGCGAAGGGAGCAGGAGAAAGGGAAGGAAGAATAAAAAGTAGTGTTGGGCTGCAGGAGTGAGATGGAGGAATTGCAAGAAAAGAGGCAGGAAGCAGGAGAGTGAGAGAAAAGGAAAGAAGAGACATGCAGCCAGACGAGGGCTTAGTGAGAGAGGATGGGACAGAGAACAGGATGAGAAGGACATAAGGCAAGGCTAGGACAGGCAAGGACAGGCAAGGCAAGGCTAGGCTGCAGGACATGTTTTTGCTTTATAGTTTCTAGCACATTCGTCTTCAGACTAGGAGGAAAGCCATAAGACCGTATGGATTAGGCCCAAGCAAAAACCCCAGCTACTTGAGACACTTAGACTAAGCCTAAAATACCAAGATCTCTCCATAAGGATGGTTTTTATACTGTACTTCCACAATCTGCTGGCAGTACAAAAAAATAAGCTGCAGATCTCCTTAGGCTGAGTCATGGTGCTTTGGGGCAGGGACCATGCATATCATGGGAATATTTCACAGTTTCTGCTCTGTTTTCAGTGTATGACACCAAAACACCCACCTGATGACATCCTTTCAAGAGCAAAGGCAGCAATTTGCACAATTCCGCTTCTTAGGGGAAGTGAGAAATTGCTGAGCTGACACCAAGTCCTGCAGTGTCCCTGTCACCTGCAGAGCCACCGCATCCTCGCCACGGTAGCGGGCATTGTGACAAAGGTTCTATGTCAGCTGGGTGTGGCAGCCAGGCGCCCCCTAGGGGATGGGGAGCCTGTCAGCCCCGGGCCTGTCACTGACTGGTGTCCCTGCTGCCACCAGCCAGGCCTCTGAAAACTTGTCAAACCATGCCCAGACTTGGGGCCAGGTTGGCCCAAAGTCTCCAAGAGACAAGTCGGGAAGAAAGATAGGGGACAGAGGGAGAAAGCGAAGGGAGCAGGAGAAAGGGAAGGAAGAATAAAAAGTAGTGTTGGGCTGCAGGAGTGAGATGGAGGAATTGCAAGAAAAGAGGCAGGAAGCAGGAGAGTGAGAGAAAAGGAAAGAAGAGACATGCAGCCAGACGAGGGCTTAGTGAGAGAGGATGGGACAGAGAACAGGATGAGAAGGACATAAGGCAAGGCTAGGACAGGCAAGGACAGGCAAGGCAAGGCTAGGCTGCAGGACATGTTTTTGCTTTATAGTTTCTAGCACATTCGTCTTCAGACTAGGAGGAAAGCCATAAGACCGTATGGATTAGGCCCAAGCAAAAACCCCAGCTACTTGAGACACTTAGACTAAGCCTAAAATACCAAGATCTCTCCATAAGGATGGTTTTTATACTGTACTTCCACAATCTGCTGGCAGTAGAAAAAAATAAGCTGCAGATCTCCTTAGGCTGAGTCATGGTGCTTTGGGGCAGGGACCATGCATATCATGGGAATATTTCACAGTTTCTGCTCTGTTTTCAGTGTATGACACCAAAACACCCACCTGATGACATCCTTTCAAGAGCAAAGGCAGCAATTTGCACAATTCCGCTTCTTAGGGGAAGTGAGAAATTGCTGAGCTGACACCAAGTCCTGCAGTGTCCCTGTCACCTGCAGAGCCACCGCATCCTCGCCACGGTAGCGGGCATTGTGACAAAGGTTCTATGTCAGCTGGGTGTGGCAGCCAGGCGCCCCCTAGGGGATGGGGAGCCTGTCAGCCCCGGGCCTGTCACTGACTGGTGTCCCTGCTGCCACCAGCCAGGCCTCTGAAAACTTGTCAAACCATGACCAGACTTGGGGCCAGTTTGGCCCAAAGTCTCCAAGAGACAAGTCGGGAAGAAAGATAGGGGACAGAGGGAGAAAGCGAAGGGAGCAGGAGAAAGGGAAGGAAGAATAAAAAGTAGTGTTGGGCTGCAGGAGTGAGATGGAGGAATTGCAAGAAAAGAGGCAGGAAGCAGGAGAGTGAGAGAAAAGGAAAGAAGAGACGTGCAGCCAGACGAGGGCTTAGTGAGAGAGGATGGGACAGAGAACAGGATGAGAAGGACATAAGGCAAGGCTAGGACAGGCAAGGACAGGCAAGGCAAGGCTAGGCTGCAGGACATGTTTTTGCTTTATAGTTTCTAGCACATTCGTCTTCAGACTAGCAGGAAAGCCATAAGACCCTATGGATTAGGCCCAAGCAAAAACCCCAGCTACTTGAGACACTTAGACTAAGCCTAAAATACCAAGATCACTCCATAAGGATGGTTTTTATACTGTACTTCCACAACCTGCTGGCAGTACAAAAAAATAAGCTGCAGATCTCCTTAGGCTGAGTCATGGTGCTTTGGGGCAGGGACCATGCATATCATGGGAATATTTCACAGTTTCTGCTCTGTTTTCAGTGTATGACACCAAAACACCCACCTGACGACATCCTTTCAAGAGCAAAGGCAGCAATTTGCAGAATTCCGCTTCTTAGGGGAAGTGAGAAATTGCTGAGCTGACACCAAGTCCTGCAGTGTCCCTGTCACCTGCAGAGCCACCGCAGCCTCGCCACGGTAGCGGGCATTGTGACAAAGGTTCTATGTCAGCTGGGTGTGGCAGCCAGGCGCCCCCGAGGGGATGGGGAGCCTGTCAGCCCCGGGCCTGTCACTGACTGGTGTCCCTGCTGCCACCAGCCAGGCCTCTGAAAACTTGTCAAACAATGCCCAGACTTGGGGCCAGTTTGGCCCAAAGTCTCCAAGAGACAAGTCGGGAAGAAAGATAGGGGACAGAGGGAGAAAGCGAAGGGAGCAGGAGAAAGGGAAGGAAGAATAAAAAGTAGTGTTGGGCTGCAGGAGTGAGATGGAGGAATTGCAAGAAAAGAGGCAGGAAGCAGGAGAGTGAGAGAAAAGGAAAGAAGAGACATGCAGCCAGACGAGGGCTTAGTGAGAGAGGATGGGACAGAGAACAGGATGAGAAGGACATAAGGCAAGGCTAGGACAGGCAAGGACAGGCAAGGCAAGGCTAGGCTGCAGGACATGTTTTTGCTTTATAGTTTCTAGCACATTCGTCTTCAGACTAGGAGGAAAGCCATAAGACCGTATGGATTAGACCCAAGCAAAAACCCCAGCTACTTGAGACACTTAGACTAAGCCTAAAATACCAAGATCTCTCCATAAGGATGGTTTTTATACTGTACTTCCACAATCTGCTGGCAGTAGAAAAAAATAAGCTGCAGATCTCCTTAGGCTGAGTCATGGTGCTTTGGGGCAGGGACCATGCATATCATGGGAATATTTCACAGTTTCTGCTCTGTTTTCAGTGTATGACACCAAAACACCCACCCGATGACATCCTTTCAAGAGCAAAGGCAGCAATTTGCAGAATTCCGCTTCTTAGGGGAAGTGAGAAATTGCTGAGCTGACACCAAGTCCTGCAGTGTCCCTGTCACCTGCAGAGCCACCGCATCCTCGCCACGGTAGCGGGCATTGTGACAAAGGTTCTATGTCAGCTGGGTGTGGCAGCCAGGCGCCCCCTAGGGGATGGGGAGCCTGTCAGCCCCGGGCCTGTCACTGCCTGGTGTCCCTGCTGCCACCAGCCAGGCCTCTGAAAACTTGTCAAACCATGCCCAGACTTGGGGCCAGTTTGGCCCAAAGTCTCCAAGAGACAAGTCGGGAAGAAAGATAGGGGACAGAGGGAGAAAGCGAAGGGAGCAGGAGAAAGGGAAGGAAGAATAAAAAGTAGTGTTGGGCTGCAGGAGTGAGATGGAGGAATTGCAAGAAAAGAGGCAGGAAGCAGGAGAGTGAGAGAAAAGGAAAGAAGAGACGTGCAGCCAGACGAGGGGTTAGAGAGAGAGGATGGGACAGAGAACAGGATGAGAAGGACATAAGGCAAGTCTAGGACAGGCAAGGACAGGCAAGGCAAGGCTAGGCTGCAGGACATGTTTTTGCTTTATAGTTTCTAGCACATTCGTCTTCAGACTAGCAGGAAAGCCATAAGACCCTATGGATTAGGCCCAAGCAAAAACCCCAGCTACTTGAGACACTTAGACTAAGCCTAAAATACCAAGATCTCTCCATAAGGATGGTTTTTATACTGTACTTCCACAATCTGCTGGCAGTACAAAAAAATAAGCTGCAGATCTCCTTAGGCTGAGTCATGGTGCTTTGGGGCAGGGACCATGCATATCATGGGAATATTTCACAGTTTCTGCTCTGTTTTCAGTGTATGACACCAAAACACCCACCTGATGACATCCTTTCAAGAGCAAAGGCAGCAATTTGCAGAATTCCGCTTCTTAGGGGAAGTGAGAAATTGCTGAGCTGACACCAAGTCCTGCAGTGTCCCTGTCACCTGCAGAGCCACCGCAGCCTCGCCACGGTAGCGGGCATTGTGACAAAGGTTCTATGTCAGCTGGGTGTGGCAGCCAGGCGCCCCCTAGGGGATGGGGAGCCTGTCAGCCCCGGGCCTGTCACTGCCTGGTGTCCCTGCTGCCACCAGCCAGGCCTCTGAAAACTTGTCAAACCATGCCCAGACTTGGGGCCAGTTTGGCCCAAAGTCTCCAAGAGACAAGTCGGGAAGAAAGATAGGGGACAGAGGGAGAAAGCGAAGGGAGCAGGAGAAAGGGAAGGAAGAATAAAAAGTAGTGTTGGGCTGCAGGAGTGAGATGGAGGAATTGCAAGAAAAGAGGCAGGAAGCAGGAGAGTGAGAGAAAAGGAAAGAAGAGACATGCAGCCAGACGAGGGCTTAGTGAGAGAGGATGGGACAGAGAACAGGATGAGAAGGACATAAGGCAAGGCTAGGACAGGCAAGGACAGGCAAGGCAAGGCTAGGCTGCAGGACATGTTTTTGCTTTATAGTTTCTAGCACATTCGTCTTCAGACTAGCAGGAAAGCCATAAGACCCTATGGATTAGGCCCAAGCAAAAACCCCAGCTACTTGAGACACTTAGACTAAGCCTAAAATACCAAGATCTCTCCATAAGGATGGTTTTTATACTGTACTTCCACAATCTGCTGGCAGTAGAAAAAAATAAGCTGCAGATCTCCTTAGGCTGAGTCATGGTGCTTTGGGGCAGGGACCATGCATATCATGGGAATATTTCACAGTTTCTGCTCTGTTTTCAGTGTATGACACCAAAACACCCACCCGATGACATCCTTTCAAGAGCAAAGGCAGCAATTTGCAGAATTCCGCTTCTTAGGGGAAGTGAGAAATTGCTGAGCTGACACCAAGTCCTGCAGTGTCCCTGTCACCTGCAGAGCCACCGCATCCTCGCCACGGTAGCGGGCATTGTGACAAAGGTTCTATGTCAGCTGGGTGTGGCAGCCAGGCGCCCCCTAGGGGATGCGGAGCCTGTCAGCCCCGGGCCTGTCACTGACTGGTGTCCCTGCTGCCACCAGCCAGGCCTCTGAAAACTTGTCAAACCATGCCCAGACTTGGGGCCAGTTTGGCCCAAAGTCTCCAAGAGACAAGTCGGGTAGAAAGATAGGGGACAGAGGGAGAAAGCGAAGGGAGCAGGAGAAAGGGAAGGAAGAATAAAAAGTAGTGTTGGGCTGCAGGAGTGAGATGGAGGAATTGCAAGAAAAGAGGCAGGAAGCAGGAGAGTGAGAGAAAAGGAAAGAAGAGACGTGCAGCCAGACGAGGGGTTAGAGAGAGAAGATGGGACAGAGAACAGGATGAGAAGGACATAAGGCAAGGCTAGGACAGGCAAGGACAGGCAAGGCAAGGCTAGGCTGCAGGACATGTTTTTGCTTTATAGTTTCTAGCACATTCGTCTTCAGACTAGCAGGAAAGCCATAAGACCCTATGGATTAGGCCCAAGCAAAAACCCCAGCTACTTGAGACACTTAGACTAAGCCTAAAATACCAAGATCTCTCCATAAGGATGGTTTTTATACTGTACTTCCACAATCTGCTGGCAGTACAAAAAAATAAGCTGCAGATCTCCTTAGGCTGAGTCATGGTGCTTTGGGGCAGGGACCATGCATATCATGGGAATATTTCACAGTTTCTGCTCTGTTTTCAGTGTATGACACCAAAACACCCACCCGATGACATCCTTTCAAGAGCAAAGGCAGCAATTTGCAGAATTACGCTTCTTAGGGGAAGTGAGAAATTGCTGAGCTGACACCAAGTCCTGCAGTGTCCCTGTCACCTGCAGAGCCACCGCATCCTCACCACGGTAGCGGGCATTGTGACAAAGGTTCTATGTCAGCTGGGTGTGGCAGCCAGGCGCCCCCTAGGGGATGGGGAGCCTGTCAGCCCCGGGCCTGTCACTGACTGGTGTCCCTGCTGCCACCAGCCAGGCCTCTGAAAACTTGTCAAACCATGCCCAGACTTGGGGCCAGTTTGGCCCAAAGTCTCCAAGAGACAAGTCGGGAAGAAAGATAGGGGACAGAGGGAGAAAGCGAAGGGAGCAGGAGAAAGGGAAGGAAGAATAAAAAGTAGTGTTGGGCTGCAGGAGTGAGATGGAGGAATTGCAAGAAAAGAGGCAGGAAGCAGGAGAGTGAGAGAAAAGGAAAGAAGAGACGTGCAGCCAGACGAGGGCTTAGAGAGAGAGGATGTGACAGAGAACAGGATGAGAAGGACATAAGGCAAGGTTAGGACAGGCAAGGACAGGCAAGGCAAGGCTAGGCTGCAGGACATGTTTTTGCTTTATAGTTTCTAGCACATTCGTCTTCAGACTAGCAGGAAAGCCATAAGACCCTATGGATTAGGCCCAAGCAAAAACCCCAGCTACTTGAGACACTTAGACTAAGCCTAAAATACCAAGATCTCTCCATGAGGATGGTTTTTATACTGTACTTCCACAACCTGCTGGCAGTACAAAAAAATAAGCTGCAGATCTCCTTAGGCTGAGTCATGGTGCTTTGGGGCAGGGACCATGCATATCATGGGAATATTTCACAGTTTCTGCTCTGTTTTCAGTGTATGACACCAAAACACCCACCTGACGACATCCTTTCAAGAGCAAAGGCAGCAATTTGCAGAATTCCGCTTCTTAGGGGAAGTGAGAAATTGCTGAGCTGACACCAAGTCCTGCAGTGTCCCTGTCACCTGCAGAGCCACCGCATCCTCGCCACGGTAGCGGGCATTGTGACAAAGGTTCTATGTCAGCTGGGTGTGGCAGCCAGGCGCCCCCTAGGGGATGGGGAGCCTGTCAGCCCCGGGCCTGTCACTGACTGGTGTCCCTGCTGCCACCCGCCAGGCCTCTGAAAACTTGTCAAACCATGCCCAGACTTGGGGCCAGTTTGGCCCAAAGTCTCCAAGAGACAAGTCGGGAAGAAAGATAGGGGACAGAGGGAGAAAGCGAAGGGAGCAGGAGAAAGGGAAGGAAGAATAAAAAGTAGTGTTGGGCTGCAGGAGTGAGATGGAGGAATTGCAAGAAAAGAGGCAGGAAGCAGGAGAGTGAGAGAAAAGGAAAGAAGAGACGTGCAGCCAGACGAGGGGTTAGAGAGAGAAGATGGGACAGAGAACAGGATGAGAAGGACATAAGGCAAGGCTAGGACAGGCAAGGACAGGCAAGGCAAGGCTAGGCTGCAGGACATGTTTTTGCTTTATAGTTTCTAGCACATTCGTCTTCAGACTAGCAGGAAAGCCATAAGACCCTATGGATTAGGCCCAAGCAAAAACCCCAGCTACTTGAGTCACTTAGACTAAGCCTAAAATACCAAGATCTCTCCATAAGGATGGTTTTTATACTGTACTTCCACAATCTGCTGGCAGTAGAAAAAAATAAGCTGCAGATCTCCTTAGGCTGAGTCATGGTGCTTTGGGGCAGGGACCATGCATATCATGGGAATATTTCACAGTTTCTGCTCTGTTTTCAGTGTATGACACCAAAACACCCACCCGATGACATCCTTTCAAGAGCAAAGGCAGCAATTTGCACAATTCCGCTTCTTAGGGGAAGTGAGAAATTGCTGAGCTGACACCAAGTCCTGCAGTGTCCCTGTCACCTGCAGAGCCACCGCATCCTCACCACGGTAGCGGGCATTGTGACAAAGGTTCTATGTCAGCTGGGTGTGGCAGCCAGGCGCCCCCTAGGGGATGGGGAGCCTGTCAGCCCCGGGCCTGTCACTGCCTGGTGTCCCTGCTGCCACCAGCCAGGCCTCTGAAAACTTGTCAAACCATGCCCAGACTTGGGGCCAGTTTGGCCCAAAGTCTCCAAGAGACAAGTCGGGAAGAAAGATAGGGGACAGAGGGAGAAAGCGAAGGGAGCAGGAGAAAGGGAAGGAAGAATAAAAAGTAGTGTTGGGCTGCAGGAGTGAGATGGAGGAATTGCAAGAAAAGAGGCAGGAAGCAGGAGAGTGAGAGAAAAGGAAAGAAGAGACGTGCAGCCAGACGAGGGGTTAGAGAGAGAGGATGGGACAGAGAACAGGATGAGAAGGACATAAGGCAAGGCTAGGACAGGCAAGGACAGGCAAGGCAAGGCTAGGCTGCAGGACATGTTTTTGCTTTATAGTTTCTAGCACATTCGTCTTCAGACTAGCAGGAAAGCCATAAGACCCTATGGATTAGGCCCAAGCAAAAACCCCAGCTACTTGAGACACTTAGACTAAGCCTAAAATACCAAGATCTCTCCATAAGGATGGTTTTTATACTGTACTTCCACAATCTGCTGGCAGTACAAAAAAATAAGCTGCAGATCTCCTTAGGCTGAGTCATGGTGCTTTGGGGCAGGGACCATGCATATCATGGGAATATTTCACAGTTTCTGCTCTGTTTTCAGTGTATGACACCAAAACACCCACCCGATGACATCCTTTCAAGAGCAAAGGCAGCAATTTGCACAATTCCGCTTCTTAGGGGAAGTGAGAAATTGCTGAGCTGACACCAAGTCCTGCAGTGTCCCTGTCACCTGCAGAGCCACCGCATCCTCACCACGGTAGCGGGCATTGTGACAAAGGTTCTATGTCAGCTGGGTGTGGCAGCCAGGCGCCCCCTAGGGGATGGGGAGCCTGTCAGCCCCGGGCCTGTCACTGCCTGGTGTCCATGCTGCCACCAGCCAGGCCTCTGAAAACTTGTCAAACCATGCCCAGACTTGGGGCCAGTTTGGCCCAAAGTCTCCAAGAGACAAGTCGGGAAGAAAGATAGGGGACAGAGGGAGAAAGCGAAGGGAGCAGGAGAAAGGGAAGGAAGAATAAAAAGTAGTGTTGGGCTGCAGGAGTGAGATGGAGGAATTGCAAGAAAAGAGGCAGGAAGCAGGAGAGTGAGAGAAAAGGAAAGAAGAGACGTGCAGCCAGACGAGGGGTTAGAGAGAGAGGATGGGACAGAGAACAGGATGAGAAGGACATAAGGCAAGGCTAGGACAGGCAAGGACAGGCAAGGCAAGGCTAGGCTGCAGGACATGTTTTTGCTTTATAGTTTCTAGCACATTCGTCTTCAGACGAGGAGGAAAGCCATAAGACCGTATGGATTAGGCCCAAGCAAAAACCCCAGCTACTTGAGACACTTAGACTAAGCCTAAAATACCAAGATCTCTCCATAAGGATGGTTTTTATACTGTACTTCCACAATCTGCTGGCAGTACAAAAAAATAAGCTGCAGATCTCCTTAGGCTGAGTCATGGTGCTTTGGGGCAGGGACCATGCATATCATGGGAATATTTCACAGTTTCTGCTCTGTTTTCAGTGTATGACACCAAAACACCCACCTGACGACATCCTTTCAAGAGCAAAGGCAGCAATTGGCAGAATTCCGCTTCTTAGGGGAAGTGAGAAATTGCTGAGCTGACACCAAGTCCTGCAGTGTCCCTGTCACCTGCAGAGCCACCGCATCCTCGCCACGGTAGCGGGCATTGTGACAAAGGTTCTATGTCAGCTGGGTGTGGCAGCCAGGCGCCCCCTAGGGGATGGGGAGCCTGTCAGCCCCGGGCCTGTCACTGACTGGTGTCCCTGCTGCCACCAGCCAGGCCTCTGAAAACTTGTCAAACCATGCCCAGACTTGGGGCCAGTTTGGCCCAAAGTCTCCAAGAGACAAGTCGGGAAGAAAGACAGGGGACAGAGGGAGAAAGCGAAGGGAGCAGGAGAAAGGGAAGGAAGAATAAAAAGTAGTGTTGGGCTGCAGGAGTGAGATGGAGGAATTGCAAGAAAAGAGGCAGGAAGCAGGAGAGTGAGAGAAAAGGAGAGACGTGCAGCCAGACGAGGGGTTAGAGAGAGAGGATGGGACAGAGAACAGGATGAGAAGGACATAAGGCAAGGCTAGGACAGGCAAGGACAGGCAAGGCAAGGCTAGGCTGCAGGACATGTTTTTGCTTTATAGTTTCTAGCACATTCGTCTTCAGACTAGCAGGAAAGCCATAAGACCCTATGGATTAGGCCCAAGCAAAAACCCCAGCTACTTGAGACACTTAGACTAAGCCTAAAATACCAAGATCTCTCCATAAGGATGGTTTTTATACTGTACTTCCACAATCTGCTGGCAGTACAAAAAAATAAGCTGCAGATCTCCTTAGGCTGAGTCATGGTGCTTTGGGGCAGGGACCATGCATATCATGGGAATATTTCACAGTTTCTGCTCTGTTTTCAGTGTATGACACCAAAACACCCACCCGATGACATCCTTTCAAGAGCAAAGGCAGCAATTTGCACAATTCCGCTTCTTAGGGGAAGTGAGAAATTGCTGAGCTGACACCAAGTCCTGCAGTGTCCCTGTCACCTGCAGAGCCACCGCATCCTCGCCACGGTAGCGGGCATTGTGACAAAGGTTCTATGTCAGCTGGGTGTGGCAGCCAGGCGCCCCCTAGGGGATGGGGAGCCTGTCAGCCCCGGGCCTGTCACTGCCTGGTGTCCCTGCTGCCACCAGCCAGGCCTCTGAAAACTTGTCAAACCATGCCCAGACTTGGGGCCAGTTTGGCCCAAAGTGTCCAAGAGACAAGTCGGGAAGAAAGATAGGGGACAGAGGGAGAAAGCGAAGGGAGCAGGAGAAAGGGAAGGAAGAATAAAAAGTAGTGTTGGGCTGCAGGAGTGAGATGGAGGAATTGCAAGAAAAGAGGCAGGAAGCAGGAGAGTGAGAGAAAAGGAAAGAAGAGACGTGCAGCCAGACGAGGGCTTAGTGAGAGAGGATGGGACAGAGAACAGGATGAGAAGGACATAAGGCAAGGCTAGGACAGGCAAGGCAAGGCTAGACTGCAGGACATGTTTTTGCTTTATAGTTTCTAGCACGTTCGTCTTCAGACTAGCAGGAAAGCCATAAGACCGTATGGATTAGGCCCAAGCAAAAACCCCAGCTACTTGAGACACTTAGACTAAGCCTAAAATACCAAGATCTCTCCATAAGGATGGTTTTTATACTGTACTTCCACAATCTGCTGGCAGTAGAAAAAAATAAGCTGCAGATCTCCTTAGGCTGAGTCATGGTGCTTTGGGGCAGGGACCATGCATATCATGGGAATATTTCACAGTTTCTGCTCTGTTTTCAGTGTATGACACCAAAACACCCACCCGATGACATCCTTTCAAGAGCAAAGGCAGCAATTTGCACAATTCCGCTTCTTAGGGGAAGTGAGAAATTGCTGAGCTGACACCAAGTCCTGCAGTGTCCCTGTCACATGCAGAGCCACCGCATCCTCGCCACGGTAGCGGGCATTGTGACAAAGGTTCTATGTCAGCTGGGTGTGGCAGCCAGGCGCCCCCTAGGGGATGGGGAGCCTGTCAGCCCCGGGCCTGTCACTGCCTGGTGTCCCTGCTGCCACCAGCCAGGCCTCTGAAAACTTGTCAAACCATGCCCAGACTTGGGGCCAGTTTGGCCCACAGTCTCCAAGAGACAAGTCGGGAAGAAAGATAGGGGACAGAGGGAGAAAGCGAAGGGAGCAGGAGAAAGGGAAGGAAGAATAAAAAGTAGTGTTGGGCTGCAGGAGTGAGATGGAGGAATTGCAAGAAAAGAGGCAGGAAGCAGGAGAGTGAGAGAAAAGGAAAGAAGAGACATGCAGCCAGACGAGGGCTTAGTGAGAGAGGATGGGACAGAGAACAGGATGAGAAGGACATAAGGCAAGGCTAGGACAGGCAAGGACAGGCAAGGCAAGGCTAGGCTGCAGGACATGTTTTTGCTTTATAGTTTCTAGCACATTCGTCTTCAGACTAGGAGGAAAGCCATAAGACCGTATGGATTAGGCCCAAGCAAAAACCCCAGCTACTTGAGACACTTAGACTAAGCCTAAAATACCAAGATCTCTCCATAAGGATGGTTTTTATACTGTACTTCCACAATCTGCTGGCAGTACAAAAAAATAAGCTGCAGATCTCCTTAGGCTGAGTCATGGTGCTTTGGGGCAGGGACCATGCATATCATGGGAATATTTCACAGTTTCTGCTCTGTTTTCAGTGTATGACACCAAAACACCCACCCGATGACATCCTTTCAAGAGCAAAGGCAGCAATTTGCACAATTCCGCTTCTTAGGGGAAGTGAGAAATTGCTGAGCTGACACCAAGTCCTGCAGTGTCCCTGTCACCTGCAGAGCCACCGCATACTCGCCACGGTAGCGGGCATTGTGACAAAGGTTCTATGTCAGCTGGGTGTGGCAGCCAGGCGCCCCCTAGGGGATGGGGAGCCTGTCAGCCCCGGGCCTGTCACTGCCTGGTGTCCCTGCTGCCACCAGCCAGGCCTCTGAAAACTTGTCAAACCATGCCCAGACTTGGGGCCAGTTTGGCCCAAAGTGTCCAAGAGACAAGTCGGGAAGAAAGATAGGGGACAGAGGGAGAAAGCGAAGGGAGCAGGAGAAAGGGAAGGAAGAATAAAAAGTAGTGTTGGGCTGCAGGAGTGAGATGGAGGAATTGCAAGAAAAGAGGCAGGAAGCAGGAGAGTGAGAGAAAAGGAAAGAAGAGACATGCAGCCAGACGAGGGCTTAGTGAGAGAGGATGGGACAGAGAACAGGATGAGAAGGACATAAGGCAAGGCTAGGACAGGCAAGGACGGGCAAGGCAAGGCTAGGCTGCAGGACATGTTTTTGCTTTATAGTTTCTAGCACGTTCGTCTTCAGACTAGCAGGAAAGCCATAAGACCCTATGGATTAGGCCCAAGCAAAAACCCCAGCTACTTGAGACACTTAGACTAAGCCAAAAATACCAAGATCTCTCCATAAGGATGGTTTTTATACTGTACTTCCACAATCTGCTGGCAGTACAAAAAAATAAGCTGCAGATCTCCTTAGGCTGAGTCATGGTGCTTTGGGGCAGGGACCATGCATATCATGGGAATATTTCACAGTTTCTGCTCTGTTTTCAGTGTATGACACCAAAACACCCACCCGATGACATCCTTTCAAGAGCAAAGGCAGCAATTTGCACAATTCCGCTTCTTAGGGGAAGTGAGAAATTGCTGAGCTGACACCAAGTCCTGCAGTGTCCCTGTCACCTGCAGAGCCACCGCATCCTCACCACGGTAGCGGGCATTGTGACAAAGGTTCTATGTCAGCTGGGTGTGGCAGCCAGGCGCCCCCTAGGGGATGGGGAGCCTGTCAGCCCCGGGCCTGTCACTGCCTGGTGTCCCTGCTGCCACCAGCCAGGCCTCTGAAAACTTGCAAACCATGCCCAGACTAGGGGGCCAGTTTGGCCCAAAGTCTCCAAGAGACAAGTCGGGAAGAAAGATAGGGGACAGAGGGAGAAAGCGAAGGGAGCAGGAGAAAGGGAAGGAAGAATAAAAAGTAGTGTTGGGCTGCAGGAGTGAGATGGAGGAATTGCAAGAAAAGAGGCAGGAAGCAGGAGAGTGAGAGAAAAGGAAAGAAGAGACATGCAGCCAGACGAGGGGTTAGTGAGAGAGGATGGGACAGAGAACAGGATGAGAAGGACATAAGGCAAGGCTAGGACAGGCAAGGACAGGCAAGGCAAGGCTAGGCTGCAGGACATGTTTTTGCTTTATAGTTTCTAGCACATTCGTCTTCAGACTAGCAGGAAAGCCATAAGACCCTATGGATTAGGCCCAAGCAAAAACCCCAGCTACTTGAGACACTTAGACTAAGCCTAAAATACCAAGATCTCTCCATAAGGATGGTTTTTATACTGTACTTCCACAATCTGCTGGCAGTACAAAAAAATAAGCTGCAGATCTCCTTAGGCTGAGTCATGGTGCTTTGGGGCAGGGACCATGCATATCATGGGAATATTTCACAGTTTCTGCTCTGTTTTCAGTGTATGACACCAAAACACCCACCTGACGACATCCTTTCAAGAGCAAAGGCAGCAATTTGCAGAATTCCGCTTCTTAGGGGAAGTGAGAAATTGCTGAGCTGACACCAAGTCCTGCAGTGTCCCTGTCACCTGCAGAGCCACCGCATCCTCGCCACGGTAGCGGGCATTGTGACAAAGGTTCTATGTCAGCTGGGTGTGGCAGCCAGGCGCCCCCTAGGGGATGGGGAGCCTGTCAGCCCCGGGCCTGTCACTGACTGGTGTCCCTGCTGCCACCAGCCAGGCCTCTGAAAACTTGTCAAACCATGCCCAGACTTGGGGCCAGTTTGGCCCAAAGTCTCCAAGAGACAAGTCGGGAAGAAAGATAGGGGACAGAGGGAGAAAGCGAAGGGAGCAGGAGAAAGGGAAGGAAGAATAAAAAGTAGTGTTGGGCTGCAGGAGTGAGATGGAGGAATTGCAAGAAAAGAGGCAGGAAGCAGGAGAGTGAGAGAAAAGGAAAGAAGAGACGTGCAGCCAGACGAGGGGTTAGTGAGAGAGGATGGGACCGAGAACAGGATGAGAAGGACATAAGGCAAGGCTAGGAGAGGCAAGGACAGGCAAGGCAAGGCTAGGCTGCAGGACATGTTTTTGCTTTATAGTTTATAGCACGTTCGTCTTCAGACTAGGAGGAAAGCCATAAGACCGTATGGATTAGGCCCAAGCAAAAACCCCAGCTACTTGAGACACTTAGACTAAGCCTAAAATACCAAGATCTCTCCATAAGGATGGTTTTTATACTGTACTTCCACAATCTGCTGGCAGTACAAAAAAATAAGCTGCAGATCTCCTTAGGCTGAGTCATGGTGCTTTGGGGCAGGGACCATGCATATCATGGGAATATTTCACAGTTTCTGCTCTGTTTTCAGTGTATGACACCAAAACACCCACCCGATGACATCCTTTCAAGAGCAAAGGCAGCAATTTGCACAATTCCGCTTCTTAGGGGAAGTGAGAAATTGCTGAGCTGACACCAAGTCCTGCAGTGTCCCTGTCACCTGCAGAGCCACCGCATCTTCGCCACGGTAGCGGGCATTGTGACAAAGGTTCTATGTCAGCTGGGTGTGGCAGCCAGGCGCCCCCTAGGGGATGGGGAGCCTGTCAGCCCCGGGCCTGTCACTGCCTGGTGTCCCTGCTGCCACCAGCCAGGCCTCTGAAAACTTGTCAAACCATGCCCAGACTTGGGGCCAGTTTGGCCCACAGTCTCCAAGAGACAAGTCGGGAAGAAAGATAGGGGACAGAGGGAGAAAGCGAAGGGAGCAGGAGAAAGGGAAGGAAGAATAAAAAGTAGTGTTGGGCTGCAGGAGTGAGATGGAGGAATTGCAAGAAAAGAGGCAGGAAGCAGGAGAGTGAGAGAAAAGGAAAGAAGAGACGTGCAGCCAGACGAGGGCTTAGTGAGAGAGGATGGGACAGAGAACAGGATGAGAAGGACATAAGGCAAGGCTAGGACAGGCAAGGACAGGCAAGGCAAGGCTAGGCTGCAGTACATGTTTTTGCTTTATAGTTTCTAGCACATTCGTCTTCAGACGAGGAGGAAAGCCATAAGACCGTATGGATTAGGCCCAAGCAAAAACCCCAGCTACTTGAGACACTTAGACTAAGCCTAAAATACCAAGATCTCTCCATAAGGATGGTTTTTATACTGTACTTCCACAATCTGCTGGCAGTACAAAAAAATAAGCTGCAGATCTCCTTAGGCTGAGTCATGGTGCTTTGGGGCAGGGACCATGCATATCATGGGAATATTTCACAGTTTCTGCTCTGTTTTCAGTGTATGACACCAAAACACCCACCTGATGACATCCTTTCAAGAGCAAAGGCAGCAATTTGCAGAATTCCGCTTCTTAGGGGAAGTGAGAAATTGCTGAGCTGACACCAAGTCCTGCAGTGTCCCTGTCACCTGCAGAGCCACCGCATCCTCGCCACGGTAGCGGGCATTGTGACAAAGGTTCTATGTCAGCTGGGTGTGGCAGCCAGGCGCCCCCTAGGGGATGGGGAGCCTGTCAGCCCCGGGCCTGTCACTGCCTGGTATCCCTGCTGCCACCAGCCAGGCCTCTGAAAACTTGTCAAACCATGCCCAGACTTGGGGCCAGTTTGGCCCAAAGTCTCCAAGAGACAAGTCGGGAAGAAAGATAGGGGACAGAGGGAGAAAGCGAAGGGAGCAGGAGAAAGGGAAGGAAGAATAAAAAGTAGTGTTGGGCTGCAGGAGTGAGATGGAGGAATTGCAAGAAAAGAGGCAGGAAGCAGGAGAGTGAGAGAAAAGGAAAGAAGAGACGTGCAGCCAGACGAGGGGTTAGTGAGAGAGGATGGGACAGAGAACAGGATGAGAAGGACATAAGGCAAGGCTAGGACAGGCAAGGACAGGCAAGGCAAGGCTAGGCTGCAGGACATGTTTTTGCTTTATAGTTTCTAGCACGTTCGTCTTCAGACTAGCAGGAAAGCCATAAGACCGTATGGATTAGGCCCAAGCAAAAACCCCAGCTACTTGAGACACTTAGACTAAGCCTAAAATACCAAGATCTCTCCATAAGGATGGTTTTTATACTGTACTTCCACAATCTGCTGGCAGTGCAAAAAAATAAGCTGCAGATCTCCTTAGGCTGAGTCATGGTGCTTTGGGGCAGGGACCATGCATATCATGGGAATATTTCACAGTTTCTGCTCTGTTTTCAGTGTATGACACCAAAACACCCACCCGATGACATCCTTTCAAGAGCAAAGGCAGCAATTGGCAGAATTCCGCTTCTTAGGGGAAGTGAGAAATTGCTGAGCTGACACCAAGTCCTGCAGTGTCCCTGTCACCTGCAGAGCCACCGCATCCTCGCCACGGTAGCGGGCATTGTGACAAAGGTTCTATGTCAGCTGGGTGTGGCAGCCAGGCGCCCCCTAGGGGATGGGGAGCCTGTCAGCCCCGGGCCTGTCACTGCCTGGTGTCCCTGCTGCCACCAGCCAGGCCTCTGAAAACTTGTCAAACCATGCCCAGACTTGGGGCCAGTTTGGCCCACAGTCTCCAAGAGACAAGTCGGGAAGAAAGATAGGGGACAGAGGGAGAAAGCGAAGGGAGCAGGAGAAAGGGAAGGAAGAATAAAAAGTAGTGTTGGGCTGCAGGAGTGAGATGGAGGAATTGCAAGAAAAGAGGCAGGAAGCAGGAGAGTGAGAGAAAAGGAAAGAAGAGACATGCAGCCAGACGAGGGCTTAGTGAGAGAGGATGGGACAGAGAACAGGATGAGAAGGACATAAGGCAAGGCTAGGACAGGCAAGGACGGGCAAGGCAAGGCTAGGCTGCAGGACATGTTTTTGCTTTATAGTTTCTAGCACGTTCGTCTTCAGACTAGGAGGAAAGCCATAAGACCCTATGGATTAGGCCCAAGCAAAAACCCCAGCTACTTGAGACACTTAGACTAAGCCTAAAATACCAAGATCTCTCCATAAGGATGGTTTTTATACTGTACTTCCACAATCTGCTGGCAGTACAAAAAAATAAGCTGCAGATCTCCTTAGGCTGAGTCATGGTGCTTTGGGGCAGGGACCATGCATATCATGGGAATATTTCACAGTTTCTGCTCTGTTTTCAGTGTATGACACCAAAACACCCACCCGATGACATCCTTTCAAGAGCAAAGGCAGCAATTTGCAGAATTCCGCTTCTTAGGGGAAGTGAGAAATTGCTGAGCTGACACCAAGTCCTGCAGTGTCCCTGTCACCTGCAGAGCCACCGCAGCCTCGCCACGGTAGCGGGCATTGTGACAAAGGTTCTATGTCAGCTGGGTGTGGCAGCCAGGCGCCCCCTAGGGGATGGGGAGCCTGTCAGCCCCGGGCCTGTCACTGCCTGGTGTCCATGCTGCCACCAGCCAGGCCTCTGAAAACTTGTCAAACCATGCCCAGACTTGGGGCCAGTTTGGCCCACAGTCTCCAAGAGACAAGTCGGGAAGAAAGATAGGGGACAGAGGGAGAAAGCGAAGGGAGCAGGAGAAAGGGAAGGAAGAATAAAAAGTAGTGTTGGGCTGCAGGAGTGAGATGGAGGAATTGCAAGAAAAGAGGCAGGAAGCAGGAGAGTGAGAGATAAGGAAAGAAGAGACATGCAGCCAGACGAGGGCTTAGTGAGAGAGGATGGGACAGAGAACAGGATGAGAAGGACATAAGGCAAGGCTAGGACAGGCAAGGACGGGCAAGGCAAGGCTAGGCTGCAGGACATGTTTTTGCTTTATAGTTTCTAGCACGTTCGTCTTCAGACTAGGAGGAAAGCCATAAGACCCTATGGATTAGGCCCAAGCAAAAACCCCAGCTACTTGAGACACTTAGACTAAGCCTAAAATACCAAGATCTCTCCATAAGGATGGTTTTTATACTGTACTTCCACAATCTGCTGGCAGTACAAAAAAATAAGCTGCAGATCTCCTTAGGCTGAGTCATGGTGCTTTGGGGCAGGGACCATGCATATCATGGGAATATTTCACAGTTTCTGCTCTGTTTTCAGTGTATGACACCAAAACACCCACCTGATGACATCCTTTCAAGAGCAAAGGCAGCAATTTGCAGAATTCCGCTTCTTAGGGGAAGTGAGAAATTGCTGAGCTGACACCAAGTCCTGCAGTGTCCCTGTCACCTGCAGAGCCACCGCATCCTCGCCACGGTAGCGGGCATTGTGACAAAGGTTCTATGTCAGCTGGGTGTGGCAGCCAGGCGCCCCCTAGGGGATGGGGAGCCTGTCAGCCCCGGGCCTGTCACTGCCTGGTGTCCCTGCTGCCACCAGCCAGGCCTCTGAAAACTCGTCAAACCATGACCAAACTTGGGGCCAGTTTGGCCCAAAGTCTCCAAGAGACAAGTCGGGAAGAAAGATAGGGGACAGAGGGAGAAAGCGAAGGGAGCAGGAGAAAGGGAAGGAAGAATAAAAAGTAGTGTTGGGCTGCAGGAGTGAGATGGAGGAATTGCAAGAAAAGAGGCAGGAAGCAGGAGAGTGAGAGAAAAGGAAAGAAGAGACATGCAGCCAGACGAGGGCTTAGTGAGAGAGGATGGGACAGAGAACAGGATGAGAAGGACATAAGGCAAGGCTAGGACAGGCAAGGACGGGCAAGGCAAGGCTAGGCTGCAGGACATGTTTTTGCTTTATAGTTTCTAGCACGTTCGTCTTCAGACTAGGAGGAAAGCCATAAGACCCTATGGATTAGGCCCAAGCAAAAACCCCAGCTACTTGAGACACTTAGGCTAAGCCTAAAATACCAAGATCTCTCCATAAGGATGGTTTTTATACTGTACTTCCACAATCTGCTGGCAGTACAAAAAAATAAGCTGCAGATCTCCTTAGGCTGAGTCATGGTGCTTTGGGGCAGGGACCATGCATATGATGGGAATATTTCACAGTTTCTGCTCTGTTTTCAGTGTATGACACCAAAACACCCACCCGATGATATCCTTTCAAGAGCAAAGGCAGCAATTTGCACAATTCCGCTTCTTAGGGGAAGTGAGAAATTGCTGAGCTGACACCAAGTCCTGCAGTGTCCCTGTCACCTGCAGAGCCACCGCATCCTCGCCACGGTAGCGGGCATTGTGACAAAGGTTCTATGTCAGCTGGGTGTGGCAGCCAGGCGCCCCCTAGGGGATGGGGAGCCTGTCAGCCCCGGGCCTGTCACTGCCTGGTGTCCCTGCTGCCAGCAGCCAGGCCTCTGAAAACTTGTCAAACCATGCCCAGACTTGGGGCCAGTTTGGCCCACAGTCTCCAAGAGACAAGTCGGGAAGAAAGATAGGGGACAGAGGGAGAAAGCGAAGGGAGCAGGAGAAAGGGAAGGAAGAATAAAAAGTAGTGTTGGGCTGCAGGAGTGAGATGGAGGAATTGCAAGAAAAGAGGCAGGAAGCAGGAGAGTGAGAGAAAAGGAAAGAAGAGACATGCAGCCAGACGAGGGCTTAGTGAGAGAGGATGGGACAGAGAACAGGATGAGAAGGACATAAGGCAAGGCTAGGACAGGCAAGGACAGGCAAGGCAAGGCTAGGCTGCAGGACATGTTTATGCTTTATAGTTTCTAGCACGTTCGTCTTCAGACTAGGAGGAAAGCCATAAGACCCTATGGATTAGGCCCAAGCAAAAACCCCAGCTACTTGAGACACTTAGACTAAGCCAAAAATACCAAGATCTCTCCATAAGGATGGTTTTTATACTGTACTTCCACAATCTGCTGGCAGTACAAAAAAATAAGCTGCAGATCTCCTTAGGCTGAGTCATGGTGCTTTGGGGCAGGGACCATGCATATCATGGGAATATTTCACAGTTTCTGCTCTGTTTTCAGTGTATGACACCAAAACACCCACCTGACGACATCCTTTCAAGAGCAAAGGCAGCAATTTGCAGAATTCCGCTTCTTAGGGGAAGTGAGAAATTGCTGAGCTGACACCAAGTCCTGCAGTGTCCCTGTCACCTGCAGAGCCACCGCAGCCTTGCCACGGTAGCAGGCATTGTGACAAAGGTTCTATGTCAGCTGGGTGTGGCAGCCAGGCGCCCCCTAGGGGATGGGGAGCCTGTCAGCCCCGGGCCTGTCACTGCCTGGTGTCCCTGCTGCCACCAGCCAGGCCTCTGAAAACTTGTCAAACCATGCCCAGACTTGGGGCCAGTTTGGCCCAAAGTCTCCAAGAGACAAGTCGGGAAGAAAGATAGGGGACAGAGGGAGAAAGCGAAGGGAGCAGGAGAAAGGGAAGGAAGAATAAAAAGTAGTGTTGGGCTGCAGGAGTGAGATGGAGGAATTGCAAGAAAAGAGGCAGGAAGCAGGAGAGTGAGAGAAAAGGAAAGAAGAGACGTGCAGCCAGACGAGGGGTTAGAGAGAGAGGATGGGACAGAGAACAGGATGAGAAGGACATAAGGCAAGGCTAGGACAGGCAAGGACAGGCAAGGCAAGGCTAGGCTGCAGGACATGTTTTTGCTTTATAGTTTCTAGCACATTCGTCTTCAGACTAGGAGGAAAGCCATAAGACCCTATGGATTAGGCCCAAGCAAAAACCCCAGCTACTTGAGACACTTAGACTAAGCCTAAAATACCAAGATCTCTCCATAAGGATGGTTTTTATACTGTACTTCCACAATCTGCTGGCAGTACAAAAAAATAAGCTGCAGATCTCCTTAGGCTGAGTCATGGTGCTTTGGGGCAGGGACCATGCATATCATGGGAATATTTCACAGTTTCTGCTCTGTTTTCAGTGTATGACACCAAAACACCCACCCGATGACATCCTTTCAAGAGCAAAGGCAGCAATTTGCACAATTCCGCTTCTTAGGGGAAGTGAGAAATTGCTGAGCTGACACCAAGTCCTGCAGTGTCCCTGTCACCTGCAGAGCCACCGCATCCTCGCCACGGTAGCGGGCATTGTGACAAAGGTTCTATGTCAGCTGGGTGTGGCAGCCAGGCGCCCCCTAGGGGATGGGGAGCCTGTCAGCCCCGGGCCTGTCACTGCCTGCTGGCCCTGCTGCCACCAGCCAGGCCTCTGAAAACTTGTCAAACAATGCCCAGACTTGGGGCCAGTTTGGCCCAAAGTCTCCAAGAGACAAGTCGGGAAGAAAGATAGGGGACAGAGGGAGAAAGTGAAGGGAGCAGGAGAAAGGGAAGGAAGAATAAAAAGTAGTGTTGGGCTGCAGGAGTGAGATGGAGGAATTGCAAGAAAAGAGGCAGGAAGCAGGAGAGTGAGAGAAAAGGAAAGAAGAGACATGCAGCCAGACGAGGGCTTAGTGAGAGAGGATGGGACAGAGAACAGGATGAGAAGGACATAAGGCAAGGCTAGGACAGGCAAGGACAGGCAAGGCAAGGCTAGGCTGCAGGACATGTTTTTGCTTTATAGTTTCTAGCACATTCGTCTTCAGACTAGGAGGAAAGCCATAAGACCGTATGGATTAGGCCCAAGCAAAAACCCCAGCTACTTGAGACACTTAGACTAAGCCTAAAATACCAAGATCTCTCCATAAGGATGGTTTTTATACTGTACTTCCACAATCTGCTGGCAGTACAAAAAAATAAGCTGCAGATCTCCTTAGGCTGAGTCATGGTGCTTTGGGGCAGGGACCATGCATATCATGGGAATATTTCACAGATTCTGCTCTGTTTTCAGTGTATGACACCAAAACACCCACCTGATGACATCCTTTCAAGAGCAAAGGCAGCAATTTGCAGAATTCCGCTTCTTAGGGGAAGTGAGAAATTGCTGAGCTGACACCAAGTCCTGCAGTGTCCCTGTCACCTGCAGAGCCACCGCAGCCTCGCCACGGTAGCGGGCATTGTGACAAAGGTTCTATGTCAGCTGGGTGTGGCAGCCAGGCGCCCCCTAGGGGATGGGGAGCCTGTCAGCCCCGGGCCTGTCACTGCCTGCTGGCCCTGCTGCCACCAGCCAGGCCTCTGAAAACTTGTCAAACCATGCCCAGACTTGGGGCCAGTTTGGCCCAAAGTCTCCAAGAGACAAGTCGGGAAGAAAGATAGGGGACAGAGGGAGAAAGCGAAGGCAGCAGGAGAAAGGGAAGGAAGAATAAAAAGTAGTGTTGGGCTGCAGGAGTGAGATGGAGGAATTGCAAGAAAAGAGGCAGGAAGCAGGAGAGTGAGAGAAAAGGAAAGAAGAGACATGCAGCCAGACGAGGGCTTAGTGAGAGAGGATGGGACAGAGAACAGGATGAGAAGGACATAAGGCAAGGCTAGGACAGGCAAGGACGGGCAAGGCAAGGCTAGGCTGCAGAACATGTTTTTGCTTTATAGTTTCTAGCACGTTCGTCTTCAGACTAGCAGGAAAGCCATAAGACCGTATGGATTAGGCCCAAGCAAAAACCCCAGCTACTTGAGACACTTAGACTAAGCCTAAAATACCAAGATCTCTCCATAAGGATGGTTTTTATACTGTACTTCCACAATCTGCTGGCAGTACAAAAAAATAAGCCGCAGATCTCCTTAGGCTGAGTCATGGTGCTTAGGGCAGGGACCATGCATATCATGGGAATATTTCACAGTTTCTGCTCTGTTTTCAGTGTATGACACCAAAACACCCACCCGATGACATCCTTTCAAGAGCAAAGGCAGCAATTTGCACAATTCCGCTTCTTAGGGGAAGTGAGAAATTGCTGAGCTGACACCAAGTCCTGCAGTGTCCCTGTCACCTGCAGAGCCACCGCATCCTCGCCACGGTAGCGGGCATTGTGACAAAGGTTCTGTGTCAGCTGGGTGTGGCAGCCAGGCGCCCCCTAGGGGATGGGGAGCCTGTCAGCCCTGGGCCTGTCACTGCCTGGTGTCCCTGCTGCCACCAGCCAGGCCTCTGAAAACTTGTCAAACCATGCCCAGACTTGGGGCCAGTTTGGCCCACAGTCTCCAAGAGACAAGTCGGGAAGAAAGATATGGGACAGAGGGAGAAAGCGAAGGGAGCAGGAGAAAGGGAAGGAAGAATAAAAAGTAGTGTTGGGCTGCAGGAGTGAGATGGAGGAATTGCAAGAAAAGAGGCAGGAAGCAGGAGAGTGAGAGAAAAGGAAAGAACAGACATGCAGCCAGACGAGGGCTTAGTGAGAGAGGATGGGACAGAGAACAGGATGAGAAGGACATAAGGCAAGGCTGGGACAGGCAAGGACAGGCAAGGCAAGGCTAGGCTGCAGGACATGTTTTTGCTTTATAGTTTCTAGCACATTCGTCTTCAGTCTAGGAGGAAAGCCATAAGACCGTATGGATTAGGCCCAAGCAAAAACCCCAGCTACTTGAGACACTTAGACTAAGCCTAAAATACCAAGATCTCTCCATAAGGATGGTTTTTATACCGTACTTCCACAATCTGCTGGCAGTACAAAAAAATAAGCTGCAGATCTCCTTAGGCTGAGTCATGGTGCTTTGGGGCAGGGACCATGCATATCATGGGAATAATTCACAGTTTCTGCTCTGTTTTCAGTGTATGACACCAAAACACCCACCTGATGACATCCTTTCAAGAGCAAAGGCAGCAATTGGCAGAATTCCGCTTCTTATGGGGAAGTGAGAAATTGCTGAGCTGACACCAAGTCCTGCAGTGTCCCTGTCACCTGCAGAGCCACCGCAGCCTTGCCACGGTAGCAGGCATTGTGACAAAGGTTCTATGTCAGCTGGGTGTGGCAGCCAGGCGCCCCCTAGGGGATGGGGAGCCTGTCAGCCCCGGGCCTGTCACTGCCTGGTGTCCCTGCTGCCACCAGCCAGGCCTCTGAAAACTTGTCAAACCATGCCCAGACTTGGGGCCAGTTTGGCCCAAAGTCTCCAAGAGACAAGTCGGGAAGAAAGATAGGGGACAGAGGGAGAAAGCGAAGGGAGCAGGAGAAAGGGAAGGAAGAATAAAAAGTAGTGTTGGGCTGCAGGAGTGAGATGGAGGAATTGCAAGAAAAGAGGCAGGAAGCAGGAGAGTGAGAGAAAAGGAAAGAAGAGACGTGCAGCCAGACGAGGGGTTAGAGAGAGAGGATGGGACAGAGAACAGGATGAGAAGGACATAAGGCAAGGCTAGGACAGGCAAGGACAGGCAAGGCAAGGCTAGGCTGCAGGACATGTTTTTGCTTTATAGTTTCTAGCACATTCGTCTTCAGACTAGGAGGAAAGCCATAAGACCCTATGGATTAGGCCCAAGCAAAAACCCCAGCTACTTGAGACACTTAGACTAAGCCTAAAATACCAAGATCTCTCCATAAGGATGGTTTTTATACTGTACTTCCACAATCTGCTGGCAGTACAAAAAAATAAGCTGCAGATCTCCTTAGGCTGAGTCATGGTGCTTTGGGGCAGGGACCATGCATATCATGGGAATATTTCACAGTTTCTGCTCTGTTTTCAGTGTATGACACCAAAACACCCACCCGATGACATCCTTTCAAGAGCAAAGGCAGCAATTTGCACAATTCCGCTTCTTAGGGGAAGTGAGAAATTGCTGAGCTGACACCAAGTCCTGCAGTGTCCCTGTCACCTGCAGAGCCACCGCATCCTCGCCACGGTAGCGGGCATTGTGACAAAGGTTCTATGTCAGCTGGGTGTGGCAGCCAGGCGCCCCCTAGGGGATGGGGAGCCTGTCAGCCCCGGGCCTGTCACTGCCTGCTGGCCCTGCTGCCACCAGCCAGGCCTCTGAAAACTTGTCAAACAATGCCCAGACTTGGGGCCAGTTTGGCCCAAAGTCTCCAAGAGACAAGTCGGGAAGAAAGATAGGGGACAGAGGGAGAAAGTGAAGGGAGCAGGAGAAAGGGAAGGAAGAATAAAAAGTAGTGTTGGGCTGCAGGAGTGAGATGGAGGAATTGCAAGAAAAGAGGCAGGAAGCAGGAGAGTGAGAGAAAAGGAAAGAAGAGACATGCAGCCAGACGAGGGCTTAGTGAGAGAGGATGGGACAGAGAACAGGATGAGAAGGACATAAGGCAAGGCTAGGACAGGCAAGGACAGGCAAGGCAAGGCTAGGCTGCAGGACATGTTTTTGCTTTATAGTTTCTAGCACATTCGTCTTCAGACTAGGAGGAAAGCCATAAGACCGTATGGATTAGGCCCAAGCAAAAACCCCAGCTACTTGAGACACTTAGACTAAGCCTAAAATACCAAGATCTCTCCATAAGGATGGTTTTTATACTGTACTTCCACAATCTGCTGGCAGTACAAAAAAATAAGCTGCAGATCTCCTTAGGCTGAGTCATGGTGCTTTGGGGCAGGGACCATGCATATCATGGGAATATTTCACAGATTCTGCTCTGTTTTCAGTGTATGACACCAAAACACCCACCTGATGACATCCTTTCAAGAGCAAAGGCAGCAATTTGCAGAATTCCGCTTCTTAGGGGAAGTGAGAAATTGCTGAGCTGACACCAAGTCCTGCAGTGTCCCTGTCACCTGCAGAGCCACCGCAGCCTCGCCACGGTAGCGGGCATTGTGACAAAGGTTCTATGTCAGCTGGGTGTGGCAGCCAGGCGCCCCCTAGGGGATGGGGAGCCTGTCAGCCCCGGGCCTGTCACTGCCTGCTGGCCCTGCTGCCACCAGCCAGGCCTCTGAAAACTTGTCAAACCATGCCCAGACTTGGGGCCAGTTTGGCCCAAAGTCTCCAAGAGACAAGTCGGGAAGAAAGATAGGGGACAGAGGGAGAAAGCGAAGGCAGCAGGAGAAAGGGAAGGAAGAATAAAAAGTAGTGTTGGGCTGCAGGAGTGAGATGGAGGAATTGCAAGAAAAGAGGCAGGAAGCAGGAGAGTGAGAGAAAAGGAAAGAAGAGACATGCAGCCAGACGAGGGCTTAGTGAGAGAGGATGGGACAGAGAACAGGATGAGAAGGACATAAGGCAAGGCTAGGACAGGCAAGGACGGGCAAGGCAAGGCTAGGCTGCAGAACATGTTTATGCTTTATAGTTTCTAGCACGTTCGTCTTCAGACTAGCAGGAAAGCCATAAGACCGTATGGATTAGGCCCAAGCAAAAACCCCAGCTACTTGAGACACTTAGACTAAGCCTAAAATACCAAGATCTCTCCATAAGGATGGTTTTTATACTGTACTTCCACAATCTGCTGGCAGTACAAAAAAATAAGCCGCAGATCTCCTTAGGCTGAGTCATGGTGCTTAGGGCAGGGACCATGCATATCATGGGAATATTTCACAGTTTCTGCTCTGTTTTCAGTGTATGACACCAAAACACCCACCCGATGACATCCTTTCAAGAGCAAAGGCAGCAATTTGCACAATTCCGCTTCTTAGGGGAAGTGAGAAATTGCTGAGCTGACACCAAGTCCTGCAGTGTCCCTGTCACCTGCAGAGCCACCGCATCCTCGCCACGGTAGCGGGCATTGTGACAAAGGTTCTGTGTCAGCTGGGTGTGGCAGCCAGGCGCCCCCTAGGGGATGGGGAGCCTGTCAGCCCTGGGCCTGTCACTGCCTGGTGTCCCTGCTGCCACCAGCCAGGCCTCTGAAAACTTGTCAAACCATGCCCAGACTTGGGGCCAGTTTGGCCCACAGTCTCCAAGAGCCAAGTCGGGAAGAAAGATATGGGACAGAGGGAGAAAGCGAAGGGAGCAGGAGAAAGGGAAGGAAGAATAAAAAGTAGTGTTGGGCTGCAGGAGTGAGATGGAGGAATTGCAAGAAAAGAGGCAGGAAGCAGGAGAGTGAGAGAAAAGGAAAGAACAGACATGCAGCCAGACGAGGGCTTAGTGAGAGAGGATGGGACAGAGACAGGATGAGAAGGACATAAGGCAAGGCTGGGACAGGCAAGGACAGGCAAGGCAAGGCTAGGCTGCAGGACATGTTTTTGCTTTATAGTTTCTAGCACATTCGTCTTCAGTCTAGGAGGAAAGCCATAAGACCGTATGGATTAGGCCCAAGCAAAAACCCCAGCTACTTGAGACACTTAGACTAAGCCTAAAATACCAAGATCTCTCCATAAGGATGGTTTTTATACCGTACTTCCACAATCTGCTGGCAGTACAAAAAAATAAGCTGCAGATCTCCTTAGGCTGAGTCATGGTGCTTTGGGGCAGGGACCATGCATATCATGGGAATAATTCACAGTTTCTGCTCTGTTTTCAGTGTATGACACCAAAACACCCACCTGATGACATCCTTTCAAGAGCAAAGGCAGCAATTGGCAGAATTCCGCTTCTTATGGGGAAGTGAGAAATTGCTGAGCTGACACCAAGTCCAGCAGTGTCCCTGTCACCTGCAGAGCCACCGAATCCTCGCCACGGTAGCGGGCATTGTGACAAAGGTTCTATGTCAGCTGGGTGTGGCAGCCAGGCGCCCCCTAGGGGATGGGGAGCCTGTCAGCCCTGGGCCTGTCACTGCCTGGTGTCCCTGCTGCTGCGAGCCAGGCCTGTGAAAACTTGTCAAACCATGCCCAGACTTGGGGCCAGTTTGGCCCAAAGTCTCCAAGAGACAAGTCGGGAAGAAAGATATGGGACAGAGGGAGAAAGCGAAGGGAGCAGGAGAAAGGGAAGGAAGAATAAAAAGTAGTGTTGGGCTGCAGGAGTGAGATGGAGGAATTGCAAGAAAAGAGGCAGGAAGCAGGAGAGTGAGAGAAAAGGAAAGAAGAGACATGCAGCCAGACGAGGGCTTAGTGAGAGAGGATGGGACAGAGAACAGGATGAGAAGGACATAAGGCAAGGCTGGGACAGGCAAGGACAGGCAAGACAAGGCTAGGCTGCAGGACATGTTTTTGCTTTATAGTTTCTAGCACATTCGTCTTCAGACTAGGAGGAAAGCCATAAGACCGTATGGATTAGGCTCAAGCAAAAACCCCAGCTACTTGAGACACTTAGACTAAGCCTAAAATACCAAGATCTCTCCATAAGGATGGTTTTTATACTGTACTTCCACAATCTGCTGGCAGTACAAAAAAATAAGCTGCAGATCTCCTTAGGCTGAGTCATGGTGCTTTGGGGCAGGGACCATGCATATCATGGGAATATTTCACAGTTTCTGCTCTGTTTTCAGTGTATGACACCAAAACACCCACCTGATGACATCCTTTCAAGAGCAAAGGCAGCAATTGGCAGAATTCCGCTTCTTAGGGGAAGTGAGAAATTGCTGAGCTGACACCAAGTCCTGCAGTGTCCCTGTCACCTGCAGAGCCACCGCATCCTCGCCACGGTAGCGGGCATTGTGACAAAGGTTCTATGTCAGCTGGGTGTGGCAGCCAGGCGCCCCTTAGGGAATGGGGAGCCTCTCAGCCCGGGCCTGTCACTGCCTGCTGGCCCTGCTGCCATCAGCCAGACCTCTGAAAACTTGTCAAACCATGCCCAGACTTGGGGCCAGTTTGGCCCAAAGTCTCCAAGAGACAAGTCGGGAAGAAAGATATGGGACAGAGGGAGAAAGCGAAGGGAGCAGGAGAAAGGGAAGGAAGAATAAAAAGTAGTGTTGGGCTGCAGGAGTGAGATGGAGGAATTGCAAGAAAAGAGGCAGGAAGCAGGAGAGTGAGAGAAAAGGAAAGAACAGACATGCAGCCAGACGAGGGGTTAGTGAGAGAGGATGGGACAGAGAACAGGATGAGAAGGACATAAGGCAAGGCTGGGACAGGCAAGGACAGGCAAGGCAAGGCTAGGCTGCAGGACATGTTTTTGCTTTATAGTTTCTAGCACATTCGTCTTCAGACTAGGAGGAAAGCCATAAGACCGTATGGATTAGGCCCAAGCAAAAACCCCAGCTACTTGAGACACTTAGACTAAGCCTAAAATACCAAGATCTCTCCATAAGGATGGTTTTTATACCGTACTTCCACAATCTGCTGGCAGTACAAAAAAATAAGCTGCAGATCTCCTTAGGCTGAGTCATGGTGCTTTGGGGCAGGGACCATGCATATCATGGGAATAATTCACAGTTTCTGCTCTGTTTTCAGTGTATGACACCAAAACACCCACCTGATGACATCCTTTCAAGAGCAAAGGCAGCAATTGGCAGAATTCCGCTTCTTAGGGGAAGTGAGAAATTGCTGAGCTGACACCAAGTCCTGCAGTGTCCCTGTCACCTGCAGAGCCACCGCATCCTCGCCACGGTAGCGGGCATTGTGACAAAGGTTCAATGTCAGCTGGGTGTGGCAGCCAGGCGCCCCCTAGGGGATGGGGAGCCTGTCAGCCCCGGGCCTGTCACTGCCTGCTGGCCCTGCTGCCAGCAGCCAGGCCTGTGAAAACTTGTCAAACCATGCCCAGACTTGGGGCCAGTTTGGCCCAAAGTCTCCAAGAGACAAGTCGGGAAGAAAGATATGGGACAGAGGGAGAAAGCGAAGGGAGCAGGAGAAAGGGAAGGAAGAATAAAAAGTAGTGTTGGGCTGCAGGAGTGAGATGGAGGAATTGCAAGAAAAGAGGCAGGAAGCAGGAGAGTGAGAGAAAAGGAAAGAACAGACATGCAGCCAGACGAGGGGTTAGTGAGAGAGGATGGGACAGAGAACAGGATGAGCAGGACATAAGGCAAGGCTGGGACAGGCAAGGACAGGCAAGGCAAGGCTAGGCTGCAGGACATGTTTTTGCTTTATAGTTTCTAGCACATTCGTCTTCAGACTAGGAGGAAAGCCATAAGACCTTATGCATTAGGCCCAAGCAAAAACCCCAGCTACTTGAGACACTTAGACTAAGCCTAAAATACCAAGATCTCTCCATAAGGATGGTTTATATACCGTACTTCCACAATCTGCTGGCAGTACAAAAAAATAAGCTGCAGATCTCCTTAGGCTGAGTCATGGTGCTTTGGGGCAGGGACCATGCATATCATGGGAATATTTCACAGTTTCTGCTCTGTTTTCAGTGTATGACACCAAAACACCCACCTGATGACATCCTTTCAAGAGCAAAGGCAGCAATTGGCAGAATTCCGCTTCTTAGGGGAAGTGAGAAATTGCTGAGCTGACACCAAGTCCTGCAGTGTCCCTGTCACCTGCAGAGCCACCGAATCCTCGCCACGGTAGCGGGCATTGTGACAAAGGTTCTATGTCAGCTGGGTGTGGCAGCCAGGCGCCCCCTAGGGGATGGGGAGCCTGTCAGCCCCGGGCCTGTCACTGCCTGGTGTCCCTGCTGCTGCGAGCCAGGCCTGTGAAAACTTGTCAAACCATGCCCAGACTTGGGGCCAGTTTGGCCCAAAGTCTCCAAGAGACAAGTCGGGAAGAAAGATATGGGACAGAGGGAGAAAGCGAAGGGAGCAGGAGAAAGGGAAGGAAGAATAAAAAGTAGTGTTGGGCTGCAGGAGTGAGATGGAGGAATTGCAAGAAAAGAGGCAGGAAGCAGGAGAGTGAGAGAAAAGGAAAGAAGAGACATGCAGCCAGACGAGGGGTTAGTGAGAGAGGATGGGACAGAGAACAGGATGAGAAGGACATAAGGCAAGGCTGGGACAGGCAAGGACAGGCAAGGCAAGGCTAGGCTGCAGGACATGTTTTTGCTTTATAGTTTCTAGCACATTCGTCTTCAGACTAGGAGGAAAGCCATAAGACCGTATGGATTAGGCTCAAGCAAAAACCCCAGCTACTTGAGACACTTAGACTAAGCCTAAAATACCAAGATCTCTCCATAAGGATGGTTTTTATACTGTACTTCCACAATCTGCTGGCAGTACAAAAAAATAAGCTGCAGATCTCCTTAGGCTGAGTCATGGTGCTTTGGGGCAGGGACCATGCATATCATGGGAATATTTCACAGTTTCTGCTCTGTTTTCAGTGTATGACACCAAAACACCCACCCGATGACATCCTTTCAAGAGCAAAGGCAGCAATTTGCACAATTCCGCTTCTTAGGGGAAGTGAGAAATTGCTGAGCTGACACCAAGTCCTGCAGTGTCCCTGTCACCTGCAGAGCCACCGCATCCTCGCCACGGTAGCGGGCATTGTGACAAAGGTTCTATGTCAGCTGGGTGTGGCAGCCAGGCGCCCCTTAGGGAATGGGGAGCCTCTCAGCCCGGGCCTGTCACTGCCTGCTGGCCCTTCTGCCATCAGCCAGACCTCTGAAAACTTGTCAAACCATGCCCAGACTTGGGGCCAGTTTGGCCCAAAGTCTCCAAGAGCCAAGTCGGGAAGAAAGATATGGGACAGAGGGAGAAAGCGAAGGGAGCAGGAGAAAGGGAAGGAAGAATAAAAAGTAGTGTTGGGCTGCAGGAGTGAGATGGAGGAATTGCAAGAAAAGAGGCAGGAAGCAGGAGAGTGAGAGAAAAGGAAAGAACAGACATGCAGCCAGACGAGGGGTTAGTGAGAGAGGATGGGACAGAGAACAGGATGAGAAGGACATAAGGCAAGGCTGGGACAGGCAAGGACAGGCAAGGCAAGGCTAGGCTGCAGGACATGTTTTTGCTTTATAGTTTCTAGCACATTCGTCTTCAGACTAGGAGGAAAGCCATAAGACCGTATGGATTAGGCCCAAGCAAAAACCCCAGCTGCTTGAGACACTTAGACTAAGCCTAAAATACCAAGATCTCTCCATAAGGATGGTTTATATACCGTACTTCCACAATCTGCTGGCAGTACAAAAAAATAAGCTGCAGATCTCCTTAGGCTGAGTCATGGTGCTTTGGGGCAGGGACCATGCATATCATGGGAATAATTCACAGTTTCTGCTCTGTTTTCAGTGTATGACACCAAAACACCCACCTGATGACATCCTTTCAAGAGCAAAGGCAGCAATTGGCAGAATTCCGCTTCTTAGGGGAAGTGAGAAATTGCTGAGCTGACACCAAGTCCTGCAGTGTCCCTGTCACCTGCAGAGCCACCGCATCCTCGCCACGGTAGCGGGCATTGTGACAAAGGTTCAATGTCAGCTGGGTGTGGCAGCCAGGCGACCCCTAGGGGATGGGGAGCCTGTCAGCCCCGGGCCTGTCACTGCCTGCTGGCCCTGCTGCCAGCAGCCAGGCCTGTGAAAACTTGTCAAACCATGCCCAGACTTGGGGCCAGTTTGGCCCAAAGTCTCCAAGAGACAAGTCGGGAAGAAAGATATGGGACAGAGGGAGAAAGCGAAGGGAGCAGGAGAAAGGGAAGGAAGAATAAAAAGTAGTGTTGGGCTGCAGGAGTGAGATGGAGGAATTGCAAGAAAAGAGGCAGGAAGCAGGAGAGTGAGAGAAAAGGAAAGAACAGACATGCAGCCAGACGAGGGGTTAGTGAGAGAGGATGGGACAGAGAACAGGATGAGCAGGACATAAGGCAAGGCTGGGACAGGCAAGGACAGGCAAGGCAAGGCTAGGCTGCAGGACATGTTTTTGCTTTATAGTTTCTAGCACATTCGTCTTCAGACTAGGAGGAAAGCCATAAGACCTTATGCATTAGGCCCAAGCAAAAACCCCAGCTACTTGAGACACTTAGACTAAGCCTAAAATACCAAGATCTCTCCATAAGGATGGTTTTTATACCGTACTTCCACAATCTGCTGGCAGTACAAAAAAATAAGCTGCAGATCTCCTTAGGCTGAGTCATGGTGCTTTGTTGCAGGGACCATGCATATCATGGGAATAATTCACAGTTTCTGCTCTGTTTTCAGTGTATGACACCAAAACACCCACCTGATGACATCCTTTCAAGAGCAAAGGCAGCAATTGGCAGAATTCCGCTTCTTAGGGGAAGTGAGAAATTGCTGAGCTGACACCAAGTCCTGCAGTGTCCCTGTCACCTGCAGAGCCACCGCATCCTCGCCACGGTAGCGGGCATTGTGACAAAGGTTCAATGTCAGCTGGGTGTGGCAGCCAGGCGCCCCCTAGGGGATGGGGAGCCTGTCAGCCCCGGGCCTGTCACTGCCTGCTGGCCCTGCTGCCAGCAGCCAGGCCTGTGAAAACTTGTCAAACCATGCCCAGACTTGGGGCCAGTTTGGCCCAAAGTCTCCAAGAGCCAAGTCGGGAAGAAAGATATGGGACAGAGGGAGAAAGCGAAGGGAGCAGGAGAAAGGGAAGGAAGAATAAAAAGTAGTGTTGGGCTGCAGGAGTGAGATGGAGGAATTGCAAGAAAAGAGGCAGGAAGCAGGAGAGTGAGAGAAAAGGAAAGAACAGACATGCAGCCAGACGAGGGGTTAGTGAGAGAGGATGGGACAGAGAACAGGATGAGCAGGACATAAGGCAAGGCTGGGACAGGCAAGGACAGGCAAGGCAAGGCTAGGCTGCAGGACATGTTTTTGCTTTATAGTTTCTAGCACATTCGTCTTCAGACGAGGAGGAAAGCCATAAGACCGTATGGATTAGGCCCAAGCAAAAACCCCAGCTACTTGAGACACTTAGACTAAGCCTAAAATACCAAGATCTCTCCATAAAGACGGTTTTTATACTGTACTTCCACAATCTGCTGGCAGTACAAAATATAAGCTGCAGATCTCCTTAGGCTGAGTCATGGTGCTTTGGGGCAGGGACCATGCATATCAAGGGAATATTTCACAGTTTCTGCTCTGTTTTCAGTGTATGACACCAAAACACCCACCTGATGACATCCTTTCAAGAGCAAAGGCAGCAATTGGCAGAATTCCGCTTCTTAGGGGAAGTGAGAAATTGCTGAGCTGACACCAAGTCCTGCAGTGTCCCTGTCACCTGCAGAGCCACCGCATCCTCGCCACGGTAGCGGGCATTGTGACAAAGGTTCAATGTCAGCTGGGTGTGGCAGCCAGGTGCCCCCTAGGGGATGGGGAGCCTGTCAGCCCCGGGCCTGTCACTGCCTGGTGTCCCTGCTGCTGCGAGCCAGGCCTCTGAAAACTTGTCAAACCATGCCCAGACTTGGGGCCAGTTTGGCCCACAGTCTCCAAGAGACACGTCGGGAAGAAAGATATGGGACAGAGGGAGAAAGCGAAGGGAGCAGGAGAAAGGGAAGGAAGAATAAAAAGTAGTGTTGGGCTGCAGGAGTGAGATGGAGGAATTGCAAGAAAAGAGGCAGGAAACAGGAGAGTGAGAGAAAAGGAAAGAACAGACATGCAGCCAGACGAGGGCTTAGTGAGAGAGGATGGGACAGAGAACAGGATGAGAAGGACATAAGGCAAGGCTGGGACAGGCAAGGACAGGCAAGGCAAGGCTAGGCTGCAGGACATGTTTTTGCTTTATAGTTTCTAGCACATTCGTCTTCAGACTAGGAGGAAAGCCATAAGACCGTATGGATTAGGCCCAAGCAAAAACCCCAGCTACTTGAGACACTTAGACTAAGCCTAAAATACCAAGATCTCTCCATAAGGATGGTTTTTATACTGTACTTCCACAATCTGCTGGCAGTACAAAAAAATAAGCTGCAGATCTCCTTAGGCTGAGTCATGGTGCTTTGGGGCAGGGACCATACATATCATGGGAATATTTCACAGTTTCTGCTCTGTTTTCAGTGTATGACACCAAAACACCCACCTGATGACATCCTTTCAAGAGCAAAGGCAGCAATTGGCAGAATTCGCTTCTTATGGGGAAGTGAGAAATTGCTGAGCTGACACCAAGTCCTGCAGTGTCCCTGTCACCTGCAGAGCCACCGCATCCTCGCCACGGTAGCGGGCATTGTGACAAAGGTTCAATGTCAGCTGGGTGTGGCAGCCAGGCGCCCCCTAGGGGATGGGGAGCCTGTCAGCCCCGGGCCTGTCACTGCCTGCTGTCCCTGCTGCTGCGAGCCAGGCCTCTGAAAACTTGTCAAACCATGCCCAGACTTGGGGCCACTTTGGCCCAAAGTCTCCAAGAGACAAGTCGGGAAGAAAGATATGGGACAGAGGGAGAAAGCGAAGGGAGCAGGAGAAAGGGAAGGAAGAATAAAAAGTAGTGTTGGGCTGCAGGAGTGAGATGGAGGAATTGCAAGAAAAGAGGCAGGAAGCAGGAGAGTGAGAGAAAAGGAAAGAACAGACATGCAGCCAGACGAGGGGTTAGTGAGAGAGGATGGGACAGAGAACAGGATGAGAAGGACATAAGGCACGGCTGGGACAGGCAAGGACAGGCAAGGCAAGGCTAGGCTGCAGGACATGTTTTTGCTTTATAGTTTCTAGCACATTCGTCTTCAGACGAGGAGGAAAGCCATAAGACCGTATGGGTTAGGCCCAATCAAAAACCCCAGCTGCTTGAGACACTTAGACTAAGCCTAAAATACCAAGATCTCTCCATAAGGATGGTTTTTATACCGTACTTCCACAATCTGCTGGCAGTACAAAAAAATAAGCTGTAGATCCCCTTAAGGCTGAGTCATGGTGCTTTGGGGCAGGGACCATGCATATCATGGGAATATTTCACAGTTTCTGCTCTGTTTTCAGTGTATGACACCAAAACACCCACCTGATGACATCCTTTCAAGAGCAAAGGCAGCAATTGGCAGAATTCCGCTTCTTAGGGGAAGTGAGAAATTGCTGAGCTGACACCAAGTCCTGCAGTGTCCCTGTCACCTGCAGAGCCACCGCATCCTCGCCACGGTAGCGGGCATTGTGACAAAGGTTCAATGTCAGCTGGGTGTGGCAGCCAGGTGCCCCCTAGGGGATGGGGAGCCTGTCAGCCCCGGGCCTGTCACTGCCTGCTGTCCCTGCTGCTGCGAGCCAGGCCTCTGAAAACTTGTCAAACCATGCCCAGACTTGGGGCCAGTTTGGCCCAAAGTCTCCAAGAGACAAGTCGGGAAGAAAGATATGGGACAGAGGGAGAAAGCGAAGGGAGCAGGAGAAAGGGAAGGAAGAATAAAAAGTAGTGTTGGGCTGCAGGAGTGAGATGGAGGAATTGCAAGAAAAGAGGCAGGAAGCAGGAGAGTGAGAGAAAAGGAAAGAACAGACATGCAGCCAGACGAGGGGTTAGTGAGAGAGGATGGGACAGAGAACAGGATGAGAAGGACATAAGGCACGGCTGGGACAGGCAAGGACAGGCAAGGCAAGGCTAGGCTGCAGGACATGTTTTTGCTTTATAGTTTCTAGCACATTCGTCTTCAGACGAGGAGGAAAGCCATAAGACCGTATGGGTTAGGCCCAAGCAAAAACCCCAGCTACTTGAGACACTTAGACTAAGCCTAAAATACCAAGATCTCTCCATAAGGATGGTTTTTATACCGTACTTCCACAATCTGCTGGCAGTACAAAAAAATAAGCTGCAGATCTCCTTAGGCTGAGTCATGGTGCTTTGGGGCAGGGACCATGCATATCATGGGAATATTTCACAGTTTCTGCTCTGTTTTCAGTGTATGACACCAAAACACCCACCTGATGACATCCTTTCAAGAGCAAAGGCAGCAATTGGCAGAATTCCGCTTCTTAGGGGAAGTGAGAAATTGCTGAGCTGACACCAAGTCCTGCAGTGTCCCTGTCACCTGCAGAGCCACCGCATCCTCGCCACGGTAGCGGGCATTGTGACAAAGGTTCAATGTCAGCTGGGTGTGGCAGCCAGGTGCCCCCTAGGGGATGGGGAGCCTGTCAGCCCCGGGCCTGTCACTGCCTGCTGTCCCTGCTGCTGCGAGCCAGGCCTCTGAAAACTTGTCAAACCATGCCCAGACTTGGGGCCAGTTTGGCCCAAAGTCTCCAAGAGACAAGTCGGGAAGAAAGATATGGGACAGAGGGAGAAAGCGAAGGGAGCAGGAGAAAGGGAAGGAAGAATAAAAAGTAGTGTTGGGCTGCAGGAGTGAGATGGAGGAATTGCAAGAAAAGAGGCAGGAAGCAGGAGAGTGAGAGAAAAGGAAAGAACAGACATGCAGCCAGACGAGGGGTTAGTGAGAGAGGATGGGACAGAGAACAGGATGAGAAGGACATAAGGCAAGGCTGGGACAGGCAAGGACAGGCAAGGCAAGGCTAGGCTGCAGGACATGTTTTTGCTTTATAGTTTCTAGCACATTCGTCTTCAGACGAGGAGGAAAGCCATAAGACCGTATGGATTAGGCCCAAGCAAAAACCCCAGCTACTTGAGACACTTAGACTAAGCCTAAAATACCAAGATCTCTCCATAAGGATGGTTTTTATACTGTACTTCCACAATCTGCTGGCAGTACAAAAATATAAGCTGCAGATCTCCTTAGGCTGAGTCATGGTGCTTTGGGGCAGGGACCATGCATATCATGGGAATATTTCACAGTTTCTGCTCTGTTTTCAGTGTATGACACCAAAACACCCACCTGATGACATCCTTTCAAGAGCAAAGGCAGCAATTGGCAGAATTCCGCTTCTTAGGGGAAGTGAGAAATTGCTGAGCTGACACCAAGTCCTGCAGTGTCCCTGTCACCTGCAGAGCCACCGCATCCACGCCACGGTAGCGGGCATTGTGACAAAGGTTCAATGTCAGCTGTGTGTGGCAGCCAGGCGCCCCCTAGGGGATGGGGAGCCTCTCAGCCCAGGCCTGTCACTGCCTGCTGGCCCTTCTGCCACCAGCCAGACCTCTGAAAACTTGTCAAACCATGCCCAGACTTGGGGCCAGTTTGGCCCAAAGTCTCCAAGAGACAAGTCGGGAAGAAAGATATGGGACAGAGGGAGAAAGCGAAGGGAGCAGGAGAAAGGGAAGGAAGAATAAAAAGTAGTGTTGGGCTGCAGGAGTGAGATGGAGGAATTGCAAGAAAAGAGGCAGGAAGCAGGAGAGTGAGAGAAAAGGAAAGAAGAGACATGCAGCCAGACGAGGGGTTAGTGAGAGAGGATGGGACAGAGAACAGGATGAGAAGGACATAAGGCAAGGCTGGGACAGGCAAGGACAGGCAAGGCAAGGCTAGGCTGCAGGACATGTTTTTGCTTTATAGTTTCTAGCACATTCGTCTTCAGACTAGGAGGAAAGCCATAAGACCGTATGGGTTAGGCCCAAGCAAAAACCCCAGCTACTTGAGACACTTAGACTAAGCCTAAAATACCAAGATCTCTCCATAAGGATGGTTTTTATACTGTACTTCCACAATCTGCTGGCAGTACAAAAATATAAGCTGCAGATCTCCTTAGGCTGAGTCATGGTGCTTTGGGGCAGGGACCATGCATATCATGGGAATATTTCACAGTTTCTGCTCTGTTTTCAGTGTATGACACCAAAACACCCACCTGATGACATCCTTTCAAGAGCAAAGGCAGCAATTGGCAGAATTCCGCTTCTTAGGGGAAGTGAGAAATTGCTGAGCTGACACCAAGTCCTGCAGTGTCCCTGTCACCTGCAGAGCCACCGCATCCTCGCCACGGTAGCGGGCATTGTGACAAAGGTTCAATGTCAGCTGGGTGTGGCAGCCAGGTGCCCCCTAGGGGATGGGGAGCCTGTCAGCCCAGGGCCTGTCACTGCCTGGTGTCCCTGCTGCTGCGAGCCAGGCCTCTGAAAACTTGTCAAACCATGCCCAGACTTGGGGCCAGTTTGGCCCAAAGTCTCCAAGAGACAAGTCGGGAAGAAAGATATGGGACAGAGGGAGAAAGCGAAGGGAGCAGGAGAAAGGGAAGGAAGAATAAAAAGTAGTGTTGGGCTGCAGGAGTGAGATGGAGGAATTGCAAGAAAAGAGGCAGGAAACAGGAGAGTGAGAGAAAAGGAAAGAACAGACATGCAGCCAGACGAGGGGTTAGTGAGAGAGGATGGGACAGAGAACAGGATGAGAAGGACATAAGGCAAGGCTGGGACAGGCAAGGACAGGCAAGGCAAGGCTAGGCTGCAGGACATGTTTTTGCTTTATAGTTTCTAGCACATTCGTCTTCAGACGAGGAGGAAAGCCATAAGACCGTATGGATTACGCCCAAGCAAAAACCCCAGCTACTTGAGACACTTAGACTAAGCCTAAAATACCAAGATCTCTCCATAAGGATGGTTTTTATACCGTACTTCCACAATCTGCTGGCAGTACAAAAAAATAAGCTGCAGATCTCCTCAGGCTGAGTCATGGTGCTTTGGGGCAGGGACCATGCATATCATGGGAATAATTCACAGTTTCTGCTCTGTTTTCAGTGTATGACACCAAAACACCCACCTGATGACATCCTTTCAAGAGCAAAGGCAGCAATTGGCAGAATTCCGCTTCTTAGGGGAAGTGAGAAATTGCTGAGCTGACACCAAGTCCTGCAGTGTCCCTGTCACCTGCAGAGCCACCGCATCCTCGCCACGGTAGCGGGCATTGTGACAAAGGTTCTATGTCAGCTGGGTGTGGCAGCCAGGCGCCCCCTAGGGGATGGGGAGCCTGTCAGCCCCGGGCCTGTCATTGCCTGCTGGCCCTGCTGCCACCAGCCAGACCTCTGAAAACTTGTCAAACCATGCCCAGACTTGGGGCCAGTTTGGCCCAAAGTCCGCAAGAGACAAGTCGGGAAGATAGATATGGGACAGAGGGAGAAAGCGAAGGGAGCAGGAGAAAGGGAAGGAAGAATAAAAAGTAGTGTTGGGCTGCAGGAGTGAGATGGAGGAATTGCAAGAAAAGAGGCAGGAAGCAGGAGAGTGAGAGAAAAGGAAAGAACAGACACGCAGCCAGACGAGGGGTTAGTGAGAGAGGATGGGACAGAGAACAGGATGAGAAGGACATAAGGCAAGGCTGGGACAGGCAAGGACAGGCAAGGCAAGGCTAGGCTGCAGGACATGTTTTAGCTTTATAGTTTCTAGCACATTCGTCTTCAGACGAGGAGGAAAGCCATAAGACCGTATGGATTAGGCCCAAGCAAAAACCCCAGCTACTTGAGACACTTAGACTAAGCCTAAAATACCAAGATCTCTCCATAAGGATGGTTTTTATACCGTACTTCCACAATCTGCTGGCAGTACAAAAAAATAAGCTGCAGATCTCCTTAGGCTGAGTCATGGTGCTTTGGGGCAGGGACCATGCATATCATGGGAATATTTCACAGTTTCTGCTCTGTTTTCAGAGTATGACACCAAAACACCCACCTGATGACATCCTTTCAAGAGCAAAGGCAGCAATTTGCAGAATTCCGCTTCTTAGGGGTAGTGAGAAATTGCTGAGCTGACACCAAGTCCTGCAGTGTCCCTGTCACCTGCAGAGCCACCGCATCCTCGCCACGGTAGCGGGCATTGTGACAAAGGTTCTATGTCAGCTGGGTGTGGCAGCCAGGCGCCCCCTAGGGGATGGGGAGCCTGTCAGCCCCAGGTCTGTCACTGCCTGGTGTCCCTGCTGCTGCGAGCCAGGCCTCTGAAAACTTGTCAAACCATGCCCAGACTTGGGGCCAGTTTGGCCCAAAGTCTCCAAGAGACAAGTCGGGAAGAAAGATATGGGACAGAGGGAGAAAGCGAAGGGAGCAGGAGAAAGGGAAGGAAGAATAAAAAGTAGTGTTGGGCTGCAGGAGTGAGATGGAGGAATTGCAAGAAAAGAGGCAGGAAGCAGGAGAGTGAGAGAAAAGGAAAGAACAGACATGCAGCCAGACGAGGGGTTAGTGAGAGAGGATGGGACAGAGAACAGGATGAGAAGGACATAAGGCAAGGCTGGGACAGGCAAGGACAGGCAAGGCAAGGCTAGGCTGCAGGACATGTTTTTGCTTGATAGTTTCTAGCACATTCGTCTTCAGACTAGGAGGAAAGCCATAAGACCTTATGCATTAGGCCCAAGCAAAAACCCCAGCTACTTGAGAAACTTAGACTAAGCCTAAAATACCAAGATCTCTCCATAAGGATGGTTTTTATACCGTAGTTCGACAATCTGCTGGCAGTACAAAAATATAAGCTGCAGATCTCCTTAGGCTGAGTCATGGTGCTTTGGGGCAGGGACCATGCATATCATGGGAATATTTCACAGTTTCTGCTCTGTTTTCAGTGTATGACACCAAAACACCCACCTGATGACATCCTTTCAAGAGCAAAGGCAGCAATTGGCAGAATTCCGCTTCTTAGGGGAAGTGAGAAATTGCTGAGCTGACACCAAGTCCTGCAGTGTCCCTGTCACCTGCAGAGCCACCGCATCCTCGCCACGGTAGCGGGCATTGTGACAAAGGTTCTATGTCAGCTGGGTGTGGCAGCCAGGCGCCCCCTAGGGGATGGGGAGCCTGTCAGCCCCGGGCCTGTCATTGCCTGCTGGCCCTGCTGCCACCAGCCAGACCTCTGAAAACTTGTCAAACCATGCCCAGACTTGGGGCCAGTTTGGCCCAAAGTCCGCAAGAGACAAGTCGGGAAGAAAGATATGGGACAGAGGGAGAAAGCGAAGGGAGCAGGAGAAAGGGAAGGAAGAATAAAAAGTAGTGTTGGGCTGCAGGAGTGAGATGGAGGAATTGCAAGAAAAGAGGCAGGAAGCAGGAGAGTGAGAGAAAAGGAAAGAACAGACATGCAGCCAGACGAGGGGTTAGTGAGAGAGGATGGGACAGAGAACAGGATGAGAAGGACATAAGGCAAGGCTGGGACAGGCAAGGCAAGGCTAGGCTGCAGGACATGTTTTTGCTTTATAGATTCTAGCACATTCGTCTTCAGACTAGGAGGAAAGCCATAAGACCGTATGGATTAGGCCCAAGCAAAAACCCCAGCTACTTGAGACACTTAGAATAAGCCTAAAATACCAAGATCTCTCCATAAGGATGGTTTTTATACTGTACTTCCACAATCTGCTGGCAGTACAAAAATATAATCTGCAGATCTCCTTAGGCTGAGTCATGGTGCTTTGGGGCAGGGACCATGCATATCATGGGAATATTTCACAGTTTCTGCTCTGTTTTCAGTGTATGACACCAAAACACCCACCTGACGACATCCTTTCAAGAGCAAAGGCAGCAATTGGCAGAATTCCGCTTCTTAGGGGAAGTGAGAAATTGCTGAGCTGACACCAAGTCCTGCAGTGTCCCTGTCACCTGCAGAGCCACCTCATCCTCGCCACGGTAGCGGGCATTGTGACAAAGGTTCAATGTCAGCTGGGTGTGGCAGCCAGGCGCCCCCTAGGCGATGGGGAGCCTGTCAGCCCCGGGCCTGTCACTGCCTGGTGTCCCTGCTGCTGCGAGCCAGGCCTCTGAAAGCTTGGCAAACCATGTCCAGACTTGGGGCCAGTTTGGCCCAAAGTCTCCAAGAGCCAAGTCGGGAAGAAAGATATGGGACAGAGGGAGAAAGCGAAGGGAGCAGGAGAAAGGGAAGGAAGAATAAAAAGTAGTGTTGTGCTGCAGGAGTGAGATGGAGGAATTGCAAGAAAAGAGGCAGGAAGCAGGAGAGTGAGAGAAAAGGAAAGAACAGACATGCAGCCAGACGAGGGGTTAGAGAGAGAGGATGGGACAGAGAACAGGATGAGAAGGACATAAGGCAAGGCTGGGACAGGCAAGGACAGGCAAGGCAAGGCTAGGCTGCAGGACATGTTTTTGCTTTATAGTTTCTAGCACATTCGTCTTCAGACGAGGAGGAAAGCCATAAGACCATATGGATTAGGCCCAAGCAAAAACCCCAGCTACTTGAGACACTTAGACTAAGCCTAAAATACCAAGATCTCTCCATAAGGATGGTTTTTATACCGTACTTCCACAATCTGCTGGCAGTACAAAAAAATAAGCTGCAGATCTCCTTAGGCTGAGTCATGGTGCTTTGGGGCAGGGACCATGCATATCATGGGAATATTTCACAGTTTCTGCTCTGTTTTCAGTGTATGACACCAAAACACCCACCTGATGACATCCTTTCAAGAGCAAAGGCAGCAATTGGCAGAATTCCGCTTCTTAGGGGAAGTGAGAAATTGCTGAGCTGACACCAAGTCCTGCAGTGTCCCTGTCACCTGCAGAGCCACCTCATCCTCGCCACGGTAGCGGGCATTGTGACAAAGGTTCAATGTCAGCTGGGTGTGGCAGCCAGGCGCCCCCTAGGGGATGGGGAGCCTGTCAGCCCCGGGCCTGTCACTGCCTGGTGTCCCTGCTGCCACCAGCCAGGCCTCTGAAAACTTGTCAAACCATGCCCAGACTTGGGGCCAGTTTGGCCCAAAATCTCCAAGAGACAAGTCGGGAAGAAAGATATGGGACAGAGGGAGAAAGCGAAGGGAGCAGGAGAAAGGGAAGGAAGAATAAAAAGTAGTGTTGGGCTGCAGGAGTGAGATGGAGGAATTGCAAGAAAAGAGGCAGGAAGCAGGAGAGTGAGAGAAAAGGAAAGAAGAGACATGCAGCCAGACGAGGGGTTAGTGAGAGAGGATGGGACAGAGAACAGGATGAGAAGGACATAAGGCAAGGCTGGGACAGGCAAGGACAGGCAAGGCAAGGCTAGGCTGCAGGACATGTTTTTGCTTTATAGTTTCTAGCACATTCGTCTTCAGACTAGGAGGAAAGCAATAAGAACGTATGGATTAGGCCCAAGCAAAAACCCCAGCTACTTGAGACACTTAGACTAAGCCTAAAATACCAAGATCTCTCCATAAGGATGGTTTTTATACCGTACTTCCACAATCTGCTGGCAGTACAAAAATATAAGCTGCAGATCTCCTTAGGCTGAGTCATGGTGCTTTGGGGCAGGGACCATGCATATCATGGGAATATTTCACAGTTTCTGCTCTGTTTTCAGTGTATGACACCAAAACACCCACCTGATGACATCCTTTCAAGAGCAAAGGCAGCAATTGGCAGAATTCCGCTTCTTAGGGGAAGTGAGAAATTGCTGAGCTGACACCAAGTCCAGCAGTGTCCCTGTCACCTGCAGAGCCACCGCATCCTCGCCACGGTAGCGGGCATTGTGACAAAGGTTCTATGTCAGCTGGGTGTGGCAGCCAGGCGCCCCCTAGGCGATGGGGAGCCTGTCAGCCCCGGGCCTGTCATTGCCTGCTGGCCCTGCTGCCACCAGCCAGACCTCTGAAAACTTGTCAAACCATGCCCAGACTTGGGGCCAGTTTGGCCCAAATTCCGCAAGAGACAAGTCGGGAAGATAGATATGGGACAGAGGGAGAAAGCGAAGGGAGCAGGAGAAAGGGAAGGAAGAATAAAAAGTAGTGTTGGGCTGCAGGAGTGAGATGGAGGAATTGCAAGAAAAGAGGCAGGAAGCAGGAGAGTGAGAGAAAAGGAAAGAAGAGACATGCAGCCAGACGAGGGCTTAGTGAGAGAGGATGGGACAGAGAACAGGATGAGAAGGACATAAGGCAAGGCTGGGACAGGCAAGGACAGGCAAGGCAAGGCTAGGCTGCAGGACATGTTTTTGCTTTATAGTTTCTAGCACATTCGTCTTCAGACTAGAAGGAAAGCCATAAGACCGTATGGATTAGGCCCAAGCAAAAACCCCAGCTGCTTGAGACACTTAGACTAAGCCTAAAATACCAAGATCTCTCCATAAGGATGGTTTTTATACTGTACTTCCACAATCTGCTGGCAGTACAAAAAAATAAGCTGCAGATCTCCTTAGGCTGAGTCATGGTGCTTTGGGGCAGGGACCATGCATATCATGGGAATGTTTCACAGTTTCTGCTCTGTTTTCAGTGTATGACACCAAAACACCCACCTGATGACATCCTTTCAAGAGCAAAGGCAGCAATTTGCAGAATTCCGCTTCTTAGGGGAAGTGAGAAATTGCTGAGCTGACACCAAGTCCTGCAGTGTCCCTGTCACCTGCAGAGCCACCGCATCCTCGCCACGGTAGCGAGCATTGTGACAAAGGTTCTATGTCAGCTGGGTGTGGCAGCCAGGCGCCCCCTAGGGGATGGGGAGCCTGTCAGCCCCGGGCCTGTCACTGCCTGGTGTCCCTGCTGCCACCAGCCAGGCCTCTGAAAACTTGTCAAACCATGCCCAGACTTGGGGCCAGTTTGGCCCAAAGTCTCCAAGAGACAAGTCGGGAAGAAAGATATGGGACAGAGGGAGAAAGCGAAGGGAGCAGGAGAAAGGGAAGGAAGAATAAAAAGTAGTGTTGGGCTGCAGGAGTGAGATGGAGGAATTGCAAGAAAAGAGGCAGGAAGCAGGAGAGTGAGAGAAAAGGAAAGAAGAGACATGCAGCCAGACAAGGGCTTAGTGAGAGAGGATGGGACAGAGAACAGGATGAGAAGGACATAAGGCAAGGCTAGGACAGGCAAGGACAGGCAAGGCAAGGCTAGGCTGCAGGACATGTTTTTGCTTTATAGTTTCTAGCACATTCGTCTTCAGACTAGGAGGAAAGCCATAAGACCATATGGATTAGGCCCAAGCAAAAACCCCAGCTACTTGAGACACTTAGACTAAGCCTAAAATACCAAGATCTCTCCATAAGGATGGTTTTTATACTGTACTTCCACAATCTGCTGGCAGTACAAAAAAATAAGCTGCAGATCTCCTTAGGCTGAGTCATGGTGCTTTGGGGCAGGGACCATGCATATCATGGGAATATTTCACAGTTTCTGCTTTGTTTTCAGTGTATGACACCAAAACACCCACCTGATGACATCCTTTCAAGAGCAAAGGCAGCAATTGGCAGAATTCCGCTTCTTAGGGGAAGTGAGAAATTGCTGAGCTGACACCAAGTCCTGCAGTGTCCCTGTCACCTGCAGAGCCACCGCATCCTCGCCACGGTAGCGGGCATTGTGACAAAGGTTCTATGTCAGCTGGGTGTGGCAGCCAGGCGCCCCCTAGGGGATGGGGAGCCTGTCAGCCGCGGGCCTGTCATTGCCTGCTGGCCCTGCTGCCACCAGCCCGACCTCTGAAAACTTGTCAAACCATGCCCAGACTTGGGGCCAGTTTGGCCCAAAGTGCGCAAGAGACAAGTCGGGAATATATATATGGGACAGAGGGAGAAAGCGAAGGGAGCAGGAGAAAGGGAAGGAAGAATAAAAAGTAGTGTTGGGCTGCAGGAGTGAGATGGAGGAATTGCAAGAAAAGAGGCAGGAAGCAGGAGAGTGAGAGAAAAGGAAAGAACAGACATGCAGCCAGACGAGGGGTTAGTGAGAGAGGATGGGACAGAGAACAGGATGAGAAGGACATAAGGCAAGGCTGGGACAGGCAAGGCAAGGCTAGGCTGCAGGACATGTTTTTGCTTGATAGTTTCTAGCACATTCGTCTTCAGACTAGGAGGAAAGCCATAAGACCGTATGGATTAGGCCCAAGCAAAAACCCCAGCTACTTGAGACACTTAGAATAAGCCTAAAATACCAAGATCTCTCCATAAGGATGGTTTTTATACTGTACTTCCACAATCTGCTGGCAGTACAAAAAAATAAGCTGCAGATCTCCTTAGGCTGAGTCATGGTGCTTTGGGGCAGGGACCATGCATATCATGGGAATATTTCACAGTTTCTGCTCTGTTTTCAGTGTATGACACCAAAACACCCACCTGATGACATCCTTTCAAGAGCAAAGGCAGCAATTGGCAGAATTCCGCTTCTTAGGGGAAGTGAGAAATTGCTGAGCTGACACCAAGTCCAGCAGTGTCCCTGTCACCTGCAGAGCCACCGCATCCTCGCCACGGTAGCGGGCATTGTGACAAAGGTTCTATGTCAGCTGGGTGTGGCAGCCAGGCGCCCCCTAGGGGATGGGGAGCCTGTCAGCCCCGGGCCTGTCACTGCCTGGTGTCCCTGCTGCCACCAGCCAGGCCTCTGAAAACTTGTCAAACCATGCCCAGACTTGGGGCCAGTTTGGCCCAAAGTCTCCAAGAGACAAGTCGGGAAGAAAGATATGGGACAGAGGGAGAAAGCGAAGGGAGCAGGAGAAAGGGAAGGAAGAATAAAAAGTAGTGTTGGGCTGCAGGAGTGAGATGGAGGAATTGCAAGAAAAGAGGCAGGAAGCAGGAGAGTGAGAGAAAAGGAAAGAAGAGACATGCAGCCAGACAAGGGCTTAGTGAGAGAGGATGGGACAGAGAACAGGATGAGAAGGACATAAGGCAAGGCTAGGACAGGCAAGGACAGGCAAGGCAAGGCTAGGCTGCAGGACATGTTTTTGCTTTATAGTTTCTAGCACATTCGTCTTCAGACTAGGAGGAAAGCCATAAGACCATATGGATTAGGCCCAAGCAAAAACCCCAGCTACTTGAGACACTTAGACTAAGCCTAAAATACCAAGATCTCTCCATAAGGATGGTTTTTATACTGTACTTCCACAATCTGCTGGCAGTACAAAAAAATAAGCTGCAGATCTCCTTAGGCTGAGTCATGGTGCTTTGGGGCAGGGACCATGCATATCATGGGAATATTTCACAGTTTCTGCTTTGTTTTCAGTGTATGACACCAAAACACCCACCTGATGACATCCTTTCAAGAGCAAAGGCAGCAATTGGCAGAATTCCGCTTCTTAGGGGAAGTGAGAAATTGCTGAGCTGACACCAAGTCCTGCAGTGTCCCTGTCACCTGCAGAGCCACCGCATCCTCGCCACGGTAGCGGGCATTGTGACAAAGGTTCAATGTCAGCTGGGTGTGGCAGCCAGGCGCCCCCTAGGGGATGGGGAGCCTGTCAGCCCCGGGCCTGTCACTGCCTGGTGTCCCTGCTGCACCCAGCCAGGCCTCTGAAAACTTGTCAAACCATGCCCAGACTTGGGGCCAGTTTGGCCCAAAGTCTCCAAGAGACAAGTCGGGAAGAAAGATATGGGACAGAGGGAGAAAGCGAAGGGAGCAGGAGAAAGGGAAGGAAGAATAAAAAGTAGTGTTGGGCTGCAGGAGTGAGATGGAGGAATTGCAAGAAAAGAGGCAGGAAGCAGGAGAGTGAGAGAAAAGGAAAGAAGAGACATGCAGCCAGACGAGGGCTTAGTGAGAGAGGATGGGACAGAGAACAGGATGAGAAGGACATAAGGCAAGGCTAGGACAGGCAAGGACAGGCAAGGCAAGGCTAGGCTGCAGGACATGTTTTTGCTTTATAGTTTCTAGCACATTCGTCTTCAGACTAGGAGGAAAGCCATAAGACCGTATGGATCAGGCCCAAGCAAAAACCCCAGCTACTTGAGACACTTAGACTAAGCCTAAAATACCAAGATCTCTCCATAAGGATGGTTTTTATACTGTACTTCCACAATCTGCTGGCAGTACAAAAAAATAAGCTGCAGATCTCCTTAGGCTGAGTCATGGTGCTTTGGGGCAGGGAACATGCATATCATGGGAATATTTCACAGTTTCTGCTCTGTTTTCAGTGTATCACACCAAAACACCCACCTGATGACATCCTTTCAAGAGCAAAGGCAGCAATTGGCAGAATTCCGCTTCTTAGGGGAAGTGAGAAATTGCTGAGCTGACACCAAGTCCTGCAGTGTCCCTGTCACCTGCAGAGCCACCGCATCCTCGCCACGGTAGCGGGCATTGTGACAAAGGTTCTATGTCAGCTGGGTGTGGCAGCCAGGTGCCCCCTAGTGGATGGGGAGCCTGTCAGCCCCGGGCCTGTCACTGCCTGGTGTCCCTGCTGCCACCAGCCAGGCCTTTGAAAACTTGTCAAACCATGCCCAGACTTGGGGCCAGTTTGGCCCAAAGTCTCCAAGAGCCAAGTCGGGAAGAAAGATATGGGACAGAGGGAGAAAGCGAAGGGAGCAGGAGAAAGGGAAGGAAGAATAAAATGTAGTGTTGGGCTGCAGGAGTGAGATGGAGGAATTGCAAGAAAAGAGGCAGGAAGCAGGAGAGTGAGAGAAAAGGAAAGAACAGACATGCAGCCAGACGAGGGGTTAGTGAGAGAGGATGGGACAGAGAACAGGATGAGAAGGAAATAAGGCAAGGCTGGGACAGGCAAGGCAAGGCTAGGCTGCAGGACATGTTTTTGCTTTATAGTTTCTAGCACATTCGTCTTCAGACTAGGAGGAAAGCCATAAGACCGTATGGATTAGGCCCAAGCAAAAACCCCAGCTACTTGAGACACTTAGAATAAGCCTAAAATACCAAGATCTCTCCATAAGGATGGTTTTTATACTGTACTTCCACAATCTGCTGGCAGTACAAAAAAATAAGCTGCAGATCTCCTAAGGCTGAGTCATGGTGCTTTGGGGCAGGGACCATGCATATCATGGGAATATTTCACAGTTTCTGCTCTGTTTTCAGTGTATGACACCAAAACACCCACCTGATGACATCCTTTCAAGAGCAAAGGCAGCAATTGGCAGAATTCCGCTTCTTAGGGGAAGTGAGAAATTGCTGAGCTGACACCAAGTCCTGCAGTGTCCCTGTCACCTGCAGAGCCACCGCATCCTCGCCACGGTAGCGGGCATTGTGACAAAGGTTCTATGTCAGCTGGGTGTGGCAGCCAGGCGCCCCCTAGGGGATGGGGAGCCTGTCAGCCCCGGGCCTGTCACTGCCTGGTGTCCCTGCTGCTGCGAGCCAGGCCTGTGAAAACTTGTCAAACCATGTCCAGACTTGGGGCCAGTTTGGCCCAAAGTCTCCAAGAGCCAAGTCGGGAAGAAAGATATGGGACAGAGGGAGAAAGCGAAGGGAGCAGGAGAAAGGGAAGGAAGAATAAAAAGTAGTGTTGGGCTGCAGGAGTGAGATGGAGGAATTGCAAGAAAAGAGGCAGGAAGCAGGAGAGTGAGAGAAAAGGAAAGAACAGACATGCAGCCAGACGAGGGGTTAGTGAGAGAGGATGGGACAGAGAACAGGATGAGAAGGACATAAGGCACGGATGGGACAGGCAAGGACAGGCAAGGCAAGGCTAGGCTGCAGAACATGTTTTTGCTTTATAGTTTCTAGCACATTCGTCTTCAGACTAGGAGGAAAGCCATAAGACCGTATGGATTAGGCCCAAGCAAAAACCCCAGCTACTTGAGACACTTAGACTAAGCCTAAAATACCAAGATCTCTCCATAAGGATGGTTTTTATACTGTACTTCCACAATCTGCTGGCAGTACAAAAAAATAAGCTGCAGATCTCCTTAGGCTGAGTCATGGTGCTTTGGGGCAGGGACCATGCATATCATGGGAATATTTCACAGTTTCTGCTCTGTTTTCAGTGTATGACACCAAAACACCCACCTGATGACATCCTTTCAAGAGCAAAGGCAGCAATTGGCAGAATTCCGCTTCTTAGGGGAAGTGAGAAATTGCTGAGCTGACACCAAGTCCTGCAGTGTCCCTGTCACCTGCAGAGCCACCGCATCCTCGCCACGGTAGCGGGCATTGTGACAAAGGTTCTATGTCAGCTGGGTGTGGCAGCCAGGCGCCCCCTAGGGGATGGGGAGCCTGTCAGCCCCGGGCCTGTCACTGCCTGGTGTCCCTGCTGCTGCGAGCCAGGCCTGTGAAAACTTGTCAAACCATGTCCAGACTTGGGGCCAGTTTGGCCCAAAGTCTCCAAGAGCCAAGTCGGGAAGAAAGATATGGGACAGAGGGAGAAAGCGAAGGGAGCAGGAGAAAGGGAAGGAAGAATAAAAAGTAGTGTTGGGCTGCAGGAGTGAGATGGAGGAATTGCAAGAAAAGAGGCAGGAAGCAGGAGAGTGAGAGAAAAGGAAAGAAGAGACATGCAGCCAGACGAGGGGTTAGTGAGAGAGGATGGGACAGAGAACAGGATGAGAAGGACATAAGGCAAGGCTGGGACAGGCAAGGCAAGGCTAGGCTGCAGGACATGTTTTTGCTTGATAGTTTCTAGCACATTCGTCTTCAGACTAGGAGGAAAGCCATAAGACCGTATGGATTAGGCCCAAGCAAAAACCCCAGCTACTTGAGACACTTTGAATAAGCCTAAAATACCAAGATCTCTCCATAAGGATGGTTTTTATACTGTACTTCCACAATCTGCTGGCAGTACAAAAAAATAAGCTGCAGATCTCCTTAGGCTGAGTCATGGTGCTTTGGGGCAGGGACCATGCATATCATGGGAATATTTCACAGTTTCTGCTCTGTTTTCAGTGTATGACACCAAAACACCCACCTGATGACATCCTTTCAAGAGCAAAGGCAGCAATTGGCAGAATTCCGCTTCTTAGGGGAAGTGAGAAATTGCTGAGCTGACACCAAGTCCTGCAGTGTCCCTGTCACCTGCAGAGCCACCGCATCCTCGCCACGGTAGCGGGCATTGTGACAAAGGTTCTATGTCAGCTGGGTGTGGCAGCCAGGCGCCCCCTAGGGGATGGGGAGCCTGTCAGCCCCGGGCCTGTCACTGCCTGGTGTCCCTGCTGCACCCAGCCAGGCCTCTGAAAGCTTGGCAAAAAATGTCCAGACTTGGGGCCAGTTTGGCCCAAAGTCTCCAAGAGCCAAGTCGGGAAGAAAGATATGGGACAGAGGGAGAAAGCGAAGGGAGCAGGAGAAAGGGAAGGAAGAATAAAAAGTAGTGTTGTGCTGCAGGAGTGAGATGGAGGAATTGCAAGAAAAGAGGCAGGAAGCAGGAGAGTGAGAGAAAAGGAAAGAAGAGACATGCAGCCAGACGAGGGCTTAGTGAGAGAGGATGGGACAGAGAACAGGATGAGAAGGACATAAGGCAAGGCTGGGACAGGCAAGGACAGGCAAGGCAAGGCTAGGCTGCAGGACATGTTTTTGCTTTATAGTTTCTAGCACATTCGTCTTCAGACTAGGAGGAAAGCCATAAAACCGTATGGATTAGGCCCAAGCAAAAACCCCAGCTGCTTGAGACACTTAGACTAAGCCTAAAATACCAAGATCTCTCCATAAGGATGGTTTTTATACTGTACTTCCACAATCTGCTGGCAGTACAAAAAAATAAGCTGCAGATCTCCTTAGGCTGAGTCATGGTGCTTTGGGGCAGGGACCATGCATATCATGGGAATGTTTCACAGTTTCTGCTCTGTTTTCAGTGTATGACACCAAAACACCCACCTGATGACATCCTTTCAAGAGCAAAGGCAGCAATTTGCAGAATTCCGCTTCTTAGGGGAAGTGAGAAATTGCTGAGCTGACACCAAGTCCTGCAGTGTCCCTGTCACCTGCAGAGCCACCGCATCCTCGCCACGGTAGCGGGCATTGTGACAAAGGTTCTATGTCAGCTGGGTGTGGCAGCCAGGCGCCCCCTAGGGGATGGGGAGCCTGTCAGCCCCGGGCCTGTCACTGCCTGGTGTCCCTGCTGCCACCAGCCAGGCCTCTGAAAACTTGTCAAACCATGCCCAGACTTGGGGCCAGTTTGGCCCAAAGTCTCCAAGAGACAAGTCGGGAAGAAAGATATGGGACAGAGGGAGAAAGCGAAGGGAGCAGGAGAAAGGGAAGGAAGAATAAAAAGTAGTGTTGGGCTGCAGGAGTGAGATGGAGGAATTGCAAGAAAAGAGGCAGGAAGCAGGAGAGTGAGAGAAAAGGAAAGAAGAGACATGCAGCCAGACAAGGGCTTAGTGAGAGAGGATGGGACAGAGAACAGGATGAGAAGGACATAAGGCAAGGCTAGGACAGGCAAGGACAGGCAAGGCAAGGCTAGGCTGCAGGACATGTTTTTGCTTTATAGTTTCTAGCACATTCGTCTTCAGACTAGGAGGAAAGCCATAAGACCATATGGATTAGGCCCAAGCAAAAACCCCAGCTACTTGAGACACTTAGACTAAGCCTAAAATACCAAGATCTCTCCATAAGGATGGTTTTTATACTGTACTTCCACAATCTGCTGGCAGTACAAAAAAATAAGCTGCAGATCTCCTTAGGCTGAGTCATGGTGCTTTGGGGCAGGGACCATGCATATCATGGGAATATTTCACAGTTTCTTCTTTGTTTTCAGTGTATGACACCAAAACACCCACCTGATGACATCCTTTCAAGAGCAAAGGCAGCAATTGGCAGAATTCCGCTTCTTAGGGGAAGTGAGAAATTGCTGAGCTGACACCAAGTCCTGCAGTGTCCCTGTCACCTGCAGAGCCACCGCATCCTCGCCACGGTAGCGGGCATTGTGACAAAGGTTCTATGTCAGCTGGGTGTGGCAGCCAGGCGCCCCCTAGGGGATGGGGAGCCTGTCAGCCCCGGGCCTGTCACTGCCTGGTGTCCCTGCTGCTGCGAGCCAGGCCTGTGAAAACTTGTCAAACCATGTCCAGACTTGGGGCCAGTTTGGCCCAAAGTCTCCAAGAGCCAAGTCGGGAAGAAAGATATGGGACAGAGGGAGAAAGCGAAGGGAGCAGGAGAAAGGGAAGGAAGAATAAAAAGTAGTGTTGGGCTGCAGGAGTGAGATGGAGGAATTGCAAGAAAAGAGGCAGGAAACAGGAGAGTGAGAGAAAAGGAAAGAACAGACATGCAGCCAGACGAGGGGTTAGTGAGAGAGGATGGGACAGAGAACAGGATGAGAAGGAAATAAGGCAAGGCTGGGACAGGCAAGGCAAGGCTAGGCTGCAGGACATGTTTTTGCTTTATAGTTTCTAGCACATTCGTCTTCAGACTAGGAGGAAAGCCATAAGACCGTATGGATTAGGCCCAAGCAAAAACCCCAGCTACTTGAGACACTTAGAATAAGCCTAAAATACCAAGATCTCTCCATAAGGATGGTTTTTATACTGTACTTCCACAATCTGCTGGCAGTACAAAAAAATAAGCTGCAGATCTCCTAAGGCTGAGTCATGGTGCTTTGGGGCAGGGACCATGCATATCATGGGAATATTTCACAGTTTCTGCTCTGTTTTCAGTGTATGACACCAAAACACCCACCTGATGACATCCTTTCAAGAGCAAAGGCAGCAATTGGCAGAATTCCGCTTCTTAGGGGAAGTGAGAAATTGCTGAGCTGACACCAAGTCCTGCAGTGTCCCTGTCACCTGCAGAGCCACCGCATCCTCGCCACGGTAGCGGGCATTGTGACAAAGGTTCTATGTCAGCTGGGTGTGGCAGCCAGGCGCCCCCTAGGGGATGGGGAGCCTGTCAGCCCCGGGCCTGTCACTGCCTGGTGTCCCTGCTGCTGCGAGCCAGGCCTGTGAAAACTTGTCAAACCATGTCCAGACTTGGGGCCAGTTTGGCCCAAAGTCTCCAAGAGCCAAGTCGGGAAGAAAGATATGGGACAGAGGGAGAAAGCGAAGGGAGCAGGAGAAAGGGAAGGAAGAATAAAAAGTAGTGTTGGGCTGCAGGAGTGAGATGGAGGAATTGCAAGAAAAGAGGCAGGAAGCAGGAGAGTGAGAGAAAAGGAAAGAACAGACATGCAGCCAGACGAGGGGTTAGTGAGAGAGGATGGGACAGAGAACAGGATGAGAAGGACATAAGGCAAGGCTGGGACAGGCAAGGCAAGGCTAGGCTGCAGGACATGTTTTTGCTTGATAGTTTCTAGCACATTCGTCTTCAGACTAGGAGGAAAGCCATAAGACCGTATGGATTAGGCCCAAGCAAAAACCCCAGCTACTTGAGACACTTTGAATAAGCCTAAAATACCAAGATCTCTCCATAAGGATGGTTTTTATACTGTACTTCCACAATCTGCTGGCAGTACAAAAAAATAAGCTGCAGATCTCCTTAGGCTGAGTCATGGTGCTTTGGGGCAGGGACCATGCATATCATGGGAATATTTCACAGTTTCTTCTTTGTTTTCAGTGTATGACACCAAAACACCCACCTGATGACATCCTTTCAAGAGCAAAGGCAGCAATTGGCAGAATTCCGCTTCTTAGGGGAAGTGAGAAATTGCTGAGCTGACACCAAGTCCTGCAGTGTCCCTGTCACCTGCAGAGCCACCGCATCCTCGCCACGGTAGCGGGCATTGTGACAAAGGTTCTATGTCAGCTGGGTGTGGCAGCCAGGCGCCCCCTAGGGGATGGGGAGCCTGTCAGCCCCGGGCCTGTCACTGCCTGGTGTCCCTGCTGCTGCGAGCCAGGCCTCTGAAAGCTTGGCAAAAAATGTCCAGACTTGGGGCCAGTTTGGCCCAAAGTCTCCAAGAGCCAAGTCGGGAAGAAAGATATGGGACAGAGGGAGAAAGCGAAGGGAGCAGGAGAAAGGGAAGGAAGAATAAAAAGTAGTGTTGTGCTGCAGGAGTGAGATGGAGGAATTGCAAGAAAAGAGGCAGGAAGCAGGAGAGTGAGAGAAAAGGAAAGAAGAGACATGCAGCCAGACGAGGGGTTAGTGAGAGAGGATGGGACAGAGAACAGGATGAGAAGGACATAAGGCAAGGCTGGGACAGGCAAGGACAGGCAAGGCAAGGCTAGGCTGCAGGACATGTTTTTGCTTTATAGTTTCTAGCACATTCGTCTTCAGACTAGGAGGAAAGCCATAAAACCGTATGGATTAGGCCCAAGCAAAAACCCCAGCTGCTTGAGACACTTAGACTAAGCCTAAAATACCAAGATCTCTCCATAAGGATGGTTTTTATACTGTACTTCCACAATCTGCTGGCAGTACAAAAAAATAAGCTGCAGATCTCCTTAGGCTGAGTCATGGTGCTTTGGGGCAGGGACCATGCATATCATGGGAATGTTTCACAGTTTCTGCTCTGTTTTCAGTGTATGACACCAAAACACCCACCTGATGACATCCTTTCAAGAGCAAAGGCAGCAATTTGCAGAATTCCGCTTCTTAGGGGAAGTGAGAAATTGCTGAGCTGACACCAAGTCCTGCAGTGTCCCTGTCACCTGCAGAGCCACCGCATCCTCGCCACGGTAGCGGGCATTGTGACAAAGGTTCTATGTCAGCTGGGTGTGGCAGCCAGGCGCCCCCTAGGGGATGGGGAGCCTGTCAGCCCCGGGCCTGTCACTGCCTGGTGTCCCTGCTGCCACCAGCCAGGCCTCTGAAAACTTGTCAAACCATGCCCAGACTTGGGGCCAGTTTGGCCCAAAGTCTCCAAGAGACAAGTCGGGAAGAAAGATATGGGACAGAGGGAGAAAGCGAAGGGAGCAGGAGAAAGGGAAGGAAGAATAAAAAGTAGTGTTGGGCTGCAGGAGTGAGATGGAGGAATTGCAAGAAAAGAGGCAGGAAGCAGGAGAGTGAGAGAAAAGGAAAGAAGAGACATGCAGCCAGACAAGGGCTTAGTGAGAGAGGATGGGACAGAGAACAGGATGAGAAGGACATAAGGCAAGGCTAGGACAGGCAAGGACAGGCAAGGCAAGGCTAGGCTGCAGGACATGTTTTTGCTTTATAGTTTCTAGCACATTCGTCTTCAGACTAGGAGGAAAGCCATAAGACCATATGGATTAGGCCCAAGCAAAAACCCCAGCTACTTGAGACACTTAGACTAAGCCTAAAATACCAAGATCTCTCCATAAGGATGGTTTTTATACTGTACTTCCACAATCTGCTGGCAGTACAAAAAAATAAGCTGCAGATCTCCTTAGGCTGAGTCATGGTGCTTTGGGGCAGGGACCATGCATATCATGGGAATATTTCACAGTTTCTGCTCTGTTTTCAGTGTATGACACCAAAACACCCACCTGATGACATCCTTTCAAGAGCAAAGGCAGCAATTGGCAGAATTCCGCTTCTTAGGGGAAGTGAGAAATTGCTGAGCTGACACCAAGTCCTGCAGTGTCCCTGTCACCTGCAGAGCCACCGCATCCTCGCCACGGTAGCGGGCATTGTGACAAAGGTTCAATGTCAGCTGGGTGTGGCAGCCAGGCGCCCCCTAGGGGATGGGGAGCCTGTCAGCCCCGGGCCTGTCACTGCCTGGTGTCCCTGCTGCTGCGAGCCAGGCCTCTGAAAACTTGTCAAACCATGCCCAGACTTGGGGCCAGTTTGGCCCAAAGTCTCCAAGAGACAAGTCGGGAAGAAAGATATGGGACAGAGGGAGAAAGCGAAGGGAGCAGGAGAAAGGGAAGGAAGAATAAAAAGTAGTGTTGGGCTGCAGGAGTGAGATGGAGGAATTGCAAGAAAAGAGGCAGGAAGCAGGAGAGTGAGAGAAAAGGAAAGAACAGACATGCAGCCAGACGAGGGGTTAGTGAGAGAGGATGGGACAGAGAACAGGATGAGAAGGACATAAGGCACGGATGGGACAGGCAAGGACAGGCAAGGCAAGGCTAGGCTGCAGGACATGTTTTTGCTTGATAGTTTCTAGCACATTCGTCTTCAGACTAGGAGGAAAGCCATAAGACCGTATGGATTAGGCCCAAGCAAAAACCCCAGCTACTTGAGACACTTAGAATAAGCCTAAAATACCAAGATCTCTCCATAAGGATGGTTTTTATACTGTACTTCCACAATCTGCTGGCAGTACAAAAAAATAAGCTGCAGATCTCCTAAGGCTGAGTCATGGTGCTTTGGGGCAGGGACCATGCATATCATGGGAATATTTCACAGTTTCTGCTCTGTTTTCAGTGTATGACACCAAAACACCCACCTGATGACATCCTTTCAAGAGCAAAGGCAGCAATTGGCAGAATTCCGCTTCTTAGGGGAAGTGAGAAATTGCTGAGCTGACACCAAGTCCTGCAGTGTCCCTGTCACCTGCAGAGCCACCGCATCCTCGCCACGGTAGCGGGCATTGTGACAAAGGTTCTATGTCAGCTGGGTGTGGCAGCCAGGCGCCCCCTAGGGGATGGGGAGCCTGTCAGCCCCGGGCCTGTCACTGCCTGGTGTCCCTGCTGCTGCGAGCCAGGCCTGTGAAAACTTGTCAAACCATGTCCAGACTTGGGGCCAGTTTGGCCCAAAGTCTCCAAGAGCCAAGTCGGGAAGAAAGATATGGGACAGAGGGAGAAAGCGAAGGGAGCAGGAGAAAGGGAAGGAAGAATAAAAAGTAGTGTTGGGCTGCAGGAGTGAGATGGAGGAATTGCAAGAAAAGAGGCAGGAAGCAGGAGAGTGAGAGAAAAGGAAAGAACAGACATGCAGCCAGACGAGGGGTTAGTGAGAGAGGATGGGACAGAGAACAGGATGAGAAGGACATAAGGCAAGGCTAGGACAGGCAAGGACAGGCAAGGCAAGGCTAGGCTGCAGGACATGTTTTTGCTTTATAGTTTCTAGCACATTCGTCTTCAGACTAGGAGGAAAGCCATAAGACCGTATGGATTAGGCCCAAGCAAAAACCCCAGCTACTTGAGACACTTAGACTAAGCCTAAAATACCAAGATCTCTCCATAAGGATGGTTTTTATACTGTACTTCCACAATCTGCTGGCAGTACAAAAAAATAAGCTGCAGATCTCCTTAGGCTGAGTCATGGTGCTTTGGGGCAGGGACCATGCATATCATGGGAATATTTCACAGTTTCTGCTCTGTTTTCAGTGTATGACACCAAAACACCCACCTGATGACATCCTTTCAAGAGCAAAGGCAGCAATTGGCAGAATTCCGCTTCTTAGGGGAAGTGAGAAATTGCTGAGCTGACACCAAGTCCTGCAGTGTCCCTGTCACCTGCAGAGCCACCGCATCCTCGCCACGGTAGCGGGCATTGTGACAAAGGTTCAATGTCAGCTGGGTGTGGCAGCCAGGCGCCCCCTAGGGGATGGGGAGCCTGTCAGCCCCGGGCCTGTCACTGCCTGGTGTCCCTGCTGCTGCGAGCCAGGCCTGTGAAAACTTGTCAAACCATGTCCAGACTTGGGGCCAGTTTGGCCCAAAGTCTCCAAGAGCCAAGTCGGGAAGAAAGATATGGGACAGAGGGAGAAAGCGAAGGGAGCAGGAGAAAGGGAAGGAAGAATAAAAAGTAGTGTTGGGCTGCAGGAGTGAGATGGAGGAATTGCAAGAAAAGAGGCAGGAAGCAGGAGAGTGAGAGAAAAGGAAAGAACAGACATGCAGCCAGACGAGGGGTTAGTGAGAGAGGATGGGACAGAGAACAGGATGAGAAGGACATAAGGCAAGGCTGGGACAGGCAAGGCAAGGCTAGGCTGCAGGACATGTTTTTGCTTGATAGTTTCTAGCACATTCGTCTTCAGACTAGGAGGAAAGCCATAAGACCGTATGGATTAGGCCCAAGCAAAAACCCCAGCTACTTGAGACACTTTGAATAAGCCTAAAATACCAAGATCTCTCCATAAGGATGGTTTTTATACTGTACTTCCACAATCTGCTGGCAGTACAAAAAAATAAGCTGCAGATCTCCTTAGGCTGAGTCATGGTGCTTTGGGGCAGGGACCATGCATATCATGGGAATATTTCACAGTTTCTGCTCTGTTTTCAGTGTATGACACCAAAACACCCACCTGATGACATCCTTTCAAGAGCAAAGGCAGCAATTGGCAGAATTCCGCTTCTTAGGGGAAGTGAGAAATTGCTGAGCTGACACCAAGTCCTGCAGTGTCCCTGTCACCTGCAGAGCCACCGCATCCTCGCCACAGTAGCCGGCATTGTGACAAAGGTTCTATGTCAGCTGGGTGTGGCAGCCAGGCGCCCCCTAGGCGATGGGGAGCCTGTCAGCCCCGGGCCTGTCACTGCCTGGTGTCCCTGCTGCCACCAGCCAGGCCTCTGAAAACTTGTCAAACCATGCCCAGACTTGGGGCCAGTTTGGCCCAAAGTCTCCAAGAGACAAGTCGGGAAGAAAGATATGGGACAGAGGGAGAAAGCGAAGGGAGCAGGAGAAAGGGAAGGAAGAATAAAAAGTAGTGTTGGGCTGCAGGAGTGAGATGGAGGAATTGCAAGAAAAGAGGCAGGAAGCAGGAGAGTGAGAGAAAAGGAAGGAACAGACATGCAGCCAGACGAAGGGTTAGTGAGAGAGGATGGGACAGAGAACAGGATGAGAAGGACATAAGGCAAGGCTGGGACAGGCAAGGCAAGGCTAGGCTGCAGGACATGTTTTTGCTTGATAGTTTCTAGTACATTCGTCTTCAGACTAGGAGGAAAGCCATAAGACCGTATGGATTAGGCCCAAGCAAAAACCCCAGCTACTTGAGACACTTAGAATAAGCCTAAAATACCAAGATCTCTCCATAAGGATGGTTTTTATACTGTACTTCCACAATCTGCTGGCAGTACAAAAAAATAAGCTGCAGATCTCCTTAGGCTGAGTCATGGTGCTTTGGGGCAGGGACCATGCATATCATGGGAATATTTCACAGTTTCTGCTCTGTTTTCAGTGTATGACACCAAAACACCCACCTGATGACATCCTTTCAAGAGCAAAGGCAGCAATTGGCAGAATTCCGCTTCTTAGGGGAAGTGAGAAATTGCTGAGCTGACACCAAGTCCTGCAGTGTCCCTGTCACCTGCAGAGCCACCGCATCCTCGCCACAGTAGCGGGCATTGTGACAAAGGTTCTATGTCAGCTGGGTGTGGCAGCCAGGCGCCCCCTAGGCGATGGGGAGCCTGTCAGCCCCGGGCCTGTCACTGCCTGGTGTCCCTGCTGCCACCAGCCAGGCCTCTGAAAACTTGTCAAACCATGCCCAGACTTGGGGCCAGTTTGGCCCAAAGTCTCCAAGAGACAAGTCGGGAAGAAAGATATGGGACAGAGGGAGAAAGCGAAGGGAGCAGGAGAAAGGGAAGGAAGAATAAAAAGTAGTGTTGGGCTGCAGGAGTGAGATGGAGGAATTGCAAGAAAAGAGGCAGGAAGCAGGAGAGTGAGAGAAAAGGAAAGAAGAGACATGCAGCCAGACGAGGGGTTAGTGAGAGAGGATGGGACAGAGAACAGGATGAGAAGGACATAAGGCAAGGCTGGGACAGGCAAGGACAGGCAAGGCAAGGCTAGGCTGCAGGACATGTTTTTGCTTTATAGTTTCTAGCACATTCATCTTCAGACTAGGAGGAAAGCCATAAAACCGTATGGATTAGGCCCAAGCAAAAATCCCAGCTGCTTGAGACACTTAGACTAAGCCTAAAATACCAAGATCTCTCCATAAGGATGGTTTTTATACCGTACTTCCACAATCTGCTGGCAGTACAAAAAAATAAGCTGCAGAACTCCTTAGGCTGAGTCATGGTGCTTTGGGGCAGGGACCATGCATATCATGGGAATATTTCACAGTTTCTGCTCTGTTTTCAGTGTATGACACCAAAACACCCACCTGATGACATCCTTTCAAGAGCAAAGGCAGCAATTGGCAGAATTCCGCTTCTTAGGGGAAGTGAGAAATTGCTGAGCTGACACCAAGTCCTGCAGTGTCCCTGTCACCTGCAGAGCCACCGCATCCTCGCCAGGGTAGCGGGCATTGTGACAAAGGTTCAATGTCAGCTGGGTGTGGCAGCCAGGCGCCCCCTAGGGGATGGGGAGCCTGTCAGCCCCGGGCCTGTCACTGCCTGGTGTCCCTGCTGCTGCGAGCCAGGCCTCTGAAAACTTGTCAAACCATGCCCAGACTTGGGGCCAGTTTGGCCCAAAGTCTCCAAGAGACAAGTCGGGAAGAAAGATATGGGACAGAGGGAGAAAGCGAAGGGAGCAGGAGAAAGGGAAGGAAGAATAAAAAGTAGTGTTGGGCTGCAGGAGTGAGATGGAGGAATTGCAAGAAAAGAGGCAGGAAGCAGGAGAGTGAGAGAAAAGGAAAGAACAGACATGCAGCCAGACGAGGGGTTAGTGAGAGAGGATGGGACAGAGAACAGGATGAGAAGGACATAAGGCACGGCTGGGACAGGCAAGGACAGGCAAGGCAAGGCTAGGCTGCAGGACATGTTTTTGCTTTATAGTTTCTAGCACATTCGTCTTCAGACTAGGAGGAAAGCCATAAGACCGTATGGATTAGGCCCAAGCAAAAACCCCAGCTACTTGAGACACTTAGAATAAGCCTAAAATACCAAGATCTCTCCATAAGGATGGTTTTTATACTGTACTTCCACAATCTGCTGGCAGTACAAAAAAATAAGCTGCAGATCTCCTTAGGCTGAGTCATGGTGCTTTGGGGAAGGGACCATGCATATCATGGGAATATTTCACAGTTTCTGCTCTGTTTTCAGTGTATGACACCAAAACACCCACCTGATGACATCCTTTCAAGAGCAAAGGCAGCAATTGGCAGAATTCCGCTTCTTAGGGGAAGTGAGAAATTGCTGAGCTGACACCAAGTCCTGCAGTGTCCCTGTCACCTGCAGAGCCACCGCATCCTCGCCACGGTAGCGGGCATTGTGACAAAGGTTCAATGTCAGCTGGGTGTGGCAGCCAGGCGCCCCCTAGGGGATGGGGAGCCTGTCAGCCCCGGGCCTGTCACTGCCTGGTGTCCCTGCTGCTGCGAGCCAGGCCTGTGAAAACTTGTCAAACCATGTCCAGACTTGGGGCCAGTTTGGCCCAAAGTCTCCAAGAGCCAAGTCGGGAAGAAAGATATGGGACAGAGGGAGAAAGCGAAGGGAGCAGGAGAAAGGGAAGGAAGAATAAAAAGTAGTGTTGGGCTGCAGGAGTGAGATGGAGGAATTGCAAGAAAAGAGGCAGGAAGCAGGAGAGTGAGAGAAAAGGAAAGAACAGACATGCAGCCAGACGAGGGGTTAGTGAGAGAGGATGGGACAGAGAACAGGATGAGAAGGACATAAGGCAAGGCTGGGACAGGCAAGGACAGGCAAGGCAAGGCTAGGCTGCAGGACATGTTTTTGCTTTATAGTTTCTAGCACATTCGTCTTCAGACTAGGAGGAAAGCCATAAGGCTGTATGGATTAGGCCCAAGCAAAAACCCCAGCTACTTGAGACACTTAGACTAAGCCTAAAATACCAAGATCTCTCCATAAGGATGGTTTTTATACCGTACTTCCACAATCTGCTGGCAGTACAAAAAAATAAGCTGCAGATCTCCTTAGGCTGAGTCATGGTGCTTTGGGGCAGGGACCATGCATATCATGGGAATATTTCACAGTTTCTGCTCTGTTTTCAGTGTATGACACCAAAACACCCACCTGATGACATCCTTTCAAGAGCAAAGGCAGCAATTGGCAGAATTCCGCTTCTTAGGGGAAGTGAGAAATTGCTGAGCTGACACCAAGTCCTGCAGTGTCCCTGTCACCTGCAGAGCCACCGCATCCTCGCCAGGGTAGCGGGCATTGTGAAAAAGGTTCAATGTCAGCTGGGTGTGGCAGCCAGGCGCCCCCTAGGGGATGGGGAGCCTGTCAGCCCCGGGCCTGTCACTGCCTGGTGTCCCTGCTGCTGCGAGGCAGGCCTCTGAAAACTTGTCAAACCATGCCCAGACTTGGGGCCAGTTTGGCCCAAAGTCTCCAAGAGCCAAGTCGGGAAGAAAGATATGGGACAGAGGGAGAAAGCGAAGGGAGCAGGAGAAAGGGAAGGAAGAATAAAAAGTAGTGTTGGGCTGCAGGAGTGAGATGGAGGAATTGCAAGAAAAGAGGCAGGAAGCAGGAGAGTGAGAGAAAAGGAAAGAACAGACATGCAGCCAGACGAGGGGTTAGTGAGAGAGGATGGGACAGAGAACAGGATGAGAAGGACATAAGGCACGGCTGGGACAGGCAAGGACAGGCAAGGCAAGGCTAGGCTGCAGGACATGTTTTTGCTTTATAGTTTCTAGCACATTCGTCTTCAGACTAGGAGGAAAGCCATAAGACCGTATGGATTAGGCCCAAGCAAAAAACCCAGCTACTTGAGACACTTAGACTAAGCCTAAAATACCAAGATCTCTCCATAAGGATGGTTTTTACACTGTACTTCCACAATCTGCTGGCAGTACAAAAAAATAAGCTGCAGATCTCCTTAGGCTGAGTCATGGTGCTTTGGGGCAGGGACCATGCATATCATGGGAATATTTCACAGTTTCTGCTCTGTTTTCAGTGTATGACACCAAAACACCCACCTGATGACATCCTTTCAAGAGCAAAGGCAGCAATTTGCAGAATTCCGCTTCTTAGGGGAAGTGAGAAATTGCTGAGCTGACACCAAGTCCTGCAGTGTCCCTGTCACCTGCAGAGCCACCGCATCCTCGCCACGGTAGCGGGCATTGTGACAAAGGTTCTATGTCAGCTGGGTGTGGCAGCCAGGCGCCCCCTAGGGGATGGGGAGCCTGTCAGCCCCGGGCCTGTCACTGCCTGGTGTCCCTGCTGCTGCGAGCCAGGCCTGTGAAAACTTGTCAAACCATGTCCAGACTTGGGGCCAGTTTGGCCCAAAGTCTCCAAGAGCCAAGTCGGGAAGAAAGATATGGGACAGAGGGAGAAAGCGAAGGGAGCAGGAGAAAGGGAAGGAAGAATAAAAAGTAGTGTTGGGCTGCAGGAGTGAGATGGAGGAATTGCAAGAAAAGAGGCAGGAAGCAGGAGAGTGAGAGAAAAGGAAAGAAGAGACATGCAGCCAGACGAGGGGTTAGTGAGAGAGGATGGGACAGAAAACAGGATGAGAAGGACATAAGGCAAGGCTAGGACAGGCAAGGACAGGCAAGGCAAGGCTAGGCTGCAGGACATGTTTTTGCTTTATAGTTTCTAGCACATTCGTCTTCAGACTAGGAGGAAAGCCATAAAACCGTATGGATTAGGCCCAAGCAAAAACCCCAGCTGCTTGAGACACTTAGACTAAGCCTAAAATACCAAGATCTCTCCATAAGGATGGTTTTTATACCGTACTTCCACAATCTGCTGGCAGTACAAAAAAATAAGCTGCAGAACTCCTTAGGCTGAGTCATGGTGCTTTGGGGAAGGGACCATGCATATCATGGGAATATTTCACAGTTTCTGCTCTGTTTTCAGTGTATGACACCAAAACACCCACCTGATGACATCCTTTCAAGAGCAAAGGCAGCAATTGGCAGAATTCTGCTTCTTAGGGGAAGTGAGAAATTGCTGAGCTGACACCAAGTCCTGCAGTGTCCCTGTCACCTGCAGAGCCACCGCATCCTCGCCACAGTAGCGGGCATTGTGACAAAGGTTCTATGTCAGCTGGGTGTGGCAGCCAGGCGCCCCCTAGGCGATGGGGAGCCTGTCAGCCCCGGGCCTGTCACTGCCTGGTGTCCCTGCTGCCACCAGCCAGGCCTATGAAAACTTCTCAAACCATGCCCAGACTTGGGGCCAGTTTGGCCCAAAGTCTCCAAGAGACAAGTCGGGAAGAATGATATGGGACAGAGGGAGAAAGCGAAGGGAGCAGGAGAAAGGGAAGGAAGAATAAAAAGTAGTGTTGGGCTGCAGGAGTGAGATGGAGGAATTGCAAGAAAAGAGGCAGGAAGCAGGAGAGTGAGAGAAAAGGAAAGAAGAGACATGCAGCCAGACGAGGGGTTAGTGAGAGAGGATGGGACAGAGAACAGGATGAGAAGGACATAAGGCAAGGCTGGGACAGGCAAGGACAGGCAAGGCAAGGCTAGGCTGCAGGACATGTTTTTGCTTTATAGTTTCTAGCACATTCGTCTTCAGACTAGGAGGAAAGCCATAAGACCGTATGGATTAGGCCCAAGCAAAAACCCCAGCTGCTTGAGACACTTAGACTAAGCCTAAAATACCAAGATCTCTCCATAAGGATGGTTTTTATACCGTACTTCCACAATCTGCTGGCAGTACAAAAAAATAAGCTGCAGATCTCCTTAGGCTGAGTCATGGTGCTTTGGGGAAGGGACCATGCATATCATGGGAATATTTCACAGTTTCTGCTCTGTTTTCAGTGTATGACACCAAAACACCCACCTGATGACATCCTTTCAAGAGCAAAGGCAGCAATTGGCAGAATTCCGCTTCTTAGGGGAAGTGAGAAATTGCTGAGCTGACACCAAGTCCTGCAGTGTCCCTGTCACCTGCAGAGCCACCGCATCCTCGCCACGGTAGCGGGCATTGTGACAAAGGTTCTATGTCAGCTGGGTGTGGCAGCCAGGCGCCCCCTAGGCGATGGGGAGCCTGTCAGCCCCGGGCCTGTCACTGCCTGGTGTCCCTGCTGCTGCGAGCCAGGCCTGTGAAAACTTGTCAAACCATGTCCAGACTTGGGGCCAGTTTGGCCCAAAGTCTCCAAGAGCCAAGTCGGGAAGAAAGATATGGGACAGAGGGAGAAAGCGAAGGGAGCAGGAGAAAGGGAAGGAAGAATAAAAAGTAGTGTTGGGCTGCAGGAGTGAGATGGAGGAATTGCAAGAAAAGAGGCAGGAAGCAGGAGAGTGAGAGAAAAGGAAAGAACAGACATGCAGCCAGACGAGGGGTTAGTGAGAGAGGATGGGACAGAGAACAGGATGAGAAGGACATAAGGCACGGCTGGGACAGGCAAGGACAGGCAAGGCTGCAGGACATGTTTTTGCTTGATAGTTTCTAGCACATTCGTCTTCAGACTAGGAGGAAAGCCATAAGACCGTATGGATTAGGCCCAAGCAAAAACCCCAGCTACTGGAGACACTTAGACTAAGCCTAAAATACCAAGATCTCTCCATAAGGATGGTTTTTACACTGTACTTCCACAATCTGCTGGCAGTACAAAAAAATAAGCTGCAGATCTCCTTAGGCTGAGTCATGGTGCTTTGGGGCAGGGACCATGCATATCATGGGAATATTTCACAGTTTCTGCTCTGTTTTCAGTGTATGACACCAAAACACCCACCTGATGACATCCTTTCAAGAGCAAAGGCAGCAATTGGCAGAATTCCGCTTCTTAGGGGAAGTGAGAAATTGCTGAGCTGACACCAAGTCCTGCAGTGTCCCTGTCACCTGCAGAGCCAACGCATTATCGCCAAGGTAACGGGCATTGTGACAAAGGCTCTATGTCAGCTGGGTGTGGCAGCCAGGCGCCCCCTAGGTGATGGGGAGCCTGTCAGCCCCGGGCCTGTCACTGCCTGGTCTCCCTGCTGCTGCGAGCCAGGCCTGTGAAAAATTGTCAAACCATGTCCAGACTTGGGGCCAGTTTGGCCCAAAGTCTCCAAGAGACAAGTCGGGAAGAAAGATATGGGACAGAGGGAGAAAGCGAAGGGAGCAGGAGAAAGGGAAGGAAGAATAAAAAGTAGTGTTGGGCTGCAGGAGTGAGATGGAGGAATTGCAAGAAAAGAGGCAGGAAGCAGGAGAGTGAGAGAAAAGGAAAGAAGAGACATGCAGCCAGACGAGGGGTTAGTGAGAGAGGATGGGACAGAAAACAGGATGAGAAGGACATAAGGCAAGGCTGGGACAGGCAAGGACAGGCAAGGCAAGGCTAGGCTGCAGGACATGTTTTTGCTTTATAGTTTCTAGCACATTCGTCTTCAGACTAGGAGGAAAGCCATAAAACCGTATGGATTAGGCCCAAGCAAAAACCCCAGCTGCTTGAGACACTTAGACTAAGCCTAAAATACCAAGATCTCTCCATAAGGATGGTTTTTATACCGTACTTCCACAATCTGCTGGCAGTACAAAAAAATAAGCTGCAGAACTCCTTAGGCTGAGTCATGGTGCTTTGGGGCAGGGACCATGCATATCATGGGAATATTTCACAGTTTCTGCTCTGTTTTCAGTGTATGACACCAAAACACCCACCTGATGACATCCTTTCAAGAGCAAAGGCAGCAATTGGCAGAATTCTGCTTCTTAGGGGAAGTGAGAAATTGCTGAGCTGACACCAAGTCCTGCAGTGTCCCTGTCACCTGCAGAGCCACCGCATCCTCGCCACGGTAGCGGGCATTGTGACAAAGGTTCTATGTCAGCTGGGTGTGGCAGCCAGGCGCCCCCTAGGCGATGGGGAGCCTGTCAGCCCCGGGCCTGTCACTGCCTGGTGTCCCTGCTGCCACCAGCCAGGCCTATGAAAACTTGTCAAACCATGCCCAGACTTGGGGCCAGTTTGGCCCAAAGTCTCCAAGAAACAAGTCGGGAAGAAAGATATGGGACAGAGGGAGAAAGCGAAGGGAGCAGGAGAAAGGGAAGGAAGAATAAAAAGTAGTGTTGGGCTGCAGGAGTGAGATGGAGGAATTGCAAGAAAAGAGGCAGGAAGCAGGAGAGTGAGAGAAAAGGAAAGAAGAGACATGCAGCCAGACGAGGGGTTAGTGAGAGAGGATGGGACAGAGAACAGGATGAGAAGGACATAAGGCAAGGCTGGGACAGGCAAGGACAGGCAAGGCAAGGCTAGGCTGCAGGACATGTTTTTGCTTTATAGTTTCTAGCACATTCGTCTTCAGACTAGGAGGAAAGCCATAAGACCGTATGGATTAGGCCCAAGCAAAAACCCCAGCTGCTTGAGACACTTAGACTAAGCCTAAAATACCAAGATCTCTCCATAAGGATGGTTTTTATACCGTACTTCCACAATCTGCTGGCAGTACAAAAAAATAAGCTGCAGATCTCCTTAGGCTGAGTCATGGTGCTTTGGGGCAGGGACCATGCATATCATGGGAATATTTCACAGTTTCTGCTCTGTTTTCAGTGTATGACACCAAAACACCCACCTGATGACATCCTTTCAAGAGCAAAGGCAGCAATTGGCAGAATTCTGCTTCTTAGGGGAAGTGAGAAATTGCTGAGCTGACACCAAGTCCTGCAGTGTCCCTGTCACCTGCAGAGCCACCTCATCCTCGCCACGGTAGCGGGCATTGTGACAAAGGTTCAATGTCAGCTGGGTGTGGCAGCCAGGCGCCCCCTAGGGGATGGGGAGCCTGTCAGCCCCGGGCCTGTCACTGCCTGGTGTCCCTGCTGCCACCAGCCAGGCCTCTGAAAACTTGTCAAACCATGCCCAGACTTGGGAACAGTTTGGCCCAAAGTCTCCAAGAGACAAGTCGGGAAGAAAGATATGGGACAGAGGGAGAAAGCGAAGGGAGCAGGAGAAAGGGAAGGAAGAATAAAAAGTAGTGTTGGGCTGCAAGAGTGAGATGGAGGAATTGCAAGAATAGAGGCAGGAAGCAGGAGAGTGAGAGAAAAGGAAAGAACAGACATGCAGCCAGACGAGGGGTTAGTGAGAGAGGATGGGACAGAGAACAGGATGAGAAGGACATAAGGCAAGGCTGGGACAGGCAAGGCAAGGCTAGGCTGCAGGACATGTTTTTGCTTGATAGTTTCTAGCACATTCGTCTTCAGACTAGGAGGAAAGCCATAAGACCGTATGGATTAGGCCCAAGCAAAAACCCCAGCTGCTTGAGACACTTAGACTAAGCCTAAAATACCGAGATCTCTCCATAAGGATGGTTTTTATACCTTACTTCCACAATCTGCTGGCAGTACAAAAAAATAAGCTGCAGATCTCCTTAGGCTGAGTCATGGTGCTTTGGGGCAGGGACCATGCATATCATGGGAATATTTCACAGTTTCTGCTCTGTTTTCAGTGTATGACACCAAAACACCCACCTGATGACATCCTTTCAAGAGCAAAGGCAGCAATTGGCAGAATTCTGCTTCTTAGGGGAAGTGAGAAATTGCTGAACTGACACCAAGTCCTGCAGTGTCCCTGTCACCTGCAGAGCCACCTCATCCTCGCCACGGTAGCGGGCATTGTGACAAAGGTTCAATGTCAGCTGGGTGTGGCAGCCAGGCGCCCCCTAGGGGATGGGGAGCCTGTCAGCCCCGGGCCTGTCACTGCCTGGTGTCCCTGCTGCCACCAGCCAGGCCTCTGAAAACTTGTCAAACCATGCCCAGACTTGGGGCCAGTTTGGCCCAAAGTCTCCAAGAGACAAGTCGGGAAGAAAGATATGGGACAGAGGGAGAAAGCGAAGGGAGCAGGAGAAAGGGAAGGAAGAATAAAAAGTAGTGTTGGGCTGCAGGAGTGAGATGGAGGAATTGCAAGAAAAGAGGCAGGAAGCAGGAGAGTGAGAGAAAAGGAAAGAACAGACATGCAGCCAGACGAGGGGTTAGTGAGAGAGGATGGGACAGAGAACAGGATGAGAAGGACATAAGGCACGGCTGGGACAGGCAAGGACAGGCAAGGCTGCAGGACATGTTTTTGCTTGATAGTTTCTAGCACATTCGTCTTCAGACTAGGAGGAAAGCCATAAGACCGTATGGATTAGGCCCAAGCAAAAACCCCAGCTACTGGAGACACTTAGACTAAGCCTAAAATACCAAGATCTCTCCATAAGGATGGTTTTTATACTGTACTTCCACAATCTGCTGGCAGTACAAAAAAATAAGCTGCAGATCTCCTAAGGCTGAGTCATGGTGCTTTGGGGCAGGGACCATGCATATCATGGGAATATTTCACAGTTTCTGCTCTGTTTTCAGTGTATGACACCAAAACACCCACCTGATGACATCCTTTCAAGAGCAAAGGCAGCAATTGGCAGAATTCCGCTTCTTAGGGGAAGTGAGAAATTGCTGAGCTGACACCAAGTCCTGCAGTGTCCCTGTCACCTGCAGAGCCACCGCATCCTCGCCACGGTAGCGGGCATTGTGACAAAGGTTCTATGTCAGCTGGGTGTGGCAGCCAGACGCCCCCTAGGGGATGGGGAGCCTGTCAGCCCCGGGCCTGTCACTGCCTGGTGTCCCTGCTGCCACCAGCCAGGCCTCTGAAAACTTGTCAAACCATGCCCAGACTTGGGCCAGTTTGGCCCAAAGTCTCCAAGAGACAAGTCGGGAAGAAAGATATGGGACAGAGGGAGAAAGCGAAGGGAGCAGGAGAAAGGGAAGGAAGAATAAAATGTAGTGTTGGGCTGCAGGAGTGAGATGGAGGAATTGCAAGAAAAGAGGCAGGAAGCAGGAGAGTGAGAGAAAAGGAAAGAACAGACATGCAGCCAGACGAGGGGTTAGTGAGACAGGATGGGACAGAGAACAGGATGAGAAGGACATAAGGCAAGGCTGGGACAGGCAAGGACAGGCAAGGCAAGGCTAGGCTGCAGGACATGTTTTTGCTTTATAGTTTCTAGCACATTCGTCTTCAGACTAGGAGGAAAGCCATAAGGCTGTATGGATTAGGCCCAAGCAAAAACCCCAGCTACTTGAGACACTTAGACTAAGCGTAAAATACCAAGATCTCTCCATAAGGATGGTTTTTATACCGTACTTCCACAATCTGCTGGCAGTACAAAAAAATAAGCTGCAGATCTCCTTAGGCTGAGTCATGGTGCTTTGGGGCAGGGACCATGCATATCATGGGAATATTTCACAGTTTCTGCTCTGTTTTCAGTGTATGACACCAAAACACCCACCTGATGACATCCTTTCAAGAGCAAAGGCAGCAATTGGCAGAATTCCGCTTCTTAGGGGAAGTGAGAAATTGCTGAGCTGACACCAAGTCCTGCAGTGTCCCTGTCACCTGCAGAGCCACCGCATCCTCGCCAGGGTAGCGGGCATTGTGACAAAGGTTCAATGTCAGCTGGGTGTGGCAGCCAGGCGCCCCCTAGGGGATGGGGAGCCTGTCAGCCCCGGGCCTGTCACTGCCTGGTGTCCCTGCTGCTGCGAGCCAGGCCTCTGAAAACTTGTCAAACCATGCCCAGACTTGGGGCCAGTTTGGCCCAAAGTCTCCAAGAGACAAGTCGGGAAGAAAGATATGGGACAGAGGGAGAAAGCGAAGGGAGCAGGAGAAAGGGAAGGAAGAATAAAAAGTAGTGTTGGGCTGCAGGAGTGAGATGGAGGAATTGCAAGAAAAGAGGCAGGAAGCAGGAGAGTGAGAGAAAAGGAAAGAACAGACATGCAGCCAGACGAGGGGTTAGTGAGAGAGGATGGGACAGAGAACAGGATGAGAAGGATATAAGGCACGGCTGGGACAGGCAAGGACATGCAAGGCAAGGCTAGGCTGCAGGACATGTTTTTGCTTTATAGTTTCTAGCACATTCGTCTTCAGACTAGGAGGAAAGCCATAAGACCGTATGGATTAGGCCCAAGCAAAAAACCCAGCTACTTGAGACACTTAGACTAAGCCTAAAATACCAAGATCTCTCCATAAGGATGGTTTTTACACTGTACTTCCACAATCTGCTGGCAGTACAAAAAAATAAGCTGCAGATCTCCTTAGGCTGAGTCATGGTGCTTTGGGGCAGGGACCATGCATATCATGGGAATATTTCACAGTTTCTGCTCTGTTTTCAGTGTATGACACCAAAACACCCACCTGATGACATCCTTTCAAGAGCAAAGGCAGCAATTGGCAGAATTCCGCTTCTTAGGGGAAGTGAGAAATTGCTGAGCTGACACCAAGTCCTGCAGTGTCCCTGTCACCTGCAGAGCCAACGCATTATCGCCAAGGTAACGGGCATTGTGACAAAGGCTCTATGTCAGCTGGGTGTGGCAGCCAGGCGCCCCCTAGGCGATGGGGAGCCTGTCAGCCCCGGGCCTGTCACTGCCTGGTCTCCCTGCTGCTGCGAGCCAGGCCTGTGAAAAATTGTCAAACCATGTCCAGACTTGGGGCCAGTTTGGCCCAAAGTCTCCAAGAGCCAAGTCGGGAAGAAAGATATGGGACAGAGGGAGAAAGCGAAGGGAGCAGGAGAAAGGGAAGGAAGAATAAAAAGTAGTGTTGGGCTGCAGGAGTGAGATGGAGGAATTGCAAGAAAAGAGGCAGGAAGCAGGAGAGTGAGAGAAAAGGAAAGAAGAGACATGCAGCCAGACGAGGGGTTAGTGAGAGAGGATGGGACAGAAAACAGGATGAGAAGGACATAAGGCAAGGCTGGGACAGGCAAGGACAGGCAAGGCAAGGCTAGGCTGCAGGACATGTTTTTGCTTTATAGTTTCTAGCACATTCGTCTTCAGACTAGGAGGAAAGCCATAAAACCGTATGGATTAGGCCCAAGCAAAAACCCCAGCTGCTTGAGACACTTAGACTAAGCCTAAAATACCAAGATCTCTCCATAAGGATGGTTTTTATACCGTACTTCCACAATCTGCTGGCAGTACAAAAAAATAAGCTGCAGAACTCCTTAGGCTGAGTCATGGTGCTTTGGGGCAGGGACCATGCATATCATGGGAATATTTCACAGTTTCTGCTCTGTTTTCAGTGTATGACACCAAAACACCCACCTGATGACATCCTTTCAAGAGCAAAGGCAGCAATTGGCAGAATTCTGCTTCTTAGGGGAAGTGAGAAATTGCTGAGCTGACACCAAGTCCTGCAGTGTCCCTGTCACCTGCAGAGCCACCGCATCCTCGCCACGGTAGCGGGCATTGTGACAAAGGTTCTATGTCAGCTGGGTGTGGCAGCCAGGCGCCCCCTAGGCGATGGGGAGCCTGTCAGCCCCGGGCCTGTCACTGCCTGGTGTCCCTGCTGCCACCAGCCAGGCCTATGAAAACTTGTCAAACCATGCCCAGACTTGGGGCCAGTTTGGCCCAAAGTCTCCAAGAAACAAGTCGGGAAGAAAGATATGGGACAGAGGGAGAAAGCGAAGGGAGCAGGAGAAAGGGAAGGAAGAATAAAAAGTAGTGTTGGGCTGCAGGAGTGAGATGGAGGAATTGCAAGAAAAGAGGCAGGAAGCAGGAGAGTGAGAGAAAAGGAAAGAAGAGACATGCAGCCAGACGAGGGGTTAGTGAGAGAGGATGGGACAGAGAACAGGATGAGAAGGACATAAGGCAAGGCTGGGACAGGCAAGGACAGGCAAGGCAAGGCTAGGCTGCAGGACATGTTTTTGCTTTATAGTTTCTAGCACATTCGTCTTCAGACTAGGAGGAAAGCCATAAGACCGTATGGATTAGGCCCAAGCAAAAACCCCAGCTGCTTGAGACACTTAGACTAAGCCTAAAATACCGAGATCTCTCCATAAGGATGGTTTTTATACCTTACTTCCACAATCTGCTGGCAGTACAAAAAAATAAGCTGCAGATCTCCTTAGGCTGAGTCATGGTGCTTTGGGGCAGGGACCATGCATATCATGGGAATATTTCACAGTTTCTGCTCTGTTTTCAGTGTATGACACCAAAACACCCACCTGATGACATCCTTTCAAGAGCAAAGGCAGCAATTGGCAGAATTCTGCTTCTTAGGGGAAGTGAGAAATTGCTGAACTGACACCAAGTCCTGCAGTGTCCCTGTCACCTGCAGAGCCACCTCATCCTCGCCACGGTAGCGGGCATTGTGACAAAGGTTCAATGTCAGCTGGGTGTGGCAGCCAGGCGCCCCCTAGGGGATGGGGAGCCTGTCAGCCCCGGGCCTGTCACTGCCTGGTGTCCCTGCTGCCACCAGCCAGGCCTCTGAAAACTTGTCAAACCATGCCCAGACTTGGGAACAGTTTGGCCCAAAGTCTCCAAGAGACAAGTCGGGAAGAAAGATATGGGACAGAGGGAGAAAGCGAAGGGAGCAGGAGAAAGGGAAGGAAGAATAAAAAGTAGTGTTGGGCTGCAAGAGTGAGATGGAGGAATTGCAAGAATAGAGGCAGGAAGCAGGAGAGTGAGAGAAAAGGAAAGAACAGACACGCAGCCAGACGAGGGGTTAGTGAGAGAGGATGGGACAGAGAACAGGATGAGAAGGACATAAGGCAAGGCTGGGACAGGCAAGGACAGGCAAGGCAAGGCTAGGCTGCAGGACATGTTTTTGCTTTATAGTTTCTAGCACATTCGTCTTCAGACTAGGAGGAAAGCCATAAGGCTGTATGGATTAGGCCCAAGCAAAAACCCCAGCTACTTGAGACACTTAGACTAAGCCTAAAATACCAAGATCTCTCCATAAGGATGGTTTTTATACCGTACTTCCACAATCTGCTGGCAGTACAAAAAAATAAGCTGCAGATCTCCTTAGGCTGAGTCATGGTGCTTTGGGGCAGGGACCATGCATATCATGGGAATATTTCACAGTTTCTGCTCTGTTTTCAGTGTATGACACCAAAACACCCACCTGATGACATCCTTTCAAGAGCAAAGGCAGCAATTGGCAGAATTCCGCTTCTTAGGGGAAGTGAGAAATTGCTGAGCTGACACCAAGTCCTGCAGTGTCCCTGTCACCTGCAGAGCCAACGCATTATCGCCAAGGTAACGGGCATTGTGACAAAGGCTCTATGTCAGCTGGGTGTGGCAGCCAGGCGCCCCCTAGGCGATGGGGAGCCTGTCAGCCCCGGGCCTGTCACTGCCTGGTCTCCCTGCTGCTGCGAGCCAGGCCTGTGAAAAATTGTCAAACCATGTCCAGACTTGGGGCCAGTTTGGCCCAAAGTCTCCAAGAGCCAAGTCGGGAAGAAAGATATGGGACAGAGGGAGAAAGCGAAGGGAGCAGGAGAAAGGGAAGGAAGAATAAAAAGTAGTGTTGGGCTGCAGGAGTGAGATGGAGGAATTGCAAGAAAAGAGGCAGGAAGCAGGAGAGTGAGAGAAAAGGAAAGAAGAGACATGCAGCCAGACGAGGGGTTAGTGAGAGAGGATGGGACAGAAAACAGGATGAGAAGGACATAAGGCAAGGCTGGGACAGGCAAGGACAGGCAAGGCAAGGCTAGGCTGCAGGACATGTTTTTGCTTTATAGTTTCTAGCACATTCGTCTTCAGACTAGGAGGAAAGCCATAAAACCGTATGGATTAGGCCCAAGCAAAAACCCCAGCTGCTTGAGACACTTAGACTAAGCCTAAAATACCAAGATCTCTCCATAAGGATGGTTTTTATACCGTACTTCCACAATCTGCTGGCAGTACAAAAAAATAAGCTGCAGAACTCCTTAGGCTGAGTCATGGTGCTTTGGGGCAGGGACCATGCATATCATGGGAATATTTCACAGTTTCTGCTCTGTTTTCAGTGTATGACACCAAAACACCCACCTGATGACATCCTTTCAAGAGCAAAGGCAGCAATTGGCAGAATTCTGCTTCTTAGGGGAAGTGAGAAATTGCTGAGCTGACACCAAGTCCTGCAGTGTCCCTGTCACCTGCAGAGCCACCGCATCCTCGCCACGGTAGCGGGCATTGTGACAAAGGTTCTATGTCAGCTGGGTGTGGCAGCCAGGCGCCCCCTAGGCGATGGGGAGCCTGTCAGCCCCGGGCCTGTCACTGCCTGGTGTCCCTGCTGCCACCAGCCAGGCCTATGAAAACTTGTCAAACCATGCCCAGACTTGGGGCCAGTTTGGCCCAAAGTCTCCAAGAAACAAGTCGGGAAGAAAGATATGGGACAGAGGGAGAAAGCGAAGGGAGCAGGAGAAAGGGAAGGAAGAATAAAAAGTAGTGTTGGGCTGCAGGAGTGAGATGGAGGAATTGCAAGAAAAGAGGCAGGAAGCAGGAGAGTGAGAGAAAAGGAAAGAAGAGACATGCAGCCAGACGAGGGGTTAGTGAGAGAGGATGGGACAGAGAACAGGATGAGAAGGACATAAGGCAAGGCTGGGACAGGCAAGGACAGGCAAGGCAAGGCTAGGCTGCAGGACATGTTTTTGCTTTATAGTTTCTAGCACATTCGTCTTCAGACTAGGAGGAAAGCCATAAGACCGTATGGATTAGGCCCAAGCAAAAACCCCAGCTGCTTGAGACACTTAGACTAAGCCTAAAATACCAAGATCTCTCCATAAGGATGGTTTTTATACCGTACTTCCACAATCTGCTGGCAGTACAAAAAAATAAGCTGCAGATCTCCTTAGGCTGAGTCATGGTGCTTTGGGGCAGGGACCATGCATATCATGGGAATATTTCACAGTTTCTGCTCTGTTTTCAGTGTATGACACCAAAACACCCACCTGATGACATCCTTTCAAGAGCAAAGGCAGCAATTGGCAGAATTCTGCTTCTTAGGGGAAGTGAGAAATTGCTGAGCTGACACCAAGTCCTGCAGTGTCCCTGTCACCTGCAGAGCCACCTCATCCTCGCCACGGTAGCGGGCATTGTGACAAAGGTTCAATGTCAGCTGGGTGTGGCAGCCAGGCGCCCCCTAGGGGATGGGGAGCCTGTCAGCCCCGGGCCTGTCACTGCCTGGTGTCCCTGCTGCCACCAGCCAGGCCTCTGAAAACTTGTCAAACCATGCCCAGACTTGGGAACAGTTTGGCCCAAAGTCTCCAAGAGACAAGTCGGGAAGAAAGATATGGGACAGAGGGAGAAAGCGAAGGGAGCAGGAGAAAGGGAAGGAAGAATAAAAAGTAGTGTTGGGCTGCAAGAGTGAGATGGAGGAATTGCAAGAATAGAGGCAGGAAGCAGGAGAGTGAGAGAAAAGGAAAGAACAGACATGCAGCCAGACGAGGGGTTAGTGAGAGAGGATGGGACAGAGAACAGGATGAGAAGGACATAAGGCAAGGCTGGGACAGGCAAGGCAAGGCTAGGCTGCAGGACATGTTTTTGCTTGATAGTTTCTAGCACATTCGTCTTCAGACTAGGAGGAAAGCCATAAGACCGTATGGATTAGGCCCAAGCAAAAACCCCAGCTGCTTGAGACACTTAGACTAAGCCTAAAATACCGAGATCTCTCCATAAGGATGGTTTTTATACCTTACTTCCACAATCTGCTGGCAGTACAAAAAAATAAGCTGCAGATCTCCTTAGGCTGAGTCATGGTGCTTTGGGGCAGGGACCATGCATATCATGGGAATATTTCACAGTTTCTGCTCTGTTTTCAGTGTATGACACCAAAACACCCACCTGATGACATCCTTTCAAGAGCAAAGGCAGCAATTGGCAGAATTCTGCTTCTTAGGGGAAGTGAGAAATTGCTGAACTGACACCAAGTCCTGCAGTGTCCCTGTCACCTGCAGAGCCACCTCATCCTCGCCACGGTAGCGGGCATTGTGACAAAGGTTCAATGTCAGCTGGGTGTGGCAGCCAGGCGCCCCCTAGGGGATGGGGAGCCTGTCAGCCCCGGGCCTGTCACTGCCTGGTGTCCCTGCTGCCACCAGCCAGGCCTCTGAAAACTTGTCAAACCATGCCCAGACTTGGGGCCAGTTTGGCCCAAAGTCTCCAAGAGACAAGTCGGGAAGAAAGATATGGGACAGAGGGAGAAAGCGAAGGGAGCAGGAGAAAGGGAAGGAAGAATAAAAAGTAGTGTTGGGCTGCAGGAGTGAGATGGAGGAATTGCAAGAAAAGAGGCAGGAAGCAGGAGAGTGAGAGAAAAGGAAAGAACAGACATGCAGCCAGACGAGGAGTTAGTGAGAGAGGATGGGACAGAGAACAGGATGAGAAGGACATAAGGCACGGCTGGGACAGGCAAGGACAGGCAAGGCTGCAGGACATGTTTTTGCTTGATAGTTTCTAGCACATTCGTCTTCAGACTAGGAGGAAAGCCATAAGACCGTATGGATTAGGCCCAAGCAAAAACCCCAGCTACTGGAGACACTTAGACTAAGCCTAAAATACCAAGATCTCTCCATAAGGATGGTTTTTATACTGTACTTCCACAATCTGCTGGCAGTACAAAAAAATAAGCTGCAGATCTCCTAAGGCTGAGTCATGGTGCTTTGGGGCAGGGACCATGCATATCATGGGAATATTTCACAGTTTCTGCTCTGTTTTCAGTGTATGACACCAAAACACCCACCTGATGACATCCTTTCAAGAGCAAAGGCAGCAATTGGCAGAATTCCGCTTCTTAGGGGAAGTGAGAAATTGCTGAGCTGACACCAAGTCCTGCAGTGTCCCTGTCACCTGCAGAGCCACCGCATCCTCGCCACGGTAGCGGGCATTGTGACAAAGGTTCTATGTCAGCTGGGTGTGGCAGCCAGACGCCCCCTAGGGGATGGGGAGCCTGTCAGCCCCGGGCCTGTCACTGCCTGGTGTCCCTGCTGCCACCAGCCAGGCCTCTGAAAACTTGTCAAACCATGCCCAGACTTGGGCCAGTTTGGCCCAAAGTCTCCAAGAGACAAGTCGGGAAGAAAGATATGGGACAGAGGGAGAAAGCGAAGGGAGCAGGAGAAAGGGAAGGAAGAATAAAATGTAGTGTTGGGCTGCAGGAGTGAGATGGAGGAATTGCAAGAAAAGAGGCAGGAAGCAGGAGAGTGAGAGAAAAGGAAAGAACAGACATGCAGCCAGACGAGGGGTTAGTGAGACAGGATGGGACAGAGAACAGGATGAGAAGGACATAAGGCAAGGCTGGGACAGGCAAGGACAGGCAAGGCAAGGCTAGGCTGCAGGACATGTTTTTGCTTTATAGTTTCTAGCACATTCGTCTTCAGACTAGGAGGAAAGCCATAAGGCTGTATGGATTAGGCCCAAGCAAAAACCCCAGCTACTTGAGACACTTAGACTAAGCGTAAAATACCAAGATCTCTCCATAAGGATGGTTTTTATACCGTACTTCCACAATCTGCTGGCAGTACAAAAAAATAAGCTGCAGATCTCCTTAGGCTGAGTCATGGTGCTTTGGGGCAGGGACCATGCATATCATGGGAATATTTCACAGTTTCTGCTCTGTTTTCAGTGTATGACACCAAAACACCCACCTGATGACATCCTTTCAAGAGCAAAGGCAGCAATTGGCAGAATTCCGCTTCTTAGGGGAAGTGAGAAATTGCTGAGCTGACACCAAGTCCTGCAGTGTCCCTGTCACCTGCAGAGCCACCGCATCCTCGCCAGGGTAGCGGGCATTGTGACAAAGGTTCAATGTCAGCTGGGTGTGGCAGCCAGGCGCCCCCTAGGGGATGGGGAGCCTGTCAGCCCCGGGCCTGTCACTGCCTGGTGTCCCTGCTGCTGCGAGCCAGGCCTCTGAAAACTTGTCAAACCATGCCCAGACTTGGGGCCAGTTTGGCCCAAAGTCTCCAAGAGACAAGTCGGGAAGAAAGATATGGGACAGAGGGAGAAAGCGAAGGGAGCAGGAGAAAGGGAAGGAAGAATAAAAAGTAGTGTTGGGCTGCAGGAGTGAGATGGAGGAATTGCAAGAAAAGAGGCAGGAAGCAGGAGAGTGAGAGAAAAGGAAAGAACAGACATGCAGCCAGACGAGGGGTTAGTGAGAGAGGATGGGACAGAGAACAGGATGAGAAGGACATAAGGCACGGCTGGGACAGGCAAGGACATGCAAGGCAAGGCTAGGCTGCAGGACATGTTTTTGCTTTATAGTTTCTAGCACATTCGTCTTCAGACTAGGAGGAAAGCCATAAGACCGTATGGATTAGGCCCAAGCAAAAAACCCAGCTACTTGAGACACTTAGACTAAGCCTAAAATACCAAGATCTCTCCATAAGGATGGTTTTTACACTGTACTTCCACAATCTGCTGGCAGTACAAAAAAATAAGCTGCAGATCTCCTTAGGCTGAGTCATGGTGCTTTGGGGCAGGGACCATGCATATCATGGGAATATTTCACAGTTTCTGCTCTGTTTTCAGTGTATGACACCAAAACACCCACCTGATGACATCCTTTCAAGAGCAAAGGCAGCAATTGGCAGAATTCCGCTTCTTAGGGGAAGTGAGAAATTGCTGAGCTGACACCAAGTCCTGCAGTGTCCCTGTCACCTGCAGAGCCAACGCATTATCGCCAAGGTAACGGGCATTGTGACAAAGGCTCTATGTCAGCTGGGTGTGGCAGCCAGGCGCCCCCTAGGCGATGGGGAGCCTGTCAGCCCCGGGCCTGTCACTGCCTGGTCTCCCTGCTGCTGCGAGCCAGGCCTGTGAAAAATTGTCAAACCATGTCCAGACTTGGGGCCAGTTTGGCCCAAAGTCTCCAAGAGCCAAGTCGGGAAGAAAGATATGGGACAGAGGGAGAAAGCGAAGGGAGCAGGAGAAAGGGAAGGAAGAATAAAAAGTAGTGTTGGGCTGCAGGAGTGAGATGGAGGAATTGCAAGAAAAGAGGCAGGAAGCAGGAGAGTGAGAGAAAAGGAAAGAAGAGACATGCAGCCAGACGAGGGGTTAGTGAGAGAGGATGGGACAGAAAACAGGATGAGAAGGACATAAGGCAAGGCTGGGACAGGCAAGGACAGGCAAGGCAAGGCTAGGCTGCAGGACATGTTTTTGCTTTATAGTTTCTAGCACATTCGTCTTCAGACTAGGAGGAAAGCCATAAAACCGTATGGATTAGGCCCAAGCAAAAACCCCAGCTGCTTGAGACACTTAGACTAAGCCTAAAATACCAAGATCTCTCCATAAGGATGGTTTTTATACCGTACTTCCACAATCTGCTGGCAGTACAAAAAAATAAGCTGCAGAACTCCTTAGGCTGAGTCATGGTGCTTTGGGGCAGGGACCATGCATATCATGGGAATATTTCACAGTTTCTGCTCTGTTTTCAGTGTATGACACCAAAACACCCACCTGATGACATCCTTTCAAGAGCAAAGGCAGCAATTGGCAGAATTCTGCTTCTTAGGGGAAGTGAGAAATTGCTGAGCTGACACCAAGTCCTGCAGTGTCCCTGTCACCTGCAGAGCCACCGCATCCTCGCCACGGTAGCGGGCATTGTGACAAAGGTTCTATGTCAGCTGGGTGTGGCAGCCAGGCGCCCCCTAGGCGATGGGGAGCCTGTCAGCCCCGGGCCTGTCACTGCCTGGTGTCCCTGCTGCCACCAGCCAGGCCTATGAAAACTTGTCAAACCATGCCCAGACTTGGGGCCAGTTTGGCCCAAAGTCTCCAAGAAACAAGTCGGGAAGAAAGATATGGGACAGAGGGAGAAAGCGAAGGGAGCAGGAGAAAGGGAAGGAAGAATAAAAAGTAGTGTTGGGCTGCAGGAGTGAGATGGAGGAATTGCAAGAAAAGAGGCAGGAAGCAGGAGAGTGAGAGAAAAGGAAAGAAGAGACATGCAGCCAGACGAGGGGTTAGTGAGAGAGGATGGGACAGAGAACAGGATGAGAAGGACATAAGGCAAGGCTGGGACAGGCAAGGACAGGCAAGACAAGGCTAGGCTGCAGGACATGTTTTTGCTTTATAGTTTCTAGCACATTCGTCTTCAGACTAGGAGGAAAGCCATAAGACCGTATGGATTAGGCCCAAGCAAAAACCCCAGCTGCTTGAGACACTTAGACTAAGCCTAAAATACCAAGATCTCTCCATAAGGATGGTTTTTATACCGTACTTCCACAATCTGCTGGCAGTACAAAAAAATAAGCTGCAGATCTCCTTAGGCTGAGTCATGGTGCTTTGGGGCAGGGACCATGCATATCATGGGAATATTTCACAGTTTCTGCTCTGTTTTCAGTGTATGACACCAAAACACCTACCTGATGACATCCTTTCAAGAGCAAAGGCAGCAATTGGCAGAATTCTGCTTCTTAGGGGAAGTGAGAAATTGCTGAGCTGACACCAAGTCCTGCAGTGTCCCTGTCACCTGCAGAGCCACCGCATCCTCGCCACGGTAGCGGGCATTGTGACAAAGGTTCAATGTCAGCTGGGTGTGGCAGCCAGGCGCCCCCTAGGGGATGGGGAGCCTGTCAGCCCCGGGCCTGTCACTGCCTGGTGTCCCTGCTGCCACCAGCCAGGCCTCTGAAAACTTGTCAAACCATGCCCAGACTTGGGAACAGTTTGGCCCAAAGTCTCCAAGAGACAAGTCGGGAAGAAAGATATGGGACAGAGGGAGAAAGCGAAGGGAGCAGGAGAAAGGGAAGGAAGAATAAAAAGTAGTGTTGGGCTGCAAGAGTGAGATGGAGGAATTGCAAGAATAGAGGCAGGAAGCAGGAGAGTGAGAGAAAAGGAAAGAACAGACATGCAGCCAGACGAGGGGTTAGTGAGAGAGGATGGGACAGAGAACAGGATGAGAAGGACATAAGGCAAGGCTGGGACAGGCAAGGCAAGGCTAGGCTGCAGGACATGTTTTTGCTTGATAGTTTCTAGCACATTCGTCTTCAGACTAGGAGGAAAGCCATAAGACCGTATGGATTAGGCCCAAGCAAAAACCCCAGCTGCTTGAGACACTTAGACTAAGCCTAAAATACCGAGATCTCTCCATAAGGATGGTTTTTATACCTTACTTCCACAATCTGCTGGCAGTACAAAAAAATAAGCTGCAGATCTCCTTAGGCTGAGTCATGGTGCTTTGGGGCAGGGACCATGCATATCATGGGAATATTTCACAGTTTCTGCTCTGTTTTCAGTGTATGACACCAAAACACCCACCTGATGACATCCTTTCAAGAGCAAAGGCAGCAATTGGCAGAATTCTGCTTCTTAGGGGAAGTGAGAAATTGCTGAACTGACACCAAGTCCTGCAGTGTCCCTGTCACCTGCAGAGCCACCTCATCCTCGCCACGGTAGCGGGCATTGTGACAAAGGTTCAATGTCAGCTGGGTGTGGCAGCCAGGCGCCCCCTAGGGGATGGGGAGCCTGTCAGCCCCGGGCCTGTCACTGCCTGGTGTCCCTGCTGCCACCAGCCAGGCCTCTGAAAACTTGTCAAACCATGCCCAGACTTGGGAACAGTTTGGCCCAAAGTCTCCAAGAGACAAGTCGGGAAGAAAGATATGGGACAGAGGGAGAAAGCGAAGGGAGCAGGAGAAAGGGAAGGAAGAATAAAAAGTAGTGTTGGGCTGCAAGAGTGAGATGGAGGAATTGCAAGAATAGAGGCAGGAAGCAGGAGAGTGAGAGAAAAGGAAAGAACAGACACGCAGCCAGACGAGGGGTTAGTGAGAGAGGATGGGACAGAGAACAGGATGAGAAGGACATAAGGCAAGGCTGGGACAGGCAAGGCAAGGCTAGGCTGCAGGACATGTTTTTGCTTTATAGTTTCTAGCACATACGTCTTCAGACTAGGAGGAAAGCCATAAGACCGTATGGATTAGGCCCAAGCAAAAACCCCAGCTGCTTGAGACACTTAGACTAAGCCTAAAATACCAAGATCTCTCCATAAGGATGGTTTTTATACCGTACTTCCACAATCTGCTGGCAGTACAAAAAAATAAGCTGCAGATCTCCTTAGGCTGAGTCATGGTGCTTTGGGGCAGGGACCATGCATATCATGGGAATATTTCACAGTTTCTGCTCTGTTTTCAGTGTATGACACCAAAACACCCACCTGATGACATCCTTTCAAGAGCAAAGGCAGCAATTGGCAGAATTCTGCTTCTTAGGGGAAGTGAGAAATTGCTGAGCTGACACCAAGTCCTGCAGTGTCCCTGTCACCTGCAGAGCCACCTCATCCTCGCCACGGTAGCGGGCATTGTGACAAAGGTTCAATGTCAGCTGGGTGTGGCAGCCAGGCGCCCCCTAGGGGATGGGGAGCCTGTCAGCCCCGGGCCTGTCACTGCCTGGTGTCCCTGCTGCCACCAGCCAGGCCTCTGAAAACTTGTTAAACCATGCCCAGACTTGGGGCCAGTTTGGCCCAAAGTCTCCAAGAGCCAAGTCGGGAAGAAAGATATGGGACAGAGGGAGAAAGCGAAGGGAGCAGGAGAAAGGGAAGGAAGAATTAAAAGTAGTGTTGGGCTGCAAGAGTGAGATGGAGGAATTGCAAGAATAGAGGCAGGAAGCAGGAGAGTGAGAGAAAAGGAAAGAAGAGACATGCAGCCAGACGAGGGGTTAGTGAGAGAGGATGGGACAGAGAACAGGATGAGAAGGACATAAGGCAAGGCTGGGACAGGCAAGGCAAGGCTAGGCTGCAGGACATGTTTTTGCTTGATAGTTTCTAGCACATTCGTCTTCAGACTAGGAGGAAAGCCATAAGACCGTATGGATTAGGCCCAAGCAAAAACCCCAGATACTTGAGACACTTAGAATAAGCCTAAAATACCAAGATCTCTCCATAAGGATGGTTTTTATACTGTACTTCCACAATCTGCTGGCAGTACAAAAAAATAAGCTGCAGATCTCCTTAGGCTGAGTCATGGTGCTTTGGGGCAGGGACCATGCATATCATGGGAATATTTCACAGTTTCTGCTCTGTTTTCAGTGTATGACACCAAAACACCCACCTGATGACATCCTTTCAAGAGCAAAGGCAGCAATTGGCAGAATTCCGCTTCTTAGGGGAAGTGAGAAATTGCTGAGCTGACACCAAGTCCTGCAGTGTCCCTGTCACCTGCAGAGCCACCGCATCCTCGCCACGGTAGCGGGCATTGTGACAAAGGTTCAATGTCAGCTGGGTGTGGCAGCCAGACGCCCTCTAGGGGATGGGGAGCCTGTCAGCCCCGGGCCTGTCACTGCCTGTTGGCCCTGCTGCCACCAGCCAGGCCTCTGAAAACTTATCAAACCATGCCCAGACTTGGGGCCAGTTTGGCCCAAAGTCTCCAAGAGCCAAGTCGGGAAGAAAGATATGGGACAGAGGGAGAAAGCGAAGGGAGCAGGAGAAAGGGAAGGAAGAATAAAAAGTAGTGTTGGGCTGCAGGAGTGAGATGGAGGAATTGCAAGAAAAGAGGCAGGAAGCAGGAGAGTGAGAGAAAAGGAAAGAAGAGACATGCAGCCAGACGAGGGGTTAGTGAGAGAGGATGGGACAGAGAACAGGATGAGAAGGACATAAGGCAAGGCTGGGACAGGCAAGGACAGGCAAGGCAAGGCTAGGCTGCAGGACATGTTTTTGCTTTATAGTTTCTAGCACATTCGTCTTCAGACTAGGAGGAAAGCCATAAGGCTGTATGGATTAGGCCCAAGCAAAAACCCCAGCTACTTGAGACACTTAGACTAAGCCTAAAATACCAAGATCTCTCCATAAGGATGGTTTTTATACCGTACTTCCACAATCTGCTGGCAGTACAAAAAAATAAGCTGCAGATCTCCTTAGGCTGAGTCATGGTGCTTTGGGGCAGGGACCATGCATATCATGGGAATATTTCACAGTTTCTGCTCTGTTTTCAGTGTATGACACCAAAACACCCACCTGATGACATCCTTTCAAGAGCAAAGGCAGCAATTGGCAGAATTCCGCTTCTTAGGGGAAGTGAGAAATTGCTGAGCTGACACCAAGTCCTGCAGTGTCCCTGTCACCTGCAGAGCCACCGCATCCTCGCCACGGTAGCGGGCATTGTGACAAAGGTTCAATGTCAGCTGGGTGTGGCAGCCAGGCGCCCCCTAGGGGATGGGGAGCCTGTCAGCCCCGGGCCTGTCACTGCCTGGTGTCCCTGCTGCTGCGAGCCAGGCCTCTGAAAACTTGTCAAACCATGCCCAGACTTGGGGCCAGTTTGGCCCAAAGTCTCCAAGAGACAAGTCGGGAAGAAAGATATGGGACAGAGGGAGAAAGCGAAGGGAGCAGGAGAAAGGGAAGGAAGAATAAAAAGTAGTGTTGGGCTGCAGGAGTGAGATGGAGGAATTGCAAGAAAAGAGGCAGGAAGCAGGAGAGTGAGAGAAAAGGAAAGAAGAGACATGCAGCCAGACGAGGGGTTAGTGAGAGAGGATGGGACAGAGAACAGGATGAGAAGGACATAAGGCAAGGCTGGGACAGGCAAGGACAGGCAAGGCAATGCTAGGCTGCAGGACATGTTTTTGCTTTATAGTTTCTAGCACATTCGTCTTCAGACTAGGAGGAAAGCCATAAGGCCGTATGGATTAGGCCCAAGCAAAAACCCCAGCTACTTGAGACACTTAGACTAAGCCTAAAATACCAAGATCTCTCCATAAGGATGGTTTTTATACTGTACTTCCACAATCTGCTGGCAGTACAAAAAAATAAGCTGCAGATCTCCTTAGGCTGAGTCATGGTGCTTTGGGGCAGGGACCATGCATATCATGGGAATATTTCACAGTTTCTGCTCTGTTTTCAGTGTATGACACCAAAACACCCACCTGATGACATCCTTTCAAGAGCAAAGGCAGCAATTGGCAGAATTCCGCTTCTTAGGGGAAGTGAGAAATTGCTGAGCTGACACCAAGTCCTGCAGTGTCCCTGTCACCTGCAGAGCCACCGCATCCTCGCCACGGTAGCGGGCATTGTGACAAAGGTTCTATGTCAGCTGGGTGTGGCAGCCAGGCGCCCCCTAGGGGATGGGGAGCCTGTCAGCCCCGGGCCTGTCACTGCCTGGTGTCCCTGCTGCTGCGAGCCAGGCCTCTGAAAACTTGTCAAACCATGCCCAGACTTGGGGCCAGTTTGGCCCAAAGTCTCCAAGAGACAAGTCGGGAAGAAAGATATGGGACAGAGGGAGAAAGCGAAGGGAGCAGGAGAAAGGGAAGGAAGAATAAAAAGTAGTGTTGGGCTGCAGGAGTGAGATGGAGGAATTGCAAGAAAAGAGGCAGGAAGCAGGAGAGTGAGAGAAAAGGAAAGAACAGACATGCAGCCAGACGAGGGGTTAGTGAGAGAGGATGGGACAGAGAACAGGATGAGAAGGACATAAGGCACGGCTGGGACAGGCAAGGACAGGCAAGGCAAGGCTACGCTGCAGGACATGTTTTTGCTTTATAGTTTCTAGCACATTCGTCTTCAGACTAGGAGGAAAGCCATAAGACCGTATGGATTAGGCCCAAACAAAAACCCCAGCTACTTGAGACACTTAGACTAAGCCTAAAATACCAAGATCTCTCCATAAGGATGGTTTTTATACTGTACTTCAACAATATGCTGCCAGTACAAAAAAATAAGCTGCAGATCTCCTTAGGCTGAGTCATGGTGCTTTGGGGAAGGGACCATGCATATCATGGGAATATTTCACAGTTTCTGCTCTGTTTTCAGTGTATGACACCAAAACACCCACCTGATGACATCCTTTCAAGAGCAAAGGCAGCAATTGGCAGAATTCCGCTTCTTAGGGGAAGTGAGAAATTGCTGAGCTGACACCAAGTCCTGCAGTGTCCCTGTCACCTGCAGAGCCACCGCATCCTCGCCACGGTAGCGGGCATTGTGACAAAGGTTCAATGTCAGCTGGGTGTGGCAGCCAGGCGCCCCCTAGGGGATGGGGAGCCTGTCAGCCCCGGGCCTGTCACTGCCTGGTGTCCCTGCTGCTGCGAGCCAGGCCTCTGAAAACTTGTCAAACCATGCCCAGACTTGGGGCCAGTTTGGCCCAAAGTCTCCAAGAGCCAAGTCGGGAAGAAAGATATGGGACAGAGGGAGAAAGCGAAGGGAGCAGGAGAAAGGGAAGGAAGAATAAAAAGTAGTGTTGGGCTGCAGGAGTGAGATGGAGGAATTGCAAGAAAAGAGGCAGGAAGCAGGAGAGTGAGAGAAAAGGAAAGAACAGACATGCAGCCAGACGAGGGGTTAGTGAGAGAGGATGGGACAGAGAACAGGATGAGAAGGACATAAGGCACGGCTGGGACAGGCAAGGACAGGCAAGGCAAGGCTAGGCTGCAGGACATGTTTTTGCTTTATAGTTTCTAGCACATTCGTCTTCAGACTAGGAGGAAAGCCATAAGACCGTATGGATTAGGCCCAAGCGAAAACCCCAGCTACATGAGACACTTAGACTAAGCCTAAAATACCAAGATCTCTCCATAAGGATGGTTTTTATACCGTACTTCCACAATCTGCTGGCAGTACAAAAAAATAAGCTGCAGATCTCCTTAGGCTGAGTCATGGTGCTTTGGGGCAGGGACCATGCATATCATGGGAATATTTCACAGTTTCTGCTCTGTTTTCAGTGTATGACACCAAAACACCCACCTGATGACATCCTTTCAAGAGCAAAGGCAGCAATTTGCAGAATTCCGCTTCTTAGGGGAAGTGAGAAATTGCTGAGCTGACACCAAGTCCTGCAGTGTCCCTGTCACCTGCAGAGCCACCGCATCCTCGCCACGGTAGCGGGCATTGTGACAAAGGTTCAATGTCAGCTGGGTGTGGCAGCCAGGCGCCCCCTAGGGGATGGGGAGCCTGTCAGCCCCGGGCCTGTCACTGCCTGGTGTCCCTGCTGCTGCGAGCCAGGCCTCTGAAAACTTGTCAAACCATGCCCAGACTTGGGGCCAGTTTGGCCCAAAGTCTCCAAGAGCCAAGTCGGGAAGAAAGATATGGGACAGAGGGAGAAAGCGAAGGGAGCAGGAGAAAGGGAAGGAAGAATAAAAAGTAGTGTTGGGCTGCAGGAGTGAGATGGAGGAATTGCAAGAAAAGAGGCAGGAAGCAGGAGAGTGAGAGAAAAGGAAAGAAGAGACATGCAGCCAGACGAGGGGTTAGTGAGAGAGGATGGGACAGAGAACAGGATGAGAAGGACATAAGGCAAGGCTGGGACAGGCAAGGACAGGCAAGGCAAGGCTAGGCTGCAGGACATGTTTTTGCTTTATAGTTTCTAGCACATTCGTCTTCAGACTAGGAGGAAAGCCATAAGGCTGTATGGATTAGGCCCAAGCAAAAACCCCAGCTACTTGAGACACTTAGACTAAGCCTAAAATACCAAGATCTCTCCATAAGGATGGTTTTTATACTGTACTTCCACAATCTGCTGGCAGTACAAAAAAATAAGCTGCAGATCTCCTTAGGCTGAGTCATGGTGCTTTGGGGCAGGGACCATGCATATCATGGGAATATTTCACAGTTTCTGCTCTGTTTTCAGTGTATGACACCAAAACACCCACCTGATGACATCCTTTCAAGAGCAAAGGCAGCAATTGGCAGAATTCCGCTTCTTAGGGGAAGTGAGAAATTGCTGAGCTGACACCAAGTCCTGCAGTGTCCCTGTCACCTGCAGAGCCACCGCATCCTCGCCACGGTAGCGGGCATTGTGACAAAGGTTCAATGTCAGCTGGGTGTGGCAGCCAGGCGCCCCCTAGGGGATGGGGAGCCTGTCAGCCCCGGGCCTGTCACTGCCTGGTGTCCCTGCTGCTGCGAGCCAGGCCTCTGAAAACTTGTCAAACCATGCCCAGACGTGGGGCCAGTTTGGCCCAAAGTCTCCAAGAGACAAGTCGGGAAGAAAGATATGGGACAGAGCGAGAAAGCGAAGGGAGCAGGAGAAAGGGAAGGAAGAATAAAAAGTAGTGTTGGGCTGCAGGAGTGAGATGGAGGAATTGCAAGAAAAGAGGCAGGAAGCAGGAGAGTGAGAGAAAAGGAAAGAACAGACATGCAGCCAGACGAGGGGTTAGTGAGAGAGGATGGGACAGAGAACAGGATGAGAAGGACATAAGGCACGGCTGGGACAGGCAAGGACAGGCAAGGCAAGGCTAGGCTGCAGGACATGTTTTTGCTTTATAGTTTCTAGCACATTCGTCTTCAGACTAGGAGGAAAGCCATAAGACCGTATGGATTAGGCCCAAGCAAAAACCCCAGCTACTTGAGACACTTAGACTAAGCCTAAAATACCAAGATCTCTCCATAAGGATGGTTTTTATACCGTACTTCCACAATCTGCTGGCAGTACAAAAAAATAAGCTGCAGAACTCCTTAGGCTGAGTCATGGTGCTTTGGGGAAGGGACCATGCATATCATGGGAATATTTCACAGTTTCTGCTCTGTTTTCAGTGTATGACACCAAAACACCCACCTGATGACATCCTTTCAAGAGCAAAGGCAGCAATTGGCAGAATTCTGCTTCTTAGGGGAAGTGAGAAATTGCTGAGCTGACACCAAGTCCTGCAGTGTCCCTGTCACCTGCAGAGCCACCGCATCCTCGCCACGGTAGCGGGCATTGTGACAAAGGTTCTATGTCAGCTGGGTGTGGCAGCCAGGCGCCCCCTAGGCGATGGGGAGCCTGTCAGCCCCGGGCCTGTCACTGCCTGGTGTCCCTGCTGCCACCAGACAGGCCTATGAAAACTTGTCAAACCATGCCCAGACTTGGGGCCAGTTTGGCCCAAAGTCTCCAAGAGACAAGTCGGGAAGAATGATATGGGACAGAGGGAGAAAGCGAAGGGAGCAGGAGAAAGGGAAGGAAGAATAAAAAGTAGTGTTCGGCTGCAGGAGTGAGATGGAGGAATTGCAAGAAAAGAGGCAGGAAGCAGGAGAGTGAGAGAAAAGGAAAGAAGAGACATGCAGCCAGACGAGGGGTTAGTGAGAGAGGATGGGACAGAGAACAGGATGAGAAGGACATAAGGCAAGGCTGGGACAGGCAAGGACAGGCAAGGCAAGGCTAGGCTGCAGGACATGTTTTTGCTTTATAGTTTCTAGCACATTCGTCTTCAGACTAGGAGGAAAGCCATAAGACCGTATGGATTAGGCCCAAGCAAAAACCCCAGCTGCTTGAGACACTTAGACTAAGCCTAAAATACCAAGATCTCTCCATAAGGATGGTTTTTATACCGTACTTCCACAATCTGCTGGCAGTACAAAAAAATAAGCTGCAGATCTCCTTAGGCTGAGTCATGGTGCTTTGGGGCAGGGACCATGCATATCATGGGAATATTTCACAGTTTCTGCTCTGTTTTCAGTGTATGACACCAAAACACCCACCTGATGACATCCTTTCAAGAGCAAAGGCAGCAATTGGCAGAATTCTGCTTCTTAGGGGAAGTGAGAAATTGCTGAGCTGACACCAAGTCCTGCAGTGTCCCTGTCACCTGCAGAGCCACCTCATCCTCGCCACGGTAGCGGGCATTGTGACAAAGGTTCAATGTCAGCTGGGTGTGGCAGCCAGGCGCCCCCTAGGCGATGGGGAGCCTGTCAGCCCCGGGCCTGTCACTGCCTGGTGTCCCTGCTGCTGCGAGCCAGGCCTCTGAAAACTTGTCAAACCATGCCCAGACTTGGGGCCAGTTTGGCCCAAAGTCTCCAAGAGACAAGTCGGGAAGAAAGATATGGGACAGAGGGAGAAAGTGAAGGGAGCAGGAGAAAGGGAAGGAAGAATAAAAAGTAGTGTTGGGCTGCAGGAGTGAGATGGAGGAATTGCAAGAAAAGAGGCAGGAAGCAGGAGAGTGAGAGAAAAGGAAAGAACAGACATGCAGCCAGACGAGGGGTTAGTGAGAGAGGATGGGACAGAGAACAGGATGAGAAGGACATAAGGCACGGCTGGGACAGGCAAGGACAGGCAAGGCAAGGCTAGGCTGCAGGACATGTTTTTGCTTTATAGTTTCTAGCACATTCGTCTTCAGACTAGGAGGAAAGCCATAAGACCGTATGGATTAGGCCCAAACAAAAACCCCAGCTACTTGAGACACTTAGACTAAGCCTAAAATACCAAGATCTCTCCATAAGGATGGTTTTTATACTGTACTTCCACAATCTGCTGGCAGTACAAAAAAATAAGCTGCAGATCTCCTTAGGCTGAGTCATGGTGCTTTGGGGAAGGGACCATGCATATCATGGGAATATTTCACAGTTTCTGCTCTGTTTTCAGTGTATGACACCAAAACACCCACCTGATGACATCCTTTCAAGAGCAAAGGCAGCAATTGGCAGAATTCCGCTTCTTAGGGGAAGTGAGAAATTGCTGAGCTGACACCAAGTCCTGCAGTGTCCCTGTCACCTGCAGAGCCACCGCATCCTCGCCACGGTAGCGGGCATTGTGACAAAGGTTCTATGTCAGCTGGGTGTGGCAGCCAGGCGCCCCCTAGGGGATGGGGAGCCTGTCAGCCCCGGGCCTGTCACTGCCTGGTGTCCCTGCTGCTGCGAGCCAGGCCTGTGAAAACTTGTCAAACCATGTCCAGACTTGGGGCCAGTTTGGCCCAAAGTCTCCAAGAGCCAAGTCGGGAAGAAAGATATGGGACAGAGGGAGAAAGCGAAGGGAGCAGGAGAAAGGGAAGGAAGAATAAAAAGTAGTGTTGGGCTGCAGGAGTGAGATGGAGGAATTGCAAGAAAAGAGGCAGGAAGCAGGAGAGTGAGAGAAAAGGAAAGAAGAGACATGCAGCCAGACGAGGGGTTAGTGAGAGAGGATGGGACAGAGAACAGGATGAGAAGGACATAAGGCAAGGCTGGGACAGGCAAGGACAGGCAAGGCAAGGCTAGGCTGCAGGACATGTTTTTGCTTTATAGTTTCTAGCACATTCGTCTTCAGACTAGGAGGAAAGCCATAAGGCTGTATGGATTAGGCCCAAGCAAAAACCCCAGCTACTTGAGACACTTAGACTAAGCCTAAAATACCAAGATCTCTCCATAAGGATGGTTTTTATACTGTACTTCCACAATCTGCTGGCAGTACAAAAAAATAAGCTGCAGATCTCCTTAGGCTGAGTCATGGTGCTTTGGGGCAGGGACCATGCATATCATGGGAATATTTCACAGTTTCTGCTCTGTTTTCAGTGTATGACACCAAAACACCCACCTGATGACATCCTTTCAAGAGCAAAGGCAGGAATTGGCAGAATTCCGCTTCTTAGGGGAAGTGAGAAATTGCTGAGCTGACACCAAGTCCTGCAGTGTCCCTGTCACCTGCAGAGCCACCGCATCCTCGCCACGGTAGCGGGCATTGTGACAAAGGTTCAATGTCAGCTGGGTGTGGCAGCCAGGCGCCCCCTAGGGGATGGGGAGCCTGTCAGCCCCGGGCCTGTCACTGCCTGGTGTCCCTGCTGCTGCGAGCCAGGCCTCTGAAAACTTGTCAAACCATGCCCAGACGTGGGGCCAGTTTGGCCCAAAGTCTCCAAGAGACAAGTCGGGAAGAAAGATATGGGACAGAGCGAGAAAGCGAAGGGAGCAGGAGAAAGGGAAGGAAGAATAAAAAGTAGTGTTGGGCTGCAGGAGTGAGATGGAGGAATTGCAAGAAAAGAGGCAGGAAGCAGGAGAGTGAGAGAAAAGGAAAGAACAGACATGCAGCCAGACGAGGGGTTAGTGAGAGAGGATGGGACAGAGAACAGGATGAGAAGGACATAAGGCACGGCTGGGACAGGCAAGGACAGGCAAGGCAAGGCTAGGCTGCAGGACATGTTTTTGCTTTATAGTTTCTAGCACATTCGTCTTCAGACTAGGAGGAAAGCCATAAGACCGTATGGATTAGGCCCAAGCAAAAAACCCAGCTACTTGAGACACTTAGACTAAGCCTAAAATACCAAGATCTCTCCATAAGGATGGTTTTTATACTGTACTTCCACAATCTGCTGGCAGTACAAAAAAATAAGCTGCAGATCTCCTTAGGCTGAGTCATGGTGCTTTGGGGCAGGGACCATGCATATCATGGGAATATTTCACAGTTTCTGCTCTGTTTTCAGTGTATGACACCAAAACACCCACCTGATGACATCCTTTCAAGAGCAAAGGCAGCAATTGGCAGAATTCCGCTTCTTAGGGGAAGTGAGAAATTGCTGAGCTGACACCAAGTCCTGCAGTGTCCCTGTCACCTGCAGAGCCACCGCATCCTCGCCACGGTAGCGGGCATTGTGACAAAGGTTCAATGTCAGCTGGGTGTGGCAGCCAGGCGCCCCCTAGGGGATGGGGAGCCTGTCAGCCCCGGGCCTGTCACTGCCTGGTGTCCCTGCTGCTGCGAGCCAGGCCTCTGAAAACTTGTCAAACCATGCCCAGACTTGGGGCCAGTTTGGCCCAAAGTCTCCAAGAGACAAGTCGGGAAGAAAGATATGGGACAGAGGGAGAAAGCGAAGGGAGCAGGAGAAAGGGAAGGAAGAATAAAAAGTAGTGTTGGGCTGCAGGAGTGAGATGGAGGAATTGCAAGAAAAGAGGCAGGAAGCAGGAGAGTGAGAGAAAAGGAAAGAACAGACATGCAGCCAGACGAGGGGTTAGTGAGAGAGGATGGGACAGAGAACAGGATGAGAAGGACATAAGGCACGGCTGGGACAGGCAAGGACAGGCAAGGCAAGGCTACGCTGCAGGACATGTTTTTGCTTTATAGTTTCTAGCACATTCGTCTTCAGACTAGGAGGAAAGCCATAAGACTGTATGGATTAGGCCCAAACAAAAACCCCAGCTACTTGAGACACTTAGACTAAGCCTAAAATACCAAGATCTCTCCATAAGGATGGTTTTTATACTGTACTTCAACAATATGCTGGCAGTACAAAAAAATAAGCTGCAGATCTCCTTAGGCTGAGTCATGGTGCTTTGGGGAAGGGACCATGCATATCATGGGAATATTTCACAGTTTCTGCTCTGTTTTCAGTGTATGACACCAAAACACCCACCTGATGACATCCTTTCAAGAGCAAAGGCAGCAATTGGCAGAATTCCGCTTCTTAGGGGAAGTGAGAAATTGCTGAGCTGACACCAAGTCCTGCAGTGTCCCTGTCACCTGCAGAGCCACCGCATCCTCGCCACGGTAGCGGGCATTGTGACAAAGGTTCAATGTCAGCTGGGTGTGGCAGCCAGGCGCCCCCTAGGGGATGGGGAGCCTGTCAGCCCCGGGCCTGTCACTGCCTGGTGTCCCTGCTGCTGCGAGCCAGGCCTCTGAAAACTTGTCAAACCATGCCCAGACTTGGGGCCAGTTTGGCCCAAAGTCTCCAAGAGCCAAGTCGGGAAGAAAGATATGGGACAGAGGGAGAAAGCGAAGGGAGCAGGAGAAAGGGAAGGAAGAATAAAAAGTAGTGTTGGGCTGCAGGAGTGAGATGGAGGAATTGCAAGAAAAGAGGCAGGAAGCAGGAGAGTGAGAGAAAAGGAAAGAACAGACATGCAGCCAGACGAGGGGTTAGTGAGAGAGGATGGGACAGAGAACAGGATGAGAAGGACATAAGGCACGGCTGGGACAGGCAAGGACAGGCAAGGCAAGGCTAGGCTGCAGGACATGTTTTTGCTTTATAGTTTCTAGCACATTCGTCTTCAGACTAGGAGGAAAGCCATAAGACCGTATGGATTAGGCCCAAGCGAAAACCCCAGCTACATGAGACACTTAGACTAAGCCTAAAATACCAAGATCTCTCCATAAGGATGGTTTTTATACCGTACTTCCACAATCTGCTGGCAGTACAAAAAAATAAGCTGCAGATCTCCTTAGGCTGAGTCATGGTGCTTTGGGGCAGGGACCATGCATATCATGGGAATATTTCACAGTTTCTGCTCTGTTTTCAGTGTATGACACCAAAACACCCACCTGATGACATCCTTTCAAGAGCAAAGGCAGCAATTTGCAGAATTCCGCTTCTTAGGGGAAGTGAGAAATTGCTGAGCTGACACCAAGTCCTGCAGTGTCCCTGTCACCTGCAGAGCCACCGCATCCTCGCCACGGTAGCGGGCAGTGTGACAAAGGTTCAATGTCAGCTGGGTGTGGCAGCCAGGCGCCCCCTAGGGGATGGGGAGCCTGTCAGCCCCGGGCCTGTCACTGCCTGGTGTCCCTGCTACTGCGAGCCAGGCCTCTGAAAACTTGTCAAACCATGCCCAGACTTGGGGCCAGTTTGGCCCAAAGTCTCCAAGAGCCAAGTCGGGAAGAAAGATATGGGACAGAGGGAGAAAGCGAAGGGAGCAGGAGAAAGGGAAGGAAGAATAAAAAGTAGTGTTGGGCTGCAGGAGTGAGATGGAGGAATTGCAAGAAAAGAGGCAGGAAGCAGGAGAGTGAGAGAAAAGGAAAGAAGAGACATGCAGCCAGACGAGGGGTTAGTGAGAGAGGATGGGACAGAGAACAGGATGAGAAGGACATAAGGCAAGGCTGGGACAGGCAAGGACAGGCAAGGCAAGGCTAGGCTGCAGGACATGTTTTTGCTTTATAGTTTCTAGTACATTCGTCTTCAGACTAGGAGGAAAGCCATAAGGCTGTATGGATTAGGCCCAAGCAAAAACCCCAGCTACTTGAGACACTTAGACTAAGCCTAAAATACCAAGATCTCTCCATAAGGATGGTTTTTATACTGTACTTCCACAATCTGCTGGCAGTACAAAAAAATAAGCTGCAGATCTCCTTAGGCTGAGTCATGGTGCTTTGGGGCAGGGACCATGCATATCATGGGAATATTTCACAGTTTCTGCTCTGTTTTCAGTGTATGACACCAAAACACCCACCTGATGACATCCTTTCAAGAGCAAAGGCAGCAATTGGCAGAATTCCGCTTCTTAGGGGAAGTGAGAAATTGCTGAGCTGACACCAAGTCCTGCAGTGTCCCTGTCACCTGCAGAGCCACCGCATCCTCGCCACGGTAGCGGGCATTGTGACAAAGGTTCAATGTCAGCTGGGTGTGGCAGCCAGGCGCCCCCTAGGGGATGGGGAGCCTGTCAGCCCCGGGCCTGTCACTGCCTGGTGTCCCTGCTGCTGCGAGCCAGGCCTCTGAAAACTTGTCAAACCATGCCCAGACTTGGGGCCAGTTTGGCCCAAAGTCTCCAAGAGACAAGTCGGGAAGAAAGATATGGGACAGAGCGAGAAAGCGAAGGGAGCAGGAGAAAGGGAAGGAAGAATAAAAAGTAGTGTTGGGCTGCAGGAGTGAGATGGAGGAATTGCAAGAAAAGAGGCAGGAAGCAGGAGAGTGAGAGAAAAGGAAAGAACAGACATGCAGCCAGACGAGGGGTTAGTGAGAGAGGATGGGACAGAGAACAGGATGAGAAGGACATAAGGCACGGCTGGGACAGGCAAGGACAGGCAAGGCAAGGCTACGCTGCAGGACATGTTTTTGCTTTATAGTTTCTAGCACATTCGTCTTCAGACTAGGAGGAAAGCCATAAGACCGTATGGATTAGGCCCAAGCAAAAACCCCAGCTACTTGAGACACTTAGACTAAGCCTAAACTACCAAGATCTCTCCATAAGGATGGTTTTTATACTGTACTTCCACAATCTGCTGGCAGTAGAAAAAAATAAGCTGCAGATCTCCTTAGGCTGAGTCATGGTGCTTTGGGGCAGGGACCATGCATATCATGGGAATATTTCACAGTTTCTGCTCTGTTTTCAGTGTATGACACCAAAACACCCACCTGATGACATCCTTTCAAGAGCAAAGGCAGCAATTGGCAGAATTCCGCTTCTTAGGGGAAGTGAGAAATTGCTGAGCTGACACCAAGTCCTGCAGTGTCCCTGTCACCTGCAGAGCCACCGCATCCTCGCCACAGTAGCGGGCATTGTGACAAAGGTTCTATGTCAGCTGGGTGTGGCAGCCAGGCGCCCCCTAGGGGATGGGGAGCCTGTCAGCCCCGGGCCTGTCACTGCCTGTTGGCCCTGCTGCCACCAGCCAGGCCTCTGAAAACTTGTCAAACCATGCCCAGACTTGGGGCCAGTTTGGCCCAAAGTCTCCAAGAGACAAGTCGGGAAGAAAGATATGGGACAGAGGGAGAAAGCGAAGGGAGCAGGAAAAAGGGAAGGACGAATAAAAAGTAGTGTTGTGCTGCAGGAGTGAGATGGAGGAATTGCAAGAAAAGAGGCAGGAAGCAGGAGAGTGAGAGAAAAGGAAAGAACAGACATGCAGCCAGACGAGGGGTTAGTGAGAGAGGATGGGACAGAGAACAGGATGAGAAGGACATAAGGCACGGCTGGGACAGGCAAGGACAGGCAAGGCAAGGCTACGCTGCAGGACATGTTTTTGCTTTATAGTTTCTAGCACATTCGTCTTCAGACTAGGAGGAAAGCCATAAGACCGTATGGATTAGGCCCAAACAAAAACCCCAGCTACTTGAGACACTTAGACTAAGCCTAAAATACCAAGATCTCTCCATAAGGATGGTTTTTATACTGTACTTCAACAATATGCTGGCAGTACAAAAAAATAAGCTGCAGATCCCCTTAGGCTGAGTCATGGTGCTTTGGGGAAGGGACCATGCATATCATGGGAATATTTCACAGTTTCTGCTCTGTTTTCAGTGTATGACACCAAAACACCCACCTGATGACATCCTTTCAAGAGCAAAGGCAGCAATTGGCAGAATTCCGCTTCTTAGGGGAAGTGAGAAATTGCTGAGCTGACACCAAGTCCTGCAGTGTCCCTGTCACCTGCAGAGCCACCGCATCCTCGCCACGGTAGCGGGCATTGTGACAAAGGTTCAATGTCAGCTGGGTGTGGCAGCCAGGCGCCCCCTAGGGGATGGGGAGCCTGTCAGCCCCGGGCCTGTCACTGCCTGGTGTCCCTGCTGCTGCGAGCCAGGCCTCTGAAAACTTGTCAAACCATGCCCAGACTTGGGGCCAGTTTGGCCCAAAGTCTCCAAGAGCCAAGTCGGGAAGAAAGATATGGGACAGAGGGAGAAAGCGAAGGGAGCAGGAGAAAGGGAAGGAAGAATAAAAAGTAGTGTTGGGCTGCAGGAGTGAGATGGAGGAATTGCAAGAAAAGAGGCAGGAAGCAGGAGAGTGAGAGAAAAGGAAAGAACAGACATGCAGCCAGACGAGGGGTTAGTGAGAGAGGATGGGACAGAGAACAGGATGAGAAGGACATAAGGCACGGCTGGGACAGGCAAGGACAGGCAAGGCAAGGCTAGGCTGCAGGACATGTTTTTGCTTTATAGTTTCTAGCACATTCGTCTTCAGACTAGGAGGAAAGCCATAAGACCGTATGGATTAGGCCCAAGCGAAAACCCCAGCTACATGAGACACTTAGACTAAGCCTAAAATACCAAGATCTCTCCATAAGGATGGTTTTTATACCGTACTTCCACAATCTGCTGGCAGTACAAAAAAATAAGCTGCAGATCTCCTTAGGCTGAGTCATGGTGCTTTGGGGCAGGGACCATGCATATCATGGGAATATTTCACAGTTTCTGCTCTGTTTTCAGTGTATGACACCAAAACACCCACCTGATGACATCCTTTCAAGAGCAAAGGCAGCAATTGGCAGAATTCCGCTTCTTAGGGGAAGTGAGAAATTGCTGAGCTGACACCAAGTCCTGCAGTGTCCCTGTCACCTGCAGAGCCACCGCATCCTCGCCACGGTAGCGGGCATTGTGACAAAGGTTCAATGTCAGCTGGGTGTGGCAGCCAGGCGCCCCCTAGGGGATGGGGAGCCTGTCAGCCCCGGGCCTGTCACTGCCTGGTGTCCCTGCTGCTGCGAGCCAGGCCTCTGAAAACTTGTCAAACCATGCCCAGACTTGGGGCCAGTTTGGCCCAAAGTCTCCAAGAGACAAGTCGGGAAGAAAGATATGGGACAGAGCGAGAAAGCGAAGGGAGCAGGAGAAAGGGAAGGAAGAATAAAAAGTAGTGTTGGGCTGCAGGAGTGAGATGGAGGAATTGCAAGAAAAGAGGCAGGAAGCAGGAGAGTGAGAGAAAAGGAAAGAACAGACATGCAGCCAGACGAGGGGTTAGTGAGAGAGGATGGGACAGAGAACAGGATGAGAAGGACATAAGGCACGGCTGGGACAGGCAAGGACAGGCAAGGCAAGGCTACGCTGCAGGACATGTTTTTGCTTTATAGTTTCTAGCACATTCGTCTTCAGACTAGGAGGAAAGCCATAAGACCGTATGGATTAGGCCCAAGCAAAAACCCCAGCTACTTGAGACACTTAGACTAAGCCTAAACTACCAAGATCTCTCCATAAGGATGGTTTTTATACTGTACTTCCACAATCTGCTGGCAGTAGAAAAAAATAAGCTGCAGATCTCCTTAGGCTGAGTCATGGTGCTTTGGGGCAGGGACCATGCATATCATGGGAATATTTCACAGTTTCTGCTCTGTTTTCAGTGTATGACACCAAAACACCCACCTGATGACATCCTTTCAAGAGCAAAGGCAGCAATTGGCAGAATTCCGCTTCTTAGGGGAAGTGAGAAATTGCTGAGCTGACACCAAGTCCTGCAGTGTCCCTGTCACCTGCAGAGCCACCGCATCCTCGCCACAGTAGCGGGCATTGTGACAAAGGTTCTATGTCAGCTGGGTGTGGCAGCCAGGCGCCCCCTAGGGGATGGGGAGCCTGTCAGCCCCGGGCCTGTCACTGCCTGTTGGCCCTGCTGCCACCAGCCAGGCCTCTGAAAACTTGTCAAACCATGCCCAGACTTGGGGCCAGTTTGGCCCAAAGTCTCCAAGAGACAAGTCGGGAAGAAAGATATGGGACAGAGGGAGAAAGCGAAGGGAGCAGGAAAAAGGGAAGGACGAATAAAAAGTAGTGTTGTGCTGCAGGAGTGAGATGGAGGAATTGCAAGAAAAGAGGCAGGAAGCAGGAGAGTGAGAGAAAAGGAAAGAAGAGACATGCAGCCAGACGAGGGCTTAGTGAGAGAGGATGGGACAGAGAACAGGATGAGAAGGACATAAGGCAAGGCTGGGACAGGCAAGGACAGGCAAGGCAAGGCTAGGCTGCAGGACATGTTTTTGCTTTATAGTTTCTAGCACATTCGTCTTCAGACTAGGAGGAAAGCCATAAGACCGTATGGATTAGGCCCAAGCAAAAACCCCAGCTGCTTGAGACACTTAGACTAAGCCTAAAATACCAAGATCTCTCCATAAGGATGGTTTTTATACCGTTCTTCCACAATCTGCTGGCAGTACAAAAAAATAAGCTGCAGATCTCCTTATGCTGAGTCATGGTGCTTTGGGGCAGGGACCAGGCATATCATGGGAATATTTCACAGTTTCTGCTCTGTTTTCAGTGTATGACACCAAAACACCCACCTGATGACATCCTTTCAAGAGCAAAGGCAGCAATTTGCAGAATTCCGCTTCTTAGGGGAAGTGAGAAATTGCTGAGCTGACACCAAGTCCTGCAGTGTCCCTGTCACCTGCAGAGCCACCGCATCCTCTCCACGGTAGCGGGCATTGTGACAAAGGTTCAATGTCAGCTGGGTGTGGCAGCCAGGCGCCCCCTAGGGGATGGGGAGCCTGTCAGCCCCGGGCCTGTCACTGCCTGTTGGCCCTGCTGCCACCAGCCAGGCCTCTGAAAACTTGTCAAACCATGCCCAGACTTGGGGCCAGTTTGGCCCAAAGTCTCCAAGAGACAAGTCGGGAAGAAAGATATGGGACAGAGGGAGAAAGCGAAGGGAGCAGGAGAAAGGGAAGGAAGAATAAAAAGTAGTGTTGGGCTGCAGGAGTGAGATGGAGGAATTGCAAGAAAAGAGGCAGGAAGCAGGAGAGTGAGAGAAAAGGAAAGAACAGACATGCAGCCAGACGAGGGGTTAGTGAGAGAGGATGGGACAGAGAACAGGATGAGAAGGACATAAGGCATGGCTGGGACAGGCAAGGACAGGCAAGGCAAGGCTAGGCTGCAGGACATGTTTTTGCTTTATAGTTTCTAGCACATTCGTCTTCAGACTAGGAGGAAAGCCATAAGACCGTATGGATTAGGCCCAAGCGAAAACCCCAGCTACATGAGACACTTAGACTAAGCCTAAAATACCAAGATCTCTCCATAAGGATGGTTTTTATACCGTACTTCCACAATCTGCTGGCAGTACAAAAAAATAAGCTGCAGATCTCCTTAGGCTGAGTCATGGTGCTTTGGGGCAGGGACCATGCATATCATGGGAATATTTCACAGTTTCTGCTCTGTTTTCAGTGTATGACACCAAAACACCCACCTGATGACATCCTTTCAAGAGCAAAGGCAGCAATTGGCAGAATTCCGCTTCTTAGGGGAAGTGAGAAATTGCTGAGCTGACACCAAGTCCTGCAGTGTCCCTGTCACCTGCAGAGCCACCGCATCCTCGCCACGGTAGCGGGCAGTGTGACAAAGGTTCAATGTCAGCTGGGTGTGGCAGCCAGGCGCCCCCTAGGGGATGGGGAGCCTGTCAGCCCCGGGCCTGTCACTGCCTGGTGTCCCTGCTGCTGCGAGCCAGGCCTCTGAAAACTTGTCAAACCATGCCCAGACTTGGGGCCAGTTTGGCCCAAAGTCTCCAAGAGACAAGTCGGGAAGAAAGATATGGGACAGAGGGAGAAAGCGAAGGGAGCAGGAGAAAGGGAAGGAAGAATAAAAAGTAGTGTTGTGCTGCAGGAGTGAGATGGAGGAATTGCAAGAAAAGAGGCAGGAAGCAGGAGAGTGAGAGAAAAGGAAAGAAGAGACATGCAGCCAGACGAGGGGTTAGTGAGAGAGGATGGGACAGAGAACAGGATGAGAAGGACATAAAGCAAGGCTGGGACAGGCAAGGACAGGCAAGGCAAGGCTAGGCTGCAGGACATGTTTTTGCTTTATAGTTTCTAGCACATTCGTCTTCAGACTAGGAGGAAAGCCATAAGACCGTATGGATTAGGCCCAAGCAAAAACCCCAGCTGCTTGAGACACTTAGACTAAGCCTAAAATACCAAGATCTCTCCATAAGGATGGTTTTTATACCGTACTTCCACAATCTGCTGGCAGTACAAAAAAATAAGCTGCAGATCTCCTTATGCTGAGTCATGGTGCTTTGGGGCAGGGACCAGGCATATCATGGGAATATTTCACAGTTTCTGCTCTGTTTTCAGTGTATGACACCAAAACACCCACCTGATGACATCCTTTCAAGAGCAAAGGCAGCAATTTGCAGAATTCCGCTTCTTAGGGGAAGTGAGAAATTGCTGAGCTGACACCAAGTCCTGCAGTGTCCCTGTCACCTGCAGAGCCACCGCATCCTCTCCACGGTAGCGGGCATTGTGACAAAGGTTCAATGTCAGCTGGGTGTGGCAGCCAGGCGCCCCCTAGGGGATGGGGAGCCTGTCAGCCCCGGGCCTGTCACTGCCTGTTGGCCCTGCTGCCACCAGCCAGGCCTCTGAAAACTTGTCAAACCATGCCCAGACTTGGGGCCAGTTTGGCCCAAAGTCTCCAAGAGACAAGTCGGGAAGAAAGATATGGGACAGAGGGAGAAAGCGAAGGGAGCAGGAGAAAGGGAAGGAAGAATAAAAAGTAGTGTTGGGCTGCAGGAGTGAGATGGAGGAATTGCAAGAAAAGAGGCAGGAAGCAGGAGAGTCAGAGAAAAGGAAAGAAGAGACATGCAGCCAGACGAGGGGTTAGTGAGAGAGGATGGGACAGAGAACAGGATGAGAAGGACATAAGGCACGGCTGGGACAGGCAAGGACAGGCAAGGCAAGGCTAGGCTGCAGGACATGTTTTTGCTTTATAGTTTCTAGCACATTCGTCTTCAGACTAGGAGGAAAGCCATAAGACCGTATGGATTAGGCCCAAGCGAAAACCCCAGCTACATGAGACACTTAGACTAAGCCTAAAATACCAAGATCTCTCCATAAGGATGGTTTTTATACCGTACTTCCACAATCTGCTGGCAGTACAAAAAAATAAGCTGCAGATCTCCTTAGGCTGAGTCATGGTGCTTTGGGGCAGGGACCATGCATATCATGGGAATATTTCACAGTTTCTGCTCTGTTTTCAGTGTATGACACCAAAACACCCACCTGATGACATCCTTTCAAGAGCAAAGGCAGCAATTTGCAGAATTCCGCTTCTTAGGGGAAGTGAGAAATTGCTGAGCTGACACCAAGTCCTGCAGTGTCCCTGTCACCTGCAGAGCCACCGCATCCTCGCCACGGTAGCGGGCAGTGTGACAAAGGTTCAATGTCAGCTGGGTGTGTCAGCCAGGCGCCCCCTAGGGGATGGGGAGCCTGTCAGCCCCGGGCCTGTCACTGCCTGGTCTCCCTGCTGCTGCGAGCCAGGCCTCTGAAAACTTGTCAAACCATGCCCAGACTTGGGGCCAGTTTGGCCCAAAGTCTCCAAGAGCCAAGTCGGGAAGAAAGATATGGGACAGAGGGAGAAAGCGAAGGGAGCAGGAGAAAGGGAAGGAAGAATAAAAAGTAGTGTTGGGCTGCAGGAGTGAGATGGAGGAATTGCAAGAAAAGAGGCAGGAAGCAGGAGAGTGAGAGAAAAGGAAAGAAGAGACATGCAGCCAGACGAGGGGTTAGTGAGAGAGGATGGGACAGAGAACAGGATGAGAAGGACATAAGGCAAGGCTGGGACAGGCAAGGACAGGCAAGGCAAGGCTAGGCTGCAGGACATGTTTTTGCTTTACAGTTTCTAGCACATTCGTCTTCAGACTAGGAGGAAAGCCATAAGACCGTATGGATTAGGCCCAAGCAAAAACCCCAGCTGCTTGAGACACTTAGACTAAGCCTAAAATATCAAGATCTCTCCATAAGGATGGTTTTTATACCGTACTTCCACAATCTGCTGGCAGTACAAAAAAATAAGCTGCAGATCTCCTTAGGCTGAGTCATGGTGCTTTGGGGAAGGGACCATGCATATCATGGGAATATTTCACAGTTTCTGCTCTGTTTTCAGTGTATGACACCAAAACACCCACCTGATGACATCCTTTCAAGAGCAAAGGCAGCAATTGGCAGAATTCCGCTTCTTAGGGGAAGTGAGAAATTGCTGAGCTGACACCAAGTCCTGCAGTGTCCCTGTCACCTGCAGAGCCACCGCATCCTCGCCACAGTAGCGGGCATTGTGACAAAGGTTCTATGTCAGCTGGGTGTGGCAGCCAGGCGCCCCCTAGGGGATGGGGAGCCTGTCAGCCCCGGGCCTGTCACTGCCTGTTGGCCCTGCTGCCGCCAGCCAGGCCTCTGAAAACTTGTCAAACCATGCCCAGACTTGGGGCCAGTTTGGCCCAAAGTCTCCAAGAGCCAAGTCGGGAAGAAAGATATGGGACAGAGGGAGAAAGCGAAGGGAGCAGGAGAAAGGGAAGGAAGAATAAAAAGTAGTGTTGTGCTGCAGGAGTGAGATGGAGGAATTGCAAGAAAAGAGGCAGGAAGCAGGAGAGTGAGAGAAAAGGAAAGAAGAGACATGCAGCCAGAGGAGGGCTTAGTGAGAGAGGATGGGACAGAGAACAGGATGAGAAGGACATAAGGCAAGGCTGGGACAGGCAAGGACAGGCAAGGCAAGGCTAGGCTGCAGGACATGTTTTTGCTTTATAGTTTCTAGCACATTCGTCTTCAGACTAGGAGAAAAGCCATAAGACCGTATGGATTAGGCCCAAGCAAAAACCCCAGCTACTTGAGACACTTAGACTAAGCCTAAAATACCAAGATCTCTCCATAAGGATGGTTTTTATACCGTACTTCCACAATCTGCTGGCAGTACAAAAAAATAAGCTGCAGATCTCCTTATGCTGAGTCATGGTGCTTTGGGGCAGGGACCATGCATATCATGGGAATATTTCACAGTTTCTGCTCTGTTTTCAGTGTATGACACCAAAACACCCACCTGATGACATCCTTTCAAGAGCAAAGGCAGCAATTGGCAGAATTCCGCTTCTTAGGGGAAGTGAGAAATTGCTGAGCTGACACCAAGTCCTGCAGTGTCCCTGTCACCTGCAGAGCCACCGCATCCTCTCCACGGTAGCGGGCATTGTGACAAAGGTTCAATGTCAGCTGGGTGTGGCAGCCAGGCGCCCCCTAGGGGATGGGGTGGCTGTCAGCCCCGGGCCTGTCACTGCCTGCTGGCCCTGCTGCCACCAGCCAGGCCTCTGAAAACTTGTCAAACCATGCCCAGACTTGGGGCCAGTTTGGCCCAAAGTCTGCAAGAGACAAGTCGGGAAGAAAGATATGGGACAGAGGGAGAAAGCGAAGGGAGCAGGAGAAAGGGAAGGAAGAATAAAAAGTAGTGTTGTGCTGCAGGAGTGAGATGGAGGAATTGCAAGAAAAGAGGCAGGAAGCAGGAGAGTGAGAGAAAAGGAAAGAAGAGACATGCAGCCAGACGAGGGGTTAGTGAGAGAGGATGGGACAGAGAACAGGATGAGAAGGACATAAGGCAAGGCTGGGACAGGCAAGGACAGGCAAGGCAAGGCTAGGCTGCAGGACATGTTTTTGCTTTATAGTTTCTAGCACATTCGTCTTCAGACTAGGAGGAAAGCCATAAGACCGTATGGATTAGGCCCAAGCAAAAACCCCAGCTGCTTGAGACACTTAGACTAAGCCTAAAATACCAAGATCTCTCCATAAGGATGGTTTTTATACCGTACTTCCACAATCTGCTGGCAGTACAGAAAAATAAGCTGCAGATCTCCTTATGCTGAGTCATGGTGCTTTGGGGCAGGGACCATGCATATCATGGGAATATTTCACAGTTTCTGCTCTGTTTTCAGTGTATGACACCAAAACACCCACCTGATGACATCCTTTCAAGAGCAAAGGCAGCAATTGGCAGAATTCCGCTTCTTAGGGGAAGTGAGAAATTGCTGAGCTGACACCAAGTCCTGCAGTGTCCCTGTCACCTGCAGAGCCACCGCATCCTCGCCACGGTAGCGGGCATTGTGACAAAGGTTCAATGTCAGCTGGGTGTGGCAGCCAGGCGCCCCCTAGGGGATGGGGAGCCTGTCAGCCCCGGGCCTGTCACTGCCTGCTGGCCCTGCTGCCACCAGCCAGGCCTCTGAAAACTTGTCAAACCATGCCCAGACTTGGGGCCAGTTTGGCCCAAAGTCTCCAAGAGACAAGTCGGGAAGAAAGATATGGGACAGAGGGAGAAAGCGAAGGGAGCAGGAGAAAGGGAAGGAAGAATAAAAAGTAGTGTTGTGCTGCAGGAGTGAGATGGAGGAATTGCAAGAAAAGAGGCAGGAAGCAGGAGAGTGAGAGAAAAGGAAAGAAGAGACATGCAGCCAGACGAGGGGTTAGTGAGAGAGGATGGGACAGAGAACAGGATGAGAAGGACATAAGGCAAGGCTGGGACAGGCAAGGACAGGAAAGGCAAGGCTAGGCTGCAGGACATGTTTTTGCTTTATAGTTTCTAGCACATTCGTCTTCAGACTAGGAGGAAAGCCATAAGACCGTATGGATTAGGCCCAAGCAAAAACCCCAGCTGCTTGAGACACTTAGACTAAGCCTAAAATACCAAGATCTCTCCATAAGGATGGTTTTTATACCGTACTTCCACAATCTGCTGGCAGTACAAAAAAATAAGCTGCAGATCTCCTTATGCTGAGTCATGGTGCTTTGGGGCAGGGACCATGCATATCATGGGAATATTTCACAGTTTCTGCTCTGTTTTCAGTGTATGACACCAAAACACCCACCTGATGACATCCTTTCAAGAGCAAAGGCAGCAATTTGCAGAATTCCGCTTCTTAGGGGAAGTGAGAAATTGCTGAGCTGACACCAAGTCCTGCAGTGTCCCTGTCACCTGCAGAGCCACCGCATCCTCGCCACGGTAGCGGGCATTGTGACAAAGGTTCAATGTCAGCTGGGTGTGGCAGCCAGGCGCCCCCTAGGGGATGGGGAGCCTGTCAGCCCCGGGCCTGTCACTGCCTGCTGGCCCTGCTGCCACCAGCCAGGCCTCTGAAAACTTGTCAAACCATGCCCAGACTTGGGGCCAGTTTGGCCCAAAGTCTCCAAGAGACAAGTCGGGAAGAAAGATATGGGACAGAGGGAGAAAGCGAAGGGAGCAGGAGAAAGGGAAGGAAGAATAAAAAGTAGTGTTGTGCTGCAGGAGTGAGATGGAGGAATTGCAAGAAAAGAGGCAGGAAGCAGGAGAGTGAGAGAAAAGGAAAGAAGAGACATGCAGCCAGACGAGGGGTTAGTGAGAGAGGATGGGACAGAGAACAGGATGAGAAGGACATAAGGCAAGGCTGGGACAGGCAAGGACAGGCAAGGCAAGGCTAGGCTGCAGGACATGTTTTTGCTTTATAGTTTCTAGCACATTCGTCTTCAGACTAGGAGGAAAGCCATAAGACCGTATGGATTAGGCCCAAGCAAAAATCCCAGCTGCTTGAGACACTTAGACTAAGCCTAAAATACCAAGATCTCTCCATAAGGATGGTTTTTATACTGTACTTCCACAATCTGCTGGCAGTACAAAAAAATAAGCTGCAGATCTCCTTATGCTGAGTCATGGTGCTTTGGGGCAGGGACCATGCATATCATGGGAATATTTCACAGTTTCTGCTCTGTTTTCAGTGTATGACACCAAAACACCCACCTGATGACATCCTTTCAAGAGCAAAGGCAGCAATTTGCAGAATTCCGCTTCTTAGGGGAAGTGAGAAATTGCTGAGCTGACACCAAGTCCTGCAGTGTCCCTGTCACCTGCAGAGCCACCGCATCCTCGCCACGGTAGCGGGCATTGTGACAAAGGTTCAATGTCAGCTGGGTGTAGCAGCCAGGCGCCCCCTAGGGGATGGGGAGCCTGTCAGCCCCGGGCCTGTCACTGCCTGTTGGCCCTGCTGCCACCAGCCAGGCCTCTGAAAAGTTGTCAAACCATGCCCAGACTTGGGGCCAGTTTGGCCCAAAGTCTCCAAGAGACAAGTCGGGAAGAAAGATATGGGACAGAGGGAGAAAGCGAAGGGAGCAGGAGAAAGGGAAGGAAGAATAAAAAGTAGTGTTGGGCTGCAGGAGTGAGATGGAGGAATTGCAAGAAAAGAGGCAGGAAGCAGGAGAGTGAGAGAAAAGGAAAGAAGAGACATGCAGCCAGACGAGGGGTTAGTGAGAGAGGATGGGACAGAGAACAGGATGAGAAGGACATAAGGCAAGGCTGGGACAGGCAAGGACAGGCAAGGCAAGGCTAGGCTGCAGGACATGTTTTTGCTTTATAGTTTCTAGCACATTCGTCTTCAGACTAGGAGGAAAGCCATAAGACCGTATGGATTAGGCCCAAGCAAAAACCCCAGCTGCTTGAGACACTTAGACTAAGCCTAAAATACCAAGATCTCTCCATAAGGATGGTTTTTACACCGTACTTCCACAATCTGCTGGCAGTACAAAAAAATAAGCTGCAGATCTCCTTATGCTGAGTCATGGTGCTTTGGGGCAGGGACCATGCATATCATGGGAATATTTCACAGTTTCTGCTCTGTTTTCAGTGTATGACACCAAAACACCCACCTGATGACATCCTTTCAAGAGCAAAGGCAGCAATTTGCAGAATTCCGCTTCTTAGGGGAAGTGAGAAATTGCTGAGCTGACACCAAGTCCTGCAGTGTCCCTGTCACCTGCAGAGCCACCGCATCCTCGCCACGGTAGCGGGCATTGTGACAAAGGTTCAATGTCAGCTGGGTGTGGCAGCCAGGCGCCCCCTAGGGGATGGGGAGCCTGTCAGCCCCGGGCCTGTCACTGCCTGTTGGCCCTGCTGCCACCAGCCAGGCCTCTGAAAACTTGTCAAACCATGCCCAGACTTGGGGCCAGTTTGGCCCAAAGTCTCCAAGAGACAAGTCGGGAAGAAAGATATGGGACAGAGGGAGAAAGCGAAGGGAGCAGGAGAAAGGGAAGGAAGAATAAAAAGTAGTGTTGGGCTGCAGGAGTGAGATGGAGGAATTGCAAGAAAAGAGGCAGGAAGCAGGAGAGTGAGAGAAAAGGAAAGAAGAGACATGCAGCCAGACGAGGGCTTAGTGAGAGAGGATGGGACAGAGAACAGGATGAGAAGGACATAAGGCAAGGCTGGGACAGGCAAGGACAGGCAAGGCAAGGCTAGGCTGCAGGACATGTTTTTGCTTTATAGTTTCTAGCACATTCGTCTTCAGACTAGGAGGAAAGCCATAAGACCGTATGGATTAGGCCCAAGCAAAAATCCCAGCTGCTTGAGACACTTAGACTAAGCCTAAAATACCAAGATCTCTCCATAAGGATGGTTTTTACACCGTACTTCCACAATCTGCTGGCAGTACAAAAAAATAAGCTGCAGATCTCCTTATGCTGAGTCATGGTGCTTTGGGGCAGGGACCATGCATATCATGGGAATATTTCACAGTTTCTGCTCTGTTTTCAGTGTATGACACCAAAACACCCACCTGATGACATCCTTTCAAGAGCAAAGGCAGCAATTGGCAGAATTCCGCTTCTTAGGGGAAGTGAGAAATTGCTGAGCTGACACCAAGTCCTGCAGTGTCCCTGTCACCTGCAGAGCCACCGCATCCTCGCCACGGTAGCGGGCATTGTGACAAAGGTTCAATGTCAGCTGGGTGTGGCAGCCAGGCGCCCCCTAGGGGATGGGGAGCCTGTCAGCCCCGGGCCTGTCACTGCCTGCTGGCCCTGCTGCCACCAGCCAGGCCTCTGAAAACTTGTCAAACCATGCCCAGACTTGGGGCCAGTTTGGCCCAAAGTCTCCAAGAGACAAGTCGGGAAGAAAGATATGGGACAGAGGGAGAAAGCGAAGGGAGCAGGAGAAAGGGAAGGAAGAATAAAAAGTAGTGTTGGGCTGCAGGAGTGAGATGGAGGAATTGCAAGAAAAGAGGCAGGAAGCAGGAGAGTGAGAGAAAAGGAAAGAAGAGACATGCAGCCAGACGAGGGGTTAGTGAGAGAGGATGGGACAGAGAACAGGATGAGAAGGACATAAGGCAAGGCTGGGACAGGCAAGGACAGGCAAGGCAAGGCTAGGCTGCAGGACATGTTTTTGCTTTATAGTTTCTAGCACATTCGTCTTCAGACTAGGAGGAAAGCCATAAGACCGTATGGATTAGGCCCAAGCAAAAATCCCAGCTGCTTGAGACACTTAGACTAAGCCTAAAATACCAAGATCTCTCCATAAGGATGGTTTTTACACCGTACTTCCACAATCTGCTGGCAGTACAAAAAAATAAGCTGCAGATCTCCTTATGCTGAGTCATGGTGCTTTGGGGCAGGGACCATGCATATCATGGGAATATTTCACAGTTTCTGCTCTGTTTTCAGTGTATGACACCAAAACACCCACCTGATGACATCCTTTCAAGAGCAAAGGCAGCAATTGGCAGAATTCCGCTTCTTAGGGGAAGTGAGAAATTGCTGAGCTGACACCAAGTCCTGCAGTGTCCCTGTCACCTGCAGAGCCACCGCATCCTCTCCACGGTAGCGGGCATTGTGACAAAGGTTCAATGTCAGCTGGGTGTGGCAGCCAGGCGCCCCCTAGGGGATGGGGAGCCTGTCAGCCCCGGGCCTGTCACTGCCTGCTGGCCCTGCTGCCACCAGCCAGGCCTCTGAAAACTTGTCAAACCATGCCCAGACTTGGGGCCAGTTTGGCCCAAAGTCTGCAAGAGACAAGTCGGGAAGAAAGATATGGGACAGAGGGAGAAAGCGAAGGGAGCAGGAGAAAGGGAAGGAAGAATAAAAAGTAGTGTTGTGCTGCAGGAGTGAGATGGAGGAATTGCAAGAAAAGAGGCAGGAAGCAGGAGAGTGAGAGAAAAGGAAAGAAGAGACATGCAGCCAGACGAGGGCTTAGTGAGAGAGGATGGGACAGAGAACAGGATGAGAAGGACATAAGGCAAGGCTGGGACAGGCAAGGACAGGCAAGGCAAGGCTAGGCTGCAGGACATGTTTTTGCTTTATAGTTTCTAGCACATTCGTCTTCAGACTAGGAGGAAAGCCATAAGACCGTATGGATTAGGCCCAAGCAAAAACCCCAGCTGCTTGAGACACTTAGACTAAGCCTAAAATACCAAGATCTCTCCATAAGGATGGTTTTTATACCGTACTTCCACAATCTGCTGGCAGTACAAAAAAATAAGCTGCAGATCTCCTTATGCTGAGTCATGGTGCTTTGGGGCAGGGACCATGCATATCATGGGAATATTTCACAGTTTCTGCTCTGTTTTCAGTGTATGACACCAAAACACCCACCTGATGACATCCTTTCAAGAGCAAAGGCAGCAATTGGCAGAATTCCGCTTCTTAGGGGAAGTGAGAAATTGCTGAGCTGACACCAAGTCCTGCAGTGTCCCTGTCACCTGCAGAGCCACCGCATCCTCGCCACGGTAGCGGGCATTGTGACAAAGGTTCAATGTCAGCTGGGTGTGGCAGCCAGGCGCCCCCTAGGGGATGGGGAGCCTGTCAGCCCCGGGCCTGTCACTGCCTGCTGGCCCTGCTGCCACCAGCCAGGCCTCTGAAAACTTGTCAAACCATGCCCAGACTTGGGTCCAGTTTGGCCCAAAGTCTCCAAGAGACAATTCGGGAAGAAAGATATGGGACAGAGGGAGAAAGCGAAGGGAGCAGGAGAAAGGGAAGGAAGAATAAAAAGTAGTGTTGTGCTGCAGGAGTGAGATGGAGGAATTGCAAGAAAAGAGGCAGGAAGCAGGAGAGTGAGAGAAAAGGAAAGAAGAGACATGCAGCCAGACGAGGGGTTAGTGAGACAGGATGGGACAGAGAACAGGATGAGAAGGACATAAGGCAAGGCTGGGACAGGCAAGGACAGGCAAGGCAAGGCTAGGCTGCAGGACATGTTTTTGCTTTATAGTTTCTAGCACATTCGTCTTCAGACTAGGAGGAAAGCCATAAGACCGTATGGATTAGGCCCAAGCAAAAACCCCAGCTGCTTGAGACACTTAGACTAAGCCTAAAATACCAAGATCTCTCCATAAGGATGGTTTTTATACCGTACTTCCACAATCTGCTGGCAGTACAAAAAAATAAGCTGCAGATCTCCTTATGCTGAGTCATGGTGCTTTGGGGCAGGGACCATGCATATCATGGGAATATTTCACAGTTTCTGCTCTGTTTTCAGTGTATGACACCAAAACACCCACCTGATGACATCCTTTCAAGAGCAAAGGCAGCAATTTGCAGAATTCCGCTTCTTAGGGGAAGTGAGAAATTGCTGAGCTGACACCAAGTCCTGCAGTGTCCCTGTCACCTGCAGAGCCACCGCATCCTCTCCACGGTAGCGGGCATTGTGACAAAGGTTCAATGTCAGCTGGGTGTGGCAGCCAGGCGCCCCCTAGGGGATGGGGAGCCTGTCAGCCCCGGGCCTGTCACTGCCTGCTGGCCCTGCTGCCACCAGCCAGGCCTCTGAAAACTTGTCAAACCATGCCCAGACTTGGGGCCAGTTTGGCCCAAAGTCTCCAAGAGACAAGTCGGGAAGAAAGATATGGGACAGAGGGAGAAAGCGAAGGGAGCAGGAGAAAGGGAAGGAAGAATAAAAAGTAGTGTTGTGCTGCAGGAGTGAGATGGAGGAATTGCAAGAAAAGAGGCAGGAAGCAGGAGAGTGAGAGAAAAGGAAAGAAGAGACATGCAGCCAGACGAGGGCTTAGTGAGAGAGGATGGGACAGAGAACAGGATGAGAAGGACATAAGGCAAGGCTGGGACAGGCAAGGACAGGCAAGGCAAGGCTAGGCTGCAGGACATGTTTTTGCTTTATAGTTTCTAGCACATTCGTCTTCAGACTAGGAGGAAAGCCATAAGACCGTATGGATTAGGCCCAAGCAAAAACCCCAGCTGCTTGAGACACTTAGACTAAGCCTAAAATACCAAGATCTCTCCATAAGGATGGTTTTTATACCGTACTTCCACAATCTGCTGGCAGTACAAAAAAATAAGCTGCAGATCTCCTTATGCTGAGTCATGGTGCTTTGGGGCAGGGACCATGCATATCATGGGAATATTTCACAGTTTCTGCTCTGTTTTCAGTGTATGACACCAAAACACCCACCTGATGACATCCTTTCAAGAGCAAAGGCAGCAATTGGCAGAATTCCGCTTCTTAGGGGAAGTGAGAAATTGCTGAGCTGACACCAAGTCCTGCAGTGTCCCTGTCACCTGCAGAGCCACCGCATCCTCTCCACGGTAGTGGGCATTGTGACAAAGGTTCAATGTCAGCTGGGTGTGGCAGCCAGGCGCCCCCTAGGGGATGGGGAGCCTGTCAGCCCCGGGCCTGTCACTGCCTGCTGGCCCTGCTGCCACCAGCCAGGCCTCTGAAAACTTGTCAAACCATGCCCAGACTTGGGGCCAGTTTGGCCCAAAGTCTCCAAGAGACAAGTCGGGAAGAAAGATATGGGACAGAGGGAGAAAGCGAAGGGAGCAGGAGAAAGGGAAGGAAGAATAAAAAGTAGTGTTGTGCTGCAGGAGTGAGATGGAGGAATTGCAAGAAAAGAGGCAGGAAGCAGGAGAGTGAGAGAAAAGGAAAGAAGAGACATGCAGCCAGACGAGGGGTTAGTGAGACAGGATGGGACAGAGAACAGGATGAGAAGGACATAAGGCAAGGCTGGGACAGGCAAGGACAGGCAAGGCAAGGCTAGGCTGCAGGACATGTTTTTGCTTTATAGTTTCTAGCACATTCGTCTTCAGACTAGGAGGAAAGCCATAAGACCGTATGGATTAGGCCCAAGCAAAAACCCCAGCTGCTTGAGACACTTAGACTAAGCCTAAAATACCAAGATCTCTCCATAAGGATGGTTTTTATACCGTACTTCCACAATCTGCTGGCAGTACAAAAAAATAAGCTGCAGATCTCCTTATGCTGAGTCATGGTGCTTTGGGGCAGGGACCATGCATATCATGGGAATATTTCACAGTTTCTGCTCTGTTTTCAGTGTATGACACCAAAACACCCACCTGATGACATCCTTTCAAGAGCAAAGGCAGCAATTGGCAGAATTCCGCTTCTTAGGGGAAGTGAGAAATTGCTGAGCTGACACCAAGTCCTGCAGTGTCCCTGTCACCTGCAGAGCCACCGCATCCTCTCCACGGTAGCGCGCATTGTGACAAAGGTTCAATGTCAGCTGGGTGTGGCAGCCAGGCGCCCCCTAGGGGATGGGGAGCCTGTCAGCCCCGGGCCTGTCACTGCCTGTTGGCCCTGCTGCCACCAGCCAGGCCTCTGAAAACTTGTCAAACCATGCCCAGACTTGGGGCCAGTTTGGCCCAAAGTCTCCAAGAGACAAGTCGGGAAGAAAGATATGGGACAGAGGGAGAAAGCGAAGGGAGCAGGAGAAAGGGAAGGAAGAATAAAAAGTAGTGTTGTGCTGCAGGAGTGAGATGGAGGAATTGCAAGAAAAGAGGCAGGAAGCAGGAGAGTGAGATAAAAGGAAAGAACAGACATGCAGCCAGACGAGGGGTTAGTGAGACAGGATGGGACAGAGAACAGGATGAGAAGGACATAAGGCAAGGCTGGGACAGGCAAGGACAGGCAAGGCAAGGCTAGGCTGCAGGACATGTTTTTGCTTTATAGTTTCTAGCACATTCGTCTTCAGACTAGGAGGAAAGCCATAAGACCGTATGGATTAGGCCCAAGCAAAAACCCCAGCTGCTTGAGACACTTAGACTAAGCCTAAAATACCAAGATCTCTCCATAAGGATGGTTTTTATACCGTACTTCCACAATCTGCTGGCAGTACAAAAAAATAAGCTGCAGATCTCCTTATGCTGAGTCATGGTGCTTTGGGGCAGGGACCATGCATATCATGGGAATATTTCACAGTTTCTGCTCTGTTTTCAGTGTATGACACCAAAACACCCACCTGATGACATCCTTTCAAGAGCAAAGGCAGCAATTGGCAGAATTCCGCTTCTTAGGGGAAGTGAGAAATTGCTGAGCTGACACCAAGTCCTGCAGTGTCCCTGTCACCTGCAGAGCCACCGCATCCTCGCCACGGTAGCGGGCATTGTGACAAAGGTTCAATGTCAGCTGGGTGTGGCAGCCAGGCGCCCCCTAGGGGATGGGGAGCCTGTCAGCCCCGGGCCTGTCACTGCCTGGTGTCCCTGCTGCCACCAGCCAGGCCTCTGAAAACTTGTCAAACCATGCGCAGACTTGGGGCCAGTTTGGCCCAAAGTCTCCAAGAGACAAGTCGGGAAGAAAGATATGGGACAGAGGGAGAAAGCGAAGGGAGCAGGAGAAAGGGAAGGAAGAATAAAAAGTAGTGTTGGGCTGCAGGAGTGAGATGGAGGAATTGCAAGAAAAGAGGCAGGAAGCAGGAGAGTGAGAGAAAAGGAAAGAAGAGACATGCAGCCAGACGAGGGCTTAGTGAGAGAGGATGGGACAGAGAACAGGATGAGAAGGACATAAGGCAAGGCTGGGACAGGCAAGGACAGGCAAGGCAAGGCTAGGCTGCAGGACATGTTTTTGCTTTACAGTTTCTAGCACATTCGTCTTCAGACTAGGAGGAAAGCCATAAGACCGTATGGATTAGGCCCAAGCAAAAACCCCAGCTGCTTGAGACACTTAGACTAAGCCTAAAATACCAAGATCTCTCCATAAGGATGGTTTTTATACCGTACTTCCACAATCTGCTGGCAGTACAAAAAAATAAGCTGCAGATCTCCTTATGCTGAGTCATGGTGCTTTGGGGCAGGGACCATGCATATCATGGGAATATTTCACAGTTTCTGCACTGTTTTCAGTGTATGACACCAAAACACCCACCTGATGACATCCTTTCAAGAGCAAAGGCAGCAATTTGCAGAATTCCGCTTCTTAGGGGAAGTGAGAAATTGCTGAGCTGACACCAAGTCCTGCAGTGTCCCTGTCACCTGCAGAGCCACCGCATCCTCGCCACGGTAGCGGGCATTGTGACAAAGGTTCAATGTCAGCTGGGTGTGGCAGCCAGGCGCCCCCTAGGGGATGGGGAGCCTGTCAGCCCCGGGCCTGTCACTGCCTGTTGGCCCTGCTGCCACCAGCCAGGCCTCTGAAAACTTGTCAAACCATGCCCAGACTTGGGGCCAGTTTGGCCCAAAGTCTCCAAGAGCCAAGTCGGGAAGAAAGATATGGGACAGAGGGAGAAAGCGAAGGGAGCAGGAGAAAGGGAAGGAAGAATAAAAAGTAGTGTTGGGCTGCAGGAGTGAGATGGAGGAATTGCAAGAAAAGAGGCAGGAAGCAGGAGAGTGAGAGAAAAGGAAAGAAGAGACATGCAGCCAGACGAGGGGTTAGTGAGAGAGGATGGGACAGAGAACAGGATGAGAAGGACATAAGGCAAGGCTGGGACAGGCAAGGACAGGCAAGGCAAGGCTAGGCTGCAGGACATGTTTTTGCTTTATAGTTTCTAGCACATTCGTCTTCAGACTAGGAGGAAAGCCATAAGACCGTATGGATTAGGCCCAAGCAAAAACCCCAGCTGCTTGAGACACTTAGACTAAGCCTAAAATACCAAGATCTCTCCATAAGGATGGTTTTTATACCGTACTTCCACAATCTGCTGGCAGTACAAAAAAATAAGCTGCAGATCTCCTTATGCTGAGTCATGGTGCTTTGGGGCAGGGACCATGCATATCATGGGAATATTTCACCGTTTCTGCTCTGTTTTCAGTGTATGACACCAAAACACCCACCTGATGACATCCTTTCAAGAGCAAAGGCAGCAATTGGCAGAATTCCGCTTCTTAGGGGAAGTGAGAAATTGCTGAGCTGACACCAAGTCCTGCAGTGTCCCTGTCACCTGCAGAGCCACCGCATCCTCGCCACAGTAGCGGGCATTGTGACAAAGGTTCTATGTCAGCTGGGTGTGGCAGCCAGGCGCCCCCTAGGGGATGGGGAGCCTGTCAGCCCCGGGCCTGTCACTGCCTGTTGGCCCTGCTGCCACCAGCCAGGCCTCTGAAAACTTGTCAAACCATGCCCAGACTTGGGGCCAGTTTGGCCCAAAGTCTCCAAGAGCCAAGTCGGGAAGAAAGATATGGGACAGAGGGAGAAAGCGAAAGGAGCAGGAAAAAGGGAAGGAAGAATAAAAAGTAGTGTTGTGCTGCAGGAGTGAGATGGAGGAATTGCAAGAAAAGAGGCAGGAAGCAGGAGAGTGAGAGAAAAGGAAAGAAGAGACATGCAGCCAGACGAGGGGTTAGTGAGAGAGGATGGGACAGAGAACAGGATGAGAAGGACATAAGGCAAGGCTGGGACAGGCAAGGACAGGCAAGGCAAGGCTAGGCTGCAGGACATGTTTTTGCTTTATAGTTTCTAGCACATTCGTCTTCAGACTAGGAGGAAAGCCATAAGACCGTATGGATTAGGCCCAAGCAAAAACCCCAGCTGCTTGAGACAATTAGACTAAGCCTAAAATACCAAGATCTCTCCATAAGGATGGTTTTTATACCGTACTTCCACAATCTGCTGGCAGTACAAAAAAATAAGCTGCAGATCTCCTTAGGCTGAGTCATGGTGCTTTGGGGAAGGGACCATGCATATCATGGGAATATTTCACAGTTTCTGCTCTGTTTTCAGTGTATGACACCAAAACACCCACCTGATGACATCCTTTCAAGAGCAAAGGCAGCAATTGGCAGAATTCCGCTTCTTAGGGGAAGTGAGAAATTGCTGAGCTGACACCAAGTCCTGCAGTGTCCCTGTCACCTGCAGAGCCACCGCATCCTCGCCACAGTAGCGGGCATTGTGACAAAGATTCTATGTCAGCTGGGTGTGGCAGCCAGGCGCCCCCTAGGGGATGGGGAGCCTGTCAGCCCCGGGCCTGTCACTGCCTGTTGGCCCTGCTGCCACCATCCAGGCCTCTGAAAACTTGTCAAACCATGCCCAGACTTGGGGCCAGTTTGGCCCAAAGTCTCCAAGAGCCAAGTCGGGAAGAAAGATATGGGACAGAGGGAGAAAGCGAAAGGAGCAGGAAAAAGGGAAGGAAGAATAAAAAGTAGTGTTGTGCTGCAGGAGTGAGATGGAGGAATTGCAAGAAAAGAGGCAGGAAGCAGGAGAGTGAGAGAAAAGGAAAGAACAGACATGCAGCCAGACGAGGGGTTAGTGAGAGAGGATGGGACAGAGAACAGGATGAGAAGGACATAAGGCAAGGCTGGGACAGGCAAGGACAGGCAAGGCAAGGCTAGGCTGCAGGACATGTTTTTGCTTTATAGTTTCTAGCACATTCGTCTTCAGACTAGGAGGAAAGCCATAAGACCGTATGGATTAGGCCCAAGCAAATACCCAGCTGCTTGAGACACTTAGACTAAGCCTAAAATACCAAGATCTCTCCATAAGGATGGTTTTTATACCGTACTTCCACAATCTGCTGGCAGTACAAAAAAATAAGCTGCAGATCTCCTTATGCTGAGTCATGGTGCTTTGGGGCAGGGACCATGCATATCATGGGAATATTTCACAGTTTCTGCTCTGTTTTCAGTGTATGACACCAAAACACCCACCTGATGACATCCTTTCAAGAGCAAAGGCAGCAATTTGCAGAATTCCGCTTCTTAGGGGAAGTGAGAAATTGCTGAGCTGACACCAAGTCCTGCAGTGTCCCTGTCACCTGCAGAGCCACCGCATCCTCGCCACGGTAGCGGGCATTGTGACAAAGGTTCAATGTCAGCTGGGTGTGGCAGCCAGGCGACCCCTAGGGGATGGGGAGCCTGTCAGCCCCGGGCCTGTCACTGCCTGTTGGCCCTGCTGCCACCAGCCAGGCCTCTGAAAACTTGTCAAACCATGCCCAGACTTGGGGCCAGTTTGGCCCAAAGTCTCCAAGAGACAAGTCGGGAAGAAAGATATGGGACAGAGGGAGAAAGCGAAGGGAGCAGGAGAAAGGGAAGGAAGAATAAAAAGTAGTGTTGGGCTGCAGGAGTGAGATGGAGGAATTGCAAGAAAAGAGGCAGGAAGCAGGAGAGTGAGAGAAAAGGAAAGAAGAGACATGCAGCCAGACGAGGGGTTAGTGAGAGAGGATGGGACAGAGAACAGGATGAGAAGGACATAAGGCAAGGCTGGGACAGGCAAGGACAGGCAAGGCAAGGCTAGGCTGCAGGACATGTTTTTGCTTTACAGTTTCTAGCACATTCGTCTTCAGACTAGGAGGAAAGCCATAAGACCGTATGGATTAGGCCCAAGCAAAAACCCCAGCTGCTTGAGACACTTAGACTAAGCCTAAAATATCAAGATCTCTCCATAAGGATGGTTTTTATACCGTACTTCCACAATCTGCTGGCAGTACAAAAAAATAAGCTGCAGATCTCCTTATGATGAGTCATGGTGCTTTGGGGCAGGGACCATGCATATCATGGGAATATTTCACAGTTTCTGCTCTGTTTTCAGTGTATGACACCAAAACACCCACCTGATGACATCCTTTCAAGAGCAAAGGCAGCAATTGGCACAATTCCGCTTCTTAGGGGAAGTGAGAAATTGCTGAGCTGACACCAAGTCCTGCAGTGTCCCTGTCACCTGCAGAGCCACCGCATCCTCTCCACGGTAGCGGGCATTGTGACAAAGGTTCAATGTCAGCTGGGTGTGGCAGCCAGGCGCCCCCTAGGGGATGGGGAGCCTGTCAGCCCCGGGCCTGTCACTGCCTGTTGGCCCTGCTGCCACCAGCCAGGCCTCTGAAAACTTGTCAAACCATGCCCAGACTTGGGGCCAGTTTGGCCCAAAGTCTCCAAGAGCCAAGTCGGGAAGAAAGATATGGGACAGAGGGAGAAAGCGAAAGGAGCAGGAAAAAGGGAAGGAAGAATAAAAAGTAGTGTTGTGCTGCAGGAGTGAGATGGAGGAATTGCAAGAAAAGAGGCAGGAAGCAGGAGAGTGAGAGAAAAGGAAAGAAGAGACATGCAGCCAGACGAGGGCTTAGTGAGAGAGGATGGGACAGAGAACAGGATGAGAAGGACATAAGGCAAGGCTGGGACAGGCAAGGACAGGCAAGGCAAGGCTAGGCTGCAGGACATGTTTTTGCTTTATAGTTTCTAGCACATTCGTCTTCAGACTAGGAGGAAAGCCATAAGACCGTATGGATTAGGCCCAAGCAAAAACCCCAGCTGCTTGAGACACTTAGACTAAGCCTAAAATACCAAGATCTCTCCATAAGGATGGTTTTTATACCGTACTTCCACAATCTGCTGGCAGTAGAAAAAAATAAGCTGCAGATCTCCTTATGCTGAGTCATGGTGCTTTGGGGCAGGGACCATGCATATCATGGGAATATTTCACCGTTTCTGCTCTGTTTTCAGTGTATGACACCAAAACACCCACCTGATGACATCCTTTCAAGAGCAAAGGCAGCAATTGGCAGAATTCCGCTTCTTAGGGGAAGTGAGAAATTGCTGAGCTGACACCAAGTCCTGCAGTGTCCCTGTCACCTGCAGAGCCACCGCATCCTCTCCACGGTAGCGGGCATTGTGACAAAGGTTCAATGTCAGCTGGGTGTGGCAGCCAGGCGCCCCCTAGGGGATGGGGAGCCTGTCAGCCCCGGGCCTGTCACTGCCTGCTGGCCCTGCTGCCACCAGCCAGGCCTCTGAAAACTTGTCAAACCATGCCCAGACTTGGGGCCAGTTTGGCCCAAAGTCTGCAAGAGACAAGTCGGGAAGAAAGATATGGGACAGAGGGAGAAAGCGAAGGGAGCAGGAGAAAGGGAAGGAAGAATAAAAAGTAGTGTTGTGCTGCAGGAGTGAGATGGAGGAATTGCAAGAAAAGAGGCAGGAAGCAGGAGAGTGAGAGAAAAGGAAAGAAGAGACATGCAGCCAGACGAGGGGTTAGTGAGAGAGGATGGGACAGAGAACAGGATGAGAAGGACATAAGGCAAGGCTGGGACAGGCAAGGACAGGCAAGGCAAGGCTAGGCTGCAGGACATGTTTTTGCTTTATAGTTTCTAGCACATTCGTCTTCAGACTAGAAGGAAAGCCATAAGACCGTATGGATTAGGCCCAAGCAAAAACCCCAGCTGCTTGAGACACTTAGACTAAGCCTAAAATACCAAGATCTCTCCATAAGGATGGTTTTTATACCGTACTTCCACAATCTGCTGGCAGTACAAAAAAATAAGCTGCAGATCTCCTTATGCTGAGTCATGGTGCTTTGGGGCAGGGACCATGCATATCATGGGAATATTTCACAGTTTCTGCTCTGTTTTCAGTGTATGACACCAAAACACCCACCTGATGACATCCTTTCAAGAGCAAAGGCAGCAATTGGCAGAATTCCGCTTCTTAGGGGAAGTGAGAAATTGCTGAGCTGACACCAAGTCCTGCAGTGTCCCTGTCACCTGCAGAGCCACCGCATCCTCTCCACGGTAGCGGGCATTGTGACAAAGGTTCAATGTCAGCTGGGTGTGGCAGCCAGGCGCCCCCTAGGGGATGGGGAGCCTGTCAGCCCCGGGCCTGTCACTGCCTGCTGGCCCTGCTGCCACCAGCCAGGCCTCTGAAAACTTGTCAAACCATGCCCAGACTTGGGGCCAGTTTGGCCCAAAGTCTGCAAGAGACAAGTCGGGAAGAAAGATATGGGACAGAGGGAGAAAGCGAAGGGAGCAGGAGAAAGGGAAGGAAGAATAAAAAGTAGTGTTGTGCTGCAGGAGTGAGATGGAGGAATTGCAAGAAAAGAGGCAGGAAGCAGGAGAGTGAGAGAAAAGGAAAGAAGAGACATGCAGCCAGACGAGGGCTTAGTGAGAGAGGATGGGACAGAGAACAGGATGAGAAGGACATAAGGCAAGGCTGGGACAGGCAAGGACAGGCAAGGCAAGGCTAGGCTGCAGGACATGTTTTTGCTTTATAGTTTCTAGCACATTCGTCTTCAGACTAGGAGGAAAGCCATAAGACCGTATGGATTAGGCCCAAGCAAAAACCCCAGCTGCTTGAGACACTTAGACTAAGCCTAAAATACCAAGATCTCTCCATAAGGATGGTTTTTATACCGTACTTCCACAATCTGCTGGCAGTACAAAAAAATAAGCTGCAGATCTCCTTATGCTGAGTCATGGTGCTTTGGGGCAGGGACCATGCATATCATGGGAATATTTCACCGTTTCTGCTCTGTTTTCAGTGTATGACACCAAAACACCCACCTGATGACATCCTTTCAAGAGCAAAGGCAGCAATTGGCAGAATTCCGCTTCTTAGGGGAAGTGAGAAATTGCTGAGCTGACACCAAATCCTGCAGTGTCCCTGTCACCTGCAGAGCCACCGCATCCTCGCCACGGTAGCGGGCATTGTGACAAAGGTTCAATGTCAGCTGGGTGTGGCAGCCAGGCGCCCCCTAGGGGATGGGGAGCCTGTCAGCCCCGGGCCTGTCACTGCCTGGTGTCCCTGCTGCCACCAGCCAGGCCTCTGAAAACTTGTCAAACCATGCCCAGACTTGGGGCCAGTTTGGCCCAAAGTCTCCAAGAGACAAGTCGGGAAGAAAGATATGGGACAGAGGGAGAAAGCGAAGGGAGCAGGAGAAAGGGAAGGAAGAATAAAAAGTAGTGTTGGGCTGCAGGAGTGAGATGGAGGAATTGCAAGAAAAGAGGCAGGAAGCAGGAGAGTGAGAGAAAAGGAAAGAAGAGACATGCAGCCAGACGAGGGCTTAGTGAGAGAGGATGGGACAGAGAACAGGATGAGAAGGACATAAGGCAAGGCTGGGACAGGCAAGGACAGGCAAGGCAAGGCTAGGCTGCAGGACATGTTTTTGCTTTATAGTTTCTAGCACATTCGTCTTCAGACTAGGAGGAAAGCCATAAGACCGTATGGATTAGGCCCAAGCAAAAACCCCAGCTGCTTGAGACACTTAGACTAAGCCTAAAATACCAAGATCTCTCCATAAGGATGGTTTTTATACCGTACTTCCACAATCTGCTGGCAGTACAAAAAAATAAGCTGCAGATCTCCTTATGCTGAGTCATGGTGCTTTGGGGCAGGGACCATGCATATCATGGGAATATTTCACCGTTTCTGCTCTGTTTTCAGTGTATGACACCAAAACACCCACCTGATGACATCCTTTCAAGAGCAAAGGCAGCAATTGGCAGAATTCCTCTTCTTAGGGGAAGTGAGAAATTGCTGAGCTGACACCAAGTCCTGCAGTGTCCCTGTCACCTGCAGAGCCACCGCATCCTCGCCACGGTAGCGGGCATTGTGACAAAGGTTCAATGTCAGCTGGGTGTGGCAGCCAGGCGCCCCCTAGGGGATGGGGAGCCTGTCAGCCCCGGGCCTGTCACTGCCTGGTGTCCCTGCTGCCACCAGCCAGGCCTCTGAAAACTTGTCAAACCATGCCCAGACTTGGGGCCAGTTTGGCCCAAAGTCTCCAAGAGACAAGTCGGGAAGAAAGATATGGGACAGAGGGAGAAAGCGAAGGGAGCAGGAGAAAGGGAAGGAAGAATAAAAAGTAGTGTTGGGCTGCAGGAGTGAGATGGAGGAATTGCAAGAAAAGAGGCAGGAAGCAGGAGAGTGAGAGAAAAGGAAAGAAGAGACATGCAGCCAGACGAGGGGTTAGTGAGAGAGGATGGGACAGAGAACAGGATGAGAAGGACATAAGGCAAGGCTGGGACAGGCAAGGACAGGCCAGGCAAGGCTAGGCTGCAGGACATGTTTTTGCTTTATAGTTTCTAGCACATTCGTCTTCAGACTAGGAGGAAAGCCATGAGACCGTATGGATTAGGCCCAAGCAAAAACCCCAGCTGCTTGAGACACTTAGACTAAGCCTAAAATACCAAGATCTCTCCATAAGGATGGTTTTTATACCGTACTTCCACAATCTGCTGGCAGTACAGAAAAATAAGCTGCAGATCTCCTTATGCTGAGTCATGGTGCTTTGGGGCAGGGACCATGCATATCATGGGAATATTTCACAGTTTCTGCTCTGTTTTCAGTGTATGACACCAAAACACCCACCTGATGACATCCTTTCAAGAGCAAAGGCAGCAATTTGCAGAATTCCGCTTCTTAGGGGAAGTGAGAAATTGCTGAGCTGACACCAAGTCCTGCAGTGTCCCTGTCACCTGCAGAGCCACCGCATCCTCGCCATGGTAGCGGGCATTGTCACAAAGGTTCTATGTCAGCTGGGTGTGGCAGCCAGGCGCCCCCTAGGGGATGGGGAGCCTGTCAGCCCCGGGCCTGTCACTGCCTGGTGTCCCTGCTGCTGCGAGCCAGGCCTCTGAAAACTTGTCAAACCATGCCAAGACTTGGGGCCAGTTTGGCCCAAAGTCTGCAAGAGACAAGTCGGGAAGAAAGATATGGGACAGAGGGAGAAAGCGAAGGGAGCAGGAGAAAGGGAAGGAAGAATAAAAAGTAGTGTTGGGCTGCAGGAGTGAGATGGAGGAATTGCAAGAAAAGAGGCAGGAAGCAGGAGAGTGAGAGAAAAGGAAAGAACAGACATGCAGCCAGACGAGGGGTTAGTGAGAGAGGATGGGACAGAGAACAGGATGAGAAGGACATAAGGCAAGGCTGGGACAGGCAAGGACAGGCAAGGCAAGGCTAGGCTGCAGGACATGTTTTTGCTTTATAGTTTCTAGCACATTCGTCTTCAGACGAGGAGGAAAGCCATAAGACCGTATAGATTAGGCCCAAGCAAAAACCCCAGCTACTTGAGACACTTAGACTAAGCCTAAAATACCAAGATCTCTCCATAAGGATGGTTTTTATACTGTACTTCCACAATCTGCTGGCAGTACAAAAATATAAGCTGCAGATCTCCTTAGGCTGAGTCATGGTGCTTTGGAGCAGGGACCATGCATATCATGGGAACATTTCACAGTTTCTGCTCTGTTTTCAGTGTATGACACCAAAACACCCACCTGATGACATCCTTTCAAGAGCAAAGGCAGGAATTGGCAGAATTCCGCTTCTTAGGGGAAGTGAGAAATTGCTGAGCTGACACCAAGTCCTGCAGTGTCCCTGTCACCTGCAGAGCCACCGCATCCTCGCCACAGTAGCGGGCATTGTGACAAAGGTTCTATGTCAGCTGGGTGTGGCAGCCAGGCGCCCCCTAGGCGATGGGGAGCCTGTCAGCCCCGGGCCTGTCACTGTCTGCTGGCCCTTCTGACACCAGCCAGGCCTCTGAAAACTTGTCAAACCATGCCCAGACTTGGGGCCAGTTTGGCCCAAAGTCTCCAAGAGATAAGTCGGCAAGAAAGATATGGGACAGAGGGAGAAAGCGAAGGGAGCAGGAGAAAGGGAAGGAAGAATAAAAAGTAGTGTTGGGCTGCAGGAGTGAGATGGAGGAATTGCAAGAAAAGAGGCAGGAAGCAGGAGAGTGAGAGAAAAGGAAAGAACAGACATGCAGCCACGAGGGCTTAGTGAGAGAGGATGGGACAGAGAACAGGATGAGAAGAACATAAGGCAAGGCAAGAACAGGCAAGGACAGGCAAGGCAAGGCTAGGCTGCAGGACATGTTTTTGCTTTATAGTTTCTAGCACATTCGTCTTCAGACTAGGAGGAAAGCCATAAGACCGTATGGATTAGGCCCAAGCAAAAACCCCATCTACTTGAGACACTTAGACTAAGCCTAAAATACCAAGATCTCTCCATAAGGATGGTTTTCATACTGTACTTCCACAATCTGCTGGCAGTACAAAAAAATAAGCTGCAGATCTCCTTAGGCTGAGTCATGGTGCTTTGGGGCAGGGACCATGCATATCATGGGAATATTTCACAGTTTCTGCTCTGTTTTCAGTGTATGACACCAAAACACCCACCTGATGACATCCTTTCAAGAGCAAAGGCAGGAATTGGCAGAATTCCGCTTCTTAGGGGAAGTGAGAAATTGCTGAGCTGACACCAAGTCCTGCAGTGTCCCTGTCACCTGCAGAGCCACCGCATCCTCGCCACGGTAGCGGGCATTGTGACAAAGGTTCAATGTCAGCTGGGTGTGGCAGCCAGGCGCCCCCTAGGGGATGGGGAGCCTGTCAGCCCCGGGCCTGTCACTGCCTGGTGTCCCTGCTGCTGCGAGCCAGGCCTCTGAAAACTTGTCAAACCATGCCCAGACTTGGGGCCAGTTTGGCCCAAAGTCTCCAAGAGACAAGTCGGGAAGAAAGATATGGGACAGAGGGAGAAAGCGAAGGGAGCAGGAGAAAGGGAAGGAAGAATAAAAAGTAGTGTTGGGCTGCAGGAGTGAGATGGAGGAATTGCAAGAAAAGAGGCAGGAAGCAGGAGAGTGAGAGAAAAGGAAAGAAGAGACATGCAGCCAGACGAGGGGTTAGTGAGAGAGGATGGGACAGAGAACAGGATGAGAAGGACATAAGGCAAGGCTGGGACAGGCAAGGACAGGCAAGGCAAGGCTAGGCTGCAGGACATGTTTTTGCTTTATAGTTTCTAGCACATTCGTCTTCAGACTAGGAGGAAAGCCATAAGACCGTATGGATTAGGCCCAAGCAAAAACCCCAGCTGCTTGAGACACTTAGACTAAGCCTAAAATACCAAGATCTCTCCATAAGGATGGTTTTTATACCGTACTTCCACAATCTGCTGGCAGTACAAAAAAATAAGCTGCAGATCTCCTTATGCTGAGTCATGGTGCTTTGGGGCAGGGACCATGCATATCATGGGAATATTTCACCGTTTCTGCTCTGTTTTCAGTGTATGACACCAAAACACCCACCTGATGACATCCTTTCAAGAGCAAAGGCAGCAATTGGCAGAATTCCTCTTCTTAGGGGAAGTGAGAAATTGCTGAGCTGACACCAAGTCCTGCAGTGTCCCTGTCACCTGCAGAGCCACCGCATCCTCGCCACGGTAGCGGGCATTGTGACAAAGGTTCAATGTCAGCTGGGTGTGGCAGCCAGGCGCCCCCTAGGGGATGGGGAGCCTGTCAGCCCCGGGCCTGTCACTGCCTGGTGTCCCTGCTGCCACCAGCCAGGCCTCTGAAAACTTGTCAAACCATGCCCAGACTTGGGGCCAGTTTGGCCCAAAGTCTCCAAGAGACAAGTCGGGAAGAAAGATATGGGACAGAGGGAGAAAGCGAAGGGAGCAGGAGAAAGGGAAGGAAGAATAAAAAGTAGTGTTGGGCTGCAGGAGTGAGATGGAGGAATTGCAAGAAAAGAGGCAGGAAGCAGGAGAGTGAGAGAAAAGGAAAGAAGAGACATGCAGCCAGACGAGGGGTTAGTGAGAGAGGATGGGACAGAGAACAGGATGAGAAGGACATAAGGCAAGGCTGGGACAGGCAAGGACAGGCCAGGCAAGGCTAGGCTGCAGGACATGTTTTTGCTTTATAGTTTCTAGCACATTCGTCTTCAGACTAGGAGGAAAGCCATGAGACCGTATGGATTAGGCCCAAGCAAAAACCCCAGCTGCTTGAGACACTTAGACTAAGCCTAAAATACCAAGATCTCTCCATAAGGATGGTTTTTATACCGTACTTCCACAATCTGCTGGCAGTACAGAAAAATAAGCTGCAGATCTCCTTATGCTGAGTCATGGTGCTTTGGGGCAGGGACCATGCATATCATGGGAATATTTCACAGTTTCTGCTCTGTTTTCAGTGTATGACACCAAAACACCCACCTGATGACATCCTTTCAAGAGCAAAGGCAGCAATTGTCAGAATTCCGCTTCTTAGGGGAAGTGAGAAATTGCTGAGCTGACACCAAGTCCTGCAGTGTCCCTGTCACCTGCAGAGCCACCGCATCCTCGCCATGGTAGCGGGCATTGTGACAAAGGTTCTATGTCAGCTGGGTGTGGCAGCCAGGCGCCCCCTAGGGGATGGGGAGCCTGTCAGCCCCGGGCCTGTCACTGCCTGGTGTCCCTGCTGCTGCGAGCCAGGCCTCTGAAAACTTGTCAAACCATGCCAAGACTTGGGGCCAGTTTGGCCCAAAGTCTGCAAGAGACAAGTCGGGAAGAAAGATATGGGACAGAGGGAGAAAGCGAAGGGAGCAGGAGAAAGGGAAGGAAGAATAAAAAGTAGTGTTGGGCTGCAGGAGTGAGATGGAGGAATTGCAAGAAAAGAGGCAGGAAGCAGGAGAGTGAGAGAAAAGGAAAGAACAGACATGCAGCCAGACGAGGGGTTAGTGAGAGAGGATGGGACAGAGAACAGGATGAGAAGGACATAAGGCAAGGCTGGGACAGGCAAGGACAGGCAAGGCAAGGCTAGGCTGCAGGACATGTTTTTGCTTTATAGTTTCTAGCACATTCGTCTTCAGACGAGGAGGAAAGCCATAAGACCGTATAGATTAGGCCCAAGCAAAAACCCCAGCTACTTGAGACACTTAGACTAAGCCTAAAATACCAAGATCTCTCCATAAGGATGGTTTTTATACTGTACTTCCACAATCTGCTGGCAGTACAAAAATATAAGCTGCAGATCTCCTTAGGCTGAGTCATGGTGCTTTGGAGCAGGGACCATGCATATCATGGGAATATTTCACAGTTTCTGCTCTGTTTTCAGTGTATGACACCAAAACACCCACCTGATGACATCCTTTCAAGAGCAAAGGCAGGAATTGGCAGAATTCCGCTTCTTAGGGGAAGTGAGAAATTGCTGAGCTGACACCAAGTCCTGCAGTGTCCCTGTCACCTGCAGAGCCACCGCATCCTCGCCACGGTAGCGGGCATTGTGACAAAGGTTCAATGTCAGCTGGGTGTGGCAGCCAGGCGCCCCCTAGGGGATGGGGAGCCTGTCAGCCCCGGGCCTGTCACTGCCTGGTGTCCCTGCTGCTGCGAGCCAGGCCTGTGAAAACTTGTCAAACCATGTCCAGACTTGGGGCCAGTTTGGCCCAAAGTCTCCAAGAGACAAGTCGGGAAGAAAGATATGGGACAGAGGGAGAAAGCGAAGGGAGCAGGAGAAAGGGAAGGAAGAATAAAAAGTAGTGTTGGGCTGCAGGAGTGAGATGGAGGAATTGCAAGAAAAGAGGCAGGAAGCAGGAGAGTGAGAGAAAAGGAAAGAAGAGACATGCAGCCAGACGAGGGGTTAGTGAGAGAGGATGGGACAGAGAACAGGATGAGAAGGACATAAGGCAAGGCTGGGACAGGCAAGGACAGGCAAGGCAAGGCTAGGCTGCAGGACATGTTTTTGCTTTATAGTTTCTAGCACATTCGTCTTCAGACTAGGAGGAAAGCCATAAGACCGTATGGATTAGGCCCAAGCAAAAACCCCAGCTGCTTGAGACACTTAGACTAAGCCTAAAATACCAAGATCTCTCCATAAGGATGGTTTTTATACCGTACTTCCACAATCTGCTGGCAGTACAAAAAAATAAGCTGCAGATCTCCTTATGCTGAGTCATGGTGCTTTGGGGCAGGGACCATGCATATCATGGGAATATTTCACCGTTTCTGCTCTGTTTTCAGTGTATGACACCAAAACACCCACCTGATGACATCCTTTCAAGAGCAAAGGCAGCAATTGGCAGAATTCCTCTTCTTAGGGGAAGTGAGAAATTGCTGAGCTGACACCAAGTCCTGCAGTGTCCCTGTCACCTGCAGAGCCACCGCATCCTCGCCACGGTAGCGGGCATTGTGACAAAGGTTCAATGTCAGCTGGGTGTGGCAGCCAGGCGCCCCCTAGGGGATGGGGAGCCTGTCAGCCCCGGGCCTGTCACTGCCTGGTGTCCCTGCTGCCACCAGCCAGGCCTCTGAAAACTTGTCAAACCATGCCCAGACTTGGGGCCAGTTTGGCCCAAAGTCTCCAAGAGACAAGTCGGGAAGAAAGATATGGGACAGAGGGAGAAAGCGAAGGGAGCAGGAGAAAGGGAAGGAAGAATAAAAAGTAGTGTTGGGCTGCAGGAGTGAGATGGAGGAATTGCAAGAAAAGAGGCAGGAAGCAGGAGAGTGAGAGAAAAGGAAAGAAGAGACATGCAGCCAGACGAGGGGTTAGTGAGAGAGGATGGGACAGAGAACAGGATGAGAAGGACATAAGGCAAGGCTGGGACAGGCAAGGACAGGCCAGGCAAGGCTAGGCTGCAGGACATGTTTTTGCTTTATAGTTTCTAGCACATTCGTCTTCAGACTAGGAGGAAAGCCATGAGACCGTATGGATTAGGCCCAAGCAAAAACCCCAGCTGCTTGAGACACTTAGACTAAGCCTAAAATACCAAGATCTCTCCATAAGGATGGTTTTTATACCGTACTTCCACAATCTGCTGGCAGTACAGAAAAATAAGCTGCAGATCTCCTTATGCTGAGTCATGGTGCTTTGGGGCAGGGACCATGCATATCATGGGAATATTTCACAGTTTCTGCTCTGTTTTCAGTGTATGACACCAAAACACCCACCTGATGACATCCTTTCAAGAGCAAAGGCAGCAATTTGCAGAATTCCGCTTCTTAGGGGAAGTGAGAAATTGCTGAGCTGACACCAAGTCCTGCAGTGTCCCTGTCACCTGCAGAGCCACCGCATCCTCGCCATGGTAGCGGGCATTGTGACAAAGGTTCTATGTCAGCTGGGTGTGGCAGCCAGGCGCCCCCTAGGGGATGGGGAGCCTGTCAGCCCCGGGCCTGTCACTGCCTGGTGTCCCTGCTGCTGCGAGCCAGGCCTCTGAAAACTTGTCAAACCATGCCAAGACTTGGGGCCAGTTTGGCCCAAAGTCTGCAAGAGACAAGTCGGGAAGAAAGATATGGGACAGAGGGAGAAAGCGAAGGGAGCAGGAGAAAGGGAAGGAAGAATAAAAAGTAGTGTTGGGCTGCAGGAGTGAGATGGAGGAATTGCAAGAAAAGAGGCAGGAAGCAGGAGAGTGAGAGAAAAGGAAAGAACAGACATGCAGCCAGACGAGGGGTTAGTGAGAGAGGATGGGACAGAGAACAGGATGAGAAGGACATAAGGCAAGGCTGGGACAGGCAAGGACAGGCAAGGCAAGGCTAGGCTGCAGGACATGTTTTTGCTTTATAGTTTCTAGCACATTCGTCTTCAGACGAGGAGGAAAGCCATAAGACCGTATAGATTAGGCCCAAGCAAAAACCCCAGCTACTTGAGACACTTAGACTAAGCCTAAAATACCAAGATCTCTCCATAAGGATGGTTTTTATACTGTACTTCCACAATCTGCTGGCAGTACAAAAATATAAGCTGCAGATCTCCTTAGGCTGAGTCATGGTGCTTTGGAGCAGGGACCATGCATATCATGGGAATATTTCACAGTTTCTGCTCTGTTTTCAGTGTATGACACCAAAACACCCACCTGATGACATCCTTTCAAGAGCAAAGGCAGGAATTGGCAGAATTCCGCTTCTTAGGGGAAGTGAGAAATTGCTGAGCTGACACCAAGTCCTGCAGTGTCCCTGTCACCTGCAGAGCCACCGCATCCTCGCCACGGTAGCGGGCATTGTGACAAAGGTTCAATGTCAGCTGGGTGTGGCAGCCAGGCGCCCCCTAGGGGATGGGGAGCCTGTCAGCCCCGGGCCTGTCACTGCCTGGTGTCCCTGCTGCTGCGAGCCAGGCCTCTGAAAACTTGTCAAACCATGCCCAGACTTGGGGCCAGTTTGGCCCAAAGTCTCCAAGAGACAAGTCGGGAAGAAAGATATGGGACAGAGGGAGAAAGCGAAGGGAGCAGGAGAAAGGGAAGGAAGAATAAAAAGTAGTGTTGGGCTGCAGGAGTGAGATGGAGGAATTGCAAGAAAAGAGGCAGGAAGCAGGAGAGTGAGAGAAAAGGAAAGAACAGACATGCAGCCAGACGAGGGCTTAGTGAGAGAGGACGGGACAGAGAAGAGGATGAGAAGGAAATAAGGCAAGGCAAGGACAGGCAAGGACAGGCAAGGCAAGGCTAGGCTGCAGGACATGTTTTTGCTTTATAGTTTCTAGCACATTCGTCTTCAGACTAGGAGGAAAGCCATAGGACCGTATGGATTAGGCCCAAGCAAAAACCCCATCTACTTGAGACACTTAGACTAAGCCTAAAATACCAAGATCTCTCCATAAGGATGGTTTTTATACTGTACTTCCACAATCTGCTGGCAGTACAAAAAAATAAGCTGCAGATCTCCTTAGGCTGACTCACGGTGCTTTGGGGCAGGGACCATGCATATCATGGGAATATTTCACAGTTTCTGCTCTGTTTTCAGTGTATGACACCAAAACACCCACCTGATGACATCCTTTCAAGAGCAAAGGCAGCAATTTGCAGAATTCCGCTTCTTAGGGGAAGTGAGAAATTGCTGAGCTGACACCAAGTCCTGCAGTGTCCCTGTCACCTGCAGAGCCACCGCATCCTCGCCACGGTAGCGGGCATTGTGACAAAGGTTCTATGTCAGCTGGGTGTGGCAGCCAGGCGCCCCCTAGGGGATGGGGAGCCTGTCAGCCCAGGCCTGTCACTGGCTGCTGGCCCTGCTGCCACCAGCCAGGCCTCTGAAAACTTGTCAAACCATGCACAGACATGGGGTCAATTTGGCCCAAAGTCTCCAAGAGCCAAGTCGGGAAGAAAGATATGGGACAGAGGGAGAAAGCGAAGGGAGCAGGAGAAAGGGAAGGAAGAATAAAAAGTAGTGTTGGGCTGCAATAGTGAGATGGAGGTATTGCAAGAAAAGAGGCAGGAAGCAGGAGAGTGAGAGAAAAGGAAAGATGAAACTTGCAGCCAGACGAGGGCTTAGTGAGAGAGGATGGGAGAGAGAACAGGATGAGAAGGACATAAGGCAAGGCAAGGACAGGCAAGGACAGGCAAGGCAAGGCTAGGCTGCAGGACATTTTTTTGCTTTATAGTTTCTAGCACATTCGTCTTCAGACTAGGAGGAAAGCCATACGACCGTATGGATTAGGCCCTAGCAAAAACCCCAGCTACTTGAGACACTTAGACGAAGCCTAAAATACCAAGGTCTCTCCATAAGGATGGTTTTTATACTGTACTTCCACAATCTGCTGGCAGTACAAAAATATAAGCTGCAGATCTCCTTAGGCTGAGTCATGGTGCTTTGGGGCAGGGACCATGCATATCTTGGGAATATTTCACAGTTTCTGCTCTGTTTTCAGTGTATGACACCAAAAAACCCACCTGATGACATCCTTTCAAGAGCAAAGGCAGCAATTGGCAGAATTCCACTTCTTAGGGGAACTGAGAAATTGCTGAGCTGACACCAAGTCCTGCAGTGTCCCTGTCACCTGCAGAGTCACCGCATCCTCGCCACGGTAGCGGGCATTGTGACAAAGGTTCAAAGTCGGCTGAGTGTGGCAGCCAGGCGCCCCCTAGGGGATGGGGAGCCTGTCAGCCCCGGGCCTGTCACTGCCTGCTGGCCCTGCTGTCAAAAGCCAGGCCTCGGAAAACTTGTAAAACCATGCCCAGACGTGGGGCCAATTTGGCCCAAAGTCTCCAAGAGACAAGTCGGGAAGAAAGATATGGGACAGAGGGAGAAAGCGAAGGGAGCAGGAGAAAGGGAAGGAAGAATAAAAAGAAGTGTTGGGCTGCAATAGTGAGATGGAGGAATCGCAAGAAAAGAGGCAGGAAGCAGGAGAGTGAGAGAAAAGGAAAGAAGAGACATGCAGCCAGACGAGGGGTTAGTGAGAGAGGATGGGACAGAGAAGAGGATGAGAAGGAAATAAGGCAAGGCAAGGACAGGCAAAGACAGGCAAGGCAAGGCTAGGCTGCAGGACATGTTTTTGCTTTATAGTTTCTTGAACATTCGTCTTCAGACTAGGAGGAAAGCCATAAGACCGTATGGATTAGGCCCAAGCAAAAACCCCAGCTGCTTGAGACACTTAGACTAAACCTAAAATACCAAGATCTCTCCATAAGGATGGTTTTTATCCTGTACTTCCACAATCTGCTGGCAGTACAAAAAAATAAGCTGCAGATCTCCTTAGGCTGAGTCATGGTGCTTTGGGGCAGGGACCATGCATATCATGGGAATATTTCACAGTTTCTGCTCTGTTTTCAGTGTATGACACCAAAACACCCACCTGATGACATCCTTTCAAGAGTAAAGGCAGCAATTTGTAGAATTCCGCTTCTTAGGGGAAGTGAGAAATTGCTGAGCTGACACCAAGTCCTGCAGTGTCCCTGTCACCTGCAGAGCCACCGCATCCTCGCCACGTTAGTGGGCATTGTGACAAAGGTTCTATGTCAGCTGGGTGTGGCAGCCAGGCGCCCCCTAGGGGATGGGGAGCCTGTCAGCCCCGGGCCTGTCACTGCCTGGTGTCCCTGCTGCCACCAGCCAGGCCTCTGAAAACTTGTCAAACCATGCCCAGACGTGGGGCCAGTTTGGCCCAAAGTCTGCAAGAGACAAGTCGGGAAGAAAGATATGGGACAGAGGGAGAAAGCGAAGGGAGCAGGAGAAAGGGAAGGAAGAATAAAAAGTAGTGTTGGGCTGCAGGAGTGAGATGGAGGAATTGCAAGAAAAGAGGCAGGAAGCAGGTGAGTGAGAGAAAAGGAAAGAAGAGACATGCAGCCAGACGAGGGCTTAGTGAGAGAGGATGGGACAGAGAAGAGGATGAGAAGGAAATAAGGCAAGGCAAGGACAGGCAAGGACAGGCAAGCCAAGGCTAGGCTGCAGGACATGTTTTTGCTTGATAGTTTCTAGCACATTCGTCTTCAGACTAGGAGGAAAGCCATAAGACCGTATGGATTAGGCCCTAGCAAAAACCCCAGCTACTTGAGACACTTAGACTAAGCCTAAAATACCAAGATCTCTCCATAAGGATGGTTTTTATACTGTACTTCCACAATCTGCTGGCAGTACAAAAATATAAGCTGCAGATCTCCTTAGGCTCAGTCATGGTGCTTTGGGGCAGGGACCATGCATATCATGGGAATATTTCACAGTTTCTGCTCTGTTTTCAGTGTATGACACCAAAACACCCACCTGATGACATCCTTTCAAGAGCAAAGGCAGCAATTTGCAGAATTCCGCTTCTTAGGGGAAGTGAGAAATTGCTGAGCTGACACCAAGTCCTGCAGTGTCCCTGTCACCTGCAGAGCCACCGCATCCTCGCCACGGTAGCGGGCATTGTGACAAAGGTTCAATGTCAGCTGGGTGTGGCAGCCAGGCGCCCCCTAGGGGATGGGGAGCCTGTCAGCCCCGGGCCTGTCAATGCCTGCTGGCCCTGCTGCTGCGAGCCAGGCCTCTGAAAACTTGTCAAACCATGACCAGACTTGGGGCCAGTTTGGCCCAAAGTCTCCAAGAGACAAGTCGGGAAGAAAGATATGGGACAGAGGGAGAAAGCGAAGGGAGCAGGAGAAAGGGAAGGAAGAATAAAAAGTAGTGTTGGGCTGCAGGAGTGAGATGGAGGAATTGCAAGAAAAGAGGCAGGAAGCAGGAGAGTGAGAGAAAAGGAAAGAACAGACATGCAGCCAGACGAGGGCTTAGTGAGAGAGGACGGGACAGAGAAGAGGATGAGAAGGAAATAAGGCAAGGCAAGGACAGGCAAGGACAGGCAAGGCAAGGCTAGGCTGCAGGACATGTTTTTGCTTTATAGTTTCTAGCACATTCGTCTTCAGACTAGGAGGAAAGCCATAGGACCGTATGGATTAGGCCCAAGCAAAAACCCCATCTACTTGAGACACTTAGACTAAGCCTAAAATACCAAGATCTCTCCATAAGGATGGTTTTTATACTGTACTTCCACAATCTGCTGGCAGTACAAAAAAATAAGCTGCAGATCTCCTTATGCTGAGTCATGGTGCTTTGGGGCAGGGACCATGCATATCATGGGAATATTTCACAGTTTCTGCTCTGTTTTCAGTGTATGACACCAAAACACCCACCTGATGACATCCTTTCAAGAGCAAAGGCAGCAATTTGCAGAATTCCGCTTCTTAGGGGAAGTGAGAAATTGCTGAGCTGACACCAAGTCCTGCAGTGTCCCTGTCACCTGCAGAGCCACCGCATCCTCGCCACGGTAGCGGGCATTGTGACAAAGGTTCTATGTCAGCTGGGTGTGGCAGCCAGGCGCCCCCTAGGGGATGGGGAGCCTGTCAGCCCAGGCCTGTCACTGGCTGCTGGCCCTGCTGCCACCAGCCAGGCCTCTGAAAACTTGTCAAACCATGCACAGACGTGGGGCCAATTTAGCCCAAAGTCTGCAAGAGACAAGTCGGGAAGAAAGATATGGGACAGAGGGAGAAAGCGAAGGGAGCAGGAGAAAGGGAAGGAAGAATAAAAAGTAGTGTTGGGCTGCAGGAGTGAGATGGAGGAATTGCAAGAAAAGAGTCAGGAAGCAGGAGAGTGAGAGAAAAGGAAAGAAGAGACATGCAGCCAGACGAGGGCTTAGTGAGAGAGGATGGGACAGAGAACAGGATGAGAAGGACATAAGGCAAGGCTAGGACAGGCAAGGACAGGCAAGGCAAGGCTAGGCTGCAGGACATGTTTTTGCTTTATAGTTTCTAGCACATTCGTCTTCAGACGAGGAGGAAAGCCATAAGACCGTATGGATTAGGCCCAAGCAAAAACCCCAGCTACTTGAGACACTTAGACTAAGCCTAAAATACCAAGATCTCTCCATAAGGATGGTTTTTATACTGTACTTCCACAATCTGCTGGCAGTACAAAAAAATAAGCTGCAGATCTCCTTAGGCTGAGTCATGGTGCTTTGGGGCAGGGAACATGCATATCATGGGAATATTTCACAGTTTCTGCTCTGTTTTCAGTGTATGACACCAAAACTCCCACCTGATGACATCCTTTCAAGAGCAAAGGCAGCAATTGGCAGAATTCCGCTTCTTAGGGGAAGTGAGAAATTGCTGAGCTGACACCAAGTCCTGCAGTGTCCCTGTCACCTGCAGAGCCACCGCATCCTCGCCACGGTAGCGGGCATTGTGACAAAGGTTCTATGTCAGCTGGGTGTGGCAGCCAGGCGCCCCCTAGGGGATGGGGAGCCTGTCAGCCCCGGGCCTGTCAATGCCTGCTGGCCCTGCTGCCACCAGCCAGGCCTCTGAAAACTTGTCAAACCATGACCAGACTTGGGGCCAGTTTGGCCCAAAGTCTCCAAGAGACAAGTCGGGAAGAAAGATATGGGACAGAGGGAGAAAGCGAAGGGAGCAGGAGAAAGGGAAGGAAGAATAAAAAGTAGTGTTGGGCTGCAGGAGTGAGATGGAGGAATTGCAAGAAAAGAGGCAGGAAGCAGGAGAGTGAGAGAAAAGGAAAGAAGAGACATGCAGCCAGACGAGGGGTTAGTGAGAGAGGATGGGACAGAGAACAGGATGAGAAGGACATAAGGCAAGGCTAGGACAGGCAAGGACAGGCAAGGCTAGGCTGCAGGACATGTTTTTGCTTTATAGTTTCTAGCACATTCGTCTTCAGACTAGGAGGAAAGCCATAAGACCGTATGGATTAGGCCCAAGCAAAAACCACAGCTACTTGAGACACTTAGACTAAGCCTAAAATACCAAGATCTCTCCATAAGGATGTTTTTTATACTGTACTTCCACAATCTGCTGGCAGTACAAAAAAATAAGCTGCAGATCTCCTTAGGCTGAGTCATGGTGCTTTGGGGCAGGGACCATGCATATCATGGGAATATTTCACAGTTTCTGCTCTGTTTTCAGTGTATGACACCAAAACACCCACCTGATGACATCCTTTCAAGAGCAAAGGCAGCAATTTGCAGAATTCCGCTTCTTAGGGGAAGTGAGAAATTGCTGAGCTGACACCAAGTCCTGCAGTGTCCCTGTCACCTGCAGAGCCACCGCATCCTCGCCACGGTAGCGGGCATTGTGACAAAGGTTCAAAGTCGGCTGAGAGTGGCAGCCAGGCGCCCCCTAGGGGATGGGGAGCCTGTCAGCCCCGGGCCTGTCACTGCCTGGTGTCCCTGCTGCCACCAGCCAGGCCTCTGAAAACTTGTCAAACCATGCCCAGACTTGGGGCCAGTTTGGCCCAAAGTCTCCAAGAGACAAGTCGGGAAGAAAGATATGGGACAGAGGGAGAAAGCGAAGGGAGCAGGAGAAAGGGAAGGAAGAATAAAAAGTAGTGTTGGGCTGCAGGAGTGAGATGGAGGAATTGCAAGAAAAGAGGCAGGAAGCAGGAGAGTGAGAGAAAAGGAAAGAAGAGACATGCAGCCAGACGAGGGCTTAGTGAGAGAGGATGGGACAGAGAACAGGATGAGAAGGACATAAGGCAAGGCTAGGACAGGCAAGGACAGGCAAGGCTAGGCTGCAGGACATGTTTTTGCTTTATAGTTTCTAGCACATTCGTCTTCAGACTAGGAGGAAAGCCATAAGACCGTATGGATTAGGCCCAAGCAAAATCCCAGCTACTTGAGACACTTAGACTAAGCCTAAACTACCAAGATCTCTCCATAAGGATGGTTTTTATACTGTACTTCCACAATCTGCTGGCAGTAGAAAAAAATAAGCTGCAGATCTCCTTAGGATGAGTCATGGTGTTTTGGGGCAGGGACCATGCATATCATGGGAATATTTCACAGTTTCTGCTCTGTTTTCAGTGTATGACACCAAAACACCCACCTGATGACATCCTTTCAAGAGCAAAGGCAGCAATTGGCAGAATTCCGCTTCTTAGGGGAAGTGAGAAATTGCTGAGCTGACACCAAGTCCTGCAGTGTCCCTGTCACCTGCAGAGCCACCGCATCCTCGCCACGGTAGCGGGCATTGTGACAAAGGTTCTATGTCAGCTGGGTGTGGCAGCCAGGCGCCCCCTAGGGGATGGGGAGCCTGTCAGCCCCGGGCCTGTCAATGCCTGCTGGCCCTGCTGCCACCAGCCAGGCCTCTGAAAACTTGTCAAACCGTGACCAGACTTGGGGCCAGTTTGGCCCAAAGTCTGCAAGAGACAAGTCGGGAAGAAAGATATGGGACAGAGGGAGAAAGCGAAGGGAGCAGGAGAAAGGGAAGGAAGAATAAAAAGTAGTGTTGGGCTGCAGGAGTGAGATGGAGGAATTGCAAGAAAAGAGGCAGGAAGCAGGAGAGTGAGAGAAAAGGAAAGAAGAGACATGCAGCCAGACGAGGGGTTAGTGAGAGAGGATGGGACAGAGAACAGGATGAGAAGGACATAAGGCAAGGCTAGGACAGGCAAGGACAGGCAAGGCAAGGCTAGGCTGCAGGACATGTTTTTGCTTTATAGTTTCTAGCACATTCGTCTTCAGACGAGGAGGAAAGCCATAAGACCGTATGGATTAGGCCCTAGCAAAAACCCCAGCTACTTGAGACACTTAGACGAAGCCTAAAATACCAAGATCTCTCCATAAGGATGGTTTTTATACTGTACTTCCACAATCTGCTGGCAGTACAAAAATATAAGCTGCAGATCTCCTTAGGCTCAGTCATGGTGCTTTGGGGCAGGGACCATGCATATCATGGGAATATTTCACAGTTTCTGCTCTGTTTTCAGTGTATGACACCAAAACACCCACCTGATGACATACTTTCAAGAGCAAAGGCAGCAATTTGCAGAATTCCGCTTCTTAGGGGAAGTGAGAAATTGCTGAGCTGACACCAAGTCCTGCAGTGTCCCTGTCACCTGCAGAGCCACCGCATCCTCGCCACGGTAGCGGGCATTGTGACAAAGGTTCAATGTCAGCTGGGTGTGGCAGCCAGGCGACCCCTAGGGGATGGGGAGCCTGTCAGCCCCGGGCCTGTCTCTGCCTGCTGGCCCTGCTGTCACCAGCCAGGCCTCTGAAGACTTGTCAAACCATGCCCAGACGTGGAGCCAATTTGGCCCAAAGTCTCCAAGAGACAAGTCGGGAAGAAAGATATGGGACAGAGGGAGAAAGCGAAGGAGCAGGAGAAAGGGAAGGAAGAATAAAAAGTAGTGTTGGGCTGCAGGAGTGAGATGGAGGAATTGCAAGAAAAGAGGCAGAAAGCAGGAGAGTGAGAGAAAAGGAAAGAAGAGACATGCAGCCAGACGAGGGTTTAGTGAGAGAGGATGGGACAGAGAACAGGATGAGAAGGACATAAGGCAAGGCTAGGACAAGCAAGGACAGGCAAGGCAAGGCTAGGCTGCAGGACATGTTTTTGCTTTATAGTTTCTAGCACATTCGTCTTCAGACGAGGAGGAAAGCCATAAGACCGTATGGATTAGGCTCAAGCAAAAACCCCAGCTACTTGAGACACTTAGACTAAGCCTAAAATACCAAGATCTCTCCATAAGGATGGTTTTTATACTGTACTTCCGCAATCTGCTGTCAGTACAAAAAAATAAGCTGCAGAACTCCTTAGGCTGAGTCATCGTGCTTTGGGGCAGGGACCATGCATATCATGGGAATATTTCACAGTTTCTGCTCTGTTTTCAGTGTACGACACCAAAACACCCTCCTGATGACATCCTTTCAAGAGCAAAGGCAGCAATTTGCAGAATTCCGCTTCTTAGGGGAAGTGAGAAATTGCTGAGCTGACACCAAGTCCTGCAGTGTCCCTGTCACCTGCAGAGCCACCGCATCCTCGCCACGTTAGTGGGCATTGTGACAAAGGTTCTATGTCAGCTGGGTGTCGCAGCCAGGCGCCCCCTAGGGGATGGGGAGCCTGTCAGCCCCGGGCCTGTCACTGCCTGGTGTCCCTGCTGCCACCAGCCAGGCCTCTGAAAACTTGTCAAACCATGCCCAGACTTGGGGCCAGTTTGGCCCAAAGTCTGCAAGAGATAAGTCGGGAAGAAAGATATGGGACAGAGGGAGAAAGCGAAGGGAGCAGGAGAAAGGGAAGGAAGAATAAAAAGTAGTGTTGGGCTGCAGGAGTGAGATGGAGGAATTGCAAGAAAAGAGGCAGGAAGGAGGAGAGTGAGAGAAAAGGAAAGAAGAGACATGCAGCCAGACGAGGGCTTAGTGAGAGAGGATGGGACAGAGAACAGGATGAGAAGGACATAAGGCAAGGCTAGGACAGGCAAGGACAGGCAAGGCAAGGCTAGGCTGCAGGACATGTTTTTGCTTTATAGTTTCTAGCACATTCGTCTTCAGACGAGGAGGAAAGCCATAAGACCGTATGGATTAGGCCCAAGCAAAAACCCCAGCTACTTGAGACACTTAGACTAAGCCTAAAATACCAAGATCTCTCCATAAGGATGGTTTTTATACTGTACTTCCACAATCTGCTGGCAGTACAAAAAAATAAGCTGCAGATCTCCTTAGGCTGAGTCATGGTGCTTTGGGGCAGGGAACATGCATATCATGGGAATATTTCACAGTTTCTGCTCTGTTTTCAGTGTATGACACCAAAACACCCACCTGATGACATCCTTTCAAGAGCAAAGGCAGCAATTGGCAGAATTCCTCTTCTTAGGGGAAGTGAGAAATTGCTGAGCTGACACCAAGTCCTGCAGTGTCCCTGTCACCTGCAGAGCCACCGCATCCTCGCCACGGTAGCGGGCATTGTGACAAAGGTTCTATGTCAGCTGGGTGTGGCAGCCAGGCGCCCCCTAGGGGATGGGGAGCCTGTCAGCCCCGGGCCTGTCAATGCCTGCTGGCCCTGCTGCCACCAGCCAGGCCTCTGAAAACTTGTCAAACCATGACCAGACTTGGGGCCAGTTTGGCCCAAAGTCTCCAAGAGACAAGTCGGGAAGAAAGATATGGGACAGAGGGAGAAAGCGAAGGGAGCAGGAGAAAGGGAAGGAAGAATAAAAAGTAGTGTTGGGCTGCAGGAGTGAGATGGAGGAATTGCAAGAAAAGAGGCAGGAAGCAGGAGAGTGAGAGAAAAGGAAAGAAGAGACATGCAGCCAGACGAGGGGTTAGTGAGAGAGGATGGGACAGAGAACAGGATGAGAAGGACATAAGGCAAGGCTAGGACAGGCAAGGACAGGCAAGGCTAGGCTGCAGGACATGTTTTTGCTTTATAGTTTCTAGCACATTCGTCTTCAGACTAGGAGGAAAGCCATAAGACCGTATGGATTAGGCCCAAGCAAAAACCACAGCTACTTGAGACACTTAGACTAAGCCTAAAATACCAAGATCTCTCCATAAGGATGGTTTTTATACTGTACTTCCACAATCTGCTGGCAGTACAAAAAAATAAGCTGCAGATCTCCTTAGGCTGAGTCATGGTGCTTTGGGGCAGGGACCATGCATATCATGGGAATATTTCACAGTTTCTGCTCTGTTTTCAGTGTATGACACCAAAACACCCACCTGATGACATCCTTTCAAGAGCAAAGGCAGCAATTGGCAGAATTCCGCTTCTTAGGGGAAGTGAGAAATTGCTGAGCTGACACCAAGTCCTGCAGTGTCCCTGTCACCTGCAGAGCCACCGCATCCTCGCCACGGTAGCGGGCATTGTGACAAAGGTTCAAAGTCGGCTGAGAGTGGCAGCCAGGCGCCCCCTAGGGGATGGGGAGCCTGTCAGCCCCGGGCCTGTCACTGCCTGGTGTCCCTGCTGCCACCAGCCAGGCCTCTGAAAACTTGTCAAACCATGCCCAGACTTGGGGCCAGTTTGGCCCAAAGTCTCCAAGAGACAAGTCGGGAAGAAAGATATGGGACAGAGGGAGAAAGCGAAGGGAGCAGGAGAAAGGGAAGGAAGAATAAAAAGTAGTGTTGGGCTGCAGGAGTGAGATGGAGGAATTGCAAGAAAAGAGGCAGGAAGCAGGAGAGTGAGAGAAAAGGAAAGAAGAGACATGCAGCCAGACGAGGGCTTAGTGAGAGAGGATGGGACAGAGAACAGGATGAGAAGGACATAAGGCAAGGCTAGGACAGGCAAGGACAGGCAAGGCTAGGCTGCAGGACATGTTTTTGCTTTATAGTTTCTAGCACATTCGTCTTCAGACTAGGAGGAAAGCCATAAGACCGTATGGATTAGGCCCAAGCAAAAACCCCAGCTACTTGAGACACTTAGACTAAGCCTAAAATACCAAGATCTCTCCATAAGGATGGTTTTTATACTGTACTTCCACAATCTGCTGGCAGTACAAAAAAATAAGCTGCAGATCTCCTTAGGCTGAGTCATGGTGTTTTGGGGCAGGGAACATGCATATCATGGGAATATTTCACAGTTTCTGCTCTGTTTTCAGTGTATGACACCAAAACACCCACCTGATGACATCCTTTCAAGAGCAAAGGCAGCAATTGGCAGAATTCCTCTTCCTAGGGGACGTGAGAAATTGCTGAGCTGACACCAAGTCCTGCAGTGTCCCTGTCACCTGCAGAGCCACCGCATCCTCGCCACGGTAGCGGGCATTGTGACAAAGGTTCTATGTCAGCTGGGTGTGGCAGCCAGGCGCCCCCTAGGGGATGGGGAGCCTGTCAGCCCCGGGCCTGTCACTGCCTGCTGGCCCTGCTGCCACCAGCCAGGCCTCTGAAAACTTGTCAAACCATGCCCAGACTTCGGGCCAGTTTGGCCCAAAGTCTGCAAGAGACAAGTCGGGAAGAAAGATATGGGACAGAGGGAGAAAGCGAAGGGAGCAGGAGAAAGGGAAGGAAGAATAAAAAGTAGTGTTGGGCTGCAGGAGTGAGATGGAGGAATTGCAAGAAAAGAGGCAGGAAGCAGGAGAGTGAGAGAAAAGGAAAGAAGAGACATGCAGCCAGACGAGGGCTTAGTGAGAGAGGATGGGACAGAGAACAGGATGAGAAGGACATAAGGCAAGGCTAGGACAGGCAAGGACAGGCAAGGCTAGGCTGCAGGACATGTTTTTGCTTTATAGTTTCTAGCACATTCGTCTTCAGACGAGGAGGAAAGCCATAAGACCGTATGGATTAGGCCCAAGCAAAAACCCCAGCTACTTGAGACACTTAGACTAAGCCTAAAATACCAAGATCTCTCCATAAGGATGGTTTTTATACTGTACTTCCACAATCTGCTGGCAGTACAAAAAAATAAGCTGCAGATCTCCTTAGGCTGAGTCATGGTGCTTGGGGGCAGGGACCATGCATATCATGGGAATATTTCACAGTTTCTGCTCTGTTTTCAGTGTATGACACCAAAACACCCACCTGATGACATCCTTTCAAGAGCAAAGGCAGCAATTGGCAGAATTCCACTTCTTAGGGGAAGTGAGAAATTGCTGAGCTGACACCAAGTCCTGCAGTGTCCCTGTCACCTGCAGAGCCACCGCATCCTCGCCACGGTAGCGGGCATTGTGAAAAAGGTTCAAAGTCGGCTGAGTGTGGCAGCCAGGCGCCCCCTAGGGGATGGGGAGCCTGTCAGCCCCGGGCCTGTCACTGCCTGCTGGCCCTGCTGCCACCAGCCAGGCCTCTGAAAACTTGTCAAACCGTGACCAGACTTGGGGCCAGTTTGGCCCAAAGTCTGCAAGAGACAAGTCGGGAAGAAAGATATGGGACAGAGGGAGAAAGCGAAGGGAGCAGGAAAAAGGGAAGGAAGAATAAAAAGTAGTGTTGGGCTGACAGGAGTGAGATGGAGGAATTGCAAGAAAAGAGGCAGGAAGCAGGAGAGTGAGAGAAAAGGAAAGAAGAGACATGCAGCCAGACGAGGGCTTCGTGCGAGAGGATGGGACAGAGAACAGGATGAGAAGGACATAAGGCAAGGCTAGGACAGGCAAGGACAGGCAAGGCTAGGCTGCAGGACATGTTTTTGCTTTATAGTTTCTAGCACATTCGTCTTCAGACTAGGAGGAAAGCCATAAGACCGTATGGATTAGGCCCAAGCAAAAACCACAGCTACTTGAGACACTTAGACTAAGCCTAAAATACCAAGATCCCTCCATAAGCATGGTTTTTATACTGTACTTCCACAATCTGCTGGCAGTACAAAAAAATAAGCTGCAGATCTCCTTAGGCTGAGTCATGGTGCTTTGGGGCAGGGACCATGCATATCATGGGAATATTTCACAGTTTCTGCTCTGTTTTCAGTGTATGACACCAAAACACCCACCTGATGACATCCTTTCAAGAGCAAAGGCAGCAATTGGCAGAATTCCGCTTCTTAGGGGAAGTGAGAAATTGCTGAGCTGACACCAAGTCCTGCAGTGTCCCTGTCACCTGCAGAGCCACCGCATCCTCGCCACGGTAGCGGGCATTGTGACAAAGGTTCAAAGTCGGCTGAGAGTGGCAGCCAGGCGCCCCCTAGGGGATGGGGAGCCTGTCAGCCCCGGGCCTGTCACTGCCTGGTGTCCCTGCTGCCACCAGCCAGGCCTCTGAAAACTTGTCAAACCATGCCCAGACTTGGGGCCAGTTTGGCCCAAAGTCTCCAAGAGACAAGTCGGGAAGAAAGATATGGGACAGAGGGAGAAAGCGAAGGGAGCAGGAGAAAGGGAAGGAAGAATAAAAAGTAGTGTTGGGCTGCAGGAGTGAGATGGAGGAATTGCAAGAAAAGAGGCAGGAAGCAGGAGAGTGAGAGAAAAGGAAAGAAGAGACATGCAGCCAGACGAGGGCTTAGTGAGAGAGGATGGGACAGAGAACAGGATGAGAAGGACATAAGGCAAGGCTAGGACAGGCAAGGACAGGCAAGGCTAGGCTGCAGGACATGTTTTTGCTTTATAGTTTCTAGCACATTCGTCTTCAGACTAGGAGGAAAGCCATAAGACCGTATGGATTAGGCCCAAGCAAAAACCCCAGCTACTTGAGACACTTAGACTAAGCCTAAACTACCAAGATCTCTCCATAAGGATGGTTTTTATACTGTACTTCCACAATCTGCTGGCAGTACAAAAAAATAAGCTGCAGATCTCCTTAGGCAGAGTCATGGTGCTTTGGGGCAGGGAACATGCATATCATGGGAATATTTCACAGTTTCTGCTCTGTTTTCAGTGTATGACACCAAAACACCCACCTGATGACATCCTTTCAAGAGCAAAGGCAGCAATTGGCAGAATTCCGCTTCTTAGGGGAAGTGAGAAATTGCTGAGCTGACACCAAGTCCTGCAGTGTCCCTGTCACCTGCAGAGCCACCGCATCCTCGCCACGGTAGCGGGCATTGTGACAAAGGTTCAAAGTCGGCTGAGAGTGGCAGCCAGGCGCCCCCTAGGGGATGGGGAGCCTGTCAGCCCCGGGCCTGTCACTGCCTGGTGTCCCTGCTGCCACCAGCCAGGCCTCTGAAAACTTGTCAAACCATGCCCAGACTTGGGGCCAGTTTGGCCCAAAGTCTCCAAGAGACAAGTCGGGAAGAAAGATATGGGACAGAGGGAGAAAGCGAAGGGAGCAGGAGAAAGGGAAGGAAGAATAAAAAGTAGTGTTGGGCTGCAGGAGTGAGATGGAGGAATTGCAAGAAAAGAGGCAGGAAGCAGGAGAGTGAGAGAAAAGGAAAGAAGAGACATGCAGCCAGACGAGGGCTTAGTGAGAGAGGATGGGACAGAGAACAGGATGAGAAGGACATAAGGCAAGGCTAGGACAGGCAAGGACAGGCAAGGCTAGGCTGCAGGACATGTTTTTGCTTTATAGTTTCTAGCACATTCGTCTTCAGACGAGGAGGAAAGCGATAAGACCATATGGATTAGGCCCAAGCAAAAACCCCAGCTACTTGAGACACTTAGACTAAGCCTAAACTACCAAGATCTCTCCATAAGGATGGTTTTTATACTGTACTTCCACAATCTGCTGGCAGTACAAAAAAATAAGCTGCAGATCTCCTTAGGCTGAGTCATGGTGCTTTGGGGCAGGGACCATGCATATCATGGGAATATTTCACAGTTTCTGCTCTGTTTTCAGTGTATGACACCAAAACACCCACCTGATGACATCCTTTCAAGAGCAAAGGCAGCAATTTGCAGAATTCCGCTTCTTAGGGGAAGTGAGAAATTGCTGAGCTGACACCAAGTCCTGCAGTGTCCCTGTCACCTGCAGAGCCACCGCATCCTCGCCACGGTAGCGGGCATTGTGACAAAAGTTCTATGTCAGCTGGGTGTGGCAGCCAGGCGCCCCCTAGGGGATGGGGAGCCTGTCAGCCCCGGGCCTGTCACTGCCTGGTGTCCCTGCTGCCACCAGCCAGGCCTCTGAAAACTTGTCAAACCGTGACCAGACTTGGGGCCAGTTTGGCCCAAAGTCTGCAAGAGACAAGTCGGGAAGAAAGATATGGGACAGAGGGAGAAAGCGAAGGGAGCAGGAGAAAGGGAAGGAAGAATAAAAAGTAGTGTTGGGCTGCAGGAGTGAGATGGAGGAATTGCAAGAAAAGAGGCAGGAAGCAGGAGAGTGAGAGAAAAGGAAAGAAGAGACATGCAGCCAGACGAGGGGTTAGTGAGAGAGGATGGGACAGAGAACAGGATGAGAAGGACATAAGGCAAGGCTAGGACAGGCAAGGACAGGCAAGGCAAGGCTAGGCTGCAGGACATGTTTTTGCTTTATAGTTTCTAGCACATTCGTCTTCAGACGAGGAGGAAAGCCATAAGACCGTATGGATTAGGCCCAAGCAAAAACCCCAGCTACTTGAGACACTTAGACTAAGCCTAAAATACCAAGATCTCTCCATAAGGATGGTTTTTATACTGTACTTCCACAATCTGCTGGCAGTACAAAAAAATAAGCTGCAGATCTCCTTAGGCTGAGTCATGGTGTTTTGGGGCAGGGAACATGCATATCATGGGAATATTTCACAGTTTCTGCTCTGTTTTCAGTGTATGACACCAAAACACCCACCTGATGACATCCTTTCAAGAGCAAAGGCAGCAATTGGCAGAATTCCTCTTCTTAGGGGACGTGAGAAATTGCTGAGCTGACACCAAGTCCTGCAGTGTCCCTGTCACCTGCAGAGCCACCGCATCCTCGCCACGGTAGCGGGCATTGTGACAAAGGTTCTATGTCAGCTGGGTGTGGCAGCCAGGCGCCCCCTAGGGGATGGGGAGCCTGTCAGCCCCGGGCCTGTCACTGCCTGCTGCCCTGCTGCCACCAGCCAGGCCTCTGAAAACTTGTCAAACCATGCCCAGACTTGGGGCCAGTTTGGCCCAAAGTCTGCAAGAGACAAGTCGGGAAGAAAGATATGGGACAGAGGGAGAAAGCGAAGGGAGCATGAGAAAGGGAAGGAAGAATAAAAAGTAGTGTTGGGCTGCAGGAGTGAGATGGAGGAATTGCAAGAAAAGAGGCAGGAAGCAGGAGAGTGAGAGAAAAGGAAAGAAGAGACATGCAGCCAGACGAGGGGTTAGTGAGAGAGGATGGGACAGAGAACAGGATGAGAAGGACATAAGGCAAGGCTAGGTCAGGCAAGGACAGGCAAGGCTAGGCTGCAGGACATGTTTTTGCTTTATAGTTTCTAGCACATTCGTCTTCAGACGAGGAGGAAAGCCATAAGACCGTATGGATTAGGCCCTAGCAAAAACCCCAGCTACTTGAGACACTTAGACTAAGCCTAAAATACCAAGATCTCTCCATAAGGATGGTTTTTATACTGTACTTCCACAATCTGCTGGCAGTACAAAAAAATAAGCTGCAGATCTCCTTAGGCTGAGTCATGGTGCTTTGGGGCAGGGACCATGCATATCATGGGAATATTTCAGAGTTTCTTCTCTGTTTTCAGTGTATGACACCAAAACACCCACCTGATGACATCCTTTCAAGAGCAAAGGCAGCAATTGGCAGAATTCCACTTCTTAGGGGAAGTGAGAAATTGCTGAGCTGACACCAAGTCCTGCAGTGTCCCTGTCACCTGCAGAGCCACCGCATCCTCGCCACGGTAGCGGGCATTGTGACAAAGGTTCAAAGTCGGCTGAGTGTGGCAGCCAGGCGCCCCCTAGGGGATGGGGAGCCTGTCAGCCCCGGGCCTGTCACTGCCTGCTGGCCCTGCTGCCACCAGCCAGGCCTCTGAAAACTTGTCAAACCGTGACCAGACTTGGGGCCAGTTTGGCCCAAAGTCTGCAAGAGACAAGTCGGGAAGAAAGATATGGGACAGAGGGAGAAAGCGAAGGGAGCAGGAGAAAGGGAAGGAAGAATAAAAAGTAGTGTTGGGCTGACAGGAGTGAGATGGAGGAATTGCAAGAAAAGAGGCAGGAAGCAGGAGAGTGAGAGAAAAGGAAAGAAGAGACATGCAGCCAGACGAGGGCTTAGTGAGAGAGGATGGGACAGAGAACAGGATGAGAAGGATATAAGGCAAGGCAAGGACAGGCAAGGACAGGCAAGGCAAGGCTAGGCTGCAGGACATGTTTTTGCTTTATAGTTTCTAGCACATTCGTCTTCAGACGAGGAGGAAAGCCATGAGACCGTATGGATTAGGCCCAAGCAAAAACCCCAGCTACTTGAGACACTTAGATTAAGCCTAAAACACAAAGATCCCTCCATAAGGATGGTTTTTATACTGTACTTCCACAATCTGCTGGCAGTACAAAAAAATAAGCTGCAGATCTCCTTAGGCTGAGTCATGGTGCTTTGGGGCAGGGACCATGCATATCATGGGAATATTTCACAGTTTCTGCTCTGTTTTCAGTGTATGACACCAAAACACCCACCTGATGACATCCTTTCAAGAGCAAAGGCAGCAATTGGCAGAATTCCGCTTCTTAGGGGAAGTGAGAAATTGCTGAGCTGACACCAAGTCCTGCAGTGTCCCTGTCACCTGCAGAGCCACCGCATCCTCGCCACGGTAGCGGGCATTGTGACAAAGGTTCAAAGTCGGCTGAGAGTGGCAGCCAGGCGCCCCCTAGGGGATGGGGAGCCTGTCAGCCCCGGGCCTGTCACTGCCTGGTGTCCCTGCTGCCACCAGCCAGGCCTCTGAAAACTTGTCAAACCATGCCCAGACTTGGGGCCAGTTTGGCCCAAAGTCTCCAAGAGACAAGTCGGGAAGAAAGATATGCGACAGAGGGAGAAAGCGAAGGGAGCAGGAGAAAGGGAAGGAAGAATAAAAAGTAGTGTTGGGCTGCAGGAGTGAGATGGAGGAATTGCAAGAAAAGAGGCAGGAAGCAGGAGAGTGAGAGAAAAGGAAAGAAGAGACATGCAGCCAGACGAGGGCTTAGTGAGAGAGGATGGGACAGAGAACAGGATGAGAAGGACATAAGGCAAGGCTGGGACAGGCAAGGACAGGCAAGGCAAGGCTAGGCTGCAGGACATGTTTTTGCTTTATAGTTTCTTGCACATTCGTCTTCAGATGAGGAGGAAAGCCATAAGACCGTATGGATTAGGCCCAAGCAAAAACCCCAGCTACTTGAGACACTTAGACTAAGCCTAAAATACCAAGATCTCTCCATAAGGATGGTTTTTATACTGTACTTCCACAATCTGCTGGCAGTACAAAAAAATAAGCTGCAGATCTCCTTAGGCTGAGTCATGGTGCTTTGGGGCAGGGACCATGCATATCATGGGAATATTTCACAGTTTCTGCTCTGTTTTCAGTGTATGACACCAAAACACCCACCTGATGACATCCTTTCAAGAGCAAAGGCAGCAATTGGCAGAATTCCTCTTCTTAGGGGAAGTGAGAAATTGCTGAGCTGACACCAAGTCCTGCAGTGTCCCTGTCACCTGCAGAGCCACCGCATCCTCGCCACGGTAGCGGGCATTGTGACAAAGGTTCTATGTCAGCTGGGTGTGGCAGCCAGGCGCCCCCTAGGGGATGGGGAGCCTGTCAGCCCCGGGCCTGTCACTGCCTGCTGGCCCTGCTGCCACCAGCCAGGCCTCTGAAAACTTGTCAAACCATGCCCAGACTTGGGGCCGGTTTGGCCCATAGTCTCTATGAGACAAGTCAGGAAGAAAGATATGGGACAGAGGGAGAAAGCGAAGGGAGCAGGAGAAAGGGAAGGAAGAATAAAAAGTAGTGTTGGGCTGCAGGAGTGAGATGGAGGAATTGCAAGAAAAGAGGCAGGAAGCAGGAGAGTGAGAGAAAAGGAAAGAAGAGACATGCAGCCAGACGAGGGCTTAGTGAGAGAGGATGGGACAGAGAAGAGGATGAGAAGGACATAAGGCAAGGCTGGGACAGGCAAGGACAGGCAATGCAAGGCTAGGCTGCAGGACATGTTTTTGCTTTATAGTTTCTAGCACATTCGTCTTCAGATGAGGAGGAAAGCCATAAGACCGTATGGATTAGGCCCAAGCAAAAACCCCAGCTACTTGAGACACTTAGACTAAGCCTAAACTACCAAGATCTCTCCATAAGGATGGTTTTTATACTGTACTTCCACAATCTGCTGGCAGTACAAAAAAATAAGCTGCAGATCTCCTTAGGCTGAGTCATGGTGCTTTGGGGCAGGGACCATGCATATCATGGGAATATTTCACAGTTTCTGCTCTGTTTTCAGTGTATGACACCAAAACACCCACCTGATGACATCCTTTCAAGAGCAAAGGCAGCAATTGGCAGAATTCCGCTTCTTATGGGAAGTGAGAAATTGCTGAGCTGACACCAAGTCCTGCAGTGTCCCTATCACCTGCAGAGCCACCGCATCCTCGCCATGGTAGCGGGCATTGTGACAAAGGTTCTATGTCAGCTGGGTGTGGCAGCCAGGCTCCCCCTAGGGGATGGGGAGCCTGTCAGCCCCGGGCCTGTCACTTCCTGGTGTCCCTGCTGCCACCAGCCAGGCCTCTGAAAACTTGTCAAACCATGCCCAGACTTGGGGCCAGTTTGGCCCAAAGTCTGCAAGAGACAAGTCGGGAAGAAAGATATGGGACAGAGGGAGAAAGCGAAGGGAGCAGGAGAAAGGGAAGGAAGAATAAAAAGTAGTGTTGGGCTGCAGGAATGAGATGGAGGAATTGCAAGAAAAGAGGCAGGAAGCAGGAGAGTGAGAGAAAAGGAAAGAAGAGACATGCAGCCAGACGAGGGCTTAGTGAGAGAGGATGGGACAGAGAACAGGATGAGAAGGACATAAGGCAAGGCTGGGACAGGCAAGGACAGGCAAGGCAAGGCTAGGCTGCAGGACATGTTTTTGCTTTATAGTTTCTAGCACATTCGTCTTCAGATGAGGAGGAAAGCCATAAGACCGTATGGATTAGGCCCAAGCAAAAACCCCAGCTACTTGAGACACTTAGACTAAGCCTAAAATACCAAGATCTCTCCATAAGGATGGTTTTTATACTGTACTTCCACAATCTGCTGGCAGTACAAAAAAATAAGCTGCAGATCTCCTTAGGCTGAGTCATGGTTCTTTGGGGCAGGGACCATGCATATCATGGGAATATTTCACAGTTTCTGCTCTGTTTTCAGTGTATGACACCAAAACACCCACCTGATGACATCCTTTCAAGAGCAAAGGCAGCAATTGGCAGAATTCCGCTTCTTAGGGGAAGTGAGAAATTGCTGAGCTGACACCAAGTCCTGCAGTGTCCCTGTCACCTGCAGAGCCACCGCATCCTCGCCACGGTAGCGGGCATTGTGACAAAGGTTCAATGTCAGCTGGGTGTGGCAGCCAGGCGCCCCCTAGGGGATGGGGAGCCTGTCAGCCCCGGGCCTGTCACTGCCTGGTGTCCCTGCTGCCACCAGCCAGGCCTCTGAAAACTTGTCAAACCATGCCCAGACTTGGGGCCAGTTTGGCCCAAAGTCTCCAAGAGACAAGTCGGGAAGAAAGATATGGGACAGAGGGAGAAAGCGAAGGGAGCAGGAGAAAGGGAAGGAAGAATAAAAAGTAGTGTTGGGCTGCAGGAGTGAGATGGAGGAATTGCAAGAAAAGAGGCAGGAAGCAGGAGAGTGAGAGAAAAGGAAAGAAGAGACATGCAGCCAGACGAGGGCTTAGTGAGAGAGGATGGGACAGAGAACAGGATGAGAAGGACATAAGGCAAGGCTAGGACAGGCAAGGACAGGCAAGGCTAGGCTGCAGGACATGTTTTTGCTTTATAGTTTCTAGCACATTCGTCTTCAGACTAGGAGGAAAGCCATAAGACCGTATGGATTAGGCCCAAGCAAAAACCCCAGCTACTTGAGACACTTAGACTAAGCCTAAACTACCAAGATCTCTCCATAAGGATGGTTTTTATACTGTACTTCCACAATCTGCTGGCAGTACAAAAAAATAAGCTGCAGATCTCCTTAGGCAGAGTCATGGTGCTTTGGGGCAGGGAACATGCATATCATGGGAATATTTCACAGTTTCTGCTCTGTTTTCAGTGTATGACACCAAAACACCCACCTGATGACATCCTTTCAAGAGCAAAGGCAGCAATTGGCAGAATTCCGCTTCTTAGGGGAAGTGAGAAATTGCTGAGCTGACACCAAGTCCTGCAGTGTCCCTGTCACCTGCAGAGCCACCGCATCCTCGCCACGGTAGCGGGCATTGTGACAAAGGTTCAAAGTCGGCTGAGAGTGGCAGCCAGGCGCCCCCTAGGGGATGGGGAGCCTGTCAGCCCCGGGCCTGTCACTGCCTGGTGTCCCTGCTGCCACCAGCCAGGCCTCTGAAAACTTGTCAAACCATGCCCAGACTTGGGGCCAGTTTGGCCCAAAGTCTCCAAGAGACAAGTCGGGAAGAAAGATATGGGACAGAGGGAGAAAGCGAAGGGAGCAGGAGAAAGGGAAGGAAGAATAAAAAGTAGTGTTGGGCTGCAGGAGTGAGATGGAGGAATTGCAAGAAAAGAGGCAGGAAGCAGGAGAGTGAGAGAAAAGGAAAGAAGAGACATGCAGCCAGACGAGGGCTTAGTGAGAGAGGATGGGACAGAGAACAGGATGAGAAGGACATAAGGCAAGGCTAGGACAGGCAAGGACAGGCAAGGCTAGGCTGCAGGACATGTTTTTGCTTTATAGTTTCTAGCACATTCGTCTTCAGACGAGGAGGAAAGCGATAAGACCATATGGATTAGGCCCAAGCAAAAACCCCAGCTACTTGAGACACTTAGACTAAGCCTAAACTACCAAGATCTCTCCATAAGGATGGTTTTTATACTGTACTTCCACAATCTGCTGGCAGTACAAAAAAATAAGCTGCAGATCTCCTTAGGCTGAGTCATGGTGCTTTGGGGCAGGGACCATGCATATCATGGGAATATTTCACAGTTTCTGCTCTGTTTTCAGTGTATGACACCAAAACACCCACCTGATGACATCCTTTCAAGAGCAAAGGCAGCAATTTGCAGAATTCCGCTTCTTAGGGGAAGTGAGAAATTGCTGAGCTGACACCAAGTCCTGCAGTGTCCCTGTCACCTGCAGAGCCACCGCATCCTCGCCACGGTAGCGGGCATTGTGACAAAAGTTCTATGTCAGCTGGGTGTGGCAGCCAGGCGCCCCCTAGGGGATGGGGAGCCTGTCAGCCCCGGGCCTGTCACTGCCTGGTGTCCCTGCTGCCACCAGCCAGGCCTCTGAAAACTTGTCAAACCGTGACCAGACTTGGGGCCAGTTTGGCCCAAAGTCTGCAAGAGACAAGTCGGGAAGAAAGATATGGGACAGAGGGAGAAAGCGAAGGGAGCAGGAGAAAGGGAAGGAAGAATAAAAAGTAGTGTTGGGCTGCAGGAGTGAGATGGAGGAATTGCAAGAAAAGAGGCAGGAAGCAGGAGAGTGAGAGAAAAGGAAAGAAGAGACATGCAGCCAGACGAGGGGTTAGTGAGAGAGGATGGGACAGAGAACAGGATGAGAAGGACATAAGGCAAGGCTAGGACAGGCAAGGACAGGCAAGGCAAGGCTAGGCTGCAGGACATGTTTTTGCTTTATAGTTTCTAGCACATTCGTCTTCAGACGAGGAGGAAAGCCATAAGACCGTATGGATTAGGCCCAAGCAAAAACCCCAGCTACTTGAGACACTTAGACTAAGCCTAAAATACCAAGATCTCTCCATAAGGATGGTTTTTATACTGTACTTCCACAATCTGCTGGCAGTACAAAAAAATAAGCTGCAGATCTCCTTAGGCTGAGTCATGGTGTTTTGGGGCAGGGAACATGCATATCATGGGAATATTTCACAGTTTCTGCTCTGTTTTCAGTGTATGACACCAAAACACCCACCTGATGACATCCTTTCAAGAGCAAAGGCAGCAATTGGCAGAATTCCTCTTCTTAGGGGACGTGAGAAATTGCTGAGCTGACACCAAGTCCTGCAGTGTCCCTGTCACCTGCAGAGCCACCGCATCCTCGCCACGGTAGCGGGCATTGTGACAAAGGTTCTATGTCAGCTGGGTGTGGCAGCCAGGCGCCCCCTAGGGGATGGGGAGCCTGTCAGCCCCGGGCCTGTCACTGCCTGCTGCCCTGCTGCCACCAGCCAGGCCTCTGAAAACTTGTCAAACCATGCCCAGACTTGGGGCCAGTTTGGCCCAAAGTCTGCAAGAGACAAGTCGGGAAGAAAGATATGGGACAGAGGGAGAAAGCGAAGGGAGCATGAGAAAGGGAAGGAAGAATAAAAAGTAGTGTTGGGCTGCAGGAGTGAGATGGAGGAATTGCAAGAAAAGAGGCAGGAAGCAGGAGAGTGAGAGAAAAGGAAAGAAGAGACATGCAGCCAGACGAGGGGTTAGTGAGAGAGGATGGGACAGAGAACAGGATGAGAAGGACATAAGGCAAGGCTAGGTCAGGCAAGGACAGGCAAGGCTAGGCTGCAGGACATGTTTTTGCTTTATAGTTTCTAGCACATTCGTCTTCAGACGAGGAGGAAAGCCATAAGACCGTATGGATTAGGCCCTAGCAAAAACCCCAGCTACTTGAGACACTTAGACTAAGCCTAAAATACCAAGATCTCTCCATAAGGATGGTTTTTATACTGTACTTCCACAATCTGCTGGCAGTACAAAAAAATAAGCTGCAGATCTCCTTAGGCTGAGTCATGGTGCTTTGGGGCAGGGACCATGCATATCATGGGAATATTTCAGAGTTTCTTCTCTGTTTTCAGTGTATGACACCAAAACACCCACCTGATGACATCCTTTCAAGAGCAAAGGCAGCAATTGGCAGAATTCCACTTCTTAGGGGAAGTGAGAAATTGCTGAGCTGACACCAAGTCCTGCAGTGTCCCTGTCACCTGCAGAGCCACCGCATCCTCGCCACGGTAGCGGGCATTGTGACAAAGGTTCAAAGTCGGCTGAGTGTGGCAGCCAGGCGCCCCCTAGGGGATGGGGAGCCTGTCAGCCCCGGGCCTGTCACTGCCTGCTGGCCCTGCTGCCACCAGCCAGGCCTCTGAAAACTTGTCAAACCGTGACCAGACTTGGGGCCAGTTTGGCCCAAAGTCTGCAAGAGACAAGTCGGGAAGAAAGATATGGGACAGAGGGAGAAAGCGAAGGGAGCAGGAGAAAGGGAAGGAAGAATAAAAAGTAGTGTTGGGCTGACAGGAGTGAGATGGAGGAATTGCAAGAAAAGAGGCAGGAAGCAGGAGAGTGAGAGAAAAGGAAAGAAGAGACATGCAGCCAGACGAGGGCTTAGTGAGAGAGGATGGGACAGAGAACAGGATGAGAAGGATATAAGGCAAGGCAAGGACAGGCAAGGACAGGCAAGGCAAGGCTAGGCTGCAGGACATGTTTTTGCTTTATAGTTTCTAGCACATTCGTCTTCAGACGAGGAGGAAAGCCATGAGACCGTATGGATTAGGCCCAAGCAAAAACCCCAGCTACTTGAGACACTTAGATTAAGCCTAAAACACAAAGATCCCTCCATAAGGATGGTTTTTATACTGTACTTCCACAATCTGCTGGCAGTACAAAAAAATAAGCTGCAGATCTCCTTAGGCTGAGTCATGGTGCTTTGGGGCAGGGACCATGCATATCATGGGAATATTTCACAGTTTCTGCTCTGTTTTCAGTGTATGACACCAAAACACCCACCTGATGACATCCTTTCAAGAGCAAAGGCAGCAATTGGCAGAATTCCGCTTCTTAGGGGAAGTGAGAAATTGCTGAGCTGACACCAAGTCCTGCAGTGTCCCTGTCACCTGCAGAGCCACCGCATCCTCGCCACGGTAGCGGGCATTGTGACAAAGGTTCAAAGTCGGCTGAGAGTGGCAGCCAGGCGCCCCCTAGGGGATGGGGAGCCTGTCAGCCCCGGGCCTGTCACTGCCTGGTGTCCCTGCTGCCACCAGCCAGGCCTCTGAAAACTTGTCAAACCATGCCCAGACTTGGGGCCAGTTTGGCCCAAAGTCTCCAAGAGACAAGTCGGGAAGAAAGATATGCGACAGAGGGAGAAAGCGAAGGGAGCAGGAGAAAGGGAAGGAAGAATAAAAAGTAGTGTTGGGCTGCAGGAGTGAGATGGAGGAATTGCAAGAAAAGAGGCAGGAAGCAGGAGAGTGAGAGAAAAGGAAAGAAGAGACATGCAGCCAGACGAGGGCTTAGTGAGAGAGGATGGGACAGAGAACAGGATGAGAAGGACATAAGGCAAGGCTGGGACAGGCAAGGACAGGCAAGGCAAGGCTAGGCTGCAGGACATGTTTTTGCTTTATAGTTTCTTGCACATTCGTCTTCAGATGAGGAGGAAAGCCATAAGACCGTATGGATTAGGCCCAAGCAAAAACCCCAGCTACTTGAGACACTTAGACTAAGCCTAAAATACCAAGATCTCTCCATAAGGATGGTTTTTATACTGTACTTCCACAATCTGCTGGCAGTACAAAAAAATAAGCTGCAGATCTCCTTAGGCTGAGTCATGGTGCTTTGGGGCAGGGACCATGCATATCATGGGAATATTTCACAGTTTCTGCTCTGTTTTCAGTGTATGACACCAAAACACCCACCTGATGACATCCTTTCAAGAGCAAAGGCAGCAATTGGCAGAATTCCTCTTCTTAGGGGAAGTGAGAAATTGCTGAGCTGACACCAAGTCCTGCAGTGTCCCTGTCACCTGCAGAGCCACCGCATCCTCGCCACGGTAGCGGGCATTGTGACAAAGGTTCTATGTCAGCTGGGTGTGGCAGCCAGGCGCCCCCTAGGGGATGGGGAGCCTGTCAGCCCCGGGCCTGTCACTGCCTGCTGGCCCTGCTGCCACCAGCCAGGCCTCTGAAAACTTGTCAAACCATGCCCAGACTTGGGGCCGGTTTGGCCCATAGTCTCTATGAGACAAGTCAGGAAGAAAGATATGGGACAGAGGGAGAAAGCGAAGGGAGCAGGAGAAAGGGAAGGAAGAATAAAAAGTAGTGTTGGGCTGCAGGAGTGAGATGGAGGAATTGCAAGAAAAGAGGCAGGAAGCAGGAGAGTGAGAGAAAAGGAAAGAACAGACATGCAGCCAGACGAGGGCTTAGTGAGAGAGGATGGGACAGAGAACAGGATGAGAAGGACATAAGGCAAGGCTGGGACAGGCAAGGACAGGCAATGCAAGGCTAGGCTGCAGGACATGTTTTTGCTTTATAGTTTCTAGCACATTCGTCTTCAGATGAGGAGGAAAGCCATAAGACCGTATGGATTAGGCCCAAGCAAAAACCCCAGCTACTTGAGACACTTAGACTAAGCCTAAACTACCAAGATCTCTCCATAAGGATGGTTTTTATACTGTACTTCCACAATCTGCTGGCAGTACAAAAAAATAAGCTGCAGATCTCCTTAGGCTGAGTCATGGTGCTTTGGGGCAGGGACCATGCATATCATGGGAATATTTCACAGTTTCTGCTCTGTTTTCAGTGTATGACACCAAAACACCCACCTGATGACATCCTTTCAAGAGCAAAGGCAGCAATTGGCAGAATTCCGCTTCTTATGGGAAGTGAGAAATTGCTGAGCTGACACCAAGTCCTGCAGTGTCCCTATCACCTGCAGAGCCACCGCATCCTCGCCATGGTAGCGGGCATTGTGACAAAGGTTCTATGTCAGCTGGGTGTGGCAGCCAGGCTCCCCCTAGGGGATGGGGAGCCTGTCAGCCCCGGGCCTGTCACTTCCTGGTGTCCCTGCTGCCACCAGCCAGGCCTCTGAAAACTTGTCAAACCATGCCCAGACTTGGGGCCAGTTTGGCCCAAAGTCTGCAAGAGACAAGTCGGGAAGAAAGATATGGGACAGAGGGAGAAAGCGAAGGGAGCAGGAGAAAGGGAAGGAAGAATAAAAAGTAGTGTTGGGCTGCAGGAATGAGATGGAGGAATTGCAAGAAAAGAGGCAGGAAGCAGGAGAGTGAGAGAAAAGGAAAGAAGAGACATGCAGCCAGACGAGGGCTTAGTGAGAGAGGATGGGACAGAGAACAGGATGAGAAGGACATAAGGCAAGGCTGGGACAGGCAAGGACAGGCAAGGCAAGGCTAGGCTGCAGGACATGTTTTTGCTTTATAGTTTCTAGCACATTCGTCTTCAGATGAGGAGGAAAGCCATAAGACCGTATGGATTAGGCCCAAGCAAAAACCCCAGCTACTTGAGACACTTAGACTAAGCCTAAAATACCAAGATCTCTCCATAAGGATGGTTTTTATACTGTACTTCCACAATCTGCTGGCAGTACAAAAAAATAAGCTGCAGATCTCCTTAGGCTGAGTCATGGTTCTTTGGGGCAGGGACCATGCATATCATGGGAATATTTCACAGTTTCTGCTCTGTTTTCAGTGTATGACACCAAAACACCCACCTGATGACATCCTTTCAAGAGCAAAGGCAGCAATTGGCAGAATTCCGCTTCTTAGGGGAAGTGAGAAATTGCTGAGCTGACACCAAGTCCTGCAGTGTCCCTGTCACCTGCAGAGCCACCGCATCCTCGCCACGGTAGCGGGCATTGTGACAAAGGTTCAATGTCAGCTGGGTGTGGCAGCCAGGCGCCCCCTAGGGGATGGGGAGCCTGTCAGCCCCGGGCCTGTCACTGCCTGGTGTCCCTGCTGCCACCAGCCAGGCCTCTGAAAACTTGTCAAACCATGCCCAGACTTGGGGCCAGTTTGGCCCAAAGTCTCCAAGAGACAAGTCGGGAAGAAAGATATGGGACAGAGGGAGAAAGCGAAGGGAGCAGGAGAAAGGGAAGGAAGAATAAAAAGTAGTGTTGGGCTGCAGGAGTGAGATGGAGGAATTGCAAGAAAAGAGGCAGGAAGCAGGAGAGTGAGAGAAAAGGAAAGAAGAGACATGCAGCCAGACGAGGGCTTAGTGAGTGAGGATAGGACAGAGAACAGGATGAGAAGGACATAAGGCAAGGCTAGGACAGGCAAGGCAAGGCAAGGCTAGGCTGCAGGACATGTTTTTGCTTTATAGTTTCTAGCACATTCGTCTTCAGACGAGGAGGAAAGCCATAAGACCGTATGGATTAGGCCCAAGCAAAAACCCCAGCTACTTGAGACACTTAGACTAAGCCTAAAACACCAAGATCTCTCCATAAGGATGGTTTTTATACTGTACTTCCACAATCTGCTGGCAGTACAAAAAAATAAGCTGCAGATCTCCTTAGGCTGAGTCATGGTGCTTTGGGGCAGGGACCATGCATATCATGGGAATATTTCACAGTTTCTGCTCTGTTTTCAGTGTATGACACCAAAACACCCACCTGATGACATCCTTTCAAGAGCAAAGGCAGCAATTGGCAGAATTCCGCTTCTTAGGGGAAGTGAGAAATTGCTGAGCTGACACCAAGTCCTGCAGTGTCCCTGTCACCTGCAGAGCCACCGCATCCTCGCCACGGTAGCGGGCATTGTGACAAAGGTTCTATGTCAGCTGGGTGTGGCAGCCAGGCGCCCCCTAGGGGATGGGGAGCCTGTCAGCCCCGGGCCTGTCACTGCCTGGTGTCCCTGCTGCCACCAGCCAGGCCTCTGAAAACTTGTCAAACCATGCCCAGACTTGGGGCCAGTTTGGCCCATAGTCTCTAAGAGACAAGTCGGGAAGAAAGATATGGGACAGAGGGAGAAAGCGAAGGGAGCAGGAGAAAGGGAAGGAAGAATAAAAAGTAGTGTTGGGCTGCAGGAGTGAGATGGAGGAATTGCAAGAAAAGAGGCAGGAAGCAGGAGAGTGAGAGAAAAGGAAAGAAGAGACATGCAGCCAGACGAGGGGTTAGTGAGAGGGGATGGGACAGAGAACAGGATGAGAAGGACATAAGGCAAGGCTGGGACAGGCAAGGACAGGCAAGGCTAGGCTGCAGGACATGTTTTTGCTTTATAGTTTCTAGCACATTCGTCTTCAGATGAGGAGGAAAGCCATAAGACCGTATGGATTAGGCCCAAGCAAAAACCCCAGCTACTTGAGACACTTAGACTAAGCCTAAAATACCAAGATCTCTCCATAAGGATGGTTTTTATACTGTACTTCCACAATCTGCTGGCAGTACAAAAAAATAAGCTGCAGATCTCCTTAGGCTGAGTCATGGTGCTTTGGGGCAGGGACCATGCATATCATGGGAATATTTCACAGTTTCTGCTCTGTTTTCAGTGTATGACACCAAAACACCCACCTGATGACATCCTTTCAAGAGCAAAGGCAGCAATTGGCAGAATTCCTCTTCTTAGGGGAAGTGAGAAATTGCTGAGCTGACACCAAGTCCTGCAGTGTCCCTGTCACCTGCAGAGCCACCGCATCCTCGCCACGGTAGCGGGCATTGTGACAAAGGTTCTATGTCAGCTGGGTGTGGCAGCCAGGCGCCCCCTAGGGGATGGGGAGCCTGTCAGCCCCGGGCCTGTCACTGCCTGCTGGCCCTGCTGCCACCAGCCAGGCCTCTGAAAACTTGTCAAACCATGCCCAGACTTGGGGCCAGTTTGGCCCAAAGTCTGCAAGAGACAAGTCGGGAAGAAAGATATGGGACAGAGGGAGAAAGCGAAGGGAGCAGGAGAAAGGGAAGGAAGAATAAAAAGTAGTGTTGGGCTGCAGGAGTGAGATGGAGGAATTGCAAGAAAAGAGGCAGGAAGCAGGAGAGTGAGAGAAAAGGAAAGAACAGACATGCAGCCAGACGAGGGCTTAGTGAGAGAGGATGGGACAGAGAACAGGATGAGAAGGACATAAGGCAAGGCTGGGACAGGCAAGGCAAGGCAAGGACAGGCTAGGCTGCAGGACATGTTTTTGCTTTATAGTTTCTAGCACATTCGTCTTCAGATGAGGAGGAAAGCCATAAGACCGTATGGATTAGGCCCAAGCAAAAACCCCAGCTACTTGAGACACTTAGACTAAGCCTAAACTACCAAGATCTCTCCATAAGGATGGTTTTTATACTGTACTTCCACAATCTGCTGGCAGTACAAAAAAATAAGCTGCAGATCTCCTTAGGCTGAGTCATGGTGCTTTGGGGCAGGGACCATGCATATCATGGGAATATTTCACAGTTTCTGCTCTGTTTTCAGTGTATGACACCAAAACACCCACCTGATGACATCCTTTCAAGAGCAAAGGCAGCAATTGGCAGAATTCCGCTTCTTATGGGAAGTGAGAAATTGCTGAGCTGACACCAAGTCCTGCAGTGTCCCTATCACCTGCAGAGCCACCGCATCCTCGCCATGGTAGCGGGCATTGTGACAAAGGTTCTATGTCAGCTGGGTGTGTCAGCCAGGCGCCCCCTAGGGGATGGGGAGCCTGTCAGCCCCGGGCCTGTCACTGCCTGGTGTCCCTGCTGCCACCAGCCAGGCCTCTGAAAACTTGTCAAACCATGCCCAGACTTGGGGCCAGTTTGGCCCAAAGTCTGCAAGAGACAAGTCGGGAAGAAAGATATGGGACAGAGGGAGAAAGCGAAGGGAGCAGGAGAAAGGGAAGGAAGAATAAAAAGTAGTGTTGGGCTACAGGAATGAGATGGAGGAATTGCAAGAAAAGAGGCAGGAAGCAGGACAGTGAGAGAAAAGGAAAGAAGAGACATGCAGCCAGACGAGGGCTTAGTGAGAGAGGATGGGACAGAGAACAGGATGAGAAGGACATAAGGCAAGGCTGGGACAGGCAAAGACAGGCAAGGCAAGGCTAGGCTGCAGGACATGTTTTTGCTTTATAGTTTCTTGCACATTCGTCTTCAGATGAGGAGGAAAGCCATAAGACCGTATGGATTAGGCCCAAGCAAAAACCCCAGCTACTTGAGACACTTAGACTAAGCCTAAACTACCAAGATCTCTCCATAAGGATGGTTTTTATACTGTACTTCCACAATCTGCTGGCAGTACAAAAAAATAAGCTGCAGATCTCCTTAGGCTGAGTCATGGTGCTTTGGGGCAGGGAACATGCATATCATGGGAATATTTCACAGTTTCTGCTCTGTTTTCAGTGTATGACACCAAAACACCCACCTGATGACATCCTTTCAAGAGCAAAGGCAGCAATTGGCAGAATTCCGCTTCTTAGGGGAAGTGAGAAATTGCTGAGCTGACACCAAGTCCTGCAGTGTCCCTGTCACCTGCAGAGCCACCGCATCCTCGCCACGGTAGCGGGCATTGTGACAAAGGTTCAATGTCAGCTGGGTGTGGCAGCCAGGCGCCCCCTAGGGGATGGGGAGCCTGTCAGCCCCGGGCCTGTCACTGCCTGGTGTCCCTGCTGCCACCAGCCAGGCCTCTGAAAACTTGTCAAACCATGCCCAGACTTGGGGCCAGTTTGGCCCAAAGTCTGCAAGAGACAAGTCGGGAAGAAAGATATGGGACAGAGGGAGAAAGCGAAGGGAGCAGGAGAAAGGGAAGGAAGAATAAAAAGTAGTGTTGGGCTGCAGGAGTGAGATGGAGGAATTGCAAGAAAAGAGGCAGGAAGCAGGAGAGTGAGAGAAAAGGAAAGAAGAGACATGCAGCCAGACGAGGGGTTAGTGAGAGAGGATGGGACAGAGAACAGGATGAGAAGGACATAAGGCAAGGCTGGGACAGGCAAGGACAGGCAAGGCAAGGCTAGGCTGCAGGACATGTTTTTGCTTTATAGTTTCTAGCACATTCGTCTTCAGATGAGGAGGAAAGCCATAAGACCATATGGATTAGGCCCAAGCAAAAACCCCAGCTACTTGAGACACTTAGACTAAGCCTAAAATACCAAGATCTCTCCATAAGGATGGTTTTTATACTGTACTTCCACAATCTGCTGGCAGTACAAAAAAATAAGCTGCAGATCTCCTTAGGCTGAGTCATGGTGCTTTGGGGCAGGGAACATGCATATCATGGGAATATTTCACAGTTTCTGCTCTGTTTTCAGTGTATGACACCAAAACACCCACCTGATGACATCCTTTCAAGAGCAAAGGCAGCAATTGGCAGAATTCATCTTCTTAGGGGAAGTGAGAAATTGCTGAGCTGACACCAAGTCCTGCAGTGTCCCTGTCACCTGCAGAGCCACCGCATCCTCGCCACGGTAGCGGGCATTGTGACAAAGGTTCTATGTCAGCTGGGTGTGGCAGCCAGGCGCCCCCTAGGGAATGGGGAGCCTGTCAGCCCCGGGCCTGTCAATGCCTGCTGGCCCTGCTGCCACCATCCAGGCCTCTGAAAACTTGTCAAACCATGACCAGACTTGGGGCCAGTTTGGCCCAAAGTCTGCAAGAGACAAGTCGGGAAGAAAGATATGGGACAGAGGGAGAAAGCGAAGGGAGCAGGAGAAAGGGAAGGAAGAATAAAAAGTAGTGTTGGGCTGCAGGAGTGAGATGGAGGAATTGCAAGAAAAGAGGCAGGAAGCAGGAGAGTGAGAGAAAAGGAAAGAAGAGACATGCAGCCAGACGAGGGCTTAGTGAGTGAGGATGGGACAGAGAACAGGATGAGAAGGACATAAGGCAAGGCTAGGACAGGCAAGGCAAGGCAAGGCTAGGCTGCAGGACATGTTTTTGCTTTATAGTTTCTAGCACATTCGTCTTCAGATGAGGAGGAAAGCCATAAGACCATATGGATTAGGCCCAAGCAAAAACCCCAGCTACTTGAGACACTTAGACTAAGCCTAAAATACCAAGATCTCTCCATAAGGATGGTTTTTATACTGTACTTCCACAATCTGCTGGCAGTACAAAAAAATAAGCTGCAGATCTCCTTAGGCTGAGTCATGGTGCTTTGGGGCAGGGAACATGCATATCATGGGAATATTTCACAGTTTCTGCTCTGTTTTCAGTGTATGACACCAAAACACCCACCTGATGACATCCTTTCAAGAGCAAAGGCAGCAATTGGCAGAATTCCTCTTCTTAGGGGAAGTGAGAAATTGCTGAGCTGACACCAAGTCCTGCAGTGTCCCTGTCACCTGCAGAGCCACCGCATCCTCGCCACGGTAGCGGGCATTGTGACAAAGGTTCTATGTCAGCTGGGTGTGGCAGCCAGGCACCCCCTAGGGGATGGGGAGCCTGTCAGCCCCGGGCCTGTCAATGCCTGGTGTCCCTGCTGCCACCATCCAGGCCTCTGAAAACTTGTCAAACCATGACCAGACTTGGGGCCAGTTTGGCCCAAAGTCTGCAAGAGACAAGTCGGGAAGAAAGATATGGGACAGAGGGAGAAAGCGAAGGGAGCAGGAGAAAGGGAAGGAAGAATAAAAAGTAGTGTTGGGCTGCAGGAGTGAGATGGAGGAATTGCAAGAAAAGAGGCAGGAAGCAGGAGAGTGAGAGAAAAGGAAAGAAGAGACATGCAGCCAGACGAGGGCTTAGTGAGTGAGGATGGGACAGAGAACAGGATGAGAAGGACATAAGGCAAGGCTAGGACAGGCAAGGCAAGGCAAGGCTAGGCTGCAGGACATGTTTTTGCTTTATAGTTTCTAGCACATTCGTCTTCAGACGAGGAGGAAAGCCATAAGACCGTATGGATTAGGCCCAAGCAAAAACCCCAGCTACTTGAGACACTTAGACTAAGCCTAAAACACCAAGATCTCTCCATAAGGATGGTTTTTATACTGTACTTCCACAATCTGCTGGCAGTACAAAAAAATAAGCTGCAGATCTCCTTAGGCTGAGTCATGGTGCTTTGGGGCAGGGACCATGCATATCATGGGAATATTTCACAGTTTCTGCTCTGTTTTCAGTGTATGACACCAAAACACCCACCTGATGACATCCTTTCAAGAGCAAAGGCAGCAATTGGCAGAATTCCGCTTCTTAGGGGAAGTGAGAAATTGCTGAGCTGACACCAAGTCCTGCAGTGTCCCTGTCACCTGCAGAGCCACCGCATCCTCGCCACGGTAGCGGGCATTGTGACAAAGGTTCTATGTCAGCTGGGTGTGGCAGCCAGGCGCCCCCTAGGGGATGGGGAGCCTGTCAGCCCCGGGCCTGTCACTGCCTGGTGTCCCTGCTGCCACCAGCCAGGCCTCTGAAAACTTGTCAAACCATGCCCAGACTTGGGGCCAGTTTGGCCCAAAGTCTGCAAGAGACAAGTCGGGAAGAAAGATATGGGACAGAGGGAGAAAGCGAAGGGAGCAGGAGAAAGGGAAGGAAGAATAAAAAGTAGTGTTGGGCTGCAGGAGTGAGATGGAGGAATTGCAAGAAAAGAGGCAGGAAGCAGGAGAGTGAGAGAAAAGGAAAGAAGAGACATGCAGCCAGACGAGGGGTTAGTGAGAGAGGATGGGACAGAGAACAGGATGAGAAGGACATAAGGCAAGGCTGGGACAGGCAAGGACAGGCAAGGCAAGGCTAGGCTGCAGGACATGTTTTTGCTTTATAGTTTCTAGCACATTCGTCTTCAGATGAGGAGGAAAGCCATAAGACCGTATGGATTAGGCCCAAGCAAAAACCCCAGCTACTTGAGACACTTAGACTAAGCCTAAAATACCAAGATCTCTCCATAAGGATGGTTTTTATACTGTACTTCCACAATCTGCTGGCAGTACAAAAAAATAAGCTGCAGATCTCCTTAGGCTGAGTCATGGTGCTTTGGGGCAGGGAACATGCATATCATGGGAGTATTTCACAGTTTCTGCTCTGTTTTCAGTGTATGACACCAAAACACCCACCTGATGACATCCTTTCAAGAGCAAAGGCAGCAATTGGCAGAATTCCGCTTCTTAGGGGAAGTGAGAAATTGCTGAGCTGACACCAAGTCCTGCAGTGTCCCTGTCACCTGCAGAGCCACCGCATCCTCGCCACGGTAGCGGGCATTGTGACAAAGGTTCAATGTCAGCTGGGTGTGGCAGCCAGGCGCCCCCTAGGGGATGGGGAGCCTGTCAGCCCCGGGCCTGTCACTGCCTGGTGTCCCTGCTGCCACCAGCCAGGCCTCTGAAAACTTGTCAAACCGTGACCAGACTTGGGGCCAGTTTGGCCCAAAGTCTCCAAGAGACAAGTCGGGAAGAAAGATATGGGACAGAGGGAGAAAGCGAAGGGAGCAGGAGAAAGGGAAGGAAGAATAAAAAGTAGTGTTGGGCTGCAGGAGTGAGATGGAGGAATTGCAAGAAAAGAGGCAGGAAGCAGGAGAGTGAGAGAAAAGGAAAGAAGAGACATGCAGCCAGACGAGGGGTTAGTGAGAGAGGATGGGACAGAGAACAGGATGAGAAGGACATAAGGCAAGGCTGGGACAGGCAAGGACAGGCAAGGCAAGGCTAGGCTGCAGGACATGTTTTTGCTTTATAGTTTCTAGCACATTCGTCTTCAGATGAGGAGGAAAGCCATAAGACCATATGGATTAGGCCCAAGCAAAAACCCCAGCTACTTGAGACACTTAGACTAAGCCTAAAATACCAAGATCTCTCCATAAGGATGGTTTTTATACTGTACTTCCACAATCTGCTGGCAGTACAAAAAAATAAGCTGCAGATCTCCTTAGGCTGAGTCATGGTGCTTTGGGGCAGGGACCATGCATATCATGGGAATATTTCACAGTTTCTGCTCTGTTTTCAGTGTATGACACCAAAACACCCACCTGATGACATCCTTTCAAGAGCAAAGGCAGCAATTGGCAGAATTCCGCTTCTTAGGGGAAGTGAGAAATTGCTGAGCTGACACCAAGTCCTGCAGTGTCCCTATCACCTGCAGAGCCACCGCATCCTCGCCATGGTAGCGGGCATTGTGACAAAGGTTCTATGTCAGCTGGGTGTGGCAGCCAGGCTCCCCCTAGGGGATGGGGAGCCTGTCAGCCCCGGGCCTGTCACTGCCTGGTGTCCCTGCTGCCACCAGCCAGGCCTCTGAAAACTTGTCAAACCATGCCCAGACTTGGGGCCAGTTTGGCCCAAAGTCTGCAAGAGACAAGTCGGGAAGAAAGATATGGGACAGAGGGAGAAAGCGAAGGGAGCAGGAGAAAGGGAAGGAAGAATAAAAAGTAGTGTTGGGCTGCAGGAATGAGATGGAGGAATTGCAAGAAAAGAGGCAGGAAGCAGGAGAGTGAGAGAAAAGGAAAGAAGAGACATGCAGCCAGACGAGGGCTTAGTGAGAGAGGATGGGACAGAGAACAGGATGAGAAGGACATAAGGCAAGGCTGGGACAGGCAAAGACAGGCAAGGCAAGGCTAGGCTGCAGGACATGTTTTTGCTTTATAGTTTCTTGCACATTCGTCTTCAGATGAGGAGGAAAGCCATAAGACCGTATGGATTAGGCCCAAGCAAAAACCCCAGCTACTTGAGACACTTAGACTAAGCCTAAACTACCAAGATCTCTCCATAAGGATGGTTTTTATACTGTACTTCCACAATCTGCTGGCAGTACAAAAAAATAAGCTGCAGATCTCCTTAGGCTGAGTCATGGTGCTTTGGGGCAGGGAACATGCATATCATGGGAATATTTCACAGTTTCTGCTCTGTTTTCAGTGTATGACACCAAAACACCCACCTGATGACATCCTTTCAAGAGCAAAGGCAGCAATTGGCAGAATTCCGCTTCTTAGGGGAAGTGAGAAATTGCTGAGCTGACACCAAGTCCTGCAGTGTCCCTGTCACCTGCAGAGCCACCGCATCCTCGCCACGGTAGCGGGCATTGTGACAAAGGTTCAATGTCAGCTGGGTGTGGCAGCCAGGCACCCCCTAGGGGATGGGGAGCCTGTCAGCCCCGGGCCTGTCAATGCCTGGTGTCCCTGCTGCCACCATCCAGGCCTCTGAAAACTTGTCAAACCATGACCAGACTTGGGGCCAGTTTGGCCCAAAGTCTGCAAGAGACAAGTCGGGAAGAAAGATATGGGACAGAGGGAGAAAGCGAAGGGAGCAGGAGAAAGGGAAGGAAGAATAAAAAGTAGTGTTGGGCTGCAGGAGTGAGATGGAGGAATTGCAAGAAAAGAGGCAGGAAGCAGGAGAGTGAGAGAAAAGGAAAGAAGAGACATGCAGCCAGACGAGGGCTTAGTGAGTGAGGATGGGACAGAGAACAGGATGAGAAGGACATAAGGCAAGGCTAGGACAGGCAAGGCAAGGCAAGGCTAGGCTGCAGGACATGTTTTTGCTTTATAGTTTCTAGCACATTCGTCTTCAGACGAGGAGGAAAGCCATAAGACCGTATGGATTAGGCCCAAGCAAAAACCCCAGCTACTTGAGACACTTAGACTAAGCCTAAAACACCAAGATCTCTCCATAAGGATGGTTTTTATACTGTACTTCCACAATCTGCTGGCAGTACAAAAAAATAAGCTGCAGATCTCCTTAGGCTGAGTCATGGTGCTTTGGGGCAGGGACCATGCATATCATGGGAATATTTCACAGTTTCTGCTCTGTTTTCAGTGTATGACACCAAAACACCCACCTGATGACATCCTTTCAAGAGCAAAGGCAGCAATTGGCAGAATTCCGCTTCTTAGGGGAAGTGAGAAATTGCTGAGCTGACACCAAGTCCTGCAGTGTCCCTGTCACCTGCAGAGCCACCGCATCCTCGCCACGGTAGCGGGCATTGTGACAAAGGTTCTATGTCAGCTGGGTGTGGCAGCCAGGCGCCCCCTAGGGGATGGGGAGCCTGTCAGCCCCGGGCCTGTCACTGCCTGGTGTCCCTGCTGCCACCAGCCAGGCCTCTGAAAACTTGTCAAACCATGCCCAGACTTGGGGCCAGTTTGGCCCAAAGTCTGCAAGAGACAAGTCGGGAAGAAAGATATGGGACAGAGGGAGAAAGCGAAGGGAGCAGGAGAAAGGGAAGGAAGAATAAAAAGTAGTGTTGGGCTGCAGGAGTGAGATGGAGGAATTGCAAGAAAAGAGGCAGGAAGCAGGAGAGTGAGAGAAAAGGAAAGAAGAGACATGCAGCCAGACGAGGGGTTAGTGAGAGAGGATGGGACAGAGAACAGGATGAGAAGGACATAAGGCAAGGCTGGGACAGGCAAGGACAGGCAAGGCAAGGCTAGGCTGCAGGACATGTTTTTGCTTTATAGTTTCTAGCACATTCGTCTTCAGATGAGGAGGAAAGCCATAAGACCGTATGGATTAGGCCCAAGCAAAAACCCCAGCTACTTGAGACACTTAGACTAAGCCTAAAATACCAAGATCTCTCCATAAGGATGGTTTTTATACTGTACTTCCACAATCTGCTGGCAGTACAAAAAAATAAGCTGCAGATCTCCTTAGGCTGAGTCATGGTGCTTTGGGGCAGGGAACATGCATATCATGGGAGTATTTCACAGTTTCTGCTCTGTTTTCAGTGTATGACACCAAAACACCCACCTGATGACATCCTTTCAAGAGCAAAGGCAGCAATTGGCAGAATTCCGCTTCTTAGGGGAAGTGAGAAATTGCTGAGCTGACACCAAGTCCTGCAGTGTCCCTGTCACCTGCAGAGCCACCGCATCCTCGCCACGGTAGCGGGCATTGTGACAAAGGTTCAATGTCAGCTGGGTGTGGCAGCCAGGCGCCCCCTAGGGGATGGGGAGCCTGTCAGCCCCGGGCCTGTCACTGCCTGGTGTCCCTGCTGCCACCAGCCAGGCCTCTGAATACTTGTCAAACCGTGACCACACTTGGGGCCAGTTTGGCCCAAAGTCTCCAAGAGACAAGTCGGGAAGAAAGATATGGGACAGAGGGAGAAAGCGAAGGGAGCAGGAGAAAGGGAAGGAAGAATAAAAAGTAGTGTTGGGCTGCAGGAGTGAGATGGAGGAATTGCAAGAAAAGAGGCAGGAAGCAGGAGAGTGAGAGAAAAGGAAAGAAGAGACATGCAGCCAGACGAGGGGTTAGTGAGAGAGGATGGGACAGAGAACAGGATGAGAAGGACATAAGGCAAGGCTGGGACAGGCAAGGACAGGCAAGGCAAGGCTAGGCTGCAGGACATGTTTTTGCTTTATAGTTTCTAGCACATTCGTCTTCAGATGAGGAGGAAAGCCATAAGACCATATGGATTAGGCCCAAGCAAAAACCCCAGCTACTTGAGACACTTAGACTAAGCCTAAAATACCAAGATCTCTCCATAAGGATGGTTTTTATACTGTACTTCCACAATCTGCTGGCAGTACAAAAAAATAAGCTGCAGATCTCCTTAGGCTGAGTCATGGTGCTTTGGGGCAGGGACCATGCATATCATGGGAATATTTCACAGTTTCTGCTCTGTTTTCAGTGTATGACACCAAAACACCCACCTGATGACATCCTTTCAAGAGCAAAGGCAGCAATTGGCAGAATTCCGCTTCTTATGGGAAGTGAGAAATTGCTGAGCTGACACCAAGTCCTGCAGTGTCCCTATCACCTGCAGAGCCACCGCATCCTCGCCATGGTAGCGGGCATTGTGACAAAGGTTCTATGTCAGCTGGGTGTGGCAGCCAGGCTCCCCCTAGGGGATGGGGAGCCTGTCAGCCCCGGGCCTGTCACTGCCTGGTGTCCCTGCTGCCACCAGCCAGGCCTCTGAAAACTTGTCAAACCATGCCCAGACTTGGGGCCAGTTTGGCCCAAAGTCTGCAAGAGACAAGTCGGGAAGAAAGATATGGGACAGAGGGAGAAAGCGAAGGGAGCAGGAGAAAGGGAAGGAAGAATAAAAAGTAGTGTTGGGCTGCAGGAATGAGATGGAGGAATTGCAAGAAAAGAGGCAGGAAGCAGGAGAGTGAGAGAAAAGGAAAGAAGAGACATGCAGCCAGACGAGGGCTTAGTGAGAGAGGATGGGACAGAGAACAGGATGAGAAGGACATAAGGCAAGGCTGGGACAGGCAAAGACAGGCAAGGCAAGGCTAGGCTGCAGGACATGTTTTTGCTTTATAGTTTCTTGCACATTCGTCTTCAGATGAGGAGGAAAGCCATAAGACCGTATGGATTAGGCCCAAGCAAAAACCCCAGCTACTTGAGACACTTAGACTAAGCCTAAACTACCAAGATCTCTCCATAAGGATGGTTTTTATACTGTACTTCCACAATCTGCTGGCAGTACAAAAAAATAAGCTGCAGATCTCCTTAGGCTGAGTCATGGTGCTTTGGGGCAGGGAACATGCATATCATGGGAATATTTCACAGTTTCTGCTCTGTTTTCAGTGTATGACACCAAAACACCCACCTGATGACATCCTTTCAAGAGCAAAGGCAGCAATTGGCAGAATTCCGCTTCTTAGGGGAAGTGAGAAATTGCTGAGCTGACACCAAGTCCTGC